>NC_064920.1:644509739-645149170 GCF_023897955.1 Schistocerca gregaria
TGTCATACTAACTGAGAGAAATTAAACTGCTTCAAAATGGCTTGGCAACATTCACCAAGTGAGAAAAAAAATGAAAAACTGTTATTAGAGGATGGTAACGATTTGTATGTAGATCCTAATTTTGTTCTTGAAAGTGATCACAATACAGGAAGTGGAATGAATGAAGAACAGCTGGACAGTGAAGATAATATTATTCCTGTCTGAAGTGCAAGCACACTCACTAACACTAATCTAAATTCTCTGTCAAGGTATTTGCAGTTGGTTCTTGCTCCTCTTCCAGTGAATCATCATCTTGCTATTTGTCGATAGATGGATGAACTAAGTGGCTGACAAAATGTTCCCAATGAAAATGTCTGTACCAGATCTCTCAATACAATTATGCATTTGCCTGGTGTCAGTGGGGAAACCAGAAATGCTAACACCATTGCCAAGATCTGGAATCTGTTCACTAACAACTATTTGCTCAGTTTGATAATAGAGAGCAGAAATACACATATAGATAAAATAAAACTTCTTTATTAAAATGACCCAAATACTACATGAAACTTGGAAAGAAAAAGAGGAGTTCAAGGTATTTTTGGGCCTTATGTACATTTCTGGCATTCTCCACAGATGCAAAATGAATATGGAAGAATTTTGAAACACTTGTAGCACAGGAACAGAACTCTTCCTTCCAAGTATGTCACTGCAAAGATTTCATTTTGTTTTGAGATGTGTTACACTAGATAATACTCACACAAAAGAGGAATGTAAAAAAGTGATAATTTGGCCCCTGTACTTGATGCCATGGGGGGATTCACAAAAAACAACTGCACAAGGTATTACACAACAAGGGGATAATCTTAACACCAGATGAAATGTTACTATATTTTGGCAGAGACTGTTGTTTCAGAAGATAAGAATAAATGTGTAATTTGCTGAAACATGAGATTATTATGTTCTATAATTCAACAAAGAGTGGAGTTGATGTGGCTGACTTCAAGTGTTCAGAATATAATGCTGAAGGCATACAAGACGCTAGCCACTGTGCACATTTTATGCTATTTTGAGCATTTCTGGTGTAAATGTATTTGTAGTATAAAAAGAACACACAGGACTGGATACGTCAAGAAGGCTATTTCCTAAGCAAATGGGTTTGGAACTGATAAAACCATTCTCACAAAGCAGTAAACTCTGAGAAGTGTCAACAATGGATTGTGGGCTTGTCAAGATAAACTGCAGCCATTTTCCATTTCATAGAAACACAGTAACAGGTTGTCAGTTGAATGAATGCAATCCTCTAGTATGCCATGAAGACTGGTGTTACATATATTTTTGCAACCACCTATACATGGACTTCGTGCACTCAACAAAGTGGCTATATTTTGCAGTAAATTCAGAGAAATACTGAAGCTGTATCTAGGGATGATCCATTATTACTGATATGAGAAAAAGTATCAATATTTTTGTTCCAATACCTATAGTATCGGGTAAATGCAAGAGATTCAACAATTTCATAGTATCAAAAGAAATCTGATAGTACCAGTATCTTGGGTATCAGATTGTCTACAGGAAAATAATAACATTCTAACTACTACCTAATAATAAACAACATTTATGCAGTATCTATACAGTATACAGGAAACAAACATCATAGTAAAAATGACATACAAATCCAGTCATATTAAGTACACTGGTATGCTAAGCGTCAGGGTGCTGATAACTTTCACATGATATGTCACTGTGAGTAACTTACTTGACGAAATTGGGCCATACATAGAATGAACTGTTACAGTAAAGTACCAAGGGTAGCAGAAAGAACTACACAGGGAAACACAAAAATGACACTGAACTCACTATGATTTATGACAATCTCCTGGACTTTACTAAAAGCGAGACATGGCTCATAAGAAGAGTGTGTGAACACCACAAATGGCAATGCATGCTCTGCAATGTGCTCCAGTGCCGACAACAAGGCTGGTATGGAGTAGTTGTGGTAAGATGTCCCATACCTCCAGTAGCGTGGTTAACAACCGCTGGGTGGTCGTCGGCGCATGTGGACCTGCTGAAATACATCTCCCCAGCAGATCCCATATGAGCTCAACAGGATTTAAGTCAAGGGAACAGGCATGCCAATCCATTAGCTAAATATCCTCTCATTCCAAGAGCTGCTCCACCTGTGCAGTTCGATGGGGTCACACACTCCCATCCATAGAAATCAACTCGGACCAAATGAATCCCTGAAATGACACACATGGGAAGGTGTACTGTGTCACAATAATACTGACTGGCGAGTGGAACATGTTCAACGATTTGGAGGTCAGTACACCCATGCAACATTATGCCCTGTCAACACAACACCAGGGCAACCAAAATGACTGTGTTTGATAATATTCAAATGTGCGTTACTTGTTCCCACGTCTCGCCATGTCAGGGTACATACTGCACCCAGGAACACTGGTAATTGTTTTGGGGGTCCAGGTGGTATACTGTGGGGAGACATAATGTTGCATTTATGTGTTGACTTCCAAATCTTTGAAGATGTTAACATGTTACACCCACTAGTCAACATTATTGTGACACTATACTCTTTCCCCATATGCATCTTTTCATTTTAATGGATGACAATGTAGAACAACACTGAACTGCGCAGATGGTGCAACTCTGGGAACAAGAGAATATTCAGTGAATGGACTGACCCGCCAACTCCCACAATTTAAATTCCATGATCATGTGTAGAATGTATTGGGGAGATGTACTGCAAGACGTCCAAATGCACCAGTGACCATCCAGCACATGTAAAGTGTGGAAAACCCTACAATAAGAACTTCTTACCAACTTTGTGGTCAGCAAGGGACCACATTACAGAGTAGGCATCAGCATCTGTGGTGATCATACATGGTATTAAGAACAATGTCCCACCTTTTGTAATGTCCAGGGAATCATAAATCACAATGACTTCAGCGTAATTATTGTCTTTGAATAAAAGTATGATTTCTGTTCATCTCATTGCATATTCCTTTCAGATACTTTCTGTATTATACTATAGCAGTTCTTTCTGTGTATGGTCCACATTCCATCGAAGCATGTTATTTGGCAGCAACGCATCATGTGAGAGTTATGTTGGCCTTATGTTTTGTACACTACAATTAGTATAAATGAAGAGTCATTGATGGTTAACCAGGGACTAAAACAAATATGTGAGCCTCACCAATCCTTTTTTATATGTATCAACAAAGTTGCAGAAGAGTGGAATTCTAAAAACCACCAAAATATGGTCCTCGGAAGGAAAAAAACATATTATCACTATTTGATTTACAGATGACCAAGTTGTTCTAGCAGAGAGTGAAAGCATTTTACAAGAAAAAGTTTTTAAACCTAATAAAGTTTATAAACTTATCAAATGGTTATATCAGTAAATAAAACCAAACTGATAGCAATGGAAGGTAAATACATAAGCAGAGCGAAAATAGAGATAAACAATAAATGAAAAAGGTATATCTGTTCAAATATATCGGTACAGAGATATCAATACACGAAATTAACTTAGACTGACTCAAAATACAGAAAAATATAATGCCATAAATAGTTGTATAAAATGGCATCTTGGTAGAATTATGAGGAAAGAGGTAACACTAAGACTGCACAACATGGAGACAAAGCCTTCTCTTATGTATGGTAGTGAAAACTGGAACCTAAGAAAAGGAGAAAAATGAATAATTGAAGTAGCTGAGATGTGGTTTCTGAGTTACTTCTTGGACTAGCACTAGAAGAGTGCTGAGTGAAGATGTAAGACCACAGTAAGACACAAAAACAACAATGAAAAAAGGTATTAGACACTACAAAATCAAAAAATAAGAAAACAATAACAATATGGTATGGACACATGAAAAGAATACCTCCTTAATGCCTGCTGTGGCGAGCATTACATTTCAAGATACAGGATTGGCAGTGAAGAGGGGGGAAACAATGGTTTTATTAACGCCCTTTGGTTTTGGAATAGGCCAACACCCACTCCTTGACACTGAAGAAGAAGAAGAGTACGTACCCATTACCTTGGAACAATTTTAAAAAGTGTTTTCACATTTATGTGGACTGAATATAGGGGAGATGCAAATCATCTTCCTGTAGCAAAATCTCTTCTTCACAGGTAGGTACACATCTCAATCATTTCAAGGAGGTAAAGGTGAGGGGGAGGACAGTCCAGCATTTCTCAACACTCGCAAGATGAAGACACAGAAAGGCATGGACGCAACACAAGTGACTGTTTATGTTCGGTGTATCTGCTGATGAATTTTGTCAGGGTGGGTGGCACAAGCTATTGTTTACTTCTTTAGTACTAAGAAATTGGTAAGCTTCAACATAAGATCACTCGTTTGGTTATGATTTATCACAGCGCGCAACTGCAATGAGAATTTGCATAACAGTATGTGTACTTGTACATTATACACTGTAATCTTAACATGGTTCATGCTGACACAGTTTAATTTCCATATTTCATCAGTGTTCTATGTAAGTCCTCTTTGTTACAGAACAGCTAAAAAATACATAAAAAGTAATCGCTATATTTTGATGTTATCTGTTTTGATACTTTTATTCTGATGTTACAGAGATATACAATTTTAAGTATTGGTGTTGATACCAAACATTTTATTAAGTCTGGTATGATAATGCCCCAGATGTAGTAATGAACAGTGCTAAATACATTTGGTTTCGGTGGCTTCAAATCACAAGTACAATGATCACACAAAGTTTCTATGAATGCTAGGTCTGCTGTTGGCGCATTCTATAAAACAAACAACTCTCTTATTATTGCTTACGTGTCTTCCAATTGTAGATGTAGCCTCCGCCTGTGCCCAGCCCCATTTTTCTTTCTTTCATGTTCTACTTTATTGCATGAAAATGCAATCACTTCAATGGAAAAATGAAAACTGGTTTTAACCTCTGTGTTTCTGTTACGTAACTGTGGTCACTTCCTATCTTCAAGTAACGAATGAGACGTGAATCTATTCAATTTGTACTCATAAATCACTTCAATGTTTAGGTATTGCACAATTCACCAAAGCATTACCTTTTTGTTGATGAAGTCACTCGCTAAGTCCTTCAATGTCTTCAGTCCTAATGAACCAGCAGGTGTAGTTACTGTATCTCTAACAAGTCCAAATTGGAAGAGGAAAGTAACTTCAGGACCTTCCATTGTGGTCTGCATCATCTGTATAGCAAACATACATATTTAAAGTTAGTTAAATCTCTTGAAGGAACATTGTGGAGCACGCAAGGGGACCAGAATAACTCTGTCCCTTACAGCATCATCCCATTAGAGATTAAGCATGAATTATTTCCCCCATTTTCAAACCTTGCTAAGCAATGACAGAAAGTCAACAGTGGCTGCTTCTCATGGTGAAGATGGTCTGAGTTTACATACGCAGCCAAAATATTATAGCTTCTTTCGTTTCCTTCATATACTGAGCATGAGAAACAGTAATATGTATTCAAAGCATGCACTAATTATCTATGGGAATTGTCTTTCCTTCATCCTATGTGTTTGGAAATCTCTGTTCCACCATGAGAAATATCTTATATTTATGTGAACACTTCTTCAGTTATATACCGGTTGCACCATGCGGCAGAAAACATATGGATCTCAGAGAGTAATATGAGTACGAATTTCACAAGCAGACATTTGGTCAACTGTTGTCCTTTGACAGCTTCTGAATACTGTCCAAGCTTGTGAACTGCCTATGCATACAAACATAATAGATACTGTGAAAGCCTGCCAGTGCTAGTCCACATATTGTCTTCAGCTGCCACTTAGACAGTTCTTCAACCAGCAAGATATTTAACACAACTTTCGCACAATGAGATGGAAAACATTTGCAGCTTATGTTTCACTCTTTGATCCCTTGAAGTACAATGTACACAGAGCTAGCTTTATAAAGTCCTTGCATTTTGAATATTAACACAAAATCTTAAGGGCATGGTGGGTTTTTACTAAACTAAAAAGGAACATATTGTATTCATTGGTAAACCATCAGCAGTGTGTTCATAAAGGAGCAGAAATTTAATAAGCCCTCTATCCAAGGTTTGTAGGTAGGGGCTTCTAACCGTATAGGTGTATCATGCACATCAGCTTCTACAGAAACTCCCCCCCCCCCCCCCCCCCTCCAACCCCCACTTGAAAAGGCTAAAAGAATAATTTCAAAGAAAAAAAGGACAACATTCTATGGAGGTATCATTACTCCACTACATAATAAAAAATTAATGGCTAGGAGGGTAAGTGTGACTACAAATCTAAACCCAGGGTTTCTTTCTGCCATTTATTGCTCCTCTCACCTTTGGTAATGCTGTGTTATTGTGAAAAATTCCAAGCTGCATAATTTTTTGGAGTCTGTGTTAAATGGCAGGTCCCACTACAGCTGGCTGGGTCAGTCAGTTCAAAGGTCAGAGGAGAGCAAACACACAAAAACTAATAGCATCATGTCTTTGATAGTACTAAAGTGTTAAAGGCAACCTTTGGAAAGAGAGCAAATTCACCTAATGAATAAATTTTTAAAACAAGAAGGAAAATAGGGATCACAGCATTACAGCATGAAAAACAATAAACTCAGTGAATGATACTATGGTGAAGTTTGGAGATTTACTTGGTATGAATTATACTCCAGTTTTTATGCAGACTTTTTTGCTGTTTTAACAGTGTCTTAACTTTTAGTTTTATTTTCCATGATGTAGGCTATGTACACAGTTATTTACACATTCCATTTAGTAGTGACCAAAAGCGATTAAACCTCAACAACATCCACTTTTCATCGGGATGAACAGTGCCCTCAATGTCACAGGGTAACACACTCCACTATACTGTGCGAGCAGTTACTATTCTCATTTTATCTTCACAGTCTCTATGGGGGTGATATACAGGGGGCTGAAGAATGTTCCTATATTACAACTTGAAATGTGGCTTTCGAATTTCCTGAAATATGTTTTCAGGAATATCAGGAACCTGTCTTAAGTGTCTGCCAGTTGATGTTTTTCAACAAATCTCTTTGGCTACTCATACACAATCTCCTTAGTATGTACTATCTGCCATGTCAGTTCAAACTGATATATGTGGTAAAGACCACGCAAGTGCAATGCAAACAATATCTTTCTTGAGCCTATTGAACATGGGTGGTTCGAAAGGAGGGTTGCGGCAAGGTAGCAGCCTCAGGAAATAAATGCTGAGCTCATCTTAAGTTAGTTATGTCAGTCAGAAATTGATTTTGAAATGATAGTATGTATGAGTGGTAAAATTGAGGTACTGAAAGCAATATTGATGCCAGAGATCAGGAATAATTAAGAGAAAGGTAAAAGTATACATGGGGTGGGCCAGTCTGCAGGTCAGAGAGTAGAAAACGGTTCCCCCAACTCTCAGCATGAGATGAGAGGCACCTCCCATTTTTCTGCCCCCACCAACCTGATGCAGGGCAAGAAAGTAACACAATAAATAACTCCTGCCAACTAGGAAATCTGTAAGACAAAGTGAAAAGGCTAAAAATGTAATACCAGTAGAAATGACCATAATAAAATAAAGTGAAAGAAATAACGAGGTCGGAAGGTGGATGGGCACAGTTAAGTGTCTCTAGGGCACAGAATGCAGGAGGCATCCCTCCCACAATCATCCTTTCCTCGATCCAGGACAGTCAAATGTTAAAGGTGGCAATAGAACCAACTCTCTTTGTGGAAACATAAAAACCTGTCCAATTATTCATCAATATCATCTAATAGCAACAAGGCTAAGGAATCCTTAAGATTTTGTCTTCATCAGAGTGCTATATGATAGGACATACTTAAAAAAAAAAGTATAACAAAGCATGACAGATAAAAGTAATTAAAACAGAATAAAAAAGGGATGACCATGGTATCTGGCAGAGGAGGTACGCTTAGTACGTGGCGGGAGACACTAGTCCTGGCCACCTCACCTTGCCCCCACCACAAGAACTTTTTAAAATGCTAAAGCTGAAATAGAAACCAATTTCCTTGTGAGCATGGAATTTATTAGAGGGGCCAGTAGTCCACCAGAGAGATCTTAATTGCATCTGCAAATCCACACCTGGGATCATCAAAGTGGATGTTAGGTGAGTAATGGGTTCTCTAGGCAAACAGTATTCAGTTCATTTCTCGGGTTTATCATCATGAATAACGACAACTGAGCACATAGTACAACTAAGGTCAGAGATGAGAGTACACAGTGGTAAGAGTTACACCAATGAATATCCTGAACACTGCTCACTGAGTCCCTACAAATTAAAACACAGTCCAGGGGGCAACTGTTTAATAAAATGTAGGGCTCTGTTAATGGTTAGCAGCTCTGCCAAAAAAACTTATGTTCCTTGCAACACTGATCCAGACCAGTAGGGGTTATGAAAGGATATCTTGTTCTATCCATGGTTTTAGAGCCCTCAGTGTAAATTATGGTAGCATCCTGATACCCCTAATGAAACAACAGGAACAAAAGCAAAAAGGTAATGGGGATGACAAACTTTAGATCCTTAGATCAGTCTCAGTTTGTGGTCTGGTTACTCAAGGAATGGAACACTTACAACTGACAAACTCACCCAAACGTTTGGGCATTGATACCCATTTTATGAAAACAGAAGTTCTCTGTTTATCTCACCGGAAGCAAAGTTACTTTCTACTAATTATTAACTGATGTAGTGGAATTGTTTGTAGTGAAATTTGTATTGTTTGTATTTGTGTTGTAATTTATATTGCTTAATCTGCCATCTGTTTATCTATCATCTCCGTAACGCTTTCGCGATTACTAAATTTTCCTGTAATGAAGTGCGCTGCTCTTTGTTGGATCTCCTCTATCTCTTCTATCAACCCTATCTGGTACGGATCCCACACTGCTGAGCAGTATTCAAGCAGTGGGCGAACAAGCGTACTGTAACCTACTTCCTTTGTTTTCGAATTGCATTTCCTTAGGAATCTTCCAATGAATTTCAGTCTGGCATCTGCTTTATATGATCATTCCATTTTAAATCACTCCTAATGCGTACTCCCAGATAATTTATGGAATTAACTGATTCCAGTAGCTGACCTGCTATATTGTAGCTAAATGATAAGGGATCTTTCTTTCTATGTATTCACAGAACATTACGCTTGTCTACCTCGGGATTCAATTGCCATTGCCAGCACCATGCGTCAATTCGCTGCAGATTCTCCTGCATTTCAGTACAATTTTCCATTGTTAAAACCTCTCGAAGTACCACAGCATCATCCACAAAAAGCCACAGCGAACTTCCGTTGTCATCCACAAGGTCATTTATGTATATTCTGAATAGCAATGGTCCTACGACACTCCCCTGTGGCACACCTGAAATCACTCTTACTTCGGAAGACTTCTTTCGATTGAGAATGACGTGATGCATTCTGTTATCTAGGAGCTCTTCAATCCAATCACACAATTGGTCTAATAGTCTGTATGCTCTTGCTTTGTTCATTAAATGACTATGGGGACCTGTATTGAATGCCTTAGGGAAGTCAAGAAACACAGCATCTACCTGGGAGCCCGTGTCTATGGCCCTCTGAGTCTCGTGGACGAATAGCGCAGGCTGGGTTTCACACAATCGTCTTTTTCGAAACCCATGCTGATTCCTACAGAGTAGACTTCTAATTTCCAGAAAAGTCATTAAACTTGAACATAATATGTGTTCCAAAATTCTATAACTGATTGACATTAGAGATATAGGTCTATAGTTCTGCACATCTGTTCGATGTCCCTTCTTGAAAATGGGGATGACCTGTGCCCTTTTCCAATCCTTTGGAATGCTACGCCCTCTAGAGACCTATGGTACACCACTGCAAGAAGGGGGACAAGTTCCTTCAAGTACTCGGTGTAAATCAAACTGGTATCCCATCAGGTCCAGCGGCCTGAAAGAAGTATACTGAGGAGCATTTTTGGACCTGTATATGAAAAAAGGATCTGGAGAAGACAACAGAATGACTACATTTATGACTGCTATAAGGAGGATGATGTGGTCAAGTTCATAAAGCCGTATAGACTGATATGGACTGGACATGTAATGCGACTCAATGAGAAAGATCCTGCAAGGAAAGCCTGCTGCAGTGAACCTGGAGGAAGAAGAGCAAGAGGTGAAATGGAGCGACTAGGTTGGAGAGGATGCTGCCCGACTTGATTGCCTTAACAGAAGGTAAATGGCGAAGTCCAGAGAGGAATGGAAGAATTGAGGAGACCAAGCCCCACACCGAGATATAGTGCCAATGGTAGAAGACGAATGGCAATTACTGGTGAACTTCAGCAAAGCACAGAAGTACTTAATAGAACAGACCAAAAATAGTACAAAAAGCACAGGCAAAAAACCTTGGGAACATGAAAAGGCCTATAGTGCTTTTGATACACTAAAGAGGATTTTCAAAACTAAGATTCTGATGTATGAAACAAAGTTTACAGTTGATATGTATGTATTACCAATCTTGACATATGGCAGTAAGGTATGGGTTTTCCATGCAAAAAGCACTTAAAAAATGAAAATTGTTCCATGAGCAATGGCAGGATGTACACTGGGGAATTAATTATTAGGAGAAAGGGAAAGAAAACTAATGGATCAGGTAAAGACTGTGCTGGTTATGAATGTAATGAAAACAAATTGTGCAGAGCAGGATAAGTAGCAAGGCATATAGATGACAGGTAAACTAAGGAAGATCTTTGCTGGAATCCAAGGCATGGAGAATATATCAGGAAGACCTAACACAAGATAGACAGTTGAAATGAGAAAATTTGCTGAGCAATATGAATGTGTGTAGTGAAAGGTTGTAACGGACTGAGAAGATCTTTATTCACACAGCAAACGTTGAATGGCTGATGGGTCAATTACATTCTATATATTTTTAACAAGTGAGAACAGTTCTCTACTCAATAGATCTGCAGTAAATTTTGGTCAAGAGGGGAGCTAAGAGATTTCCAAATTTTTATCGTACCTGGCTGAGTGTCCGTCTTGACTTGTGAACTTTTAAGAATTTCTGAGGCTTTTCAACTCATGGCTTTGCACATTGCTCTTCTGGAAACAGTGTTTCACTAACATTTTACTATCTGTACTTATATGCTCTGCAATTGTTTCTTAAGAAACAACTTCATACAGTTTTTTGTACCACAATTAAATCTACATTTTTTTTCTTCAAACTATTCTTGTACATAACACCAAGCATGAAGGATATAGGCCAACTGTAAGAAGCAGAGTAGCACATCATCCTACACACGTGAATCATGGACGATACGACAACTATAAAACGTTGAGACGACAAGCATCTGAGATGTGGTGCTACAGAATAATACTGAAAATTACGTGGTCTTCTATAGTATAAAAAGAGGGGGTTAACCAACAAATTGTCAAGGAAATAAATGAGTCGAAAAATACTGGCAAGAAGAAAGGACAGAATGATAGGGTGTGTGTTAAGACATCATGGAATAAATTCCATGCTATGACAGAGAGCCGCGGAGGGTACAAACTATAGGCAAAGACAGTAGTTGAAACACATTCCACTAATAATTGAAGATGTTGGGTGTAATGGCTACACTGAGATGAAAAGGTTAGCACATGAGATGAATTAATGGTTGGGCTGCAAGAAATGACAAACCCTTCCACAAGACCATACACTTACACTTTAATAATGGTTTAAATTTGTCATAATTTTTTATAATTATATACATGTCCCAGTAAAGAAAATAAGCAGTCAATACTTTTTATATTTTCCAGTATATGTACAACTCGTAGTTAAGTATGTGCCCAAATCCTGTTCCAGCACACAGTTTTAATCTAGCAGAAAATTCACAATTATGTACATTCCATTACTAATTAAAAGTTTTGATCTGGAAACAATTCGTTGATACTAATTACAGAGGAAATAGTGTAAGTGATGCCTTTAAGCATACATATGAGAGTATAATTTAGTATCCATTATTTATTGATAAGCAAGGAATATATTTGGCAAGAAAAAAAGCTGTGGATAACCATAGGAATTGAAATCTCATGTAACTGGAAGAGAAATGTATGCAAAGCCAGAGTAAGTCAAGAGCCAATATTACTTGCATACTACAAAAAATACTGTAGCATGTTAAAGAGAGCCTTTAAAATATTCAGAAGTGTGCATGTTCTGGTAGAAATAAAATAATACAGATAATAAGATTACAACTATATGGGACACTGTCAAAAGGGAGACAGGACAGCAAGTCATTTTACAAGATTCCAATACACAAACTAATAGACACTGTTGTTGTGAGATCATTTTACAAGATTCCAATACACAAACTAATAGACACTGTTGTTGTGAGATTGACGGAATTTCAAATATAATTCTGAAAAGTCATTCCAACTTGATAAGCAATAAGTTATATAAGCAATGCATCAGTGGCAAAGAGAATTTTTCAAGACAGGTTAAAATATTCAATTATTAAATCACTTCATAAGAAAGGTGACAAGGCATACTTGCATAATTATTGTCCAATTTCTTTACCAACTTTTTTTACAATACTCAAGAGTAGTCGCACACTTAAGAGGAGACAATTTAGTCAGCATATCACAATTTGGATTCCAAAAGGGTTGTTCGACTGAGAATCCCATTTATACATTCACTCAACAAATAGTCTTAAATAATACTATATCATCAGTTGGTATTTTTGTGATCTTTTTTAGATTATATAGGTCAAGACACTCTCTTCGAAAAACCCAAGTTTTATGGAACTGACGACTTTACACATGGCTGATTTGAATCACACTTGACAAACAGAATGTGAAACATAGTGCTGAATAATTCAGACAATGTTAGAAAGTTAGAAAATTTTAGTGACTGGGGTAACATCACAAGGGGAGTCCCACATTGTTCAATTTTGGTTCCACTCCTATTCCTAAAATACGTGAATGACCTTCCACTTAACTGTCAACAAGCAAAACTGGTACTTTTTGCAGACGATACTTCTGTTATAACAAACTGCATTGGAGAGAAAGCAACAGAAGGGTTAGTAAATAATATTTTCCAAAGATGTATTCAATGGTTCTCTAAACACGGACTCTCCCTAAATTTTGAAAAAACACTCTACATTCTTTTCTGTACGACAAATAAATCCATAACAACAATTAATGTCACACATGAGCAGGAGTCAGTAAGTAGGGTAGAATGCACCAAACTTTTGGGTGTACGAATTGATGAAGACTTGAACTGGAAGAAGAATATTGTTGAGCTTCTTAAAGAAATCAGTTCAGCCACCTTTGCTCTATGTATAATGGCTAATCTTGGAAATAAACATATCAAACTCTTGATATACTTCCGCTCAATGAGACCTTTATTACCCATTGTCAAAATCTTAAGTGGCTCAGAGAGGGTTCAATATGTAGCAATTAAAATTTTTGATCATTTTACCAATAACATAAAATGTCTGAAAGGTAGTGAAGCATATTTTAAATGTAAATTAAAACTAGTTTCTCATGGACAACTCCTATTCCATATATGAATTTATACTAAAAAACCAGTAGCCTGTGAATAAATAAATAAAGAGGCAACAAGAGAGTATTGCTCAGATAATCAATGAAACATAAAACTGACTAAATAACATTAAAACAGGACTGGAGATCTCTCTCTACTTTTCAACTGTGACAAAATAATGACAAAGAAAAAGAAATGGTACACGCAAAGAAAGACATAATGACGATGCATTCATTACACTTGCACTGTCTGGAATCTAATTAATACACAAAAGAACTAATTTCTTGGTTCTTGTGTTTTGTATGCATATATCATCCGATACTGACACTGAGAATCCACATTTCCAAATGGAATTTGCTTATTACATGAAGAATGTGAAGTCTTGCAAAACCTCTGGCTGTAAGGGCAAATAGTAACAATGCAAGTAACTTAGCAGAAAACAAAAATTTATGATGTATATTTTTTGGCTGAGCTACAGGCTCTATAAGTAGATAGGCTAAAAAACAGGTACCTAACGAAAATGTACAACGAAGATATGACTATAGAAAGCAAAGTATCTGAATTTTTGGTCATTTTACTCTTAACAAAATTGGCACTTTTTATAATTGCTTGCCTCTTGTGGCTGTTTGCAGTATTTCCTACTATGCAGTTAATGAAAATTGCTGCAGTGCTCACCAAAATGGATAAAATATGCATGGAATATTAAAGCAAATACATTAAAAATGTTGCACATATTCCTGTCTTTGAGACACTTAAATTTTTAACTGTACAAGTATGTGGGTAAATTACGCAAACAACTTCCAACAAGTAGTTTCAATTAATAAGAACAATCCCCTCCTCCCCCACCCACTCTATCTTTCTCACTCACACACACACAAAGTTTTGGGCTGGCATCTGGCCTTGGTTCGTATGTAGCATGTAGTTTCTTTTTCCATAATTTACAGTGGCAATGTCATGCTACCAAGAAATGTGAAGAAAGAACAACTAATGACAACGAAAGGTACAGAATTTCATCTTCTGCAATACACACACACTGTTGAAGTGCTGTGTCAAAAATAAACTAGGAAATCTATAGAAGGGTCAGATGCTCAACGACAAACAAAAATCTAATTATCTATCTTTAGGATATTGTCTCGAGATTTAGTAACAACATTTTCACATTAGACGATGACAGGTGACGGGAGTTACGGGTTAATTCAGCACATACCAATGGCCAATTTGCAACAAAACTTTCAATAAGTACAAACTTCACTTCTGTGAAGAAACCTTTTCTAGGCACATCAACAATCGAAGACATCTGATATAGCACGCTCTAAACAGGTGGTGCAGTACTGAGTCAAATTTATGCCAGGATCTATCAATCAACAATTCACTCACATTTAAAACTCCGCAAACTGCAAAAAACTCCCTGACAATAAACTTCAGTAAAAAAAACTCATATTCGACCAACTCCGCGCAAGTTTATAATACAATCAACTACTTTCACAATCACAAATGTTTTTCGGTCTTGGTGTACCGTTACCCACCTGCTGGAAAGAATAACGAGTTAATTCCACCAATTCGTTCCACTATCTTCATGTAGACTCAAAGTTGCATGAGCCACGTTACTTGACATTCCGTCTTTCACACATATTTCCTTTCCTTAGTCAACATATCACCTAATATTTATAACATCGAATACACAACAACCTTCCCCGACGTTTGCGGGGTCATAAGAGTCAGTGTTGCCAATGGCCGTGTGACAGACCTGAGGGACTGTTTCACTGAAGTGAACATTGGTGTGATGCATTCATGTGGTTTCGGACTGCTGATCTGTTCAACGTTAAAAAGTACAATGAACTTTTTTTTTATTACTAGGTTAGCTTGAAGAACACAGGGTATTCTCGGTGGAGCAATCCGCACAGTCTGTAGGAACATCAGCGTCTATGTGTAATGTAGAAGGTCACCGAAGACCACTGCAGCATTTACTAATATTTAAGGAAGTTTATTTCGATGGCGTTATTCTGGCTGGACCGGTACCGTCGCTTCTGTTAAGAACGACGAGGAAGTTCCATTACGTGCGTGACGGGTGATAAATAGCAGGCGAATTGCGGATTTCCTTTATTGTATATTTCAGTGACATTGCGACAGACGTACTAGTTTGGACAAAAAGTGGGACACGGCAGGCTGCAGTCCAGTGTTGCGACCATGTGTGCCCTCCATTTTGCACGGCTCATACGTTTAGTAGGTCAACAGCTGTATAAAACAGCTAGCGAATTGATTAATTACAGGGTACCACACGTTGTCACTTAAAGTTTAGTTTTTTATAACCTTTTCTTGCTGCATCAGATAAACAAGACACTTGTCTTAGTTGTTGACGAACACTACTTATAAATAGTAATATATATTTTCTGCTCTCTTACCTAAATCCAACTTTTCATTTTAATTTATTGTACACAAGGAATCGATCCACGTTACAGTGCTTAGTACGGCCCTACGATTCAATACTGAAGCAGGGAACCGGCACAAAACAAAGTGCCGCATGTCAGTTCGTGTCAGCATACACACTTGGTAACTGACTATACCATATTTTTGGTTTAAAGTATGCATGTATTTAAACGAGACGAGTTTCATAAAAACCCGTTTACTGGTAGCTACATTGACTAAACATAATAATTAATTTTTCATCGTGGCTACCTTTATATCTCATCCTTTGCTTAAATTTTGGCACAATGAGAATAAAAGCCCCCGCCAGTAAGATGCAGTATATATCCCCAGAAATCGTTTATGCGCCAAACAGCCTCACAAGGCACTTTCTATTCGCATAGCATACTGAGAATCCTTGGAAATATTTTCATGTAGTGAGTTTAAATCTAGACTAGTTGTTTCCCTCGCCAATGGTAAATAAATTGATGGAGCAGTTTCTGTATCAAGGCAGCAGCCAAGCATCCCAGTCCTCTCTCCTTTCCAAAAGTGAGTTAATATTATGTTCTAAACAACATTGCTCGTAACAGATGATCCATAGAAAAAATACAAAAATCCAATTAATGTCAATGTATTAGCATGAATTATTTTGAAGTTATTAAAAGGGACTCAGGCATTGTGTAACATATATGACAGTTAATTTTAAATTATTACTTGTTCGGTAAAAGTTATGTATTGGACCCCTCCCCCGCCTGCTTTTTTCAGTGAGCTGCACACATAAAAATTAGGCTCCACTGCCGGTAAATCTGATATCACAGCCTTTATGAGGTGTTAATGTTTGTTGACTTTGCCAACTCAGCCAAAGTGTCAGCTTTCAACCTAACCCAAATGTCAGTCAGCACAACAAATATTGCAGGTGGGGGCAGTCCAGTGCCATACTTTAACCACTTGTTCCATGGATCACATACCTGACAGTGTTGTGATGTGCAGTAGTTCTCTGCCTTACAAAGTCAATACATCATAGTTTCAACTTGTATCCACATATAAATAGCCCTACAAGAGTTACAAACTCTTCACGAAGTCTCATAGATAATTTCTTCACAAATGTAGGAGCCATTGATACAGATGTAATTAATGTCGACCTAGGAATGTCCAATCACAATGCACTGATCCTTAAAATTCACAGAGGCCCAGTGACTTAAAATATTTCACATCAAATATACAAAAGAACTTTCTCCCCTAACTGTTGCAGTCATTTCGTAAATGCACTAGGTAACCAACCATGTTCCGAAGTATTGTTACAAACAAACAAAAATGCTGTATATGATGTTTTCTCTTCCCATTTTATGTAAAAATTCGAATTGTGTTGTTCTAGAAAAACTTGTAGAACAAACTCATACGGGCATTTACATACAATTCCTGGATTACGACAGGTATTGGAAATTTCTCCAGAACAATGAAAATACTTAACTCTAAATTGAAGAGTTGTACTGACCCCAAGTTTACAGAACATGCAGTAAACCATAAAAATATGTAGAAAGGCAATTACAAAAGCAAAATTACTAAGTAGTGAAAGGTTGATAAGAAAATCAGGCAATAAATCAAGAACTGCTTCGGAAATAGTGAAAGGGAAACAGTTGAGAGCTTCATGGATCAGGAAATAGTAGGTACTTAAAAAAAGTGAAAATATTGAATTAAAAGATGAAACTCGGCAAATTGGATTAATAACTATTTTTTAAGTGTACATGTGTCATAAAGCAAAAACTTTACCAAATATGAGAAATTAACAACTTCAACAGTAGACAGTAGTGTGATGTTAACTCCGACAAATGAAAATGAAATATTAAAGGTGATAAAGACTCTAAAACAAAACAAAAAAGGCTGCATGTGTGGATGAAGAGCCTGTGTCACTAATTTAAAAGATGCCCAACAAATTATAAAGCCCGTGGTACACATTGCCAATTTGTCATTCAGCAAAGCAGTTTTTCCACAGAGGTTGAAAATCTTGAATGTTAGACCTTTGCTTAAAAAAAGGAGATCCATATAAGGCAGAAAAATTATAGATTAATTTCCCTCCCTCAATCATTTTTCAAAATTTTAGAGACGTTAATGAAAACCAGACTTGTAAATTACTTATTTAATTGGATACATAAAAAATCTACTCACAAATTGGTGACAGAACACACACGTAAAAGACTGTTGCCAATCACAACAGTCTTTCATGAGTGTGTTCTGCTTCCGCTTGGTGAGTAGATTTTTTATCTATCCAATTAAATAATTTTATCAATAGTTGATTGTTTTCATAAATTACTTAGTTGCATACAAACTTCTGAACTGGCTTACATTCAGGTCACAGCACAGAATCAGCCACCTGTACCTATACTGATTATCAGGAATCTTAACAATAAAAAATGTGTAGTGGGAATTAACTTAGATCTTTCGAAAGCCTTCGATACAATAAATTACCAAATTTTGTTAAACAAGATGGAAACAGTAGGAGTAAGAGGAGTTGTGTGGAAAATGGTTTGAATCTTAGATTCAAGACAGAACTCAGGTTGTAGAAATCATTTCTGATCATAATAACCAGAAGATGAAGTGGGTTTCAGATGCAAAAAAGTGGAAAGAGGCACCCCACAGGGCAGTGTTCTTAGTCCCCTATTATTCTTCCTTTACATAAAAGGAATCCAAACATTGCTACCAAAAATGTGTTGTATATTATAAGTGATGATAAAAAATCATCATCAACTACAACTGACAGTCCTGAAATATATACAACAGAGGTTTAATGCTAACTTAAGAAAAACACATTATATACAGTATGGAAAAGCAACCCAAGGAAATGACCTCCAGTTAAAACTGAGTGACAGAGATAGAGAACGTGCCATCCACAAAGTATTTATCCCACAGCCTCAATTTGACATGTTTCACATTGAGGAGAATACCTAGAGTGTGCAGCATAGTGTGTACTAAATTAGTGTATTTTGCATACTTTCAGTCTGTTGTGTCTTACAGTATAGTATTCTGGGGTAAAACTGAATCACATCTAATAGATACCTTCAACTACAGAAAAGTGCCATTCAAGTTATAATGCACAATTTTCCTAGAATTCAATGTAGGCCCCTCTTCTAACAATTACAAATACTTACTGTACAATCACGGTATATATTTAAAAGCATTCTATGCACAGGAGCACACCTGAGAAATTTACTTACCAATGAGGGCTGTCACAATTATAATACTCGCAACTGTAAAAATTTACATGTAGAAATAGTAAGAACAACAAAAAACCAAAAGCATGTTAAGTTATTTTGGACAAAAACTTTACAGTGTACATGAAGGAAATAATTGATGAAGTAAAATTTAAGACTGAGCTTAAAATTGCCTTTTAAGCAAAAATTTATATGACATAGGTGAGTACTTTGACTGTGTGTAAAATTATTGTCTTTAACATTTATGTACACATACATGACAAATGTTGTACTCTTAAAAATACGTTGAAAATAGGTTTTAAGTGATATTCTGTAATTATGTTTGTATTACGTGTACTTTGCATGTTAATTACACTTGTGAGAATTCCTATACCATGTAAATGAAGGAGATAATAAAATGAAATGAAGTAAAAAGGGTTATATGATGAGTCACTTGGATAATTGGGTAGATGTTGCTATTGCAAACACCAGAATCCTGGGGGAAATTTAATGGTACAGTGATCAGTTTAAAGGACTTAATAATATTTCTATGTCAATGTCAGATTTTTATTGTTTGATAATTTTCTGAACGTAATAGGCTACAAGTACCTTTCCAATTTATTTCATGTGTCTAAACACAAAATGTTACTTTAATCTTGACATTCCGCTGATATTTTTACGTAGAACATAGACACTTGACTGTGCCATGGTAGTATGTGATGTTTAGTGGTCCCAACTGTAAGTAAAACTTAATGTAACTGGATAGATTAAAAATCCACTCATCAAGCAGCAGCAGGAGAACTCACATCTGATATGTATTGAAATCTGCAAGCTTTCAGAGCCAGGGACTCCCCCCCCCCCTGCAGAAGGGTTGGAGGGAAGGAAGAGGGGTAAAGGAAAACGACTGATGAGGTTCAGAAAATGGGGAGAGTTTTCAGTAATCGGCCAGAACTACAGGTTGAGGGAGTCTCACTGAACAGGAAGAGAAGGCATGACTGATTCAGTCCTTCCTTCTCATCCCATCCGGTAATTCTTCCCTGACCTGCGGTTCTAGGCAACTTTTCTGAACTCTCTCCATTTCCTAAGTCTCATCTGCCATTTTCCTTCATCCTTGTTCCTTCCCCTTCAGTCATTCTGCCAGAAGATGGAGCCACTGGCTGTGAAAGCTTGTAGATTTCAGTTACTTTTATATGTGTGTCTTCTGCTGCCACTTGGTGAGTAGATTTTTTATCCACCCAATTACATTATATTTTCAAAACTATTATTTTCGTTAATAAACTACAAAACTTGTTTCACTTCTGATCGTAAGGAAGGGACCCTTGAAAATAATAATTGAAATGCAATGAATTGCTCATTTTATGCAAATGAACTACTGGAATGGATATTGTGGATTAATGGAAGTGTTTGATGCCACTTCCACAGTCCACTACAAAACTGTCATTTTCCAAATTGTCCTGGACCTTGGACTGCCTTACAGATCAGTATGTTACCACATCTAAGATTTTATGTACACATTCATTTGCTTTGGCAACTCAACCAGACTGTCACTTTCCAATCCAGGATAACAGTTTCTGACTATGTTACAGATCGGTCTGCTACCACAACCAACATTTCAAAAATTAATGTAAAATAAACATTGTTAATGTTCTGTTTGTACACTTATGATATCACAGACCACTTCATTTTAAGTTACATTACAAAGCTGACATTTGGTATCGGTACATTCATTTAACAATGTGTTGTAATATTTCTTAAGAGAAGTTAGTTACATCTGTAACTTCATAAAAATCAACAGACTGCAAAGCCTGGAAACTTCTCATTTAAGAATTAAAGTGTGTTACTTGCTTCTCCTTCTGTATGCTAAGAAACTGGAGCGCTGCTGCTTGATTAACGTTAATTCAAAGCTTATTCATAAGATGTACTGACTCGTCAGGAAACTGGGGCTGTAAACATCCAATGCACAGCCATTAACATGAGCCTCGCCCACAACGTTGAGGTCTATATTTCACCTCAGTAACACAATGTACAATTGGAATGTTGTTATGTACCTGCTCGTGTCAGTTATCAGTGTCAATGACCAATGAATAATTTTTTCAGTTGGCAATTGTAGTTCATTAATAGGACATTTGCAACCAGATTCTTAAATCAAATTAATGTAATATTTTGGGAACCCAGCTGAATAGGCCTGAGGTATTCCTGCCTGTCGTAAGAGGCGACTAAAAGGAGTCTCACACTCTCGGCTGTCTAAGGTCAGGTCCCATTTTATGGTTTGACCTGCCACTTTCCAAATTCTACAGAAGTGCAGACCATGTGGGGAAGGATGCCTTATGTTATGCATAAGTTATCCACAGTGCCCTTAGATACGATCTCCTGAACCTCTTGTCATGGCTTTGTATCGCCACCAGCAATTCAACTATTTGGGCGAGGACACTTTATGCGGTATGTCAGCTTTTTCTGTTGTCTTTTGTCCTCTGTCACCCCCATGACAGTATTGGATTTCTCTGTGATCTATATCCAGCACGGTAACCAGTTTGTTGTGGTGGTGCCGTCATGTACCCATTTGGTGGTAGCCCCCTGACAACACTGGGATCACATTGCTGATGCCTGAGCTGTAAACTCCCCACGTATGCCAAGGAGTAGATGCTTGTTCTCCTGGGCATCAGGACTCTCAGCAACAGTTGTCATGACAGGTGGCCTTTGCTGTGGCTGGGTGGCGCCCGTGGGGAGAGCCTCTTTCGGGTAACCGTATGGTGCCAGCAGTCTCTAAGAAGGGCAGGGTAGAGTACAATGCCGACAGGTATGACTCTAAATTGTTTCCCTCCCTCGCTACACCATGGGAGGAACATAGGGCTACAGAAAAAAGAGAGCCTTATTTGCCTTGGTAGTTGGCCTGTAGCAGAATGGAGGGGGACTCCTTTCTGTTTACAAAGACTCAATTTTTTGTTGGGGAAGTGACAGCACTGTTCAAGATGAGAAACTGTGCAGTCTTGATTCAAACAGCATCCCCAGCCCAATCCTGGGCGTTACTCGCCTGTGATATTCCTGTTTCTGTCACTCCTTATAAAAGCCTCAACATAGTCCAGGGGATTATTTTCCCTCGTGGCCTCCTCTTGCAGTATGACAACGAGATCTGCACCGATCTAGAATGGCGGAGTGTTCATTTCATCGGGCGCATTTCAAGGGGACCCAACAACAACAGGACGGTGCCTTCATCTTGGCCTTTGACAGTGATTCATTGCCTGAAAAGGTCAAGGTGATGTTTTACCACTGTGATGTTAAACCATACATTCCTCCCCCTATGTGGTGCTTAAGTGCTGGAAATTCGGGCACATGTCTTCCCCCTCCACTTTCAGCGCCACATGTTGAGACTGCCGACGTCCACTACATCCAGATAATCTGTGTGTGCCTCCTCCCATTTGTATCAACTGTGGAGAGCACCACTCCCTCTGCTCTCCAGACTGCACAGTGTACTCCAAAAGGACTGGAAAATCATGGAGTAGAAGACCCTGGACTGGTTGACGTACCATGAGGCTAAACGCAAATTTGAGCGGTTACACCCCATTTGGTTGACATGCATGTATGCTGCAGCTACTTTACCATTGCTATCACAAGTGCCAGTCATACACACTCTGTGCCACATACAGTGGCTCCTCTGGGCCACCAGAATACATCCGCCCCTCGGTGGTAGGGAAAAAATCTCCTTCCGCTGGTCCCAAAGTACCAACTTCGAGAGCAAAGCAGCCCCCCCCCCCCCCCCCTCCGCCAATAAATGCAGGGGACATTGGTACCTTCCCCCAGCTGGAGAAGCAACAGCCTCCTCTGGCTCCTCTCGTGTGAAAGGGATCCCTTGGGACCCTCTCTTCCATGGTCTCTACTAATGCCACAGCAGACACTCACCAGTGGCAAAAGGAGCCAAAAGCTGCTGGACAAAGAGCTTCACGATCGTCCTCCATGTGTGAAGCTACTTCCTAGAAGTCCTCGCAGACAAGTAAAAGGGCAAGCAATCCAGGAAGAAGGCTGCTAAGAAACAGCACCCTCCAGTGACCCCAAAACTGTCACTCCCTACCAATTTTGCATCTGAGGATGAGGTGGCAATCTTAGTGTGAGGACCTGGATCTCACTGATGCCTCATCTGCAATGGGAATGGATATAAATACTCCATCGGGGGCAGCAGGTGACCCTGAGGCCTAACCTGCCTCCTTGCTTGCTTCATGCCCTCCCAGCCTCGTGATCACGTCATCCTCCAGTGGAATTGCGGCAGTTTTTTCCACCGCCTAGCTGAGCTACGACAACTGTTAAGCTTTATACCTTCTTTCTGGATTTCCGGCAATGCAAACCCCTGCTCTCCACGGCTATAGAGGATATTACAAGAACCTTAGCGACTATAATAGAGTGTCAGGTGGAGTTTGCGTCTATGTCCTGTATTAAGTATGTAGTGAAGCTGTGCCCCTTCAAACCCCTCTTCAAGTTGTGGCTGTCAGAATGACACAGGAAATAACTGTCTCAGACATATATCTTCCTCCAGCTGGTGCAGTGCCCCTGAACGTATTGGCTGCACTGATTCATCAACTTCCGAAACGTTTTCTACTTTTGGGAGATTTTAATGCCCATAACCCCTTGTGGGGTAGAGATACAGTTGTTGAAACTTTAGTGTCTCAACTCGACCTCTGCCTCTTGGCCAAACTGTAATCCCAGATTGATTCAATTGTTTTGCAACTGCAGGATGGCGATTTTCTGTGGCACAGTAGAAATGTATATGACTATTCACAGTGCCTGACAGCTTAAAACTCGTTTCGTCAGACCTACAAATTTTTTGAATTATGCCAGCACCTAGCATTTCTCCATTCAAAGCATTTCGCAGACTTCTAAATGGTGATTTGGACATCCTCTAGTAATCCATGAAGTAATCTTGGCTGATACACTTGCAAACCTAAATTTTGCACAAGATTCCCCAAGGCAGCTTGACACAGGCTCTCCTTTTGGGCTCCTTTGGCCTTTGAATGAATGCCATTTAATTCTCATGGGCACACCAACGTTCACTGGTTGACCACTCTTTGGCATATTACGGATTGATTCAATTGGACCAAATTTGCCGTGCAACCTGTAAATTGATAGCATGCTTGGTGGAGGTGTATTGAATTCTTGTCTCCATTTCTGTAGAACCTGTTCAGCATTCTTATTCCAGTATTGTTTAGTTATCCACTTCAATTGGTAAATGCTTGAATTACAGTCATGATCATAAGACTATCTGAAAAAATAGGAAAATAGTGTTAGAACAAATAAAAATATAGTATACTTACTGTACCTACTTATGTACTCCCTCTACACATCAGTCTAAGCCCTTGGTCAGATAGTTCTCCACCACCAAAGATTTTGCAAGTTGTAACAATTGTATGTGGCAATAGTTCTCAACACATCTGTCATCAACAGTGTGAATCACATGGCCAATATATGTTTCCCAAAAAGTCATGAGGTTCTGTAAACACTGGACATCCTCAGCCACAGATCAACTTTAACCGAGCCAAAGAAACCTCTGATCGTGGCTGGCAGACGAAACACACATCTCTAATATTATATCTGTTTGTGAGAGTAGCTATTCTGCTTGAATATAAGCATAGGAAGGAAGATCAGAGTTTAACGACTCATTGACATTGTGGTCATTATAAATAAAGCATAGGCTCAGATTGTTTCAAGGATGGGGAATGAAACTGGCTGTGCCCTTTCAAAGGAACCATCACCGTATTTGCCTGGAGCAATTTAGTGAAACAACAGAAAACCTACATCTGTATGGTCGTATGCTGATTTGAACTGTTGTCCTCCCGAATGAGAGTGCAGCATGGTAACCACTGCACCACATTGCTCAGTAATGCAAGCTTAAGGTGTTCTAGTTCATATGTCTGAGATGGCATATGCCCTCCTTACCAACGTCCTCAAGGTTCCCCCTACCGTATTGCTACAGTGGATGACAACTCACCATATGTAGATACCAGTGTATGTGCACTGGTTCCTCCTCCCCCCACCCCTTCTATTCCCATGATCCATGGACCTTGTTACCCCCCGTTGGTAGTGAGGCTTGCATACTTTACAGGTAGCCATACTGTAGGGAGTGAAAGGCTATTTACAACTTGGAAGCAGTGGTTGAAAATGGAGTGAGGCAGGGTTGTAGCCTACCCATGATATTATTCACTCTGTACATTGAGCAAGCAGTAAAGGAAACCAAAGAAAAATTCAAGCACATCTTGTGTTTAAGCTGAATGGCTATTTAAGAAACAGATCCATTATGCTTCGGAGCTTAGTGCGTCACCAGAACCAGTAGAAGACATGATGTGACTTACCAAACAAAAGTGCTGGCAGGTCGATAGACACACAAACAAACACAAACATACACACAAAATTCAGCAACCCACGGTTGCTTCGTCAGGAAAGAGGGAAAGATGAAAGGATGTGGGTTTTTGGAGTCATTCCAATCCCGGGAGCGGAAAGACTTACCGTAGGGGGGAAAAAAGGACAGGTATACAGTCGTGCGCACACACACACACACATATCCATCCGCACATACACAGACACAGGCAGACATTTGTAAAGGCAAAGAGTTTGGGCAGAAATGTCAGTCGAGGCGGAAGTACAGAGGCAAAGACGTTGTTGAAAGACAGGTGAGGTATGAGCGGCGGCAACTTGAAATTAGCGGAGGTTGAGGCCTGGTGGATAATGAGAAGAGAGGATATACTGAAGGGCAAGTTCCCATCTCCGGAGTTCTGACGGGTTGGTGTTTGTGGGAAGTATCCAGATAACCCGGACGGTGTAACACTGCCAAGATGTGCTGGCTGTTGCACCAAGGCATGTTTAGCCACAGGGTGATCCTCATTGCCAACGAACACTGTCTGCCTGTGTCCATTCATGTGAATGGACTGTTTGTTGCTGGTCATTCCCACATAGAAAGCTTCACAGTGTAGGCAGGTCAGTTGGTAAATCACGTGGGTGCTTTCACACGTGGCTCTGCCTTTGATCGCGTACACCTTCCTTACAGGACTGGAGTAGGTGGTGGTGGTGGTGGTGGGAGGGTGCATGGGACAGGTTTTACACCGGGGGGCGGTTACAAGGGTAGGAGCCAGAGGGTAGGGAAGGTGGTTTGGGGATTTCATAGGGATGAACTAAGAGGTTATGAAGGTTAGGTGGACGGCTGAAAGACACTCTTGGTGGAATGGGGAGGATTTCGTGAAGGATGGATCTCATTTCAGGGCAGGATTTGAGGAAGTTGTATCCCTGCTGGAGAGCCACATTCAGAGTTTGATCCAGTCCCAGAAAGTATCCTGTCACAAGTGGGCCACTTCTGTGGTTCTTCTGTGGGAGGTACTGGGTTTGAGGAGATGAGGAAGTGGTTCTGGTTATTTGCTTCTGTACCAGGTTGGGAGGGTAGTTGTGGGATGCGAAAGCTGTTTTCAGGTTGTTCGTGTAATGGTTCAGGGATTCCGGACTGGAGCAGATTCGTTTGCCACGACGACCTAGGCTGTAGGGAAGGGACCGTTTGATGTGGAATGGGTGGCAGGTGTCAAAATTGAGGTACTGTTGCTTGTTGGTGGGTTTGATGTGGACAGGCGTGTGAAGCTGGCCATTGGACAGATGGAGGTCAACGTCAAGGAAAGTGGCATGGGATTTGGAGTAGGACCAGGTGAATCTGATGGAACCAAAGGAGTTGAGGTTGGAGAGGAAATTCTGGAGCTCTTCTTCACTGTGAGTCCAGATCATGAAGAAGTCATCAATAAATCTGTACCAAACTTTGGGTTGGCAGGCCTGGGTAACTAAGAAGGCTTCCTCTAAGCGACCCATGAATAGGTTGGCATACGAGGGGGCCATCCTGGTACCCATGGCTGTTCCCTTTAATTGTTGGTATGCCTGGCCTTCAGAAGTGAAGAAGTTGTGGGTCAGATTGAAGGTGGCTAAGGTAATGAGGAAAGAGGTTTTAGGTAGGGTAGCAGGTAATCAGCGTGAAAGGAAGTGCTCCATCGCAGCGAGGCCTTGGACGTGCGGAATATTTGTGTATAAGGAAGTGGCATCAATGGTTACAAGGATGGTTTCCGGGGGTAACAGATTAGGTAAGGATTCCAGGCGTTCGTGAAAGTGGTTGGTGTCTTTGATGAAGGATGGGAGACTGCATGTAATGGGTTGAAGGTGTTGATCTACATAGGCAGAGATACGTTCTGTGGGGGCTTGGTAACCAGCTACAATGGGGCGACCGGGATGATTGGGTTTGTGAATTTTTGGTAGAAGGTAGGGGTGCGGGATGTCGGTGGGGTCAGGAAGTTGATGGAGTCAGGTGAAAGGTTTTGTAGGGGGCCTAAGGTTCTGAGGATTCCTTGAAGCTCCGCCTGGACATCAGGAATGGGATTACCTTGGCAAACTTTGTATGTGGTGCTGTCTGAAAGCTGACGCAGTCCCTCAGCCACATACTCCCAGCGATCAAGTACCACGGTCGTGGAACCTTTGTCCACCGGAAGAATGACGATGGATCGGTCAGCCTTCAGCCTTCAGATCACGGATAGCTTGGGCTTCAGCAGTGGTGATGTTGGGAGTAGGACTAAGGTTTTTTTAAGAAGGATTGAGAGGCAAGCCTGGAAGTCAGAAATTCCTGGAAGGTTTGGAGAGGGTGATTTTGAGGAGGAGGTGGGTCCCGCTGTGACGGAGGATGGAACTGTTCCAGGCAGGGTTCAATTTGGATAGTGTCTTGGGGAGTTGGATCATAAGGAGTAGGATTAGGATCATTTTTCTTCATGGCAAAGTGATATTTCCAGCAGAAAGTACGAGTGTAGGACAGTAAATCTTTGACAAGGGCTGTTTGGTTGAATCTGGGAGTGGGGCTGAAGGTGAGGCCTTTGGATAGGACAGAGGTTTCGGATTGGGAGAGAGGTTTGGAGGAAAGGTTAACTACTGAATTAGGGTGTTGTGGTTCCAGATTCTGTTGATTGGAATTTTGAGGTTTTGGAGGGAGTGGAGATGGAAGTGGGAGATTGAGTAGATGGGAGAGACTGGGTTTGTGTGCAGTGAGAGGAGGTTGAGGTTTGCTGGAAAGGTTGTGAAGGGTGAGTGAGTTGCCTTTCCGGAGTTGGGAAACCAGGAGACTGGATAGTTTTTTAGGTGGAGGGTATCATGCTGTTCTAATTTGCGGTTGGCCTGTAGGAGGATGCTCTGAACAGCCGGTGTGGATGTGGGAGAGGAAAGATTGAGGACCTTTATTAAGGATAGGATTTGATGGGTGTGTTCATTGGCTGAGTTGATGCGTAGGTGAAGGATTAGGTGAGTGAGGGCAATGGATTGTTCAGTTTGGAACTGGTATAGGGTCTGATGGAAAGAAGGGTTGCAGCCAGAGATGGGAACTTTAAGTGTGAGGCCTTTGGGGGTAATGCCAAATGTCAGACAAGTCTGAGAAAATAAAATATGGGAGCGTAATCTGGCTAGGGTGAAAGCATGTTTGTGGAGGGAATGTAAATAAAACGTAATGGGGTCGTTGTGGGGGTGTTGCGAGGATGACATGGTAGTAGAAGGTGGAAAGTGTAACATGAGGCTGAAATGAAAGTAAAAATATATGGGGAGAGACAATGGTGAACTAGAAAGCAACTGGAGATCTGGTGGGAAAAAAGGCGAAAAAGTGTTAGTTAAAGCTGGGCTATGTTGATCCTATGGTGAACTTGGGTTGGTAGACAACGATGTGCATAAAGGTTAGGTGGTTGTGTTGCCGCCAAAACACGTTAAAGGGTAGCGAAATTCAGGAAAAATTCGAAAAAACTACGTGTAAATGTATTAAAAGGAGTGGTTTTGTGGTGGCAGATTATGAAAATGAGGCTAACAATTGTCTGACGAAGAAATAATGACGTTAGGGAAAGCCTGTAGGAAATGGCTAAAAATGATCAGTGATGTGGGAAAAACGGAAATGGAAATAAAGCGAAAGTTATTAGAACTAGTCTAAATGGTTGTTTAATAGGTGAAAGGAACTGTTTGTGAACTAGAAACAGTTGATTTTATAGCAGCGGTAGTGTTGAAAGCAGAAAAAAAATTTTTTTTGGTTATGGTTTGGAAGTGGGTTACGTATTATTGAGTAT
The DNA here is from genome assembly GCF_023897955.1 of Schistocerca gregaria. NCBI lineage: Eukaryota > Metazoa > Arthropoda > Insecta > Orthoptera > Acrididae > Schistocerca > Schistocerca gregaria. The sequence continues at coordinate 644,538,880 of NC_064920.1, forward strand.
ATATAGGCGGGATAAAATTGTATAGTAGATTACGGTAAAAGGAGAAGGTGAATACAAAGTGAAATTACTGGCAAAAACAGAAAGAGAAAATAAGACGACAGAAAAGATTTCGAAATACAACAGTGACAATAACAAACGTAATTGTTGGGTTCAAATTATTGATATGAATATAATAGAGGGAAACATTCCACGTGGGAAAAATATATCTAAAAACAAAGATGATGTGACTTACCAAACAAAAGCACTGGCAGGTCTATAGACACACAAACAAACACAAACATACACACAAAATTCAAGCTTTCACAACCCACAGTTGCTTCGTCAGGAAAGAGGGAAGGAGAGGGAAAGATAAAAGGATGTGGGTTTGTTTGGTAAGTCACATGATATTTGTTTTTAGATATATTTTTCCCACGTGGAATAATACAATAGAAAGAAACTCCCACATGGGAAAAATATATTAAAAACAAAGATTCCAAGACTTACCAAGCGGGAAAGCGCCGGTAGATAGGCACAATGAATAAAACACACAAACACACACACACAGAATTTCGAGCTTTCGCAACCGGCGGCTGCTTCATCAGGAAAGAGGGAAGGAAAAGGAAAGACGAAAGGATGTGGGTTTTAAGGGAGAGGGTAAGGAGTCATTCCAATCCCGGGAGCGGAAAGACTTACCTTAGGGGGGAAAAAAGGATAGGTATATACTCGCGCGCGCGCACACACACACAACACACACACACACACACACACACACACACACACACACACACGCGCATATCCATCCATACATACATACACAGACACAAGCAGACATATTTAAAGGCAAAGAGTATGGGCAGAGATGTAAGTCGAGGCGGAAGTGTGGAGGCAAAGATGATGTTGAATGACAGGTGAGGTATGAGTGGCGGCAACTTGAAATTAGCGGAGATTGAGGCCTGGTGGGTGGATAACGAGAAGAGAGGACAGTTTGTTGTGGGAATGACCAGCAACAAACTGTCCATTCGCATGAATGGACACAGGCAGACAGTGTTTGTTGGTAATGAGGATCACCCTGTGGCTAAACATGCCTTGGTGCACGGCCAGCACATCTTGGCACAGTGTTACACCGTCCGAGTTATCTGGATACTTCCCACCAACACCAACCTATCCGAACTCTGGAGATGGGAACTTGCCCATCAATATATCCTCTCTTCTCGTTATCCACCAGGCCTCAATCTCCGCTAATTTCAAGTTGGCGCCACTCATACCTCTCCTGTCATTCAACATCATCTTTGCCTCCACACTTCCGCCTTGACTTACTTCTCTGCCATACTCTTTGCCTTTAAATATGTCTGCTTGTGTCTGGATATATATATATATATATATATATATATATATATATATATATATATATATATATATATATATATATATATATATATTAAATTGACTTTCATCATCCAGATGGTCCACTGAAATATTGTCTCGAGTTGAACATATGATGTGGCGGCAGATCCAACAAGTATACAATCAGTTAAAATGCCAGAAATATTGGCTTAATCATCCTTGTGAAATCCTGTTAGTGGAGGAAGATACTCTGACAAATGTCATACTTTCTTGTTGTCCTCCAAGACTGTTTCACCAGCTAGTTTCAAAATAAGCGTCGTACTGGATCCCAGCATATTATCACAAATCTACCCATGCTTTCTGTATCATCATTGGTTCAGCAGTACAGTACCTACTAACAATTAAAATCACTTCAGTACTAACAGTGTTTTCATGAATGTCATTATTTCACCTGGGGAGTCTTAGAGATAACGAAATATGAGGCTTGAAAATATCTGCTCAAGCCCCAAAGGCTTGTGAATGTCTGTTGCGTGAATAACTAGCAGGATTGGGACTCAGCCTTGATGGGTGGCAATCTTTGGTGATGGAAGTAAGTTTTTACAAACTGATAGTGGCAAGAGCCACCATGGGCCAAAGCAAGCTTTTACTTCCTTTGTGAATGGCAACATCTTCAGAAAATCTTATATTTTACGATGTTCCATAATACTGTTTTGCAAAAGCAGTTTCACTACATAATTGCAGATCTTTGAAAAAAAAATCAACCTGGAAATCTGATATGTTATAGAGAAAAGAAAGAAGCTACCATCATATGGTAGCTAACAAATGTATGGACCAGATGTCTCTCTTGATATAAAAGGATTTAAAAGTCACTTATTTTTGCAGCAATTTTTTTGCCTCATCTTCACTCCCATGCATTGCATAAGTGTACACCCAAAAACAAAAAACATTTTATAAATAAGGTACTAGACAGTAAGGTCATAAAAGGATAGCTTCATAAAATACACTATGTGATCAAAATTATCTGGACATCTGGATGAAAATGACTTAAAAGTTCGTGGTGCCCTCCATCGGTAATGCTGGAATCCAATAAGTTGTTGGACCACCCTTACCCTTGATGACAGCCTCCACTCTTGCAGGCATACATTCAATCAGGTGCTGGAAGGTTTCTTGGGGAATGACAGCTCATTCTTCACAGAGTTCTGCACTGAGGAGAGGTAACGATGTCGGTCAGTGAGGCCTGGCATGAAGTCGGCGTTCCAAAACATCCCAAAGGTGTTCTATAGGATTCAGGTCAGGACTCTGTGCAGACCACACCATTACAGGGATGTTATTGTCGTGTAACCACTCCACCACAGGCTGTGCATTATAAACACGTACTCAATCGTGTTGGAAGATGCAATCACCATATCCGAATTGCTCTTCAACAGTGGGAAGTAAGAAGGTGTTTAAAACATCAATGTAGGCCTGTGCTGTGTAAGTGCCATGCAAAACTACAAGGTGTACAATGCAAGCCCCCTCCTTGAAAAACACGACCGCACCATGACACCACTGCCTTCGAATTTTACTGTTGGCACTACACACACTGGAAGAAGATGTTCACCAGGCTTTCGCCATACCCATATCCTGCCATCGGATCGCCACATTGTATACAGAGATTTGCCACTACACACTACATTTTTCCACTGTTCAATCATCCAATGTTTACACTCCTTACACCAAGACAGGCATCGTTTGGCATTTACCAGCATGATATGTGGCTTACGAGCAGCCACTCAACCATGAAATCCATGTTTTCTCACCTCCCGCCTCACTGCCGTAGTTCTTGCAGTGGATCCTGATGCAGTTGGAATTCTTGTGTGATGGTCTGGATAAATGTCTGCCTATTGTACCTTACAGCCCTCTTCAACTGTTGGCAGTCTCTGTCAGTCAACAGATGAGGTTGGTCTGTATGCTTATGTGCTGTACATGTCTGTTCATGTTTCCACTTCACTATCACACTGGAAACATTGGACCTAGGGATATTTAGGAGTGTGGGAATCTTGTGTACAGATGTATGACACGTGGCCCATACTTACAAGGTATTAAAAATACCTAAGCTAAAATTTTATACATTCTCCTCTGGTTGTTTAGTAAATCTGCACACAAAATCTGAAATGGTGAAGTGGGAATCCCAAGGCCATATGATGTGAATTTGCCCAACATTCAATTTAGGATCATCTGCAACATGTATAGTTTTTATCCTACAGGACAGGATACAATACTCACATAAACAAGGATTACTTCATGGTAGTCATGCTTAATTTTCTGTTATCTGAATAGTTTGTATTACCCAACACTTCTAAATCAAAAATTTTAACACATTAATTTTCAATTGGCAGAGATTAAATTCAATATATTACTCTCAGTATCCTTAATTAATGTCTAGTTAGTAGAGTATTTTATCAGATTTTAATCACATAGTCTTACTTAGTATCCTACATATTACATTACATTAATCTTTAGCCTTACCTTTCGGAATTATTACTTACCTTGCGAAATATGTCAGTTTTTCTCTGGGTTATATATTTACTCATAATCGTATGGAGTATGGTGCCTTCTCTACATATTAACAAAGTGGCATTCTGTTTGCAGAACAATGACATTGTCGAAGATGTTTGTTATGTTAATATTCTCTCTCTGTCATTTATTCAAGGGCATAGTATCTGTTTACTACCACATACTACTTTTCCTTACTCTGACAACAATAAAATAGTATGGTTAGAAACTCACCACATAGAGGGGGCCATTAAATGGTAGACAGGCATATTTTAAGTAGATTTACAAGTTGATTAAGCTACAAGGACAGGACTGACTGTGGTTAACAGCAGTCTCAGATGGAATGGGCATTGGTATTGCATCTACATCTATGTGATTACTCTGCTATTCACAATAAAATGCCTGGCAGGGGGTTCAATGAACCACCTTCAAGCTGTCTCTCTACTGTTCCGATTTGAACGGCACACAGGGAAAACGAGCACTTAAATTTTTCTGTGTGAGCCCTGATTTCTCTTATTTTATCATGATGATCATTTCTCCCTACGTAGGTGGGTGCTAACAGAATGTTTTCGCAATTGAAGGAGAATATTGGTGATTGAAATTTCATGAGAAGATCCCATCGCAATGAAAAATGTCTTCGTTTTAATGATTGCCACTCCAATTCACGTATCATGTCTGTGACACTATCTCGCCTATTTCGCAATAATACACAATGAGCTGCCCTTCTTTGTACTTTTTCGACGTCATCCATCAGTCCCATCTGATACGGATCCCACACCGCACAGCAGTACTCCAGAAAAGGGCGGACAAGGGTGGTGTAAGCAGTCTCTTTAGTAGACCTGTTGCACCTTCTAAGTGTTCTGCCAATGAATCACAGTCTTTGGTTTGCTCTACCCAAAATATTATCTATGTGATCGTTCCAATTTAGGTTATTTGTAATTGTAATCCCTAAGTATTTACCGTAGTAAAATTTACATTTATTTAGTACACATGTGAATAACTTTTCCTTATTCAGTGTCAATTGCCACTTATCGCATCATACAGATATCTTATCTAAATCGTTTTGCAAGTCGTTTTGATCATCTGATGACTTTACAAGACAGTAAATAACAGCACCATCTGCAAACAATCTAAGATGGCTACTCAGGTTGTCTCCTATGTTGTTAATATAGATCAGGAACAATAGAGGGCCTATAATACTTCCTTGGTTAACATAGGATATTACTTCTGTTTATTCGATGAATTTCTGTTTATTACTATGAACTGTGACCTTTCTGACAGGAAATCATGAATCTAGTTGCACATCTGAGATGATACTCCGTCGGCATGCAGTTTGGTTGGAAGATGCTTGTGATGAACGGTGTCGAAAGCCTTCTGGAAATCTAAAAATATGGAATCAATTTAACATCCCCTGTCGATAGTACTTATTACTTCATGAGTATAAGGAGCTAGTTGTGTTTCACAAGAACGATATCTTCTGAAACCATGCTGACTATGTGTCAATAAATCATTTTCTTTGAGGTACTTCATAATGTTCGAAAACAGTATATGTTCCAAAACGCTACTGCAAATCGACGTCAGTTATATAGGCCTTTAATTCAGCGGATTACTCCTACTTCCCTTTTTGGGTACTGGTGTGACTTGAGCAATTTTCCAGTCTTTAGGTACGGATCTTTCTGTGAGCGAGTGGTTGTATAAATTGCTAAATATGGAGCTATTTTATTACCATACTCTGAGAGGAACCTGACTGGTATACAATCTTGACCGGTGGCCTTGCCTTTATTAAGTGGTTTAAGTTGCTTCCTTACACCAAGGATATCTACTTCTATGTTTCTCATCTTGGCAATTGTTCTTGACCGGAATTCAGGAATATTTACTTTGTCTTCTTTAGTGAAGGAGTTTCAGAAAACCGTGTTTAATAACTTTGCTTTAGTGGCACTGTCATCAGTGACTTCACCGTTGTTATGGCGCAGTGAAGGTATTGATTGTGTCTTGCCACTGGTGTGCTTTATGTATGACCAGAATCTCTTTGGGTTTTCTGCCAGATTTTGAGACAGAATTTCATTGTGGAAATTATTAAAAGCATCTCGCATTGAAGTATGCGCCATATTTCGAACTTCTGTAAAATGTTGCCAATCTTGGGGATTTTGCATTCTTTTAAATTTGGCATGCTTTTTTCGTTGCTTCTGCAACAACGATCTGACCCGTTTTATGTACCATGGAGGATCAGTACCATCACTTATTAATTTATGTGGTATATACCTCTCAATTTCTGTCAATACTATCTCTTTGAAAACACTCCACAACTTTTCTACATTTACATGATCAGATCGGAAGGAGTGAAGACTGTCTCTTAAAAAGGTGTTAAGAGCATTTTTATCAGCTTTTTTAAATAGATATACTTTGCGTTTCTTTTTTATGGTTGTAGGTGTTATGGTATTCACCCTAACAGCAACTGCCTTGTGGTCACTAATCCCTGTATTCATCACGATACTCACACTACAGGATTATTTGTTGCTAAAAGGTCAAGTACGCTTTCACAGCCATTTACACTTCAAGTGGGCTCATGAACTAATTGTTCAAAATAATTTTCTGAGAAAGCATTCAGTACAATTTCACATGATGTTTTATGCCTGCCACCGGCTTTAAACGTATAATTTTTCCAGCTTATTGAGGGTAGATTGAAGTCACCACCGGCTATAATTGTGTGAGCAGAGTACTTATTTGAAATGATACTCAAGTTTTCTTTGAACTGTTCAGCAACTATATCTTCTGAGTTGGGGGGGGGGGGGGGGGTCAGTAAAACGATCTGATTAATAGTTTGGTCCAATTGTCAGGTATAACCTCTACCCATACTATTTCACACGAACTATCTACTTCAATTTTGCTACAAGGCGAACTACCTCTGACAGCAATAAATACTCCACCACCAACTGTATTTAATCTATCCTTTCTGAACACTGTTAGATTGTTTGAAAAAAATTTGGCTGAACTTATTTCCAGCTTCAGCCAGCTCTCTGTATCTACAACTATTTGAGCTTCAGTGCTTTCTATAAGGGCTTGGAGCTCTGGTTCTTTCCCAACATGACAATTTACAACAACAATATCGATCGTTTCCACAACTACCTTATTGTGTTTTACCTGCCCACTTTTAGATGGACATCCTTTCTGTGGTTCCCTGAGACCCTCTAATCTAAAAATCCGCCCAGTCCCTTCCACGCAGCCCCCGCTACCCATGCAGCCACCTCCTGTGTGCAGTGGACAACTGACTTATTAAGCGGAACCCGGAAACCCACCACCCAATGGCGCACTTCAAGGAATCTGCAGCCTACACGGTCACAGAACTGCCTGAGCCTCTGATTCAGACTCTCCACTCGTCTCTGCACCGAAGGACCACAGTTGGTTCTATCGACAATGCTGCAGATGGTGAGCTCCGCCATAATCTCGGAAGCAAGACTGGCTGTCTTTACCATTTCTGCTAGCCATCCGAAACCAGACAGAATCTGCTCCGATCCAAAGCGATACACGTCATTGGTACCGACATGAGCCACCACCTGCAGTTGGCAGCACCCTGTACACTTCATGGCATCTGGAAGCACCCTTTTCACATCCAGAATAACTCCCCCTTGTATTCACATGGAGTGCACACTGGCTTCCTTCCCCTCACTGGTAGCCATGTTCCTAAGGGGCCCCATTATACGCCCAACATTGGAGCTCCCAACTACCAGCAAACCCACCCTCTGTGAATGCCCAGACCTTGCGAGCCGAAAAGCTTCCTCAGGAACAGGGTGGATGACTGCATCCGGCTCAGAGATGTCAGCCACAGATAACGCCCAACGAACCGGGGAGGCCCTACGATTGGCCCCTCGGAAAGATTTTCTTTGCCTGCCAGACTTTGGAATGATCGATCACGGGTGAGGGGTCAATCTCAGTGCAAGCAGTACCCGGGGTAGCCACAGCAGTGAACCAGTCGGAGGACACATGGGACGTGCTCGACGTTCCTCACACCACTGTGTTTGATCATCCACAGTGGCGCACCTTAGCAGCAGCCTCAAGCTGTGTGACAGAAGCCAAAGCAGTCTGGAGCTTTGAGCAAAGGGTCGCCAACTCAGCTCGCATCTGTACACAACAATCACAGTTCCTATCCATTACTGTAGTCGCTCCTGTTTGAAGAAGCTCGTAAAAATATGCAACAAACGGACGGTGTACTCGCCTTATTAGCAGCGGGAAATCGAAGTGCTCTCTCACTGGTGGTCTAACCAACACTGAGCTGTTCTAATTAAAACAAACAAAAGCCTGTACAATATGAGGGTTGATAGCAACAGCGGTACTGTACCCTAAACTGTTATTGAAATAAAAGTTTGTGCCTAGTAAGCACTCAAACAAGCAAGAAATTACAAAAATGAACTAGTAACTACCCAGATAACTGAAAATAAGTTGCTCCTGTTTGAAGCTCATAAAAATATGTAACAAGCGAAAGGTGTACTCGCCTTATTAGTAGCAGGAACTAGTGCTGCACTCTCACTGACAGTCTAACCGACAGAACTGGTGTGGGACTTAGAATGGGAGAGATAGCAGGATAGTGGTGGGTGAAAGTGTAGCACTGCCAGTGGAAGCATGTAGGGCTGTCGTGGGGACAGTATGGTGGGCTGTTGGGTGCTGTATTCAGTGTTATGAGAGGGGGGGGGGGGGGGAGGGGTTAGAGAGAAGCAGAGAAGGAAAAGAACTATGCAGATGCACTGGGTGGATAGTGGACATGTGTGAGGCTGGAGTGAGAGGATGGAAGGGGCAGGTTGGGACAGGAACTAACTAAGGTTGAGGCCAAGTGATTTCAGAAATGAAGGATATGTTATAGAGAGAGTTTCCACTTGTGCAGTTCCAAAAGGTTGGTGTTGATGACAAGAATACAGATGATGCAGGCTATGAGGCTTTGGCTGAAGTGAAGCACACTGAGTTATGCTGCATGCTCAGCAATTGGGTGGTCCAGCTGTCTCTTGACTGTGGCTTGATGGTGTTGATTCATGCAAACAAACAGCTTGTTTGCGGTCATCTCCACTCAGAAAGCAACACTATGTTGCACCTAAGTTGGTAGACCACATGGATTCTTTCACAGGTGGTCCTGCCTTTGAGAGCTGCCTGCAATAGAACTGGAGAAGTGTTAATAGGAGGATATATGGGACAGGTCTTGCAACTAGGTCTATACAAGGCTATGAGTTGGGGGTGGGGGGGGGGGTGGGGGGGGGAGGGAGGGCAAGGGAGTGGGAGCAGGGGTGGAATAGGGACGGGCAAGGATATTGTGTAGGTGGAGTGAGAGGGGTTGGGAGGATATTTCTAATTTTGGGGCACAACAAGAGGTATTTGAGTCTGTGACGGAGAGACTGGGTGATACTGAGTCACAAAGGAACACTCCTTTGCAGCCAATTAGTTGATATGTGAGAGGTGTTGGATGATTGGGCAAAGTGTGGGAAACCTTTTTATAGATAAGGTGGGAAAGGTAATTTTGGTATGTGGAGGCCTCAGGTAGACCCTCAGCATGCATATGAGGGGATCATAGATGGCTAGACTGTATGGAAGGAACTTCTTTGTGTAGAACACATGGAATTAGTGGAAATGGAGGTGGTGTTGCTGATTGGAAAGTTTGATGTAGATGGAAGTACTGACGGAGCCATCTGTAAGATAGAGACCAACATCTGACAACATCCTATTCATGGGCCAGAGGAATTCTTCGAAGTTTTGCCACATCTGTCCACTTACAGAAGGGCAGTACCACAGCATCTTCCCGACCCTAATACTGCTACACCTCCCTCTCCCCAACCCATGCCTCTACTGTACCACCACTACCCACCATATTTGCAATCACTGTCACCACAGACAGGCCTCAACACTCAAGAGACAAAAATGTGTGTGTGTGTGTGTGTGTTTTTCTGCCACAGTTTAATCAGATACCTACTGCAACCAGTGAACAACATACATATACCAAACAGGAAATGGTGCTTACGTAAAATTTCTGATAGGACAAGCAGCATTTTAAAGACATAGGGTTTATCTATGGTTTTCTATGTTCCACAGACTTCACACGAAGGTTTCTTCAATTCAAATGATACACAACCTGCCATTAACCAAAAGTGGGATTTACAAGACCATCTGCCAAGGCTGTCAGTCCTAATATAGAGAACATTCTAGGCAGTCAATCTGTATTAGGCTCAGAGAGCACCACAGAAGCAGGAGAGTAAAGAAGTCAGATTTCTTCTTTGCTGAATAGTGCATAACCCAGATCACAAACTGCAATATATGTTGAAGTCCTGCCCATAGAGGGAAATGATGCAAGTGCACTCAATTATAAACACTGGAAATTAAAAACTTGTGTATCCCCACATTTACTATTGAACGGACAGACTCAGTTCAATTATTCTACCCTTTTAGATAATATTGCAACTTCTACATAACAGAGAAACCTTGTTGCCTTATTCATAAATAAATAATCAAACAGGTACCCATTCCCATGCACATGGCTCTACTCCAGAATATATTGATTCACAGTTGAAGGAAATGCTGTCCTAATGAACATCATAAGGTTGTACAATACAAATGTAATGGTGTCAAAACAGTAAATAGAGATAAGTTTTATAGTTTAAGCAGAGAACTGAGAGATTAACAAGTTGAGATGAGTTTATCTTTGCTTGGTTACCATTTTTGGAATTTGTTGTGTACTGGAAAATGTGTTTATAATCAGAAACATACAGCATACAAAATCAATAAACTTATATGAAACTAAGTAAGAAATATTTTGATTGATTGGTATAGGTAGATTCTAAAACAGAAGAGAACCGGAAAAAAGAAGAGGGTATCTATTTTGACATTTTCTTATTTCATTTCAGTCTTCTCAGTTTTTAGCTTTTATTTTTGACCTATCCACTGTCTCCAGTTTTTTACAGTAGCCTGTATTAGAACTCCATTGCTACAAATCATTTGTGGCTTATGACCTTTCTCTCATGTGATTCACATTCTGAGAAGATGTGCTTCCCTCTTTTACTTACGTGTATTTTGTAAAGTAGCAACTACATTACATAGTATTATGTACATGTCTCCCCCCTCCTTTCTCCTTGTTTCTTTTAGATGCAAGTCACAATTAATAACTCCAGTTAATTACAAAAAGAATTCACGGCTTCACCTAGATTTAAGGAAATTGAATAACATCATCCAAAAAGTGACGTAATTAAACATTTTATTTCTTTGTTAGCTTTCAGTATTGAAGTATGAGAAAGCATAGGAACCAACACTGCACAGGTATACAAAAAACATTATGTTAAGAATGCAATCACTAAGGGGTGGCACAGCTTTTCTAGCACACATGGCTGGAAATGGTGTCAGTATTTGATGCATGGGAAAACAGTTTTCATCAAGATTGTTCTATAATATTCTTCGCATATGTAAACTGCCCATATCATGAAAGCTGTACGGAATGACTGTCGAAGAGGAATACCCATAGAAGGTCTTCTGTGTGATATCACTGATGTTATGAAATAGTTCCAGTAATTTATTAACCCTTCAAGTTATAGCTAATCAACTTAATAACAAGCAGCAGTCATGTGATGATTTGCAATTTCAAATAAACATCACAAAAAATTACACCTCAGTAGTATGTTGCTGGCTGATGAGTCGTTTTGTATAATGTTGTGGATGTTGGGGTTGCACTTTAGTTGATTGGCAATGGCAACCAGTTGTGAGCCCAGGAAAAGTAGGCCTTACATGAATTACATGTATGTGACAAGGTGCATCTGAAGATGGGGTTGGCAGTCCCAAAATCGATTATGTATTAAAGATATTATAAACCATCCTTGCAATCAAAGTCTAGTTTATTTACAAATTCAAATAAATACATTGAGATTGTCTGAAGAAACTCACTGTGTGGAAGTGTCCAGAAAGTAGAGCAAGCCATGAGCTCAAGTATTAGAGAGCTTACTACCGCGACTCACAATCCGACCTCATCTGAGTGAGGTTGTGGTACGTGAACAATCTGCTAAAATATTAATCGCATCACTGACTACCTGGGGGAAATAGTAACACTTTTCAGTCACTGTTGCCAAGTGTGCAAGATAGCTTCAGGGTAGAGTCAGACTATTTAGTTAGCTAAGTTATAAAAAAGTAATGTGTCCTGTAGGCAGTGAACTTGTGATTTTGTGTAGAAGTACTATTTTTGATTGTGAAGACAATTGGAATGACAGTGAAGTCTGTGTTCAATTCCTACTGCTGTCACATTGAGATATGTAAATGATTCTAGCATTGACTTTGTACTTGGAAGATTTTTCATGTAGCTTTGGTTTTTACTCTCATGAAGGCTGACAGGTTGCGTGTTAAAGCATTAACTCCTCATTTAAAAGCAAAGATTAAAGATCCTTGTGACAGTGCAGTTTTATATTTGTTATTTTCAGACCTCTTGTACACAGCTGTGGCAAAGCAAAAAATGCAACATCCTTGAGGACTGTTTAATGGCAGCAGCATATAATATGTGCATACTGATGTGTTGCAGTGTTAGCGATTCCATGGTCATCAGTAATCACATGACAATCAAGAGGCCTTTCTGTGCGCCCTCTGTTTTGACGCTGCAGACAATAACTGTTGTGACTTTAGGGTTGAACAGTATTTGCAACATTCATTCCACGATAAAACTGTTCTCCACTAACGAGTATCTGGGTCTGTGGGGAGCTGGATTGATGAATCAACAAATTGCTGCACATGTTGGGCACAATGTATAGAAGATGTGTCACTACTTTCAGCAGTGGTCTTTGGAGTACTGTTACAGCCGTAGATCAGGTTCTGGACATTTACATAATGCAGACATATGTCATGAACAACACATTTTGCAAGTAGTTGTGGCCGAGTATCACATGTGATGTGACACCAAGGACCATTGGAAGCTGTCTGCTTGTAGCAGGACTTAAAGTCACATGTGCTTCTTGCCAGGCTACCAATGACACCACTACTCTAGTGTCATGAAATACTGGAGGGTGAAATGGCACTCTTAACATCTTAACTGATGAGAGTAGTGTCTGTCTGTATGTAAGTGCTGTCTATATGTATATGTATGTATACAACATAGACCTGGTGAGCGGCCTATTCTGGAGTGCATTCCCTCACAATACACAGGTCGTCCCACCTCATACTTCATGGCGAGGGGGGCACCAATTACAACTCACAGTAACATTGGTGTTTTTGCAGGGTAAAGCAACCAATGATGCTACATTGCATAGGTGCTACTGCCATTTCTTCAACAGGAAGATGATGTGCATTTTCAGCATGACAGTGCAAATCCACAAATGACTGCTGTGACCTAATGTGCTCTCCATGATGTACAAGTACCTTGGCCTGCAAGGTCATTAGATTCCTCACCAATTGGACATGATGAAACAGGAACTTTACTCATTCTCCAGTGTATTTCATTTGGTCTGAATTTGTTACGAACTACCTGTCACATCACTTGTCACTAAACTGACCTTGTACTTGAAGGTGTTGCGCTTTGTCTCTGGCAGAGTATTAGGTTACTTGCACTCAACAGCTGCCAACATGTGGTAAGTTCTTTACTAGTATCAGACACTCAATTATTTCAACTGTAAGCACAATTGTCAGATATCTTCTGAGCAGTGTGTAAAGGAAAGACGAGAGATCAATGCCTTTCGTGTACTCTACCAAAATCCTAGGTGTCAACTGCGATTGTAATTACTCATCCCTTGCTTGTATGTAAGTCAGGTCAGGGGTGGATAAGGAACCATTCTATTAAACTGCTTGTTCATTATAATTCTGGCTATAATATCTGTGAGTAACCATGTACTTCCCCAGCCACCTCCTCATTAATTTAATAACAGAGCAATTACAGCATGTAAAATTAGGCGGGAATGGAGCAGCAGGACTGTTCTTGGGTGTAAAGCTATGAGAAGCATTACTATGTTGGTATTTAAAGTGTTCACTGATACTATGATGTGTGGCGATCCTGTTGGCATGCTGGCTCCACTGACTAACGAGTAACAAGGCACCTTCAGCACTCTAATAAGATGCTGACATTAAGCAGATACACAGTCTCATTCCTTCAAGTTTTATTTTATTTTAGAAAGAGCATTGATAGTTATCAAGATAGTAAGGTGGAATTATATTGTAACATCCCATCAATCCAACTGGATTCCAATTCCTTAAATGATCTCTTTTCCTCTCAATGAATAAGCTGTCTCAATCTTGAAAACTTGGAATTAATTGATTTACAGTTTCCTTCTCCTTGTCGTCAATAGTGCAAAGAAAAAGAAACTGAAGCAAAATGCAAAGTTGTAGACAATATTTGGGATGAGAAATGAAAGACTAATGTAATCTTAAGTTAGTTTGCATGTTTATATGAATAAACTGCATAGAGAGCTGTGCAATCACACCCCTACAATATTGCACCAGAATGGGTAACATTATATAGTATTCAATGAGCAATCTATCCAAGAGTTGTGTTGTTACCGTCGCTGTATGCAGTAGCATCATCTTAGATTCATTTTTAACAAGGAAGGAAGGTTAGAGTTCAAATCCCATACCTGTTTAAGCTATTAAGGGTGAAACACAAGCTAGGATTAGGTGGGGATGTAGAAGGAAATCAACAATGCCTCCATTTGTAGTATTATCCCAATATTTGCCTCAAGCGATTTAATCCCCCCTCTATGTCTTAAACAATGAACTACCTTGTTTGGGAAATTTACTTTGAGAAGAGCTTCCATTAAAGTTTGAAACTAACATATGTAACATGCATTACATAATTGCCATTAATTCATGGATTTGGCATGTAATTGATGATAATATATATGAGGGGTGTTCAATAAATAATGAAACACCTCCCCCCCCCCAAACAACAGGTTGTTTTTGTTCAGGATTCCAATACACCATATTATTCCACGCTTTTGGCCGCAAAACTCTATTTTGCAGCATCATCTCCATTCAGTGCAATTGCCTTATGGAACCTTACTGGGAGGGCCTGTATGCCTGCATTGTACTTATGGTCATTGTCTGAGCCAATAACCTCAACCATCATCCACGTACTGCTTCCCAAGGAATGCATTCTTCATTGGGCCAAACAAATGCAAGCTGGAAGTTGTGAGATGTGGTTGAAAGTGATGGACCAATGTTTCATTACCTGTGATGATAATCAACAAAAAATTGTCACAATGAGCCTTGTAACACACACGCAATTCCGCACAAATGTTCCTTCATCGCTCTTCATGGTCTTCTGTTAGATGGTGAGGAACCCAGCGGGCACGCCTTTGAGTATCCCAACTGGTGGACGAGTGTGTTGCAATGACCAACAGAGTCACCCAATTGTGCAGTGAGGTGTTTTATTGTGATTGTCGAACGCCTCAAATGAGAGTGTCTGCATGTTCCAACATTGCAGGAGTCACAGCTGTGTGTGTGTGTGTGTGTGTGTGTGTGTGTGTGTGTGTGTGTGTGTGTTCTAATCACAAGAACACACAGACAGTGATGGATACAACACTATTATATCTAGAAACAACTTGTTACAAGAAGGCACTTGCCATGGAGTGGCTGTACTACTACTTTGATAATAGTAGTCAGAATGTCAACATGTAACTGATAGTGAGGCTGGCTGGGCCTGGATCTATAAGCCATCAGCTGGCCATTAGAGTGTACTGAAGAGAGTAGCCAGTGGGTCCACTGAACATAACACTGTTCCCAGACTCCTGTCCCTGGCAGAAAACTCAGTAAGACAGACCATGAGGGGATTTGAGATCCCATATGGAAGAGGTGGAGCAGTGTCCTCTGCTGGCACCTACGGAGACGCTAGGCAGGGCTACAGGAACCAAAACGAGTAGTCCGGTAAGCTATCAGAAAAAACTGTAATGCCTCTTCAATGGGGGAGTCCTGCAGATAATTTTAATGTGGGTCTTAAAGCTGTGAACCATGTGCTCGGTTTCACCATTATATTGGGGGTGACAGGTAGGGGAGTGAACGTGGTGAATGCCTGAGTGCACACAGAAATCACAAAATACCTGCAACAGGAACTGAGGTCCATTGTCAGAAATGAGAGCAACCAGGAGACATTCCACTGAAAAATATTTTGAAAGAGCCTGAATAATGACTTTGGTAGTGGCTGTGGAGTGCTGGACCACATATGGAAGACACATCAATGACAATAAGGCAAAACACATTTAGAAATGGACCTGCAAAATCCACATGGATGCATTCCCAGGACTGGGTTGTTGGAGGGCATGGGAAGAATGAAGCCTTGGGAGCCACCTGTTGACTAGCACACTGGGTAAACACAGCAACTAAATGCCCTAGTTCCTGGTCAATACCGAGCCAGTACACATGTCTGCAAGTCAAGGCTTTGGTGCAGGAAACAACCCAGTGACCCCCTTCGTAACAGCTGTAAAACCTCACACGGCAACTCCCAGCAATAATCACCAAGGGAACTGCATCTTCTGTGGAGAGGAAGAGGACACCATCTAAGACCAAAAGGTGATGGCACAGGACAAAGTTGTTACAAGACGGATCAAAAGCGCACCCAGACAAGAAGACCAACCCTGCTGGATGAGGTGGACTACTTGTTTGAGGATGAGGTTGGACGCTGTTGCCTTGGCAACTCTGGCACTAGTGATTGGAAATCTGTCAACCTCTTGGCAGAAGGAGATATCCAAATGAAAACACATGAGCTCCCCGCAATCAAATTCAGGGTCCAGGAAAATGGACATCTGGGATAATGTGTCCGAATTGGCATGGTGCCCAGTGGGGTGAAATGAATTTCATAGTTGTATTTGGAGAGGGACAAGTCCCACTTTTGCAACCTATGGGCGGCCTTATCGAGAACCTGTGCAGACAGATTAAATAATGGCATTAATGGCTTGTGGTCCATAATTAGTTGAAAATTGGTGTCATACAAGAAAACGTGAAATATGGTGATCACTTACACAATGATCACAGCCTCCTCCTTAACCTGAGAGTAGAGGACCCGCGCTGGACTAAGAGTTTTGGATGTAGGCACCAGTGGCTGCTCCGAGCTGTCTGCATTCTGGTAGGTGACAACTGCCACCAAGCCATACTGCAAGGTGTCTGTAGTCAAAACTAATGGAGTGTTGGGATCAGAAATCAGAAGTAGCTAGACACTGTGCTGACCAGAGGCATTCCTTCAGTATGGTGAAGGCCAGTTGCATGACAGAGGCCAGACAAAGGAAGCACCATTGCGGCAGAGGAGGAGGGGGTGGAAAGGGTGTGTAATGGTGGATGCCCTGGGTATGAACCAGTGGTAGTAGGCAATTTTATCCACAAAAGCCTGCAGTTCCTGCAACAACGAGGGACACAACAGGTCTGTAATGGCCCTGACAAACTCTCCATAGTTCGGATGCCCTGTTTTGACATGATGTGGCCCAGATATTCAAGAGACAGTTGGAAAAATCTGGACTTCTGCAGATTGCATTGCAGACTTATGGTCCAAAGTTTTTGGAAAAGGACTCTGAGATTGTGCAAGTGGTCACTCGAAGTATGTATGGCAATGACGATATCATCCACGCAGTTAAAACAGTGCAAAATAGATAGCACTGAAAAATTACGAGGGCACTTGCCACCCCAAACATCAACTGTTGGTACTGACATAAGCCAAAAGGTGTATTAAGAACCACAATATACTTCGACTCCTCAACCAGCGTTAAATGGCGATATTCTTGGAAACATTAAGTTTGGAGAAGAATTGACCTGCTGCAAAGGAAGTGAACAGTTTATCTGGATGTGGCAATGGGTATGCATCTACCATGGACTGTGAATTCACAGTGACCTTAAAATTTCCACAAAGTCGCAATTTACCAGAGGCTTTCTTCAAGATAAAAAGGAGTGTGGCTCATCCACTAGAGGAAATCAGAATGATAGCCCTGACAGTGGCGAGCCTGTCCACCTTCACCGTGACTTGGGGAAGTAGGGCTATAGGGATCTGCCTAGCATGAAAAAATCTAGTATGAGCTGATTGCTTCAAGGTTATATGGGCTTGAAAGTCTGTGGTGCACCCTAGGCCTTCCACAAGGATATCCTGAAATTCTGAGCATTGGGATTCCAGTGTTTGATACGGGACTTTGGCATTTATTAACTGGATGGAGCTTATGACTGAAAAGACAAAGGCCTGAAAGGCATCAAACCCAAAAAAGATTGCTGAACCAGCACCATGGACGACTATGAAGGTAATAAGCTGAGTCACTGATTTATAGATAACTTCAGCTGTGACTGGGCCAAGCAAGGGGACTTGGTGTTTGCCATTTCCCTGGAGATATCTGTTTACCAGCAACAGCGACAGAGAGCCAAACTCTGAATATCTTTGGGCATTAAGCAGGGAAACTGCCACACTGCTGCCCATCTGCAGGTGAAGCTGTTGCTAAAGAACTAAAAACCTCAATAAAAAGCTTGTTGGAATCATGGGAAATGGTTCTGATGATGATACTTCCTGAGTATCCATACCCATGTTCTCTGATGCTGCATTCTCTGCAGTTGAGTGGCTGACTACCTCATTGTGACCTTTTTTTTTCTGACACTTATGACAGGCGGGGGGAGATATAGATCTGTCACAATGGGAGTAACAAGATGCACATGACAGCTACAGGGAGCAGCAGTTGGAATGCTGTTTACACACTGCACTGAAGCCACCGGATCAATTGTCTTGCACCACCATGATATCATCCTCCCTGGATACAGATGGGTCAGCTGTATGGCCACGACATTGCACAAGGCATGCAGCTGCTGACCAATGGCTTGTGAGACCTCAAATGACTAGGCAATTGATAAAAACTTTTCAAGGGCGGGGTTCTCTAACTGGAGGGTCTGTTGCTGGCCTTCCTTATCCAGGTCAGACTGGATGATAACTTCGCAAACCATGAAGTCTACATATGAATCTTTCGACTTGGTCACGACAAAATGAGACTTATGACTAAGACCATGGAGTGTCGCAGCCAGATACGATAAGACTG
Source organism: Schistocerca gregaria (assembly GCF_023897955.1). Lineage (NCBI taxonomy): Eukaryota > Metazoa > Arthropoda > Insecta > Orthoptera > Acrididae > Schistocerca > Schistocerca gregaria. Next base: position 644,557,719 of record NC_064920.1, read on the forward strand.
CTGGGGCTGCTTCTTGCATTCAACATCATCTTTGCCACTGCACTTCCGCCCCGACTGACATCTCTGCCCAAACTCTTTGCCTTTAAATATGTCTGCTTGTGTGTGTGTGTGTGTGTGTGTGTGTGTGTGTGTGTGCGCGCGCGCGCGCATGGTAGTATATACCTATCCTTTTTTCCCCCTAAGGCAAGTCTTTCTGCTCCCGGGATTGGAATGACTTCTTACCCTCTCCCTTAAAACCCACATCCTTTCATATTTCCTTCTCCTTCCCTCTTTCCTGACGAAGCAACTGCCGGTTGCGAAAGCTCGAAATTTTGTGTGTGTGTTTGTGTGTTTTTTTATTGTGCCTCTCTACTGGTGCTTTCCCGCTTGGTAAGTCTTGGAATCTTTGTTTTTAATATATATATATATATATTTCTTTTGCACTGCCAAGTCTCCACAGACATTCTGCAAGTGCCTATGAAAATCTGTGGGGTCTAGTTTTTCACCAAAAGGAACTCAATGACGGCTCTGCTTGGAATGCACCTGGTTTTCATGAAACTACAAGGGCTGAAATGGGAATAGTTAACTATATCCCGGAACAAATTCAGCACTTTTTCAACAAAATATGGCTGAGAAAAAAATGTATTGGATTTCTTATTGAGTGCCCCTCATACACAAAAAGAATTTGGGGGCAGGAGGAGTTGTATTATATTTAAAAATATATTGAGACGTAAAACAAGTTTTTTTGACATCAAATAAAGGATAAATACAATGTTGAAATCATCAACCAAAGATACTTATCTGAACTTTAATCAGATATTAATTTACAATATATGAAAAATATTCAGAGAGAATATAACAACAGAGATAACATTTTACTTTTCTTGCAGCACAAAATAAAAATTTGCACTTGGCTTGCTACTGCTGACGTCCTCCTCTTCCTGTGCGACGATTTCTGCCAGCACCACCACCACCACCACCACCACCAACAGATGTTAATGGAGGTAATGGTGCCTTCAAAACTACAATATTTTTATTTGACACACTTGGCACTGCTCCTATTGCACGACACAATTGCTGCAATCTGAAGAGGAAAAAAAAAATTGTTTTCAAATGTGCATAGAGCTCAAGAAACAAGTCTAACAATATTTTACATGAAACAAGAAGCAGTTACTCACTACCTCATAACAGAGACAGATGCTACTCTACACCACTGAAAAGATGTACATCCACAGTCTAATTCCCCGATATGAGTAGCCACATTTTGTCATCTACCTCAATTTCCTTCCAGAATGCTCCTCTGATATCTTTGTAATATTCCAAATAAACTAAGATGCAGAGGTAGCAATAAATACAGGTTCTTCAGTGCACAATTTTTCACGTAATTGTGATGACAAAACCTTGGTATTTATGACCTACAGTTTGAAGCAATTTCACAAGCATTATATTTTAGTCTACATGCTAATTTATTCTTTAATCACTTCTAAAGGCTTTTTAAGTGATATTCAAACATGGAATTTACTAATCTCATTATAAAGTAAGAAGCCATCTTGATTCTTAACTGGCAGTTCACATTTCCAAACATCATGTTGGTACCTATAAACGGTGCAAATATCTATATGGTACTTGCAGCCTCCAACGTTTATCACTTACCTCTCACTGCAGCTGTTAATATCAATGCAGATTTGAGTGATTTATTCAGACACTATCACTACACCACGTGATCATCACAACACAACAACAAGACCCACAATTCTACTAATTCTATTTGCTTTCACATTTCTTCCAGGTTATCAAATTTTATATGAAATAAGCTTAATCTCATAATGCTGTTATAAGAATTACAACAACCACGTCTCCTTAATACCCTGTCTAGAATTCATTATTCATTGGGTTTGTCTGTATGGCGACATATTTGGAAACAAAATATATTTTTCCTTGTGGAGTGTTTATACAATCTTTTCACTCTAAAGGCATTATGTCATCAATCAATTTATACCACGTGTTTCCTCACAAACCTTGGTTCTTCCCACAGTAGGATGGCTTGCATGCCTCACTGATACAGGTAGCCATAATTTAGATTTTGAGACAACACAGAAAGGGTTATGAAGTGGCCAAACTAACAATGATCCTTGAAGAGGAGTATCAGTCTTTTCAGTAGTTGCAGAGGTGAAACAGTCTGGATGATTCACTGACCTGGCCATGTAATATTATCCAACAAAGCCTTCCTACACTGACAGGGATGCCAAGTTTTGAAAGCAGTTATTAGTAATGGGACAAGAGAACTGGGGAGTAGGGTCTGGGAGCCCTTCCCCATTGTTCTTTTTAGAAATTGACAGTAAAAATCTCGAGTTGAAGCCTTGTTGTAACGCTTGACAAGTAAAACCTTATGCCTTTAACCCCTAGTAAGAAAGACAAGAAAGGGTGCTGGAAATTTAAAAATAAGATCTCAAAGTTAGGTTTTCCAAAATATAACACACAAATGTTATTTTAAAGTAAAATGTTAGTCGAGCATGAAATAAGACCAATTTTCAAAGGGCAAAACAGTTAAAAACAATGAATAAATGGTAAGCACAGTGAAAGAAGTTTTCGAAGAAGTAAAAACGGAACTGAAATCACAACTCTTGCATTAATCAAACATACCTTCAGAACTGTTAATTACACAAAGAATTTCTAAGCCATGTTTAAAAAAAAGTGTAATAGGCAAAGCAAACAAAAATATACAGTGACACTTCAAACACAATTACACACAACAATTGCAACACAAAGAATACTTAATGTAGAGTAACGAAATCTCGGGAATATATTTGTCTAGGTAACATATTTAAGTGGTTAACATTGCAAGACCGCATGTTAATGTAAGTGTGAGACAAGCCATTGCAAATATGAAATGCTGGTACATTAATAACCAGATTAACCACCAGAGTGTTGAATTGCAAGCATGCAAATGTGCAGGCATTGTGTTGTGCAGGTGCCAGACATCAGTTTGTGGGATGGAGTTGCTTTGCCTGTTGCACTTAGTCACTCAGTACAGGGATGGTTAAGGCTGTTTGCAGTTGACGCTGGAGTTGTATTCCGATGATGTCCAATTTGTACTCAATTGGAGACAGATCTGGTGATCCAGCAGGCTAAGGCAACATGTCAACATGCTGAAGAGCATGTTGCATTACAATAGTGGTATGTGGGGGAATGCTACCCTATTGGACAACACGCCCTGGATTGCTGTTCATGAATACCAGCACAACAGGTTCAATCATCAGACTGGCATACAATTTTGCAGTCAGGGTGCATGGGATAAGCACGAAAGAGCTCCTGCTGTTATATGAAATTGCACCCCAGACCACAACTCCAGGCATAGGTCCAGTGCATCTAGCATGCAGACAGGTTGATTGTAGGCCTTCAACTGATCAACACACGGCCATCATTTGCACATAACCAGAACTAAATTTCATCATAAAACACAACAAACCTCCATCCTCCCCTCCAATGAGCTCTAGCTTGACACCACTGAAGTCGCAAACGGCATTGGTTTGGGGGTTAGTGGAATGCACATTACAGGGCATCTGGCTCGGAGTGTCCTTGAATTATCTAATTTTTAACAGTTTGCTGTGTCACTGTGGTGCCTAGTGCTGCTCAAATTGCTGCTGCACACGCAGTATGATGTGCCAGTGCCATAAACCAAACACGATGGCCTTCTCTCTCGGCAATGCCACCTGGCCATCCGGAGTCCAGCCTTCTTGCGACTGTAAATTCTCGTGACCACTGCTGCCAGCTCCATGTCCAGTGGCCACATTCCTGCCAAGTCTTTCTGCAATATCACAGAAGGAACATCCAGCTTCTTGTAGCCCTATTACATGACGTCACTGAAACTCAGTGAGGTGCTGACAATGGCGTCTTGGTTCTTAATGGTATTCTTGACCAACATCAACTCACCATGTCCAACCTCAAAGGTAACTGACACTCATGACCATTACAGTGTGTATTTAAAGAAAACCTGATTTCGGATCCGCACAGTGGAGTTACTAGCACCATTCTTATGCAACTGGCATGAAATTTGAATAGTCATCACGTTTCAGACATAGAAACACACCTACCACCTTTCGTTTATGTTGCGTCTCCTTAACACCTTGGTGCTGCGATTTTTTTCTGTCGGTCTTATGAGACAGCACTGCAGTTCTTCCAAGGAATATCCTTTTCTCTTAATTCTGTATTTAAAATATTAAAAATACCTTCACTGTAGACTCTTTTACAGATAGTATCACTAAGCGTATTTTGTTAATTTCCACAGTGAAATAAGACACAACTGGATAGAGTTTTGTTTCATTCATTCTGGTACTATCAGTGTTCAAAGCAAATGGGATATTTTTGACAACACCTGCAATTTCACTTTGTACTGATGCAGCTAAGCATCGCAGTATTGCATCAATTTTCATTCTGGAGCATTATTTCTTTGATACTGCTGAACATGAACACACTTTACAAAAGAGAGGGCCTGCATGATCAGAACATGCTAGTGGTTGATTATTTTCTATCAGAAATATGGTAAAGAGTTACTCAGCATTACTTATGCAGTTTTCACTGTTCAAAGATCTTACAAATATTTTTATGGAAGTCTTAACTTTGCTGACATTTTTCATTGTTTATATGAAGCTGGCTATTTATATGATACAGACAGTCACTAGACCCACGTGTGAAATAATAATATTGTGTGATCAAGTACCATTCACACACTACTTGTATTGTACAATATTGTAGGGGAAAAAATGTTGACTGTAAATGAGAGATGATCAAATTTCCAGAGAGGTTTCTAAATAGCTTTAATACTCTTAAAGAAAAGTGTTGCATGGATGCAGAACTTAGTCGAATGAGCTGTTGATTATGGTGGGAATTGGGGGGGGGGGGGGGGGGGGGGGGTAAGTGGAAATATGATCTGAATAAACAAGGGCTCTAGTTTGTGTGTGTGTGTGTGTGTGTGCACGTACAACCACATTTTGCATCACAACAATGGCAGCGAAGCTTTCCTTTACGGGAAGTGTTATTCTGTGATCTCTCCAGGGAACTGATCATTTCTCACTTTCAGTTAACCAAAAGTTATAATTAAATAAGTAAATGGTTGGAGAAAATATGGTGTATCTTGAAATGAATTTAAATTTCCAGGTGCAATACATCACTATCAGCTCCCCATACCATCCTTTCATGGTCCTTGGATCTTGCCACATTAGAGATGTTTATGTTCCTCAACAATACAGACATCTTAAGCATAGGTGCAACAATGTTGGAAGGATATCTCTGGAACAGCCAAACTAACATTTGCTTGTTCAAGAGCACAGGACTTTTTCATAGCTTTTTTTTTATGTCGAGACGGGGAATAGCCAGGTGTGCATATTAGAAGGAAAAACAAATCTGCCATTTTATAGGGCAGGGCATGGAAAGTTAGAGCCCTTAATTGTGTTGGTTATGTTATAGAAGTGGAAAAGAGAAATGGATAGGTTAAAGTTCAATATATAGGGAAAGAGAGACTGATACATATGGCAAAATAAATTATTCAGTTCATTCAAACAGATGAAAATTTAACTGTGATGGGAGACAGGAACTGAAAAGTGAGAGAAGGAACAAAAGAATGGTAGAAAAACATGGACAAAGGGTTGGGACAGGGGGCGGGAGATTAAACAGGCAGCTACTTGGTAGAATTTTGATAGACCACTATTTAATCACGAATAATAAAAGAAAGCCGTACTTGTGGAATAGATAATGGAAGATTTCACATAGATTATATCATGGTAAATACTTTAAGGAGGGAAGGTAACAACTCACTGAATAGTGGAGGCACATCTACATCTACATCCATACTCCGCAAGCCACCCGACGGTGCATGATACCTTGAGTACCTCTACCGGTTCTCCCTTCTATTCCAGTCTCGTATTGTTCGTGGAAAGAAGGATTGTCGGTATGCTTCTGTGTGGGCTCATGGTCTCTTCGCGAGATATACGTAGGAGGGAGCAATATACTGCTTGACTCTTGGGTGAAGGTATGTTCTAGAAACTTCAACAAAAGCCCGTACTGAGCTACTGAGCGTCTCTCCTGCAGTCTTCCACTGGAGTTTATCTATCATCTTCGTAAAGCTTTCACGATTACTAAATGATCCTGTAACGAAGCGTGCTGCTCTCCGTTGGATCTTCTCTATCTCTTGTATCAAACCTATCTGGTACGGATCCCACACTGCTGAGCAGTATTCAAGCAGTGGGCGAACAAGCGTACTGTAACCTACTTCCTTTGTTTTCGGATTGCATTTCCTTAGGATTCTTCCAATGAATCTCAGTCTGGCATCTGCTAGATCGACGATCAACTTTATATGATCATTCCATTTTAAATCACTCCTAATGCGTACTCCCATATAATTTATGGAATTAACTGCTTCCAGTTGCTGACCTGCTATTTTGTAGCTAAATGATAAGGAATCTATCTTTCTATGTATTCGCAGCACATTACACTTGTCTACATTGAGATTCAATTGCTATTCCCTGCACCATGCGTCAATTCGCTGCAGATCCTCCTGCATTTCAGTACAATTTTCCATTGTTACAACCTCTCAATATACCACAGCATCATCCGCAAAAAGCCTCAGTGAACTTCCGATGTCATCCACAATGTCATTTATGTATATTGTGAATAGCAATGGTCCTACGACACTCCCCTTCGGCACACCTGAAATCACTCTTTACTTCGGAAGACATCTCTCCATTGAGAATGACATGCTGCGTTCTGTTATCTAAGAACTCGTCAATCCAATCACACAATTGGTCTGATAATCCATATGCTCTTACTTTGTTCATTAAACGACTGTGGGGAACTGTATCAAACGCCTTGCGGAAGTCAAGAAACACGGCATCTACTTGGGAACCCGTGTCTATGGCCCTCTGAGTCTCGTGGACGAATAGCGCAAGCTGAGATTCACACGACCGTCTTTTTCTAAACCCATGCTGATTCCTACAGAGTAGATTTCTAGTCTCCAGAAAAGTGATTATACTCTAACAAAATCGTGATCCAAAATTCTACAACTGATCGACGTTAGAGATATAGGTCTATAAGTTGTTAATAGGCAGATAAACAAGTCTGAACACTTTGCTAGCATTCAGAAGAATCCTCCTTCAGAGCTATAGAGCATACACATGTGCATGCGCAGCAGGTGCAATAACCCCCTCCCTCCCCCCCTTCCTACACAATACACACACACACACACACACACACACACACACACACACACACACACACACTTGTAGAGCATATTATCCAAGCTGACTACATTCTGCCAGCACTCCAACTTGACTGGTGTTGTGTCAGGAGGAGTGGGTGAGGTGAAAAAGGAGGCAGGAGGAAGTGTTTGGGAAGGGTGGCTGACAGCTGGGAAGAATGGGCACCAGGTGCCAAGGATAGAAATATGGGACCTGTACACTCATTTTGGTTGCAGGCAGAGGGAGTTGTGTGTAGCATATGATGATGCAGTGGAGTGCATTAGGAGGGAGAGGTAGAACAAGGGGAAGACAAAGAGGGAAACTATAGAGAAAATGATGTGACTGTAGGATGAATGAAGGGTCATGGGGCAGAGTCTACCAGAGATGGGGCAGGGTCTACCAGAGATGGGGCAGGGTCTACCAGTGATAGAGGCCAGAAGTATTACAAGGTCGAAGAATGTGTTGCAAGGACAACTCCATGTACATTATTCAGAGAATCTGGTGTTGGTGGGGGAGGAGAAAATGTATGGAGGACCCAGATGACAAGGGTTGTGAAGCAGAAATTTAGGTTGAGCAAGATGTGGTAAACAACATTATCTGCTAGTGGGTTGTCAACTCCATTCTCACCCACAGTTTGGTGATGGCAGTGCATTTAGCTGGTTGATCGCCATGCCCATGTAACATGTGTTGTTGAAATTACAGCAGAGCTGCTACATGGCTTGCCTTTTCACAGGTGACTCTGCCTCTAATAGTTTAGGATACACCTGTGGCAGGACTGGAGTAGGATGTGCAAGGTGGATGTATTGGACAGGTAATTCATCTGGGTCTTCTACAGGGGTATGATTCATATGACAAGTGGTTGGAGTTGGTGTGACATAAAAATAGAACAGGGTACTGCACATACAAGGTGGGTGATGGAATACCATTTTGGAAGTTGCAGGTAGGATGCTCCTCATTTCCAGGCAAGGTGATAAGAATCTGAAGCCCAGTCATTATTGTGTGCTACACATAACTCCCATTGCCTGCAGCTGAAATAAGCTTGCCTGTATCACATTCCTGTCCTATGCATCTGCTGCCTCTCTCCCCCAGCCATCTGTCACCCTTTTCAACCCAAACTCCTATTCCCACCTCATTTCTCCCCTCACCCACTCCTCCCAATAGAACACAAAAACTGCAGCCAAGCTGCAGTGCCAGCCAGTGCTGGCATTGCGTGGACCTAAGAGCTCTCAAGAAGGATTCATAAGAGTACTAGTAAAGTTCTCAGTTTTATTCATGCAACTATTGATGAGTTAGTGATTTCATTATTCATTGAGTTTTTACCCTTACAACTCAACAAATTGAAGAAAGGGAGATGGGTCTTCGATAAGGATGCCCCATTGTGGCTGATTACTGTGACCTCACTAAGACAATCTCTGCTCTTGTGGACCAAAGTCTTCAGCCTATGACCTGTAATCTACCCTCCTATATAAAAGACACCAACCATTTCCCTCAGCAACTCTCCACTGTTCCTGTTCCTTTACCGCATGGTGACCTGCTCACTACTGCTGATGCCATCTTTCTCTACATAAACATTCCAAATGCCCACAGTCTTGCCATTATTGAACTCTACCTTTCCCAATGCCCAACTGATTCCTAAACTATGACCTTCCTCCTGGTCACCATGATCAATTATATCCTCACCCACAATTATTTCTCCTTTGAAGTTATCACCTACAAACAAATCCATGGTACAGCAATGGGCACTTGCATCGCACAATCCTATGCAACTTATTCACAGGCTATCTAGAGGCATTCTTCCTAACCACCCATACTCCGATACCCCTAGACTGGTTCTGATTCACTGAAGACACCTTCATGATCTGGACTGAGGGTGAGGACATCCTATCCATGTTTCTCAAGAATCTCAACACTTTTTCTCCCATTTGCTTCACATGGTACTCCTCAACCGAACAAGCCACCTTCCTTGGCGTTGACTTCCACCTCAAGGACGGCTACATCAGTGCTGCTGCCCACATCAAATCTACTGGCCACAAGCAAAACCTCCAATTTGACAGCTGCCCATCATTCCATACCCAGAAGTCCTTTCCATACAGCCTAGCCATTCATGATCATTGCATCTGCAGTGACAAGCAGTCTCTCTTCAAATATACTAAGGGTCTCACCTATGCCTTCACAGACTGAAATACCCTGCCAACTTTGTACATACGCAGATCTCCAAACCTTTTCTGACCAGTCACCTACCATCTCCCACATACCCACCATTCAGCCACATCCAGGACTCGAGCAAGTGAATCACATTCTCTGCCAGGGTTTCGACTATCTCTCGTCATACCCTGAAATGAAGAATATCCTACCCCCTATCCTTCCCACCTCTCCTTCAGTGGTATTCTGCCACCCACCAAGAGGTACCCTTGTCCATCCTTATTCCACCTCTGCCACCAACCCCTTGTCACATGACTCATATCTTTCCAACAAGACCTCTCCCATACGTCCACTCCAGACCGATCACAAGCATCACCTATCTCATCAGAGGCAAGGCTACCTGTAAATGCAGTCATGTGATATACACACTAACCTGGAACCACCGTCCTGCTTCCTACATGGGCATGACAATCATTGAGCTGGCTGTCTGCATGAATGGCCACCAACAAACTGTCCTAAGAGACAGCTGGACCACCCAGTTGCTGCCCAACACAATGTACTTCACTTCAATGACTGCTTCACAGCCTGCACCACCTGGATTCTTCTTACCAACATCAGCTTTTCTCGATGGCGCAGGTAGGAACTCCCACTGCAGCACATTGTTTGTTCCTCTAACTTCCCGTGGCCTCAACCTTCGATAGTTCCTGTCTTCCACCCCTTCCCTGCTCTCCCACTCCAGCACTATCCGCACCTTCTGTTCCACCAACACACCCACTGGTCCATTTCTTCTTCTGTATTTCCCTCCTCCCCTCCCCCCCCCCCTCCTGAAAAAACCTCCAAACTACCCTTCCCCCATCATGTCAATGCACACTCACAAAAGCAGCACAATACCCCCCCCCCCCCCCCCCCCCACCTCTCCACATCATGCCTTCTTCTCACAACCAGCACCGGATTTTTGTTACAATCAGGCACAGTTATGACTCAGTTTGGTCCCAATGACCATAGATAGTGGTTATGTGTGTGTGAGTTGTTATTGTGTGTGTGTGTGTATGTGTGTTCTCTACTCCAAAAGAAGGCCTTTCAGCCAAAAACTAAAATGTATAGCACTCTTTTTGTTGTGCCTGTCTGCAACTCAACCTCTCCTCTATAAGTTGAGCAGCAATCTATCTTTTTTCATATTGTTGAAATATATAGAGACTGTTAAAGAGTTTCAAGGGAGCATGAGGCATGAAACAGTGACTGCAAGAGAGAAAAAACTAGGCAAAAAGAAAAGGCTCTTGTAAAAATTCTTGGATAACGCATGATAAATTACGTTTGAATAGATTGCTCCTCACCACACAGAGGTGGTGATGAGTGATGGACAGGCACCTTTAAAAGTAGATTGTTGGCTATGAAAGTCATCCATCAGATGTAGAAACACACACACACAAATTCACACAAATGCCACTCATCCACACATGGTCAGTATAGTCCATTTTCTCAAATTCTGCTGAACATTTGTCTCTAATTCTTAATAATACTCTGCATTTGTTTCCTTTAAGTATCTCTTTAACATTTTCGTATTATTTAAAATGAAAATGTATCACACCTATTTTTTTTAATTACAATTATTCATCAAATTACAATCTGTTGGCCAAAGGGAACTCTTGGTTCCAAAACTATTAAGATTCCAAATAATATTTATACTTCACATACAAGAATATCATGTTCAGGGAAACACTGCATTGTAACTCAAATACGGTTGATTCAGCACAAAACAGGTAACTCTCATAATTCCCTATTTACTGTTATGTCATACTTTCTCCAGTTTGGCAGAAAACTTGTTTCAAATAAAACATTTGCCCTTTAATAAATTTCCTTCACTCTACAGCATTTCTAGGTATAGCTAATCTTTCCCCATAGTACAGAAGCTTGATGTGGTGTCCACCCCTAACCTTCTTCTCCCATCATCCTAAAAAATGTGGTTGGTTCATCCCTCCTTCGGGTCCTCCCTAACCTGATGTAGGTTCCGATCTGTGGGGTAACGTACCCTATAAACCTTCCTTCTTTCTCTCTTCACAATGTGCATCACATCACACAACTACCAATATGAGTGTAGACACATTCAGAGTATCAGGAAGAAGGACTGGTGGTGCACATAAACATGTTCAAAGCGCACAGGGACAGGTACAAAGGTGTGCACGTTGACATGTCCAGAGCAGTTAAAGGGTTAAGAGTGGTGCCTCTACCAATGCTAAGTTAATATTATTGAATGCTTCTGACTGCTCTCCACTCCAAAGCCAGTTTAACTTTTGTTTGACAAGTATTTGTAGCATTGGATCATTCACAGGTTGCCCCTGTATAAAATCCTACTAAGCCTAGAAACAATCTTAACTGTTTCACATTCCTTGGTTTGAGACAATCTTTGATATCCTTTGACGTCATTTAGAAAGTTTAATTGTAATACCTTTAACATAAAACCTTTCCAAAGTTCTTGTTAATAGATTAGAATGTTCTTCCCAAGTTTTTGATATTAGTAATACATCATTTACATAAATAATTAACTTTTTTAGTAGGTTCTTACCTAATTCTGCATCCAAAGCTCTAATGAACATGGACACTGAAATATTCAAACCAAATGGTAAATTTTCTCAAATTTTCATCAGTTATAACCTGCTAACCCTCCAAGGTCAAATGCATGGAGCTAAAATAATGTGCTTGTTCAAATTTTACCAGTAATTCGTCAATACAGACTAGTCTACCTTATGCCATTTCTACATGTTCATACACCGGATGTGTCCTGCACCACTGGTTGCATACCCAGTAGTATGGGAAAAGATTTACAAAAAAAAAAAAAAATTGGTATCTTCTTTTATCTTAAGGCTACATATATAATCTCCAAGTACTGCTGGTGTATCTGAGAACATCTTTCAAACTGTAACAATGTTTGGTATAAGTCCTCTTTTTGTTGTCCTGTTAACAAAACTGATTCAAATGCTTTTAGCGTTATTTGCAAGTGTAAAAATTCTTGCCGATCACTAGGTTTCTCAGCACTCAATGTGCTTCATGTAGCCTCTAGCCTTATCCCATATTTTATGTTACTTATTACTCCCCTATTCTTAAATGCTGTCACATAATACTGATTGTTGTAATTACATGTCAATTCTCAGGCAGCAAAATCTGAAGTTACTTTATTTGCAATATTCAAATCAATGCCGAGCAATAACTGCACACTGAAATGGGGCACTACTAAAAGTGTTTGCATACACATATAATTCCCCAGCATTAAATGTAATCTTACTTCTCGTTTTATTTCTATACCAACAATGTATACTCCTGTCACTGGACATGTAGGTGTACGTCTTTGGGTCTTAAATTATTATTAATAATAATGACTCTAAAAGAAGCAAGGTTTCACTTCCTGATTCGACATACTTATGTATCTTCTGATGGTTTATTCCCCCCGCTCTACTGATTTAAAATTATTCTCAGTGTCTTCCAATTGTTGTTCTTCTAAAATCCATTCTTTCACTGGTATAGTTTGCATGAAAGAACAATCAATATGTCCTGGATCATAGTCCTGGTTCTGGGAAGCTGTATGTTTTCCATCACTATCATTGGCTGCATTGGAATAATTGAATTGTTCTGTAAATTATATTTGTTACAGAATTTGGAACCGGCATGTGCAAGTTTGAGTTTTTTGATAGGTGCTATGTTTGATGGCCCTTTCGGATTATTTCAGGCTATTCAACAAAAATTTACATTTCTTTCCTTTTGAAGTCTGCTGTTATTAGTACTGGCTCCATTTGTGTCACCATTTTGATATTCATTTCTATCTCCATGACTAAAGTCACAACGTTCTTTGCTCACTGCATTTAGACTTTCCAAAAACATCAACAAATCATCCAATGTGGGCCCCCTGTACAAAATCTCCTTTCGTATATGAGGTAACCTCCCTAACAAAACCTTTGTGTGATGAATTTCCTCTACCAGATTATCTACATATTTTGATCATGTTAAATGCCATTCAATGTTAACTTTGCCTGAATTTCCTGAGCCAGAATTTTTTTCTTAAATCTTTTCTGAAAATCAACTCAGGATGCAAACTCCTCAGAAAGGATTGCACTCCATTCTACTGCATCACCTACAAAATAACTTAGTGCAAAATTTATCATTTTTGTGTCTTCCCATTTTTGCGTCAAAGATCTTGAAAATACTCCCAGGAAGTGTGTTGGGTGCGCATCCCCATCTTGCTTGAACTCAGGTAAACCTTAGACAAGTTAATGGCACTCCCTAACTGCAACTCTTCAAATAGATTTAGATTTGGGGTTCTGTTCCCTTGTTCTCCCAATTTTATTGCCTGTCGGGTTTTAGCAATTTTGTCCTATAACTTTTTAAATTCCACCTTTTGTCTGTAGTATTATCCCCACACAAGTTAATACTACTTGAATTTTTGGTCTTTTCTTAAAACTTCTGGTCTACTAAAGCCTCTATCTTTTCCTCCAAACTAGTTGTAGATACATTTGACACAAAAGTGTAATTGGACTCACTATAATGTTCCAACATCTCAATATGTGTACATGCATCTGAGATTGGTTCATTTACATTTTTACATTCATGTTCTGCAAACTCTCTGATCTCCACATTTCTATGACACTCTTTAACATATTCATCTACTTCCTTCTGCACTAACAAGGGGAGGCCACAATGTTTGGAATGCAGATTTACTGCAAACTTCGTATACTTGTAGGACTCCATTAGGACAACAAAATGTTTTAGCAGTAGCGCGTACTTCTCAAGCGTTATTGAGAAAATCGCAAAATAATTTCAGTTGTCAAATATACACCTGTGCACGGCCATTTCTACCATGAAGCAACGACAGTCCGAGTGGTTAGTGTTCAAGCCTCGTAATCGCGGGATCGAGTCCTGTTTGTCATTTTTTTTTTATTTCTAGCACATTTTCTTTACTATTTATGTTACAATTGATATAATGGGAAAAATATGATTAATCAGATGAACTTTTATTAAATTTACAATGTTATTTGGCAGTCTACATATTTTTATTATCACAAATAATGTATATTTATAACTATCGACTAGTAAACGACCAAACACATAAAGTGATACTGCTTCACGTCTGCTGTGCAGCTGTTAATTTAAGTATTAACTGTATTTTTATTACTTGTCACTTCTTCTTCCGTGTGTTTTTGCTTTTAGGAAGCTTTAATTGTCGAGTGCTGTTAATAATGTTCCATAGATCTCGTGTTTGTTTTGAGTACAGTCAGAGAGAGTCCCTTTAGTCAGCCATAGTGCCAGTAGTGCTAGTGTTTGTTTTCAATACAGTCCAGAGACAGGTAGTGCTATTTTCATTGTTTTCTACAAGAAGTGGTTAGCAATCACAGTTTAGTCAATAATCAGCCGCCTTTAGTGAATTAGCAGTCTAGTTAAAAGTTGATTAAGTCTCTTCAGTAAATTGATTCCTTAGGATGGATAGGATGTGTGACTGCTGTGTATGGATGCAGGAGGAGCTGGCCACTCTTTGCGAACAGCTGAGCGTGTTGATGGCCGCGGTCAGCCGTCTTCAGGCTGCTGCCTCGGAGTGTAGTGGCAGTGGGGAGTCTGGTGCGTCGCAAGGTACACCCCAGGTGTTACATGCTTCACCCACTGTCCCTGCTGTTGAGACATCTTCGCGGGTACCGGGCGCAATTGGGCAACCCTCTCCCTAAGGGGAGTGGTGGGTTCAGCAGCGTTCGCGGCGCACGAGGCGGAGGGTAAATGTGGAGGCTGGCCGTGTGGCATCGCCCGCTCTGCCTGTGAGTGGACATGTGGCTGCTCCTTCAGCGAGGTCTGAGCAGGCACACGGGGGGAGGGGTTTATTAGTTATTGGGGCTCCAACGTTAGGCGGGTGATGGAGCCCCTTAGGGAAATAGCGGAATGGTCAGGGAAGAAGGCCAGTGTTCACTCTGTCTGCTTGCTGGGGGGTCTCATCCGAGATGTGGAGAAGGCTCTACCAGCGGCGATAGAGAGCACTGGGTGCACCCGACTGCAAATTGTTGCTCATGTCGGCACCAATGACTCCTGCCATCTGGTTTCAGAGGTCATCCTCAGTTCGTACAGGCAGTTGGCGGAATTGGTGAAGGTGGAAAGCCTCGCTCACGGGGTGGAATCAGAGCTAACTATTTGTAGTATCGTTCCCAGAACCGATCATAGTCCTCTGGTTTGGAGCCGAGTGGAAGGCTTAAACCAGAGGCTCAGACGATTCTGCGGAGATCTGGGATGCAAATCTCTCGACCTCCGCTATCAGGTGGAGAAATGTAAGGTCCCCCTGAATAGGTCAGGCATGCACTACACGCCGGAAGCGGCTACAAGGGCAGCAGAGTACGTGTGGAGTGCACATGGGGGTTATTTAGGTTAGAGAATTCCCTCCCTAGGCCCGACAAGACGCCTCCTGAGACGCGGCAAGGTAGGAGTAGGCAAAATGCAACAGGGAATAACAATATTAATGTGCTAATAGTAAACTGCAGGAGCGTCTATAGAAAGGTCCCACAACTGCTCTCATTAATAAACGGTCACAACGCCCACATACTACTAGGGACAGAAAGTTGGCTGAAACCAGACGTAAACAGTAATGAAATCCTAAACTCAGATTGGAATGTATACCGCAGAGACAGGCTGGACAGTGAAGGGGGAGGCGTGTTTATAGCAATAAGAAGTGCAATAATATCTAAGGAAATTGTCGGAGATCGGAATTGTGAAATGATTTGGGTGAAGGTCACGGTTACAGCAGGCTCAGACATGGTAATTGGATGTCTCCACGGGCCCCCGGGCTCAGCAGCTGTTGTGGCTTGCACCTGAAGAATAATTTGAAAAATATTTCGAGTAGATTTCCCACCATGTTATAGTTCTGGGTGGAGATTTTACTTTGCTGGATATAGACTGGGAGACTCAAACGTTCATAATAGGTGGCAGGGACAAAGAATCCCGTGAAATTTTTTTAAGTGCTTTATCTGAAAACTACCTTGAGCAGTTAAACAGAGAACTGACTCGTGGCGATAACATATTAGACCTTCTGGTGACAAACAGACCCGAACTATTTGAATCAGTTAATGCAGAACAGGGAATCAGCTATCATAAAGCGGTTACTGCATCGATGATTTCTGCCGTAAATAGAAATATTAAAAAAGGTAGGAAGATTTTTCTGTTTAGCAAAAGTGACAAAAAGCAGATTACAGAGTACCTGACGGCTCAACATAAAAGTTTTGTCTCAAGTACAGATAGTGTTGAGTATCAGTGGACAAAGTTCAAAACCATCATACAATATGCGTTAGATCAGTATGTGCCAAGCAAGATCGTAAGAGATGGAAAAGAGCCACCGTGGTACAACAACCGAGTTAGAAAACTGCTGCGGAAGCAAAGGGAACTTCACAGCAAACATAAACATAGCCAAAGCCTTGCAGACAAACAAAAATTACACGAAGCGAAATGTAGTGTGCGGAGGGCTATGCGAGAGGCGTTCAATGAATTCGAAAGTAAAGTTCTATGTACTGACTTGGCAGAAAATCCTAAAAAATTTTGGTCCTATGTCAAAGCGGTAGGTGGATCAAAGCAAAATGTCCAGACACTCTGTGACCAAAATGGTACTGAAACAGAGGATGACAGACTAAAGGACGAAATACTAAATGTCTTCTTCCAAAGGTGTTTCACAGAGGAAGACTGCACTGTAGTTCCTTCTCTAGATTGTCGCACAGATGACAAAATGGTAGATACAGAAATAGACGACACAGGGATAGAGAAACAATTAAAATTGCTCAAAAGAGGAAAGGCCACTGGACCCGATGGGATACCAGTTCGATTTTACACAGAGTATGCGAAGGAACTTGCCCCCCTTCTTGCAGCGGTGTACCATAGGCCTCTAGAAGAGCGAAGTGTTCCAAAGCATTGGAAAAGGGCACAGGTCATCCCCGTTTTCAAGAAGGGAGGTTGAACAGATGTGCAGAAATATAGACCTATATCTCTAACGTCGATCAGTTGTAGAATTTTGGAACACGTATTATGTTCGAGTATAATGTCTGTTCTGGAGACTAGAAATCTACTCTGTAGGAATCAGCATGAGTTTCGAAAAAGACGGTCGTGTGAAACCCAGATCGCGCTATTCGTCCACGAGACTCAGAGGGCCTTAGACATGGGTTCACAGGTAGATGCTGTGTTTCTCGACTTCCGCAAGGCGTTTGACACAGTTCCCCACAGTCGATTAATGAACAAAGTAAGAGCATACGGACTATCAGACCAATTGTGTGATTGGATTGAAGAGTTCCTAGATAACAGAAAGCAGCATGTCATTCTCAATGGAGCGAAGTCTTCCGAAGTAAGAGTGATTTGAGGTGTGCCGCAGGGGAGCGTCATAGGACCTTTGCTATTCACAATATACATAAATGACCTGGTGGATGACATCGGAAGTTCACTGAGGTTTTTTGCGGATGATGCTGTAGTGTATCGAGAGATTGCAACAATGGAAAATTGTACTGAAATGCAGGAGGATCTGCAGCGAATTGACGCATGGTGCAGGGAATGGCAATTGAATCTCAATGTAGACAAGTGTAATGTGCTGCGAATACATAGAAAGATAGATCCCTTATCATTTAGCTACAAAATAGCAGGTCAGCAACTGGAAGCAGTTAATTCCATAAATTATCTGGGAGTACGCATTAGAGGTGATTTAAAATGGAATGATCATGTAAAGTTGATCTTCGATATAGCAGATGACAGACTGAGATTCATTAAAGGAATCCTAAGGAAATGCAATCCGAAAAAAAAGGAAGTAGGTTACAGTACGCTTGTTCGCCCACTGCTTGAATACTGCTCAGCAGTGTGGGATCCGTACCAGATAGGTTTGATACAAGAGATAGAGAAGATCCAACGGAGAGCAGCGCACTTCGTTACAGGATCATTTAGTAATCCCGAAAGCGTTACAGAGATGATAGATAAACTCCAGTGGAAGACTCTGCAGGAGAGACGCTCAGTAGCTTGGTACGGGCTGTTGTTAAAGTTTCGAGAACATACCGTCACCGAAGAGTCAAGCAGTATATTGCTCCCTCCTACATACATCTCGCGGAGAGACCATGAGGATAAAATCAGAGAGATTAGAGCCCACACAGAAGCATACCGACAATCCTTCTTTCCACGAACAATACAAGACTGGAATAGAAAGGAGAACCGATAGAGGTACTCAGGGTACCCTCCGCCACACACCGGCAGGTGGCTTGCGGAGTATGGATGTAGATGTAGAAAATGTATGCTTGTCTGTGTCTTCAAAATTGTTTGTATTTAATCGAAAGAGAATGAGAAATTGCTTCTCCTGAAGACGCTATTAAAATACACTCGATACTGCATGACCAATTATCAGCGCTGATATTTAAGGAAATGCTGCATTATGCATGGTTTGCTTCCAAATTATCAGCTGCAAGAGAGGTTTTTGAAAATGTTAACGAGGTTTGTTTTTCCTCAGAAAACCTCAAAAGACCTTGCGTATGCGGAAACATAGCATTTATTCAATGCAGCTGGTGCACTTTCACTTTATGTTTTCCACATTTTAACGAAAAATACCATCCTACAACTTGTACTCATAATGTCGAAAGCGACAATTAATTGAACATCGTTTGAAAACCGTCTGTGCTGGTCCAAACTTGGAGGTAACAAGTCGTTTCGGGCTCCTTCTAGGTATAAGGGATTTCTCAAATGGCCACGCACAAGTATATATTTGACGGCCGAAATTATCTTGCAATTTTCGTAATAATGTTTTAGAATCACATGCTACTGCTTACACATTTTGTTGTCCTTATGGAGTACTACGAGTGGATGAAGTTTGCAATAAACATCGTGGCCTCCTTTTTTAAGCCGAACTATGATGAAGTCTCTCTATGTATTTCTTAAGAAATGCCTTGCTCCTCCATGACTTTGGTCACCTCTTCTTATGTAGACTACAACTTTTACGTAAGGATTTTCTCACTTAGCTCAGTTTTTACATTTTCATTATTTCTTTTCATTTCTTCGATGATACTTTGGAAGTGTTGTGACAGATTTTCATCCCTTTTTCTAGCCTCTTCCTTATCTCTCATCCTAGCCTATTTGTCTCTCCTTCTAGCCTCTCCCCGAAAGGTGCAGAACCACTCAGGAATTTCAGATGCCATTTTCCTCCTAATCGTAGGCATACACTACGTCACCCGTTCAATAACAACTCGAATGCTTTTATGACATCTTTTACAAAATGAATTCTTAAACAGTACTGTGCTCCACAAAGATATGCCATTCCAAACAAAAGCCAGTATGAAAACTGCTCACCCAGAGTGGTGAGAGGAAGCCACGTTGCAGTGTAAATGACCCACGTCCAGGATCTGTAGGTTGAACAGCATGGTGCAGGCAGTGGCATTATAGTAGCTTCTCGTGTCAGCATTCGCTACACCCAAGCTTGACTCGATGCGGACAGCATCAACGTCCGTGTCCCTCATAATTGAGCATGCTGTCTTTCTGCACAGCCTTCTAATACTTGCAGCCACCACTCTTCTCCATAATTTTACAAGTCAAAAACACCTTAACTCTCACTTCTGCGAGTGACTTCTTATTTGGTAAGCAAAAACTACTGTTTATGATTTGCTAGCCTCTTGTTATTTCATAACTACTATAAGTTGACAATGTCATCTCTCTTCAAATCTTCCACTTAAAACCATTTAAATTCCTCAAAATTCCCCTCTTCTGTTCTCATTCACATACTGCTCTCTGTCCTGGCCATAACAGTCAACATATGCAGTGTTTATAATTTTCCATAGTGCTGCTGTGGTTCACCATACTTGCCACCAAGTGTAATTGTGCCTTCTCTTTAGCTGGCTGAATGTACAATGTGTTAACACAAGACTGATGGTCACCTTTAATATTAGTTAAGAGCTGGACCTGCTAGTCACTTACAACTTGACTTCTTGGTGTGATCAGTGACTTTATCTGAAGTGCGAGTGCTTCACTAAAAGAGAGAAGGGTTTCACCTATCTTTAGTTACGTAAATCATTTTTGACAGTGACTTTACTTTAAATATCATATTTCCTTCCATAAACTTACACAATTACCACATAACAATACTTTTTAATCTGGAATTTCATCCAAAATCAACCAGTCTCTTTCATGTCTTTATTAGTGTTAACATTCTTGGAATAGTCTGCTCACATATTCTGTGGTGGCCCCTCCAAAGCACCTTTAACTGTTGACAGCATGGAATAGTGCACTCCATCAGCAAGTTAGACATCTGCTCACCCCTCAGGCCGCACACACGTGTACTGCCTTATCTTGCTTGACTCTGTACAAAGAGACTCCTCTTGTTGGTATACTATTTTTACAAAGTTCATCTAAGCTATATTTATTTTTTGTATTTTATTCATGCAGCTATCTTCCATACTTTGGAGATCGTAACGGTGTTGCATGGCCTTTCCCATGGAAATGATATGAGACACCACAAAGGGAAAAGAGAAGAATATTGTGAAAGGAAATTTGAACTGTCAGTAGGGAGGGCTACACTGACCAACTACCATAATATGGCGTATGGAGAAAGACAACACACACACAATGGAAACAACTAGTGCCACTGCACACCTAGCGGTGGTCAGCGTCACCTAGGATTATCAGCGTCATGATTTACTGATGCTGAATATTATATACCTACAAGTGAGCAAGTAACATTAACTCTGTCCCTCCATAATTTGACTCAGGAGAGAGGTGGAGTCCAAACTGAATTTAAGCAAAAGCTTCCATCTCTGTCACTTGCTAATTTAATCTCAACTGCTTCCTTAGTAGTACTGTCCCAATAGCTGGGAGTGCATGGAACAAAGTCTGTGTTGTTATTCTCCACACAGTAACAAGTACTAAGACAATTTCCTGCAACAGCAGATTTGCTTGGTTGTTGTAAGCTAGCTGGCCTGGCCATTGTGTGACATGCCACAAGTGCATGGGATAGAGTGGTTACCCACTTTCCACAAAGTGGTCAGAAAGCACACTTCACACAGTGTTTCTGCAGATTGCAGTCAATCCTTTTGGAAATGCTACCTGGTAAGATGGAATGGCCTTATACAGACATAGACTCATACGATTTTTATCTGTTCCTAAAAATAACAACTTTACAGAGCTATTATTCTACAGGCACAGATGAGATTAAAAACCCACCAGAGAGAACTAAAAGCTGGACTGGAAAAAGTGTTGGTTCAATGGAGACTACTTTGAAGGGGATAACATTGATGTGGACAAATAAACAAATTTCTTAAAAAAAAAAAATCGCATCATCTTCTGAAATGGAAATGAGCGTTTGGCATAATTGGCCGGGAGGCCCTTACGGGGCAGGTTAAGCCACCTTGGTGCAGGTCTTATTATATTTGATGCCACATTGGGTGACCATCGAACCCGGGCCCGAAGGACGGCAATCAGTCACACCGACCACTCAGCTATCGGGGTGGACACATCATCTTCTGAACACATGCCATTGATAGGTGGAAGAAAGGCTAACCTACATACACTGAATTTAGAGATTTTAGATAAAGTTCTTGACAATACTGAGTGGAAAACGTTCACTGATATCCCAAAGTTATCATAGATGAAATACAGAGAGCATACAGTTATCTGCTGGCCAGTGTGGCCGAGCGGTTCTAGGTGCTTCAGTCTGGAACCGCGCCACCACTACGGTCGCAGGTTTGAGTCCTGCCTCGGGCATGGATGTGTGTGATGTTCGGTTTAAGTAGTTCTAAGTTCTAGAGGACTGATGACCTCAGATGTTAAGCCTCATAGTGCTCAGAGCCATACAGTTATCTACTGCTTGTAAAGGACCCAGACAACAGTTTTAGGAGTTAAGGAAGACGAAGGTGAGACAGTAGTTGAGAAGATTGTGCGACAGGATTGTAGCCTATACCTCATGTAATCTGATCAATATGTAGAGAAAGCAGCACTGGAAACAAAGGCAAAATTTTGAAAGCATATTAAAGTTCAGGAAGAAGAAGTAAGAACTTACCGATGACATTGTAGCTGTATTTGAAATGACACAGGATTAGGAAGATTAGGTTAGCAGATCTTGAGAGGATGCTGTACTACAAACACCAATGAAAGTAAAAAAAAAAAAGGAAATTAAAAGCAGTAGTTGCAGTTTTATATGTGGGTATAAAATGACTGATGAAATAAATATGAGTAAAATTCAAACGGGCACTAGCAAGAGAAGTGTTTTCAGAAAGATGAATTTGTTAACACTGCACATACATTTCAGAGGGAGCGTTTTCTGAAAACACCCTGGTGTGAAAAACTGAAGGATGAAAGTACCTTTTGCAGAAAAAGTGTTATGCCAAGAAACATAGCTCAATAATAGGGAGACATGCTACAGTATTGTAGAGAAGGTAACTAAAAGAAATCACAATGACACTTTTATTCCATGACAAAAATTGCACTGAAGTCACTGTGATTTATAATGGTGCC
The DNA here is from genome assembly GCF_023897955.1 of Schistocerca gregaria. Classification (NCBI taxonomy): domain Eukaryota; kingdom Metazoa; phylum Arthropoda; class Insecta; order Orthoptera; family Acrididae; genus Schistocerca; species Schistocerca gregaria. Next base: position 644,580,542 of record NC_064920.1, read on the forward strand.
ATGGATATAACAAAAGGTAGGACATGGTTCCTAATAGCATTTGTGTTCACTATGGACAGCAATACATGCTCTGCAATGTGCTCCCACACTGGCCACAAGGTTGGTAAGGAGTTCTTATGGTTGGGCGTTCCACTCCTGAATCAGCACAGTTGTCAACTGCTGGGTAGTCTTTGGTGCATGTGGACATCTTACAATAAGCCTCACTACACAAGCCATACATTCTCAATGGTATTTATGTCAAGGAAATGGGTACTCCCATTCCATTCACTGAATATTCTCTCTTTCTAAAAGCTCCTCCAACTGCACTGTTCAGTGCAGTCATGCACTGTCTTCCATAACAATAAATTTGGGCCAAATCCATCCTTGAAAAGATGGCCACTGGGAAGGATGTAACAATAACATAGACTGGCAAGTGTACCACATTCAAAGATTTGGAGGGCAGTATGCCTATGCAACATTATGCTGTCCAACACCATAACACCTAAAGCGACAAAATGATACATGTTCGACAATGTTCCTGAGTGCACCACATGTTCCAACCTCTTTCATGTGTGGGTATGTCCAGAATCATTACTCAGACTGAATCTGCTCTAATCCGAGAAGAGTACATGAACCCACTCCTCATTCGTCAGGTCATTACGCCCTTGGAATCATCGCAAACTGTGCTGCAATTGGGCGGGTCAACAGAACACAATGGGTCATAGGGCAGAGAGACCATTCCCAGGCAGTTTTGATTCCATGTGAGACTGCATGACTTGCAGTTCCGTTTAATGTGATTGCAATTGCACCACTGTTTGACGTGGATTCCTTCCTGCCTACTGCACGATATTTTGTGTTAACTGTGTTCATGTCAAACCATTTTTACTGTATGTGAATTCACCTTCACCACCACCATCACCACCACCACCACCACCACCTTCCATTCCTGCAAAATAGGTTGGTTGTAGATAAGCCACCTGCTCCAGTTACACAAAATCAGACTGCTCTTTTTACTCACTTGCCTTTTCATCCAATTTTTTCTTTGTGTCAGATGATTATCAGCATTTGATACATACCTGAAGTATCACAATCTACAGATAGAGAAAAAGAAGTCTAGAAATCATACCTAGTAGCTCCAATCTTGATAGATGCAAGTAAAGGTTCAACATTCAACTTGAATTTATTGGCCAATAATCCAAGTACTATGACATGACAAATTGCCTTATCTCTCACATGCAGTGGCCTTGTCCTGAAATGAGGGGAAAAAAAGGTATTCTAAGCACAAGTGTCTGGAAGCTATAAGAGGAAACTTCAGTGACAACGAATGTTTGAGCCAGTCCTGGAGGAATGCTGAGATAGCCTAATGGCTAAGGCAGCTACTTGCAACAGGCAGGAAATTCCAATTCAAGTCCCAGTCTGGCACAAATTTTCAATTGTCACTGCATATTCCTTTCATGTAGGTTTAGCATACCAGAATGGCAGCACTGGTAACATTTAATACTTTTCATATTATGAATAACATAACCTCAATGAAAATTATTCCTGGTTTCATCCACACTGGCGGTTGTACTTCAGTGCTGCTTGAAGTTGTGTTACATAAAATGTTAATTTCCTTGGTATGTGGATCCAAAAATACTCTCAAATTAGCACTATGTGAAGCCTGACTATTGGTTGCAGTATCCAATAATGATGGCTTAAGCATATCTTCAGTGCTACATGTTTTCCAGTATTAAGGTTGGCAAGAAAATACTTACTCCAGTATTAGGTCATGATCAATTAGTCCTAAAGGGTTGCACCTGGCATGGTCCCTCAAAGTGTTAAATCGTAGAGGCAACTGCTGGCATCAATTTCAAACATAGGGAAATACAAGTTATTGTACAAAATGAGTAATTTATGTTCTTTACACAATCATGACTTTTCACAGATAGCAACTTCTCTGCCCCAAGAAAACAATGGCCCATTTTTAGAAGTCAAATTTATAAACACATTGGCAACTTTGCATGGTTCTTACTTGTAAGAAATCAAATCTAGCTAATGAAGTCTCTTCCAGTAGTTATTCTATTCGTATGTCAAGTTTGTCACACATATACTTAAGACATTTGATAGTTTTCAAGTTTTACTGTTATTGGTTTGTAGTGGCAAACACTACAGTCAAGTTTTGAACAGATACAAGCAATGAAAATAAAGAATACCCATATTTAGCCACAGAAAGAAGAAACAGTTGCCATCATCTGATTTAAACAATGGCGTAAAACATTTATGTCTTGATGATTCTGAGTCAGATGAAACATGTTAGCTTCAGTAACAAACCCATGCAAAAGACTATTGCCAACACATTCATCACGAGAAAATTCAACAACAGTGTTGATACATTTTAAAAAATACTTTTTTTTCTGTCTCAGTTCCACATCATTTACAGTATGAGTAATTTTTATCACACTTGCCATACTGTAAAAAGATGTGCAACTGAGAAAGAAAAATAAACAATATTAAAAATTTCAAACAAAGTAAAAGAGTTACAAGAATGAAAATTCTTGTTGTGCAATATAGCTAAAAGTCATATAACATGACCATAACAGACCTACACTATAGCGTTGGTGTTAAGTATTTTACATAAATAAGCAGAAGTAAAGCCTGGACTATATGCAAAGATAAAGACTCAGAAGTAATGTCATCCACAAAAACTAAAGTCTTGTGTGCTTCATATATTAATTAAAGTAGCCCACGGAACTATAAACTTTCTCTCTCTCGCCTTTTTTCATGGAAATACAGCAATGACATGGATTGAAAAATAGTCATGAGCTTAGAGAAACTGAGAAACTAAAAGACAGTGATAAAGAATCTCTATAAAGATCACAAACAGCAAAATATGCTCAATCAAGTTTTAAAAAAAACAAAGTTCAGAAAAGAATCCATACAGAAAAGACATTGCAGAGTGATTAACTAACCTTCCACTGTCAGAAGCAACGGTGAAGTTATTAAGTATCCGGGTACTGATACTTTCCGACTGGGGGCACACACTTACATTCTTCGCTCTTAGATCCTTGTATGTCAAAGAGACAAAACGTATAAGGCATTCTGCATACAGGAGAATCTTTATGCTTTGTACTCGTGTTTCTGCTGGAACCTCTTTAAGGCAACTGTTGAAGAATGGTGAATAACTGTAACAAAATAAAGAACCTTAAGGATTCAATACAGTCGAAGAAATTTGGCACTCAAAATAAAATTTTGAAATTGGAAAAGTCAAATGGTTAAATGCTTTACCAATATTTTTACCGATTAAAATAGAAAATCTTCACAAAATAATGAAATATTCTAACTAGATGGAACTTAATTGAGGAAACAGAATACAAAACTAGTTCTAAGTGAAAGAAATCTGAAAATGAGATATCTACATGATATCATGAACTCTCAGAGGTTCAGTTATGCTAGACAGAAAATTTAAAGAAAGAAAAATATGCCATGATGCTTAAGGCAAATATAATGTTAATGGATTCATTGGTGCATCTTAGAACAACTTCCTATTTATACCAGAAAAGCACAAACACATGAATGACCTACAAAATTAATTTAGTTAGTTTTGGCTTACAAGGCCAAGGAGATGAGAGAGGTAAGGTGACAAGAGTGGGGGGAGGGGCAGGGGAACCAAGAGGGGCAAGGACCCAATGGGGAGTGAAACAAGAGGAGGGACCCAAGGATAGAAGGGGAACAAAGGGAGGAGAGCCACCAAGGAAAGAAAGTGGTACCAAGGGGTAATAATGGCACCAAGGGGGGGAAAGGGTGCCAAGGAAAAAAAGGGACATCAAGGGAAGAAAGGCGCACGAAAGAAAAGAAGATGACCCAAGGGGGGAAAAGGGTACCGAAAGGGAGGGAAAAGGTATCACGAGGGGGAAGGCGCACCAAGGAGGAAAAATCATGCCAATGTGGGAGGGGGCCATGGGGAGAAAGGGAGCCACGGGGGAGAAAGGGAGCCAAGAGGTAGAAAGAGAGCCAAAGGGGAGTAAGGGAGCCAGGGGGGAGAAAGGGAGCCAAGGGGGGAGGGGGGCATAGGGAGAAAAGGGAGCCACAGGGAAGAATGGAGCCAAGGGCAGAAGGAAGACAAGGGGGAAGGAGAGCCAAGGGCAGAAGGAAGACAAGGGGGAAGGAGAGCCAAGGGGGGAAGGTAGCTAAGGGGGGGAGAGGTAGCTAAGGGGGGAATGTAGCTAAGGGGGGGAGGTAGCTAAGGGGGGAAGGTAGCTAAGGGGGGGGAGGTAGCTAAGGGGGGAAGGTCGCTAAGGGGGAAAGGTAGCTAAGGGGGAAAGGTAGCTAAGGGGGAAAGGTAGCTAAGGGGGAAAGGTAGCTAAGGGGGAAAGGTAGCTAAGGGGGAAAGGGAACAAAGCGGTGAAGTGGCGACCATGAGGGAGAGCAGCAGATTAAGGGGATGGGTGGATAGGGCCAAGGGAGCAAAGGAGGTACGAGGAAAGAAGTTCTAGGGTGAAAGGAAGGTCAGGGGGGAGGTGGGTGAGGAAAAGGGGTGCAGAGGGGGAGGTAGGCCATGCAGGGAGGCAGGTCAGGTGGAAACGAGAGCCAGGAAAAAAGAGGGCCAGGAGGGAAGTAGGCCAGGTGGAAAGTGGGGGCAGCTAGAAAGGGGGGCAGCTAGAAAGGGGGGGCAGCTAGAAAGGGGGGCAGCTAGAAAGGGGGGCAGCTAGAAAGGGGGGACAGCTAGAAAGGGGGGGCAGCTAGAAAGGGGGGACAGCTAGAAAGGGGGGGCAGCTAGAAAGGGGGGACAGCTAGAAAGGGGGGGCAGCTAGAAAGGGGGGACAGCTAGAAAGGGGGGGCAGCTAGAAAGGGGGGGCAGCTAGAAAGGGGGGGCAGCTAGAAAGGGGAGGCAGCTAGAAAGGGGAGGCAGCTAGAAAGGGGAGGCAGCTAGAAAGGGGAGGCAGCTAGAAAGGGGAGGCAGCTAGAAAGGGGGGGCAGCTAGAAAGGGGGGGCAGCTAGAAAGGGGGGGCAGCTAGAAAGGGGGGGCAGCTGGAAAGGGGGGGGCAGCTGGAAAGGGGGGGCAGCTGGAAAGGGGGGGCAGCTGGAAAGGGGGGGCAGCTGGAAAGGGGGGGCAGCTGGAAAGGGGGGGCAGCTGGAAAGGGGGGGCAGCTGGAAAGGGGGGGCAGCTGGAAAGGGGGGGCAGCTGGAAAGGGGGGGCAGCTGGAAAGGGGGGGGCAGCTGGAAAGGGGGGGCAGCTGGAAAGGGGGGGCAGCTGGAAAGGGGAGGGCAGCTGGAAAGGGGAGGGCAGCTGGAAAGGGGAGGGCAGCTAGAAAGGGGAGGGCAGCTAGAAAGGGGAGGGCAGCTAGAAAGGGGGGCAGCTAGAAAGGGGGGCAGCTAGAAAGGGGGGCAGCTAGAAAGGGGGGCAGCTAGAAAGTGGGTCAGGTGGAAATGGGGGTCAGGTGGAAAGGGGGGGCAGGTGGAAAGGGGGGGCAAGCAGAAAGGGGGCCACGAGGAAAAGAGGGTCCGCGAGGCCACAGGGAATGGATCGGTGGGAGAAAGGTGTCCAGGAGGAAAAGTTGAGCCCAGGAGAAAGTGGGGCCACAGGGCAAAGGAGAGGGGGGGAAAGGGGGCCAGGGGGGAAAGGGGACAGAGGAGGAAGGGGGGCGCAGGAGAACAAGAGGTAAAGGAGACTGGGGGATAGGAGTCATGGGGGAAGGGACTGGGGGGACAGGTTGAGGGGTGAAACGCTCAAGGGGGAAGGGGATGAGTGGGTGAGATGGGGGAAAGGGATGTGGGAGGCAGGGGGCATAAGGATGCCGCAGGGGCGGGGGGACACAAGGGGGCAGGGTTGTCAAACGGCACAGGGCAGTGAGGGACAGCGAGGGCAGAGGGCTACAAGGGGGCAACAGGACAGGGGATAGTAAGAGGCTGGAGGGCAGTGAGGCGACAAGGAGAGTGGTAAGGCGGCTGGGGTGGCGAGGGGCAGGGCTGTGACAAGGGGCCACTGCGGTGTGGGGGGGGGGGGGGGGGGCAAGGGGCATAGGTGGGACAAGGGTGTATGGTGGGTGAGGAACAGTGAGCGGAGGGGGAAGGGGGCAGAGGGGGAAGGGGGCAGAGGGAGAAGGGGGCAGAGGGAGAAGGGGGCAGAGGGAGAAGGGGGCAGAGGGAGAAGGGGGCAGAGGGAGAAGGGGGCAGAGGGAGAAGGGGGCAGAGGGAGAAGGGGGCAGAGGGAGAAGGGGGCAGAGGGAGAAGGGGGCAGAGGGGTCAAGCAGCAGATGGAGGTCAGGAGGTCAGGAGGCCAGGGGGGAGAAGGGGTAGATGGGGGACAAGGTAGAGGGGGACAAGGCATATGGGGGTAGGGCAGAGGGGGACGAGGCATATGGGGGACAGGGCAGAGGGGGGTAAGGTATATGGGGGACAGGGCAGAGGGGGGTGGGACAGAGGCAGAACGTTGGAAGGGGGCAGATGGTTGTGAGACCAGAGGTTTGGCGAGGGCAGAGGGCTGGCGAGGGCGCACAGGGCTGGCGAGTGGGCAGAGGGCTGGTGAGGAGGTAGAAGGGTGACAATGAGGGGAAAGTGGCTAGAGAGCAAAAGGTTGACAATTGGCGAGGGTGGGAAAGGTGGTGAAGGCAGGAATGGGGGTGAAGGTGGGAAAACGGGTGAGGGTAGGAAAGGGGGTGAGGGTAGGAAATGGGGTGAGGGTGGGAAAGGTGGCGAGGGCGGGAACGGGGGTGAGAGCCGGAAAGGGGCGAGGGTGGGAAAGGGGGAGAAGGGTGGGAAGGGGCGAGAGTGGGAAATGAGGCAAGGGGTGGGATTGGGCAACGGATGGGAGGTTGCAATCTGTGAGATGGTGCAAGAGATGGGAAGGGGCTGAGAGGGTGACAGGTCAAGAGGGGAAGGGTCCAGGGAGGGTGGGATCAAGAGGGGAAGGGTGCTGATGGGGATGGGGGGAAAAGTTGGGTGGGGAGAAATATGGTGTGGGTAAGGAAGGGAATAGGAGGAAAGAGGGAGAGCACAAGAGAGTGTTGCTCAATATGAGATTCTGTAGCTTTAAAATATTATTACTGAAGGAAATAAAAACTTCCCAAGATTTTTGAACATGACAGAAGAGGGGTACATATTCTGCAGTTTCTCACACCATGTGAATGTTTAACGCACATGTTTGAAAGACAATTACAGTATTTTGATTTTACATGGATTATCTATAACACACACTAAATGTAATCTATATTGGTATGTATTACTTACTGTTACATTGGATATTTTGCTTTTCTACTACACTCTTAGTGATTAGAACGTAAGTTTATGGTTGGTGTGGACTATCATTTCTGTCAGTACACAATCAGAAATAAAGTGCACAAGCAAACAATCGCAAATACACAAACTTTCATGTTAGTAAAAAATTTTCATTTCTGATCACACCACTTTCAGACTGTGGGGTATGTACTGCTTGCAAACAGATCACAATTGGCTAATAGCAGTACTATCACATTAAAGGAAAACCACAGTCTGATTAGTTATGCAATGAAGTTTTACTTTTGAAACATTTTTCACAGCTGATCAATGTGTGACTGTCAAATAAAAAGCACTTTATAAGAGGTTGCTTAGATTCAGAGGCAAAACTGTAAGCAAATTCTGAAAGCTGTCTCTAGATGCTGGTGGAAGAAGTCATTTTGCCACAGAAGCCATTGTGTTGGTGTTTTGAAAACTGAATGTTATCATGGGGGAAATTCAAATTAAATATCTCTCAGCTATGAATATAGCAATTTTCAAATATTTGTAGGAATAAAAATAAATCTCTTTACATACTCACCATCAAAATGAACATTTTTAAGATACCTGCAGAAGCTGGCATGCATGGTAAGTATTTCTAAAGCTCCAGCTCTATGTGGAAGTTGTTGGCACACATCAATGTACATCAAGTCCTTCTCAATGTTGCCAGTATTCACAATGTAATAATTATAAGTGTTTCACTGTCATTACATAGTCACGAGTACAAATAAGTTCCATATCTGAACCTGAGCATCTTTATTAATTAGCTTTTATGAAACTTTTTTTTTTTACTTCCATGAGAGATTTCTACCTTAGCACATGATCAATACAAATCATATGTTACCTATGCTGCACGTAATGTGTGAAACTATCCCACTGCACCCTATTCCTTCCTCTAACTTCATTTGTGTTTCTTCCCCTGACTCCTTGGTCAAAGAGAGCAGTGCCTGCTACAATGTTTGAAGACAGTACATTCAGATTTCACCCTTTGTTTCTGTCTATTTTAGTACTTTTGTGAAGGGCCAGGTTTTAGTCTACCAAGATGAAGCATGTCCACTGCACTGTGAAGATGAAGAGAGAAGTGATTTCTCTCACTGGGGAAACATGAAATTGTGCTGCAGGTCAGCAATCAGGGATAAACAAGAGTAACATGAGCTAGTGGAGACAACAAAAGGAACAACTTCTAACTTGTTCCAGCAACATATTTTTTTTGTTGTTGAGATTTTCTCTTCATAGACACACTTCAAATGCACACAAGCTGCCAGAAAACTATGAGGAAAAACTCACTGAATTTCAGCATTTCATAATCAGACAGCACACCAAACATAGTTGTCTTCTTGGTCGGATGGGTAAAGTGGACCAAACTCCATTGTATTTTGGTACGCCAACAAACTATATGATCAAATCAAAAGGGAACAAAGATGAAAGGTACTGTCTGCAAGAGGCGAAAAGCAGTGCACCTCTGTCATATTTGCTTGTACAGTTATAGGCCGTGAACTGCCACCGTTCATTGCTTTTGATGGCAAGAAGTTACCTGCATTAGAGATACATCCAAAAAGTATTATTTTACTTGCTAATTAAAGTGACTGGTTTGAAGAGGACATGGTATTAGAATGGATTAAACTGGTATGACAACACTGTCCTGGTATCTTGCTAGGTTTGCCAAACTTGCTCGTACTGAATTTATATCAAGTCATTATACACTGGCTACAAAGAGAAAAGTAGTAGAAGGCAGAATGGGATTGGATGTAATTCCAGGAGGGATGACATCAATTCTAATCCATTATATGTTTGTTTCAACAAACCATTTAAAGACAAACTCAAAAATATGTATATGCGCATGTAACCTTGTCTCAAGTGAGTGGGCTTACCAATACTGGAAATGTAAACTGAATAAAACTGTCCATGATGCATTTAAAAAATGCTGTGTTTTAAAAGCACTTGATGGCACAGAGGATGACACTCTCTACAGAGAGACTGCAAACAAGGAATCAAGTGATGATGAATTAGAATCATCTGAGTAATGACTAAAAACAGTATGTACACATTATGGTAGTTCAATAAAATTTCTGGTTTGTACTTTCATCTTCATTTACAATTCAGTTTCTTTGTGGTTATGCAATGATATTCAGGCAGTTGGTGAGCCTAAGCTATCATTAATGAGAAGACATGATGTGTGCTTCTTCTGTGCATGTTAATGTTATAATTATTTGCATCTTTTTGTTCTATTATGTGTTGTACATTTGTATTTTTGTTTGCCACATTACTGGGGTTTTTGCTCTAGCACAGGTCTCTTTGGTCTACATTAAGTCTCTGTGAGGTTCTTCTTCCTGTGCCTCCTAGATGGTGAAAGAGATTGGTGTCCTCAGGAGGCCTTATACCAATATTTAACTGACCATATGGTCATGAAAAATTCCAATTGTGTTCAGGTATGCAGTGCAGCAAGACCTGGCTGTGGTGTCACCATTCACAGCCCGCTTGCATGTAGCTCCTAATCATGGCCACCTGTATTCTATATGGCCGTGCCGTAAGTTACCTGTCAAAAGACACTGACAGACATAGGAGATGCTGCATGACAACTATTTCCCACACTGTTGACAATACTTACAGTTCGCACTTTGTATGGATCACTTGTGCTGCAAATGATCCTGTGTAGTCAAATTATATTGTTTAGAATGTTAAGAAAGTAATCTAATAAGGTACCCTGTCTAACCTTTATCGTGGATGATACAAATCACCTTTACAAGAGACAATACAAATCAGTGACTTTAATAGACAGATTGCTCTTCACAAAATTTATATCCTTTAAATCAAGGGTGATACTCTGTAAAGCCAAAATGTTATTTTCTTGGATGAAAATACCATATTTCAATGTGAGGAAAAAATACTTCAGGTGACATTCATATGATATGTAAAGATTGATGTAAGGCTCAAACACAAGCTGCAGTACAGTCTGTAAAAATCTTAGTGGCCCCATCTGCTCAAGTTCTCCACACAATATTTAGGTAGATATAATGTGATGTAAAAGTAATTTTAAGTGTCCAACAGGCTAAATTTAATTCCATATGAATTACTATAGGTTAGTCCTACTCCCCACAAATCCCAGAGAGGCAGGGTCACTTTACACCTTATCCACAATATGACGAGCCATATTTTTTATTTATTTTTTATTTTAAGTTTGGCTTGGAAAGAGAGAATTCTCCTCTCCCTCTCAAGTCTTTGTTTCTGGGGTGTGTCTTGCTTTCAAGGTTGGCTTAAATTTCGATAAATACGGTAATCACCACATCCCCTGTCAATGTCACAGGTCAGCTACTGCCAAATTTGCCAAGTACTTTGAAGAAAAGTGTTGTAACCTGTTGTGACCACAAAGTGCGGTCCATGAACAAACAAACAAATGGAAAGGATGGTCACGAAACAACAGTGGACGATGGAGAGAGACCTTACGACGACAACACGCAAGAAGCAACAGAGTGACAGAGACAACCAAATGAATCCAAGGCATCCACTAGTAATGAAAACAAAGAACGATAAACACGCTGTCTGTTGGCGAGGCGATGTGTCGAGACTCACGCAATGATTAGACTCGCAGGCTGAGTGAGAGACAGGCGCTTAAATACTGTATCGGGGGCACCACTATTGGCTGCTGGAACCATGTGTTCCACTGTGGCACCTTCACACTAAATGTGGGCCAGGACGCATGTGCCGCCACAGCTTACAGTGCAATGGTACAGAGACCTCTACGGGTCTTCAACGTTGATGACGTCTGGCAGGGATTCAAATTCCGTGGCGCACGGTACCAGAAAAAGGATGTAAACACTATCCCAAATTAATACTGTGAGTTGCGAAATACTACATACTATTGTGGTCTATAATAAATGACCTTTTAAGTGTAAATGTGATTTTAACTATACATAATCACAGACCACAATTATCATTTACTATTCATTTTTATTGCCTTCAAGTACAGGAATTATTTGCATCACACTGTTTATAATGAAAGGAGTAAATAAATTAATAAATCAGTTTCAGGTAGTAAAACAATGAATTTAAAAATAGGAGATGTAGGCAATATTACATTGTCCAGTAACATTAATATGAGCAATGCCTACGTTCAATGTTAACATGTTATAGCCTCTCATAGACAGAAGGTGGCAGCACTAGCAGAGGACTGTATATAAAGCGTGCCCAGGGAACATATAAAACAGTGCAGTAGTTGTCGTAATGTGGAAACAGAGCGATTTATCTGACATCCAAATGGGCTTGGTCATTGATTTTCGGGCCAAGAGTGGAAGCATTTGCAAAACGACAAAGCTTGTAAACTGTCTGTGTGTCACAATGGTTAAAGTCTACTCTGCATGGCAAAATAGTCAATCCAAAACCTGTGCCGACGTAACTATGGTGCACCCTGTGCCATAGATGACAGGGGTGAACAATGGCTGCAGAGATGCGTACAGGCAAACACACGTGCAACTGTTGAGCAACTGAGTGCCCAAATAAAGCAAGAGGCTATTAAGAGTGTCTCCTCAAAGACCGTTCAGTGAATGTTGCTGGTTATGGGCCTCTGCAGCAAGCACCTGGTTCATGTACCCATGCTGATTGCTGTTCACCAGTGAAGAAGGCTGGAATTTGCACATCAATACCCATAGCTGGATGTCCACTGAGTGGAGACAGGTGGCCTCTTCATATGAATTATGTTTTATGCTCCATCAGACAGATGGCCATTAGCGTTTACAGCAGGAACCATCTGAAAGCAAATATCTGCAACAATCGTCAGAAGGTTCCAGCCTGGAGGAGGGAGCGTTATGGTCTGGGTAATGTTTTTGTGGCATTCCCTGACTGATCTTGTCATTCTGAAAGATAAAATAATTCAACATGTGAGTGGATCTATCCTTGGGGACCATGTCCACCCCTACATGCTGTTTGTGTTTCCTCAGCACCAACAGGATAATGCAACAAATCACACAGCTCATAGTGTACGTGTGTGGTTTGAAGAGCACCGCGGTGAGTTTACTGTACTCCCCTGGCCACTCAGGTCCCTGGATTTAAACCCAATTGTGGGACAACTCAATAGGGCTCCTTGCACCTTGGGTCCTCAATCAAATAACCCAGCACACCCAACTGGCCATGGCACTGGTGTCAGCGTGGCTCCATATCCCTGGCAGTACCTTCCAGAATCTCACTGACATTATTCCAGTATGTCTTGCAGGCTTTTGACATGTAGTCGCTGGACTGTGTAATTATGGCTTATTGTTCTGCAACTAAATAATCATAGGTATTTCTCTGTAATTACTAAAAACCTATGAATCAGAGGACAATGTGCAGCACAGAGATGGTGAGAGTGTGCAGGAATTTTGATGCTTAAAAACCTGAAATACCTACAGATGTGCTCCCTTGATGACATATATGAATCAGTAAGCATGTAGATTTATAGCATTCTTTCTGGTTTTGATTCATGTTATATGATGCTATTCTGTGAACTACTGTTTCACTTATGTATTGAAGGTATTTGTCTCTCTTTAGTTTTAAGCATCCTCTGTATGAGGTATTTGTAGGGCTACAGGCAGTGTCGGGGCACAGAAGCCACTGTTACGACATCAATGCAAGTGCAAAGAGACTTCATCAGCAATTGCAACTCCAAGGACTACACCAGACAGAAGATTCCTTGAACCCTAATGAACAATGCTGATGAAGAGAACACTGAGCCTTGGTGTAAATTATAGCAGTTTCTTGTCTGAAGTCTCTAGATGTACCTCCCTTATGAAAGCATCACAAGAGACATTATTAAATAATGGTTTGAGAACTGTATGGGAGTACTGCTTGATCGTCACAGTCACAGTTTAATGTAGTATCACTAACAAATGTGTCCGTCATCCCTGCAACAGGCCAAAAAAGAGTTAATCCCATCTCAGCTAATGGAAGGAGAGACTTCACAGTGCAGTCTCTGATACTACTAACCATAACCTGTCACTTTTTTCCAGATGACCTTCTCTCAACAATAGTAGGCTGATTCAGTACCCAACCTGAATAATGATTTGGAGCAAAAGTCAGAGATACACTTCGCAGCACAACTGCAGCTTGTTTTCAAGGAGGGTGCTGCCAAAGCAAGCACGACCCATGGGCCAGCCCACTGATGTGAGAGTACCAACAAATACTGTGGCCCTGCACTTGGTCCTCCAATTGCTCACTATTCTATAAAGCCTTCAGTACACACCACTGGCAGAGCAACTTATCCTGCCTGTCTTTATGTTTTCAATTCAGATCACTCCCTGGACTGTTTTGCACATGCTTATGATGAGTTTTCTATTTCCAACTACCTCAGGTGTCTGCCTGGGTCATGTCGTAAGGTCTCCATGATATTACAGCAAACTGACTTGTTGCCATCTTCAGATGGCTCTGTGACAGAGGCTCAGTTTGGGTCAGCATCCTATTTACACTGACTGTTACCTCATCCATCACTCTGCTCCTAGCACAGTGCCATATGGATGTAAAAGCTTAGATGAATTTCTTCAGCACCTCAACTTGCATCACTTATACAGTGTCCTCCCATTTCTTGAGGTCCTAATGAAACACAAACCAAAAGGCAAACTGTGACACAGTGTGTACAGAAAATCTACGCACACAGATCTATATCTACACATCTCCAGTAGTCACCACAACTTCCAGTGTGAAGTTGTTTTATGCACATTTGTTCACAGTGCACAGTGCATCTGGAATCAGGACAGCCTTCCAACTGAGATGAACCACCTGGAGAAAACATTCTGAAGGAATAGGTACACCAACAAGCAGAGACGGTGTGTGTTCAGACACGTTCCACATAGGCAACAGCAAGAAGAAAATGAGGAGTGCAAATCACAAGCATGCATCCAGCTTTTCAGCAATACCTCCAGAAAAGTCAGCAGAATGTTGGTGTGACACAATATCAAATGTTTATTTTGCCAACCCCCTATGACCTTGACACTATTAAGTTCAATAAAGGATGATCTGGAACTTTGAAAACCAGGCATCTGCAAAATCCCATGCCAATGCAGAATGGCATACGTTAGGGAAACTGTACACAAGATAGAAGAGAGGTGCCGTGAAAATAGATGCCACACTGAATTATGTCAGACCACGGAAACACCATGTTTGAACACAAAATAAAATCTAGCCATAGTGTACATTACAAAAAAATCAAATAGATCTAGGCAATCTTCCTCCTCCTGGATGGCACAATTAAAGAAGCCACTGAAATTCGCATAAAATATGGTCTACTTAACAGAGACAAAGTTACCCAAAGAATCCTACACTAATCCAAGAAAAAGCAAAGTGTTCCCTTACGTTAGGTTCGTACCCAGCGGCAATAACATGGAGACTGGGGGCTATAGTTAACTGTCCAGCACCGCCAACCTCCACTGCAGCGGCTGCAGAATCTCTCCCTGGAGTCCGTCTCTCTTACTCACCCCTACCACTCCTATTTTCTACATGCTTTGTAAAGTCCATAAACCTAACCACATTGGACACCCCATTGTGGCTGGTTACTATGCCCCCACAGAGAGAATCTCTGCTCTTGTAGACCAACACCTTCAACCTGTTACCCGGAACCTAACCTCCTATACAAAAGATACCAACCATTTCCTCCACCGGCTCTCCTGTCCCTTTACCATACGGTGCCCTGCTCGTCACTATTGATGCCACCTCCCTGTACACTAACATTCCTAATGCCCATGGCCTTACCCCTATTGAACACTACCTTTTCCAAAGTCCAACGGATTCCAAACCAAAAACCTCCTTCCTAATCATCATGACCAATTATATCCTCACCCAGAATTACTTCTCCTTTGAAGGCATTGCCTACAAACAAATCCAAGGTTCATCTATGGGCACCCAAATGGCATCATCCAATGCCAATCTATTCATGGGCCATCTATAGGAATCCTTCCTAAGCTCCAGAATCCTAAATCTCTCACCTGGTTCAGATTCAACGACATCTTTGCTATCTGGTTCAAAGGTGAAGACATCCTATCCATATTCCTCCAAAACCTCAACAACTTCTCCGCCATTTGCTTCGTCTGGTCCTACTCAACCCAACAAGCCACCTTCCTATATGTTGACCTCCCTCTCAAAGATGGCTACATCAGTACCTCTGTCCATATCAAACCCACAAACAACCACAAATACCTCCACTTCGACAGATGCCACTAGTTCCATGCCAAGATGTCCCTTCCGTACAGCCTAGCCACCTGTGATCATCACATCTGCAGTGACGAGCAGTCACTCATGAAATATACAGAGGGTCTCACTGAAGCCTTCACTGACCATAATTATCCTTCCAAACTTGTACAAAAACAAATTTGTTGTGCCTTATCTTTCCAGTCTCCCACCACCTCCAAAAGTCCCACTGTCTGGCCACAGAGGAGCATTCCCCTTGTAACTCAGTACCACCTAGGACTGGAGCTACTAAATTACATTCTCCGCCAGGGTTTTGATTACCTCTCGTCATGCCTGAAATGAGAAATGTCCTAACCACTATCCTTCCCAACCCTCCCACAGTGGTATTCCACTGTCTACTGAACCTACACAACACACTCGTCCATCCTTACACAACCCCTGCACCCAATCCGTTACCTCATGGCTCATACCCCTGTAATAGACCTTGATGCAAGACCTGTGCTAAACATCATCCCACCACCAACTACTCCAGTCTGCCAGAATGAGATTTTCACTCTGCAGCGGAGTGTGTGCTGATATGAAACTTCCTGGCAGATTAAAACTGTGTGCCTGACCGAGACTCAAAAGGCAAAGGTCTCGAGTTCGAGTCTCGGTCGGGCACACAGTTTTAACCTGCCAGGAAGTTTCATACTCCAGTCTGGTCACTAACATCACCTATACCATCAAATGGAGGGCTACCTGTGAAACCAGTCATGTAGTCTACAAGCTAAGCTGTGACTACTGTGCTGCATTCAAGCATTCAATGTAGGCATGACACCCACTAACGTGTCTGTCCATATGAATTGCCACCAACAAACGATGGCCAAGAAACAAGTGGACCACTCTGTTGCTGAACATGCTGCCAAACAATATATCCTAATGGTGAGCCAAGAGGCAATCTACTATATATTATCTAAGCTGGACGTTTGTTAGTGATTGCTCTTCTGTGAGTGTAAATTTACAATTGGTGGTGTCCTAATATACAAACTGTTCTGTTTATACATATGTGATTTTTTTTTTTTTTAATCGTGTTGTTTCTGTAATTTTTACTGTGATGTTATGAGCATTACACTACATAAATAAATAATAATAAATATCCTTCATTTCAATGACTGCTTCACAGCCTGTGCCTTATGGATCCTTCAAACCAACACCAGCTTTTCTGAATTGCGCAAATGGGAACTTTTCCTGCAACACATCCTACATTCCCATAGCCCTCCTGGTCTCAGCCTTCGTTAGTCACTGTCCTCACCCATCCAGCCCCTTCCCTGTTCCCATTCCAGCACTTCACAGCTGTCATTCCACCACCACACCCAGTCTTTTTATTTCTTTCCTTTTCCCACTAGTACCCCCCCCCCCCCTCCACCGTCCAGTCCCCACCTCTCCTCTCCCTCAGTCTAACCTACAGCACTTCACTGTCTACACTTCACTGTCTACATGCTACATCATTACATAGATGATTTTGATGCTTCTTTACAGCACCAACCAGCAGCAACCTTTGAAGGATGAAACATACTTTACAATTTGTGCCCTCTTACTGGCATCTGCCACCTGCTATTAACTTACATTTTATTCCTGCCTGCTTCTATTTCTCTTACGCAGTTCTCTTCAATGGTCCAACATTCAGGTCAAGCTCCATCAAATTTATTTATGTTAATTGTGCACCTCTTGTTTAATTTTCAGCTCTGGTCTCTTTTGCTACTATTTTTTCTTCTTCCCTTTACACTCATTTTCAGATTTTCATATAATCTCTCTTGCTGTTACATATTAATTTTGCTAATCTTTGGAAAGTCATTTCCTGCACTCTCTTCCTCCCTTTTGCTAGATAACCTTTGTTCTAAAAGTTAATCTCATTAATTCTTTAACAATAAAATTATCATCAGTTGTCTTTTTATGTTTATTTATCTCATTGCAAATGCTTCCACTAGGCTCATAGCACAATAACTTTACCTTTTCTGTCCCACTTTTGAGTATGTTGGCCAATCAACTGCTGATCTCAAATCTGATTCCTAGTCAATTTTAATAAAGCCTTTGTTGCTCTCTAGTCTTATAATTTTTATAACTTTTTCTAGCCTAATCCCTCCTTCCTTCCTAACTACACAAAAAAAGTATCTCTTGTACTAAAAGCACAAAAATAAACATTTTATACATCATTCAACACAACACAGATCATTTGTGTTATGGCCTTTTTGATGATGCAGCATAGCTTGTAAAAGTGAAAATACTTTACCGAATGTAGCTGTTACGAAAAATAAAAGTTACTACACAATGAATGAAAGAAGAAGAGATAGAAATCATACCTCACAGAAGATGCACCTCCAGAAATAAGTGTCTCAGCTTCCTCCGAAAAACTGTTTAGTTCATCTTCACTGACCAGATCATGAAGATCATAAATTTTATCAGGCGTTGTAGCTGTTCGGTCACAAGGAACCACTTCATCGCCAACTGTGGCAGGTGATGAAACATTTTGGGTTTCCTCAGGCAATGGAGAAGCAGTTGCTGAAATTGAACCAAAAACCCGTGCTCTTTCAAGAAAATACTAGTGGATTATTAATATGATACGTGGAAGGAGTAAATGTAACTGCTCACAGTATAATTGAGGCAATGAGCAGTTGAAAGGTACTTAAAAACAAGATTGGAAACTACTGAAGTTTGGACAATGATAAAGAGTAGCACTGATTAACACCCCCACCCCCCTCAAACACACACTCTGCTCTGTCATATGGATTGGGTGAGAGGAGCAAGGGTGGGAGGGAAGGGGTGGAGAGGGTAGGGGTTGGGAAGAGGAAGGAAGCGGATGAGTGAAGAGCAGAGCAGAGCAGAGCAGAGGGGAGGGGAGAGGGACAAGGGCAGGACAGAAAGTAACAAGGGAACTGGATAGAGATGTGGTACAGATAATCCTACCCTACTGCAGATGGGGAATTTTCCTGTGGCAAACGAAAGGGGTGGGGTACGTTGGAGTGGGGTGGGAGACCATAAGAGGCTACAGAGAGAAAGGTAAGGGTGTGTGTGGGGGGGGGGGGGGGGGCACGCGTGCGTGTATATGCGTGTGGATGTGCGCACGCAAGGGAGCATGCATTTACATGTGTGTGTGTGTGTGTTTGTTTAGATTAATCAAGTAAGGTAGATGAATAGAAGCTAACATAGAATGACTCCTGGAAGATTGTAGGATTAAAAGATGTTATAAAGGCAACTCCCTATTATGTAATTCAGAGAAGCTGTTATTTGGGAGGGGCAGTTCCGGGTGGGACAATTTGTGAAGCAACCATGAAGTGAAGCTTTTGCTCAGTATACATTCTTCCATTAGATGGTTAGCTCTCTTCTAGGCAGAGGGGGAAAAAAGTAGGTGCACAGAGGGAGCAGGAGCAGATGGACAGAGAAAGGGTAGATCAGCAGATGGACAGAGAAAGGGTAGATCAGCAGGTGGACAGAGAGAGGCACGAGGAGCAGGTAGACAGTAAAAAGTTGGAGGAGCTGATGGACAGACAGACAGAGGAGGAGCAGTTAGACAGATAGGGGGGCAGGGGGGGGGGGGGAGGCAGGAGAAGGACCAGATGGACAGGGAGTGGACACTGGAGAAAGTGATAAATGACAGCTAGCTCTAGATGTAGAAAAAAGTAAGTCAATGCGGATGAATTGGAGCATAATGTTCAGATACAGCATTAGTAGTGTCCTGCTTGACACAGTCACATCATTTAAATATCTGGACATAATGTAGCAACGTGAAGGACTGTGGTACAGGAGGAGAATGGTTGATTTCAGTTTATTGGGAGAATTTTGGGAAAAGAGTGGTTCATCTGCAAAGGAGATCACATATCGGATGCTCATGTGATCTATTCTTGAGTATTGCTCGAGTGTTTGGGATTTGTACTAGGTCTGATTTAGGCCAGTATTACACTATCAAATTTTTTTGTCAAATATCTTTATCCAATATCTTTGACAAAGATATTTGATGATGTAATAGGGAACTTTGTCAAATGTCGTCCAATATTTGATCAAATCTAGGGCCTCGCTGTAGATTTGATCAAAGAAGTTGCTTGTCTTCTGTTCACTGCAATGTGACGTATTACAATGTGACGTATTAATGACGTATTACCACATGGAGCGCTAGCATCGCAGCAGCATTCTGTCTGTAGTGTTTTTATAAACATTGCCAGTAAATACAATTGGTGTGTGCTGACAACTACAAAATTAATAGAGATGTATGAAGCTGATGAGGCGCTTTTCAACATGAGACACGCTGAATACAAAAATAGATTAAAAAGATTGGAGATCTGACGAGACCTGACCTGACCTGACCTGACCCTCTCATGTAGCAAAGAATCTGAGTGTTACAGTGAGCCTGTCTTCTGCAAATGTAGCAGTTCTTAAGTGAATATTGTGCTTTGTGATATGAAGATACACTTCATTGAGCACATACAGAAATGTATTCTCATCCATTCTTAAGTAATTGATGTACGACTTGACGTCCTCCACTATAAGCTCACGTAACAAGTTTTGTAGAATGCTTTTATCATGTCGTCGTAAAACTCACAGCTGCACCCAGGTATGTTTCCGTTTTTTACCCCCGCTTCTCTTCTGCAGTCTAGTTTGCAAAAAGAGAAGAATATGTTGAACGATCAGGTAACCGTTTAACCGTTGAATGGTGATTGCATAGATACACAAAACTTGGTACCATCAGAACAGCGAGGGAGGATCCCTGCTTCAGCAAAGAGGCTGTCTACGAGACTAGTCCTGCAGGCACCAACAGCTGATTGAACATCACAATGATGAACTGGATCTAATAATTTCAAATCTGAAGATGCTGCCAAGCCATAAATCTGGCAATCATAGTCCAACAGGGACTAAACCAGAGCCTGCAAATACAAATGAGAGCAGTCTGATCTGCATCCAAGAAGAGTGGGCGAGGAACCAGAGTGTTTTAAACTTTTGCATGCAGTTGGTTTTTAGTTGGCGAAAATGGGGCAGCCAAATCAGCTGCTTGTCACAGAGGAGTCCCAAAAAGCAGGACTGTGAAACTATGTGCTTTTTTGCAGGAGTGAATTGGAAACTGTAGGAAAGAGTCCAAACAGTGGCCAGCAAGAGGGCACTTTGGTGCTAGCATTTAGCCAAAGCTACACTGTGGAAGCTCTACCAAAGGCAAAAGTTGTCAACATACAGGGCAGGGGTGACCAGTGGCCTGACAGAGATCTACATCTACATCCATACTCCGCAAGCCACCTCCCGGTGTGTGGTGGAGGGAACTTTGAGTGCCTCTATTGGTTCTCCCTTCTATTCCAGTCTTGTATTGTTCGTGGAAAGAAAGATTGTCAGTATGCCTCTGTGTGGGCTCAAATCTCTATGATTTTATACTCATGGTCTCTTTGCGAGATATACATATGAGGGAGCAATATACTGCTTGACTCCTCAGTGAAGGTATGTTCTCGAAACTTCAACAAAAGCCCGTGATGAGCTATTGAGCGTCTCTCTTGCAGAGTCTTCAACTGGAGTTTATCTATCATCTCCATAACGCTTTCATGATTACTAAATGATCCTATAATGAAGCGTGCTGCTGCTCTCTGTTGGATCTTCTCTATCTCTTCTATCAACCCTATCGGGTACAGATCCCCACTGCTGAACAGTATTCAAGCAATGGGTGAACAAGTGTACTGTAACCTACTTCCTTTGTTGTCAGATTGCATTTCCTTAGGATTCTTCCAATGAATCTCAGTCTGGCATCTGCAATACCAACGATTAATTTTATATGGTCCTTTCATTTTAAATCACTCCTAATGCCTACTCCCAGATGATTTATGGAATTCACTGCTTCCAGTAGCTGACCTGCTGTATTGTAGCTAAATGATAAAAGGTCTTTCTTTCTACGTATTTGTAGCACATTACACTTGTCTACATTGAGATTCAATTGCCATTCTCTGTACCATGCATCAATTCGTTGCAGATCCTCCTGCATTTCAGTACAATTTTCCACTGTTACGACCTCTCGGTAAACCACAACATCATCCGCAAAAAGCCTCAGTGAACTTCCAATGTCATCCACAAGGTTATTTATGTATATTGTGAATAGCAACGATTCAACAACACTCCCCTGCGGCACAACTGAAATCACTCTTACTTCGGAAGACTTCTCTCCATTGAGAATGACATGCTGCGTTCTGTTATCTAGGAACTATTCAATCCAATCACACAATTGATCTGATAGTCCATATGCTCTTACTTTGTTCATTAAACGACCATGGGGAACTGTATCAAACGGCCTTGCGGAAGTCAAGAAACACTGCATCTACCTGGGAACTCGTGTCTATGGCTGTCAGAGTCTCGTGGATGAATAGCGTGAACTGGGTTTCACACTATTGTCTTTTTTGAAACCCATGCTAATTACTACAGAGCAGATTTCTAGTCTCCAGAAAAGTCATTATACTCGAACATAATACACATTCCAAAATTCTACAACTGATTGACGTTAGAGATATAGGTCTATAGTTCTGCACATCTGTTCGACGTCCGTTCTTGAAAATGGGGATGACCTGTGCCCTTTTCAAATCCTTTGGAACACCAGGCTCTTCTAGAGACCTACAGTACAATGCAGCAAGAAGTGGGGCAAGTTCCTTTGCGTACTCTGTATAAAATCGAACTGGTATCCCATCAGGTCCAGCGGTCTTTCCTCTTTTGAGTGATTTTAATTGTTTTTCTATCCGTCTGTCCTCTATTTCGATACCTACCATTTTGTCATCTGAGTGACAATCTATAGAAGAAACTACAGTGCAGTCCTCCTCTGTGAAACAGCTTTGGGAAAAAACATTTATTATTTCGACCTTTAGCCTGTCATCCTCTTTTTCAGTACCATTTTGGTCACAGAGCGTCTGGACATTTTTGTTTTGATCCACCTACCGCTTTGATATAAGATCGCTAGTCCACTGACACCAATGAAGTGTGTGACACTTAGAATGGGGCCTGGGGAGTGCTATTCTCTCAAACCTTTGGAGAGCTGAGTGAAATACTATTTCTGTCATGAAACACCAATGCGATAAAAACTAATGAACAAAAATTGGTGGGGAGTCTTGAAAGCCATAGTTGTGGGGGGTAAGTAAAATGTGATGGCACAAAGTGGTGTTTTGTACCTTATGTAGGTCAAAATAGACTGCGATGAGATGGTATTTAAGAAAAGCTTGAAGGATTGCCATTTCCACCCTAAGCAGATGGCAATCACCCTCCTGAAAACCACACTGAAAGTGAGACAAAAGGCCCTGAGATTCAAGAACCTGTGGGCAAGCAACCTTCCAAGCAATTTGCAGAGCTTGTTGGTGAGGCTACCTGTTTGGTAGCTATCCACAGCATTCAGATGTTGGAGAATCTAATTATGAATTGAATCACACCTGGGGCCACATGGTGAGACAAGACAAGAGCCTGATGCAGTTCACGGTCACTGAGAGATTTATACATAATTAGACTTTGGGGGGAGGGGGGGTGAGAAACATTGGGTGATATGTTCATCTAGAAACATAGCCAGGCATGAAGATGATGTCAACACTGTCGCAAAGTGGTACACAAGATGTTCAGCAAGAACCAATACATTGATACACAGGCCATCCTGAAGGTTGAGATCAGCAGCAGTTGTTGATCTGCGGCAGCCCAAAGACTAAGGATCTTGAACCACACTTGGGAGGAATAGGTATCTGTTCCCAAGGAGGAGACATAGTGCTCTCAAAATTAGATTGAGAGCCACAGTGTGGAGTCCCTTAAAAATGAGGATGTTGCTTGATACACAGAAAAGCCCTACAATGATCCTGAAAAGCTGTTGCCATTTCTCTGGCCCCCTTGGAATTGGCTGGAGGCACAGTGTGCCTGTAGAAAGACGAATAATGCTTCTAATGGCACAAGTGATTGTGTCAGATATTCCTCCCACAATCTCGCTGATGCAATCTGAAGGTGATGGGGTGAAGGTTACAGAAGTACATAACTGGCAGTTGGCTCTTAGAAGAGCCCATGACGATGATTGGTCCATCAGGTGGTGACAAAAAAAGTGACAGTGTCACTGGGAAATGGTAGCTGTCACAAAGATCATTATTGCGAGATTAGTGTAGTGGAGCCACGAAATTATGGGAAGACATTGTAAGGACAACAGTCAAAATGGTGCCATGATCAGCACTCAAGTGAGTAGGAGAACTGTCATTGAGGAGACTCAAATCAGCATTGGAAAAAAGCTGGTCAATCATAACACTCCTACCAGATGAAGAGTTACTTCCCCACAGAGGGTGGTGGTGGTTGTGGTTGTTATTGCTGTTGTTGTCTTCATCAGTCCCAAGACTGGTTTGATGCAGCTCTCTACACTACTCTATCCTGCATAAGTCTCTTCATCTCCAATTGACTATGGCAACTTATGGTCTTTTGAATCTGATTACTGCATTCATCACTTGGTTTCCCTCTATGATCCCCATCCTACAGTACTCAACTGGTGATCTCTTGGTGTCTCAGAATCAACTGATCCATTCTTTTAGTCAAGTTGTGCCACAAATTTCTTATCTCCCCAATTCTATTTAGCATCTCCTCATTAGCATGTTCTCTACCCATCTAACCTTCAACATTCTTCTGTAGCACCGCATTTCAAAAGCCTCTATTCTCTTCTTGTCTACACTGTTTGTCATCTACATTTCATTTCCACACGACTACACTTCAGACAAATACCTTCAGTAAAGACTTTCTAACTGTTAATCAGTATTCAATGTTAACAAATTTATCTTCTTCAAAAGTGCTTTTCTTTTCATTGTTAGAGTATGTTTGACATCCTTTCTACTTCAGTCATCACCAGTTATTTTGATACCCAAATAGCAGAACCCGTCTACAACTTTCAGTATCTTGTTTCCTGACCTAACTCCCTCAGCAGTTGCTGATTTAAAGTGATTACATTCCATTACCCTTGCTTTGATTTTGCTTATGTTCGTTGCATATCCTCCTTTCAAGATGCTGCAGAATCTGTTCAATTGCTCTTCGGAGGCCTTTGCTGTCTCTGACAGGATTAAGATGTCCCTGGCAAACTTCAACTGTTTTATTTCTTCTGCTTCTCTCTCTCTCTCTTTCTTTCCTCCCCCCCCCCCCCCCCACCCTCCCTTCATGCTTGTCCAATGTACAGATTGAATAACATAGGGGCGTAGGTTACAACCCTGTCTCACTCCGTTTTGAACTGCTGCAACCCTTTCATGCACTTTGACTCTTATAACTGCCATGTGGTTAGCAGTGTACAAGTTGTAAAGAGCCTTTCACTTCCAGTATTTTACCGATGTTACCTTCAGAATTTTGCGGAGAATATTCCAGTTAAAACTTCCAAAAACTTCCTCCAAGTCTACAAATACAGTGGAACCTCACTTAACAAACACCTCCCACAACGTGCAATTCGCATAACAAGCAAAACCAATTGTGAAAACATCACTTGCTTAATGTGTGACATTTTACATAATGGGTGACAATGAGTTTAGTGACATCACCAGCCATTTGTACGCAGCAAGAGAAACATTCAATAATAGGAACAGCTTTCATTGTAGGCAGTGGAATAAGAACAATTTCTTTAGTATGTACTAAAGTTGGGGTTTAGCGTTCTTTCTGCTATTCTCTTAGTACTGCTTGTGATCACACTTTTTTTTAACCTTGTGTTCACACAGTGTTTTGTGTGTGTGTGTGTGTGTGTGTGTGTGTGTGTGTGTTTTGTGTATGTGTGTGTGTGTGTAAATTTATTGACCTTCATAGAAATGTCCCAAAAGATAAAGCCACATGGTGACAACCATAACAGAAAGAAATGACTTTAGAAATGAAATGCAGACTCACTGAAAAATGTGAACATGGTGTGAGCGTTGCTGATTTAGCACACACGTACAAGGACAAGATTAAGGAAAAAGATGATTCAAAGGGAATGACAAGAGTATCTAAACAATATTTTCGTATTCTGGATGATGTTGAAAGGTTGCTTCTTATATGGATAAATAAAAAGCAATCGTAAAGTGACACTATTAATGAAAACATCATTTGTGAGAAGATGAGAATGATTTTTGCCAACCTCGTTAAGAGGACGCCAGGATAGTCAGCAGCCAAAGGAGTGTTTAACGGAAGCTGTGGGTGGTTCGGGAAGTTTAAGAGAAGAACCAGCATCCAGAGTGTTGTGAGGCATAGCAAAGCACCAGGCTCCGACACAAAGCCAGCAGAGAACTTCATCAGCAACTTCAAGATGCTCACAGATTCTGAGGGTTATCCGCCACAACAGGTTTTTAATTGTGGCAAGATGGATCTACTCTGGAAAAAGATGGTAAAGTGTACCTTTATAACAGCAGAGGAGAATGAAGTGCCTGGTCACAAGCCAATGGAAGACCATCTCACACTGCTATTCTGTGCCAATGCAAGCAGTGATTTGAAAATTAAACTGCTGTCTGTTTACCATTCAGAAATTCCACAAGCTTTCAAGAAGTGTAGAGTTCAGAAGAGCAAGTTCAATGTCATGTGGAGGCCCAACAACAAGGCTTGAATGACACACACTCTTTTTTGTTATTGGATCAATGAAGAGATTGGTCCTTCAGTGAAAAAAATATTTGCTCGAGATGAATCTGCCACTCCATGTCTTGCAAGTTATGGACAACACTCCTCCCATTCTTCAGATCTACAAGACCACCTCCTTGAAGAATTTCAGTTCCTCAAGACCTAATTTCTGCCTCCCAACACCACACTGTTACTCCAGCCTATGTACCAGCATATTATTTCTAACTTTTACAATGTCTATATTAAAGCACTCCTTAAGCATTCCTTTGAGTTGATCGAAGCTACTTATCTCATTCCTGGAGAGTTTTAAAAAGAACACATCAACATTGTTGCCTGCATCAAGATGACCGAAAAAGCATGGGAAGGAGTTACCAAGAGAACTCCCAATTCTGCTTGTTTGAAGCACTGGCTGGAGTGCGTTGCTGAATGTGACGCTGAGGCATTTCAGTCAGTACCTGTGGAGCCTGTAGTCAATGATATTGTGGTTTTGGTCACGAACATGGGACTAGAAGTGGATAACAATGATATTGATGAGCCTGTGCAAGATAACAGCCAAGAAATGATCACCGGAGAGCTTGTGGAGTTGCAGTGTGTTTCACAGCAGGAAGTTGTGGAGAAGAGTTCTTCGAAAGAGGAGTAGTAGGAGGAGGAGGAGGAGGAGGTGCAGGAGGCATTAACAGCAAAGCAGCAATCTTCTGGTGCAAAATGAGAAATACTGAAAGCATGGGAATTGGTTGCATCGTACACTGAAAATCATCACTTCGATAAAGCAGTCACTATGTGCACTACAAATTTATTTGATGATAACGTTGTGTCACATTTTCGCCAAGCGTTGCAGCTTCAGCAAAAACAAATGACTCTAGATAGCTTCCTAGTCAAAAAGAAATAGTTATGTATCATGAATAATAAATATGTCATACTGTATGTATAATTTTCTTTGAATAAATGGCATAAATAAGATAAAACTTTTAGTATTTCTTTCTGCATGGAATGTATTATCGTATCTAACATTAATTTATATGGGAAAAATTGTTTTGTTTAATGAGTGCTTTACACTGCGAGTAAGATTCTGGAATGAATTATGCTCACTATGCGATGTTCCACTGTACCATAAATGTAGGCCTGCCTTTCCTTAATCTATCTCCTAAGAGAAGTTGTAGGACCAGTATTGCCCTGTGCATTCCTACATTTCTTTGGAAAACAAACTGATCTTCTTTGAGGTCAGCTTCTGCCAGTTTTTCCTTTCTTCTGTAAGAAATTTGTGTTTGTATTTTGCAACCTTGACTTATTAAACTGATAGTTCTGTAATGTTCACATTCGTCAAGCACCTGCTTTCTCAGGAATTATTACACTGGAATTATTACATTCCTTGTGAAGTCTGAGGGTATGTTGCCTGTCTCACACATCTTGTGCACCAAACAGAAGAGTTTTGTCATGGCTGGCTCTCCCAAGGCTATCAATAGTTCTGACGGAATGTTATCTACTCTCGTGCCCTTGTTTTGACATACATTTTTGTGGTCTGACAAATATTTTTCTCACAGCATTATATCTTCCTTCACATCTTCATCTCCTTTCTCTTCCCTTTCTATAATATTGGTTTCAAGTTCATTTCGTTAGTATAGCCCTTCTGTATACACTTTCAACTTTCTAGATTTCCCTTCTTGCTTAATGCTGGTTTTCCATATGAGCTCTTTATATTGGTTTTCCATATGAGCTCTTTATATTCATGCAGCTGCTTCTCCCCCCCCCCCCCCCCCCAATGGTCTCTTTAATTTTCCTATAAGTGGTATATATTTTCCCCGAATTATAACCACATGCTTCCACAGACTTGCATTCCCGCTTAGCCATTTCGCAATTCTGTCAATCTCATTTTTTGACGTTTGTATTCCCTTTCACCTGCTTCATTTCTGTATTTTATACTTTCATCAATTGAATTCAATATCTCCTGTGATACACAGGAGTATCTACTAGGCCTTGTCTTTTTACCTGTTCAGTCCTCTAATGCCTTCAATATTTAATCTCTCAAAGCTAGCCATTCGTCTTCTATAGCATTTCTTCTCCTGTTCTAGACATTTGTTGCCTAGAAAGGTCACACTGCAACTGTATAACTCTCGGTTGGCTTCTACTGTGCTTCTCACATCTCAGTCGTGTTGTTGACCACGCACGTGAAGATATTGCATCTGTTTCTAACAAACTGTTCATCAATGCATGTATTAATGGGATCCCTGTGCATCTTCAAGTGGATACGGGCACAGCAGCCTGGCTTCTGAATTCTGATACTTATTGACATCTTCATTCTCTCTCTGTTGTTGGTTACATCATGCCCTCTTGTCAATTACAACAGCAGATTCCAATACTCGGCCAGTTTATAGCATAAACAGGATAACAGCTTACAAGGCGATGATTTGGCCAGTGAGATTTCTGGTAGTGGACAGTGTGTTTACAAAAATTTGTTCTGTTTGGACACTTTCTGAGTGTTTGAATTTATGGTCCCCAAGTCCATTCATTGAGATTCACATCTTGTGTCTTATCAAGAGTTGGATGATTTGTGCAATTAATATTTTGTCCTTTTTCATCAGGACTCAGCAAAGCTAGTGATTACAGGGTGTTACAAAAGGTACGGCCAAACTTTCAGGAAACATTCCTCACACACAAAGAAAGAAAATATGTTATGTGGACATGTGTCCGGAAACGCTTACTTTCCATGTAAGAGCTCATTTTATTACTTCTCTTCAAATCACATTAATCATGGAATGGAAACACACAGCAACAGAACATACCAGCATGACTTCAAACACTTTGTTACAGGAAATGTTCAAAATGTCCTCCATTAGCGAGAATACATGCATCCAACCTCTGTCGCATGGAATCCCTGATGCGCTGATGCAGCCTTGGAGAATGGCGTATTGTATCACAGACGTCCACAATACGAGCACGAAGAGTCTCTTCATTTGGTACCGGGGTTGCGTAGACAAGAGCTTTCAAATGCCCCCATAAATGAAAGTCAAGAGGGTTAGGTCAGGAGAGCGTGGAGGTCATGGAATTGGTCCACCTTTACCAATCCATCGGTCACTGAATCTGTTGTTGAGAAGTGTACGAACACTTCGACTGAAATGTGCAGGAGCTCCATCATGCATGAACCACATGTTGTGTCGTACTTGTTCTAGCAGCACAGGTAGAGTATCCTGTATGAAATCATAACGTGTTGATGAAACTAAAATGAGCTCTAACATAGAAATTAAGCGTTTCCGGACACATGGCCACATAACATCTTTTCTTTATTTGTGTGTGAGGAATGTTTCCTGAAAGTTAGGCCGTACGTTTTTGTAACACCCTGTATATAGAGAATACCACTCTCAAACCTGCAGCACAACCGCATTTTTTCCATAGTTGGCCTGTATCGCTCGCACTTTGTGCTCAACTGAAGGAAGAATTACACAGATTGACAGCTTTATGTGTCATGGAGCCCATCTCATCCAGTCAATGGGCAACATTGTTAGTCATTATCAAGAAGCCAAAGGAAAAAACCCCTCTCTGTGGTGGACTGTTAGTCCATGGTCGATATATGCCCCATCCCTCGCCTGGATGAACTTATGATGAAACTGGCGGGTGGACAATATTCTCCGAAACTAGATTTGTCAAAAGGACATTTTCAGCTGCCACTTGATGAAGAATCACATTAGCTTCTTGTTGTTAATATGCCGTATGCCCTCCACAGGTACAACCGAATGATTTTTGCCATGGCCATTTTCCAACATTATTTGGGGCAATTTATCCAATGTATGCCTTGTTGTATCAATTACCTAATTGACACTGTTATTATGGGTCAAATCACCGACGATCTTTTGTTTCAGTTCTTGTGTGTTGGGGATCTCTGGTGCAATTTGGAAAAGTCATATGTCTTCCAACTCTCTATATTAAGGATGGGACATGTTATTTCTCATTGGATCATTCAGCAAACTGACAGTCATATAGCAGCTACTGCAGCCCTTCCACTTCCTATGAATGTGAAGGAGTATCAAGCATTATTAGGCAAAGTCGCGTACTACCACAATTCCTTCTGCAGGCTGCTTCAGTTTCCTATCCTCTAAATCAACTCCTAAGAAATGTGCAGCATTTGAGTGGATGCTTGCTTGTGACTATGCATTCAAGGCAGTGAAAGATGGCTTGCGTTCCACCCTGTGCTTGGGCGCCTATCAGCCAGGGCTCCAGCATGTGGTTGCAACAGACGCACCACAGTTTGGTGTGGGGGCAATGTTGTCTCAACATCAAGCAGATGGTTCAGAACAGCCCATTGCTTACCTATCAACCTTCAAAAACAAAAAAATCACAAGATCAAGTTTTAAATATTGGGAGGAACAAATGACCTGTTTTCTACCTCGTGCCTGCATGCACCATGCACCAGTCTGCTACAGGCAAGTGGCTGCCCCTCCCTTATTTCATGTAACCAAATAGATGATGTAAATAAGCATTCTGCATTGATCACCCCACCACTTTCACTTTTAACACTAAATTCCAGCTTTATTGGTATTTACACACACAACATTTTTCTTGGTCTTTTTTTGTTTTCAAGTTTTGAAACTTTTTTAATTCCCCCCCACCATGTGCCATTCAAATGTCAAATCGGCAAAGTGTACAACATGCAGACAAAAAATCTTGCCTAGACTTGATAATGCACAGAAACTGTTCCAAATATTGCTTCAAGGAAACAGTGCTATACTTTTTTGCTGTGATGATAAACAAAACACCAAATCAAATGATGAATAAGATACATTTGAAATAACAGCTTACACAAAAATAAAGCCTTTCAGGGATTCAGGAAACCAAATAACACTATTACTCATCCATTGATGTACACTGATTAGAAAACATTGAATTCTGAAATTATCAAGTAGGAGAGAAGAGGGAGAGAACTGATGGATTAATGTGGTCATCTCAAGGGAAGTAAGTGTCCTGCACAAAGGTAAATAAATGTTACAAATGGTCGTTATTGCAGTGGTCTGCACTCACACTGCTACTACTTCCAATGTGGTTTGGAGGGGAATCCACTCACTGATGACGTCTGTATGAACCAATGTACTGATCCCTCCAAATGCTCTCCTGCAACCATTATGATTCACACAGAATGCATGGTAATCATGAAACATTGGGGAATGGTCATCAGTGAAGTGAATTTCTTGGAGGGCGATACAGACTGCAGAATAAGAGGAAATTAGTTCCATCATGTGACAGTAGTGTTTATTACATCTGCTCTGGATCATCATGCTGAGGGATAAGAATTAGAATGCATAAGGGGATCAGGTACCTTCAAGGGTCACCCGAGTAGCCTTCTCCCTATTCTCCTTCTTTTCCTCTTTTGCAGTTCCTGGTCACAGAGATTCTTGCGAGGGCTTATCCGCTGTCTGCGTGAGGATCGATCATGAGTGAGCAATCTTGGGACACACAGACTATGGCTCTTTCAGCCTCTGGCTGGAGCCGGGCCTCCGATATGGGGGTTTCTAGGGAGAAGAGTCCCAAGAGGAAGTCCTATCACTGGTAGACTCTGGACGGAGAAGCTCCTTCTCTAGGTGGGAACAGTTTCTGGAGGTGCTCTCACAATAAACATGAAAGTGGAGGGGTTGGTAGATCTGGTAGGATGACGTTCAGTACCAATGACGTGCAAAACCAGTTGTTCACAAGGACAGCCTTTCTGGAGTAATTGTCAGCCATTTGTGCATTTTAGGTCTGCCATCCAGTGGGATGACAT
Source organism: Schistocerca gregaria (assembly GCF_023897955.1). NCBI lineage: Eukaryota > Metazoa > Arthropoda > Insecta > Orthoptera > Acrididae > Schistocerca > Schistocerca gregaria. Next base: position 644,612,202 of record NC_064920.1, read on the forward strand.
TAGTAAAGCATAAACATCAGAAACTCCTCATGGGCAGTGGAACATAAGGTTTCAATTTACATAACTATAACTTCTTTGAAGAGGATGTTTTCTTTGAAGGCTAATACGAAACTGCCTGTATCTGTTTGGTTATCCTTGTGACATTTTTTTAAGTGCTGGACAAAAGGTAAGCCTTGCTATTCAGCATTAGCTCATAGCTTCTTGTCTGTTTGGTGTGTAAGGTAACTCCTTATATCATATTCAAAATTTTATAAAAGGCAATAGTCACTGGTATGTCACCCAGCCATTCACATGACTGAAGAGCTTGAGACTGTGCAGAAAGGGAGGCTTTAATTAATAGCGATCTATTGCTCATTTTTTCTGCGTGTTAAAAAAAAGAAAAGAAAAAAAGGTTTTTGTTGCTGTAAAAGTATCTCCATTTGTTCTAGCAGGTACTGAATAATTGTTTTGGTCTCAGTCTCAGTCACCTGACTTGTCCCTCTTCCAATGGGGTATCAGGGTACAGAAAGCAGGAGAATTGTAACTGTTGAGACTGAAATACATAAATCTGTATCTTGAGATGGCTGAATCAGATTGGTCATTGTGTTGGTTCAATCTGATAAGTATTATGTACAAAACTTCTACTCTAATGGCACCTATTCTGATGAAGGGCAGCAGTAAAGGTCATCTGGCACAACAGCCATTGCCAGGTTTCCTAAAACCCCAGTAAGTTGGGCTTCTACTCCTTCACATACGTGGGGAGCTAGCAGCTCAGTCATTGGAAGTGTGATACCAGTCCTGTCAGGGGGCTTTACGAAATGCTGCATGACCCCAACATATTGGATTGTCAATCACATTAGCTTTTAAGAGCATGTAAGAGTCTATGTAGTTATTGTGCACAGAGAGTCATCAACAGTCCAGGCAGTAGGTGCTACTTACGGTGTTTTTCAACAGTTGGTTCATATTACAGAAGAAATTGGAAAATGGAGGTCAAACCAAGCAGGGGATCAAATTTACTCCAGCCAAAAAGTGCTGCAAGGAAAATGAATGAAGATATTGACAAAAGATAAGAAATAGCCAGGTCAACATCAAAGGCTATCACCACAAGAAAGGGAAAAAGAAGATAGTTGGGGATGGAAGGTCGAGCACAAGAAAGGAAGTAGGGGCTGCACTGGCTTCGGACACCCATGCTCACAACAGACACACACACACACACACACACACACACACACACACACACACACACACACACACGAAAGAGTCATGAGCGCCTTGAGGGGAACTAAGAGGGTATTACATAGCACATATTACTAACATGAACATTAATATTGAAAATAATCAATTATTGTCAATATAATGTAAATGGATAGATAAAAAAATCCATTCATCATGTGGCAGCAGGAAAACACACACACAAAGAAGGGTTTAACTTTTACAAGCTTTCGGAGCCAGTGGATCCTTCTTCTGGCAGAAGAGTTGAAAGGGAAGGAAGAGGGGTGAAGGATAAGGAATGGAGAGGTTTAGAGAAAGGGGTACAGCTCCGAAAAGTCACTCAGATCCCCGGTAAGGGGAGACTTACCGGACGGGGTGAGAAGTAAAGACTGATTGTTGAGCACTGCACCAGACAGTTTGCGAAATTTGAGAACTTAAAGGTGCAAGATAGAGTAATATGAGAGACAGAGATTACTATTAAAACATTGTGCACAAGTTAATAGGAGTGAAAAAGCTAAGTGCATTGTATGAAACAGAGGTGGGAGGGAGGATGGCGAAAAACAGAAAGGTCAGAAAATGAAAGATGTAGAAAACTAAAATGGAATGAAGAAAGGACTAGTTATGTGAAGAAATGCCAAGACACAAGAAATTAATTAAATTAAGGTCAGATGGGTGGCGAGAACCAAGGACATCTTGTAGTGCTAGTTCCCACCAGCGGAGTTCAGAGAAGCTGGTGTCTGGGGGATTGGTTGGTTGGTTGGTTGCTTGGTTGATTTGGGGGAGAGGACCAAACAGTGAGGTCACTGGTCACATCAGATTAGGGAAGGATGGAGGAGGAAGTTGGCCATGCCCTTTCAAAGGAACTATCCCAGGAATTGCACGAAGCGATTTAGGGAAACCACGAAAAACCTAAATCAAGATGGCTGGACGCAGGTTTGAACTGTCGTCCTCCCAAATGCGAGTCACATGTGCTAACCACTGCGCCATATCCCTTGTTGTGTCTGGGGGAAGACTCCAGATGGCATGTGTAGTGAAACAGGCACCAAGGTCATGACTGTCACATTTTAGAGCCTGCTCTGCAATAGGGTATCGCGTGTTGCCTGTATACGCCCTCTATCTATGCCCCTTCATCCTGACTGATAACTGGGTGTTGGACATGCCGATGTATAGGACTGAACAGTTTTTACATAACAGCTGATATATGGCATGTGTACCAGGTTTGGATGTGAAACCCGGGAAATCTGTATCCGAACAAGGCTGTTGGGACAGTTATGGCCAGTGAAGGCTGAGGTGAGAGTGGCGGTGGTGTTTCACAGACAGCTCTCCCTTTGATAGCATTTGTTTTGCCCATTACAGGGGTGGAATAGGTGGTGGTAGGAGGTTGCATAGAGCAAGTCTTGCAGAGGAGATAGTCACGGAGTAGGAACCATAGGGTAGGGAGATGGGTGCAGAAGTCTGACAAGCATATTAGGGAGATTGGGAGGGTGACGAAAAGCTATTCCAGCTGTGGTGTGCAAAATCTCAGGCAGAATGGATCTCATTTCAGGACCTGACTTAAGGAAGTCATGGCCTTGTCGAAGTAGCTGGCCAGGATAACACTGTGTGACAAGTGGTGTGCTCCGAAGTTGTTTTTTTGGATAGATCAGCAGTACCAGGTTTGGATGTGAGACCCGGGAAATCTGCTTCTGAACTAGGCTGTTGGGACTGTTATGGCCAGTGAAGGCTGAGGTGAGAGTGGTGGTGTATTGCTGTAAAGAGTCTGCATCTGAACACACACATTTGCCTCAAATGCCAAGATTGTATGGGTGGGAACGTTTGACATGGAAAGGATGGCAACTTTCAAAAAGTAAGTACTGTTGTTTGTTAATAGGTTTAGGTTTAATGTGGACGGAAGGGTGTAGCTGGCCTTCGGTAAGGATCAGATCCACTTCAAGAAAAGTGGCATGGCATTTGGACAAGGACAATGTGAAATTTAATTGAGAGAAGGTATTTAGAGATTACAGGAATTTTTAAAAGGTTACCCTCATAATGAGTACATATAGCAAATATGCCATCAATATATCCAAACCAAACCAGGGGCTGAAGGCTTATGGATCCCAGAAAAGCCCCCTCCAAGCGACCCTTGAAATGGTCGGCATAGTAAGGAGACGTCCTGGTTCCCATGGCCGTACCCCTGATCTGTTTGTATGTCTGCCCCTCAAATGTGAAGTAATTGTTGGTAAGTATAAAGTTGATTAAGGAGCAAGGAGGATGTCATAGGTCTGGGATCAGTTGGGTGTGACTGAGGAAATGTTCAGCAGCAGGTGTGGAGGATGTTGGTATAGAGGGAGATGGCATCAATGGTGACAAGTAAGGTGTGTGGTGGGAGTGGCACAGGCACGGATTTCAGATGATCTAGGAGATGGTTTGTATCTATAATATAGGAGGAAAGTCTTTGTGCTATGGGTTGCAGGTGTTGGTCAACTAAGGTAGGTATATTTTCGGAGGGTGCTTTGAAGCCTTCCTCCCAAAAGTGCACCTATTTTCAGGCTAGTCCCTATGTGCATTGCCAGACAGCACTGTTCTCTCTTCCGCCTACCCCCCTTCCCACCCACATGTACCATGCTAACCCTTCCCCACCCCTTACAGATTGCTGCTTCCACTGTACCAGAAAGATGCACTCCAGTTGAGCTGTGAGTTGCCAGAGATGGTGGTAATGTGTGCTTGAGAAGTGCTTGCTTGTGTGGATGAATGTCTGTATATTTCCTTTTCTAACAAAGGCTATGACTGAAAGCTAATGTGCGTATTTTCGTTGTGCCTATCCGTGACTTAATGGGTCATCTTTATGGGTAGAAGCAATTTATCTTTCCCTTATATTGTTGATATTCCAACTTGGAGTTTCCACTGCTTGATTCAATAATCAAATAATATTAGCCAACTGGTTTTTGAGACCTAAAGTACAATAAACTGACTTTATTACATCAATAGTTTTATGTTAGAGGATTAGATCATGACTAGCAAGTTAATACGAGAAACTAGATATATCTATTTAATGAAATCGTATATGAACTGTAACAGGATAAATGTTATAACCTTATGTAAATTCAAAAGTAACAAACCCTTCTTTGCCAATGCTGTTGTGCTGAGTGCTTGTGACAACTGATGCTCCATGTGTTCAACTTCAAGCTGCATAGCCTCTCGCTGCTCCACACTGCGCTTTGCTCTTTTAGAACCAAAAGTTCTACTTAACTTTGTATAAGCTTGGAGATTCTGCATTTCTTTCACAGCTGGTTTCTCTGACTGGACTATCGGTGAAAGGTTCACACTCTCCACTTCCACGAGGCGAACCTACAAGTTCAATTTATTGTCAGATATTGGAGCAATGAAAGTATATATAGTGAAAGTGCCACAAGTTGAACAATTTAACACAAACAGAATTAGTTAGACACAAAACAAAGTTCAATAAAAGATTTCTTGAAAGTCAGTTAAACAGCATAGAAAATTCAAACAAATAAATAATACCGTAAATTAGTTTACTGACTCATTTATACCGTGTAAAGCTGTGACGTGATGATTTTTTTTATATTCCACTTAAGTTGTAATATCATGGCTAAAAGTAGTCTTCTAGACCTTACACAATGAAATACATGGAAATGTTTCACGTGCTCTCCAAAAACTTAGAGAAAATAAATAATTACTGTACTGTTACAGCAATACTGGCATTTATCTCTGGAATAGAAAGTGGAATTATCACAGTTATCAAATTTCTTCACATATACTTTACTTCCATAAAACAGATGCATTTATTTCATGAAATTTACTCACAAAATACTCAGTTTATGCAGAAAGTTCACTACAGTTCCAGTTGGCAGATTAAAGGAGGAAGGAGAATGTATGTACTGTAAGAAAGTTAGTAACTAAGCAGTCTCTAACAGTTTAAGGTGCACAGTTTCAAATTCTTACACCTTTACAGTTCAAGTAAACTATATTACTACAAACAGCAGTTGGATTTACACAAGACGGAGGCATCAAAGATACTGAATCCATTTCATGTGAGGTATTTCACAAGAACAAAGACTCATTTGACTGTCAGAGATGCTGTCACAAAGTTTCACATCTGAGTACACACCACTGTTGAGTGAGAGAGATATCTTGCAAAACAAGATTCAAAGGAGAATATAGCATGATGGGGAAGGAAAGAGGACACTTTGCTGTCTTTTCTGTATGGAAAGGTATATAAGACACACACACACACACACACACACACACACACACACACACACACACACACACACACACACACACACACACACACACTTTCTAAGATACCCAAGGAATCTTTAAATCTATACCTAATACAAAAACATATTTATGTATGTGTGTGAGAATGTTCCACATGTCCTCCTAAACAGCTGGACCGATGGTACACATATCCCTTACTGTCAGGCAACAATTGCTGTGCGGTAAGAACCATCTACCTACCACAATTCAGGAGATACATCATCATACACAATAAGATGTGTGAAAACCTGCTGCATCATGTGTGACCTCTAAATTTATTACTTCTGTGCAACTAATGCTATTTGCAATAAATTTCACAAACAGTACCCACATATGACATTAAATGTACTTAAAAAATTATATCATGGTACCACAAATAGTTCATGAGGTATTACAAACACTGAGACATGCAAAAAATGTTGCATGATGCACAAAATTTTAATAAATTTATTCTTTAATATTAAAGCACCCCTACGGCTGAGTCAACAAATAGAAATCCCAGACACGTGGTGGCACTTTTGACAGCTTTCAACTGTGAAGTGCAAGCTGCTGTAGGTGAAAGTTAAGATCGGTTCTCATTGTGATTAATGTAAAATAGTCATGCCTTGCCAGATGCCCTTGAACTTTATACAGAAACAACTGCTACTTCACAGACTGCTTTCCAACTTTATTTAACTACTTCAGTCAGTGTATTTTGCAGGTTTTCTTTCCAGACAAGTTTACAATATGAAGTAAAAAGCACGCGTCCTTAAGATTTTGCCCAAAAGCCTATTATTAGAATACATATAGTATTTCTTTCTTGTATAGGAACTACTGTGCATTATCTACTACACTCTGAATGGCTGTAACATTAGAATGTACCTGTCTGTATACTGTAACATTAGAATGTACCTGTGTATATACCTTCAATGTATAGCCCTATAAACCAGCATTCCACTTCCACATTTCAGAATTCTTTGTCAAATAAGTTTAGTAACCTCTGTTTTTTCTTTTTGCATCAGTTAAATATTTATTTATGTAGTGTGTCTTATTGAAGACAATAAGCGTGTATCTTTGTTTGATCTTGAACTCCATCTCATGCCCCATAAAAAAAGTACAACACAATTTATGCTGCTATGGTCAGTTCATATACACAATGGATTCTTAGGTTGAATCAGTAGTCAATGATAAAATCTTTGAATTAAGCACAGATTTGAGTACCAAACTTCTTGGTTACTAACCTAAAAAGCCAATGCTAGGCACAATTAAACACTAGGCCAGAACTGTCTCTCTGAAGTACAAATTTATGAATGTAAGTATTGTTAAAAGGATTACATTCTTCCATGAGAGTAATCAATGGTTTAATTACTCTTTCATGGAAGAATGTACATCTCTGCTTCCAATGTTAGGCAATGCCAGGAAATTGTTACTGACAAACTGGACCATTCACAGAATACATTTTGTGTATATAACTCTAATTTGTATATTAAAAACAAAGATTCCAAGACTTACCAAGCGGGAAAGCGCCGGCAGACAGGCACAATGAACAAAACACACAAACACACACACAGAATTACTAGCTTTCGCAACCGATGGTTGCTTCTTCAGGAAAGAGAGGGAAAGACGAAAGGATGTGGGTTTTAAGGGAGAGGGTAAGGAATCATTCCAATCGCGGGAGCGGAAAGACTTCCCTTAGGGGGAAAAAAAAGGGACAGGTGTACAGTCGCGCACACACACGCACACATATCCATCCGCACATACACAGACACAAGCAGACATATTTAGGCAAAGAGTAAGGGCTGCCCTTACTCAAAAGTGAGATAGACAGGAAGTGCAAAATGGCTAAGCAGGGATGGCTAGAGGACAAATGTAAGGATGTGGAGGCATATCTCACTAGGGGTAAGACAGATACTGCCTACAGGAAAATTAAAGAGACTTTTGGAGAAAAGAGAACCACTTGTATGAATATCAAGAGCTCAGATGGAAACCCAGTCCTAAGCAAAGAAGGGAAAGCAGAAAGGTGGAAGGAGTATATAGAGGGTCTATACAAGGGCAATGTATTGGAGGACAATATTATGGAAATGGAAGACGATGTAGATGAAGATGAAATGGGAGATATGATACTGTGTGACAAGTTTGACAGAGCACTGAAAGATCTAAGCCAAAACAAGGCCCCGGGAGTAAACAACATTCCATTAGCACTACTGATAGCCTTGGGAGAGCCAGTCCTGACAAAACTCTACCATCTGGTGAACAAGATGTATGAGACAGGCGAAATACCCTAAGACTTCAAGAAGAATATAATAATTCCAATCCCAAAGAAAGCAGGTGTTGACAGATGTAAAAATTACCAGACTATCAGTTTAATAAGCAACGGCTGCAGAATACTAACATGAATTCTTTACAGACGAATGGAAAAACTAGTAGAAGCCAAACTCGGGGAAGATCAGTTTGGATTCCATAGAAATGTTGGAATACGAGGCAATACTGACCCTATGACTTATCTTAGAAAATAGATAAAGGAAAGGTAAACCTACGTTTCTAGTATTTGTAGACTTAGAGTAAGCTTTTGACAATGTTGCCTGGAATACTCTCTTTCAAATTCTGAAGGTGGCAGGGGTAAAATACAGGGAGCGAAAGGCTATTTACAATTTGTACAGAAACCAGATGGCAGATATATAAGAGTCAAGGGGTATGAAAGGGAAGCTGTGGTTGGGAAGGGACTTAGACAGGGTTGTAGCCTATCCCTGATGTTATTCAATCTGTATATTGAGCAAGTAGTGAAGGAAACAAAAGAAAAATTCGGAGTAGGAATTAAAATCCATGGAGAAGAAATAAAAACTTTGAGGTTCGCCGATGACATTGTAATTCTGTCACAGACAGCAAAGGATCTGGAAGAGCAGCTGAACGGAATAGACAGTGTCTTGAAAGAAGGTTATAAGATGAACATCAACAAAAGCAAAATGAGGATAATGGAATGTAGTCGAATTAAGTTGGGTGATGCTGAGGGAATTAGATTAGGAAATGAGACACTTAAAGTAGTAAAGGAGTTTTGCTATTTGGAGAGCAAAATAACTGATGATGGTCGAAGTAGAGAGAATATAAAATGTAGACTGGCAATGGCAAGGAAAGCGTTTCAGAAGAGGAGAAATTTGTTAACACTGAGTACAGATTTAAGTGTCAGGAAGTCGTCTCTGAAAGAAGTTGTATGGAGTGTGGCCATGTATGGAAGTGAAATGTGGATGATAAATAGTTTAGACAAGAAGAGAATAGAAGCTTTCGAAATGTGGTGCTACAGAAGAATGCTGAAGATTAGATGGGTAGATCACATAACTAATGAGGAGGTACTGAATAGAATTAGGGAGAAGAGAAATTTGTGGCACACCTTGACTAGAAGAAGGGATCGGTCAGTAGAACATGTTCTAAGGCATCAAGTGATCACCAATTTAGTATTGGAGGGTAACGTGGAGGGTGAAAATCGCAGAGGGAGACCAAGATATGAATACACTAAGCGGATTCAGAAAGATGAAGGTTGCAGTAGGTACTGGGAGATGAAGAAGCTTGCACAGGATAGAGTAGCATGGAGAGCTGCATCAAACCAGTCTCTGAACTGAAGACCACAACAACAACAAAAATCCAAGATGAAAGTAATCAAGAATTCCAAAGCCAAAGATCCTGCATGGCTTCATCACTCATCAGTCTAAACAGTCAACTGACTCCAATCCTTTTGTCACCGGCAGATGCAATGATGTAAGACAATAGTAGAAATTGGCTAGTGGTAACACAAAAGAAGTTACAACCTCACAAAGAGAATAAAATATAGGAGTCTGCCATTTGACCTTCGTTTAAGAAGCTAATAAAAGTGAAATGGGTCTTTAAAACAAAGAAGATTTTAAAGTCCATAATGTATGGTATAAAGAATACACAGTACTGAAAGATTGTACTCAGATGCATTGGCTGGAATTTGATGAACCATACACACCAGTTATAGGATATAACTCATTACGGCATTTATTTGCTATGGCTACCAAACATGATCCTGTCACTCATCAACTGGAGTTGTCATGGCTTTCTTAGAAGGTTACTTGTATGAAGGGATCTATGTAAAGGTTCCAGAAGTAGATCCAGTTATAAAGACATTGAAAGATACTGGTGTTGCAGAACTGAAAGAGACATTATATGGATAAGAGCAAGGTGGTCACTGCAGGAACTTGAAATTAGGCAATAAGTTGTTGAATATAAACCTCGAGAGGTCAACAGCCGACCATTGGGTCTATTACAAAAATTATTGCCATACATTTCTGTAGTTGCTGTTTATGTGGATTTTCAGGGAGAAAGAGATTTTCAAGAGAAAACTAAGAGAAGAACCCAAGCTGAAACGTCTTGGTGAAGCTACTAACTATTAATGTATACCAATTAAGTATCAGGAACTACAAAGAAGGTTGTTTATTGAAAGACCAGACAAACTATGTGAAACAATTCTCAACAGATTCGTCTTGGAAGAGCATAATCTGATATCTATAAAACTGGACAGTTGCCAAGCACTCACTCATGGTACAAGTAGAACAAGATCAAGAAGCTATGAAGAACATAACCTATCATAAAGCACTGCAAGCTTCATGTATGCTCGGTTAGGTACAAGGCTGGACCTAGCTTATTCATAGGAATTGTCAGTTGTTTTCATAAAAATTTAGGCATACTGAAATGGCAGGCAGTCAAAAGGATTTTTTGATATCTAAAAGGTACGAAGGATTTGAAGCTACTGTTTTCTAAAGCATGACAATGTAATAGATTACTGCGATGCAGACTGAGCTGAGATTCCGAACACTAGATGACATTTGCTTACATTTCAAGGAGCAACAATATCCTGGTAAAATAAGAAACAGCTCACTGTAGCTTTTTCCACAACTGCAGCAGAATATATGGCTCTGACCTCAGCGTGTCCAGAGGCTATATATGACTTCAAAGGCTAGGCCCAAGAAGGATTCTTTCGAGCTTATCTGTGACAACAAGGAAGCAACTAACTTGGCTAAGTCTAATAGCTACAGGAGTCTAATCAAATGTATAGCCATAAAGACAACCATTTACAAGATAGAAAAACAAGTGAGCACAAGTGACTGTGAAGCACTTAGCCTACTTTCAGACCAAATGTTGGCAGAAAAGATTACAAAACCACTGACAAAGTCTCATCATCATCTGCTGCTTCAAGATTTAGGGCTGAAAATGTAGTTGTTTTCTGATTTTTGCAGGCATGGTTCTAGATGGAGATAAAAGTTATGTATTAGATCCCCCTTACATTTTTCAACTTGGCTTGGAAGCAAACATTAGGCTTCACTACTGGTCATTTTGATACCACAATCAGATTATCTGCTTTCACATTCATTGCCTTCACCAACTGACAAGCAAATTGTTACCTCTCAACCTAACCTAGATCTCGGGCTGCTATATGGATCACTCTGTCACAACAATCAAGATTTCAAGGGGTGGGGGATACCAATGCATAACTTTAGCCTTAGTGGGACTGTGAGAACTGAGAACTTATGCCTCACTTGTTTCAAGTATCTTATGCATTACTGTAGTTTAATGCTCTATTTCTTTTTTCTGTGTAATATAATGTACAAGAATTCATGCTACAATTTCGTTTTGTTAATGTGTGTGCATTAAATGTGTACATTCACACAGAGGCTTACCAACAGTTGTTCTACTCACACACATTCATCATAAACAAGAAAGTGATGATGGTGCAGAAAGTGCTGTCCATCAAATTCTGTTAACTGATTCACAAAGTACTGCAGTAGCTACTACATTAGAAATCGCTCATTGGCCACAGCTGCTGATGATAAAAGTAGATTACCTTATTGGTCTGTTTGTTACGTATAGCTAGGAGAGTACGGCACAATTTGCTTGAAGCAGAAGCTGGTGATCCGAAATACACTCTGGACTCAGAGGCCACTGCAACAATGCGTTCTCCAGTTTTCTTGTCACGATAAACTCCACATTTCAGCCTCTCCACAGCATCTGGCAAGAGCTCACCATTTTGGAATGTAACTGCAAACAGTACGTATTTGATATTGATTTACAATTACTTGTGCAGCAAGAGCTGCATATGAAGTAGGTATTTAGACCCTAAAATTACACAGGATAAATTCAGTTACTGTTTACATGACTTTTGCCTTGTTACAGAAGAAAATGAAAGCTACTTATTAAGATTATCACTTAACACTGAAGCTATGGTCCTGTGTGTGATAGTGTCCCCATTGAAGATGTAAAAACTGGTTGTTCAATGCTAGCTTTATAGTGCAAAGTCCACTTTTTCTATTTAAAATTTTCACAGTGGTCAATATCATTGTTCGGATCGACACAATATTTATGCCAACACATGGAGTTCGATATAGCACGTCTACAAAAACATCCGCACTACAGCGAACGGTACTCAATTGGTTATTATGAATAAAGTGCAATAACACACACAAATAAAACTATACTACAATAAATAAGGTTGGGAACTAAAATAATTGGTTGGCTTCATTAGCATCAAACAAAAGTAGCATTCTGGTAACTACTAACATAAATAACTTGTCTATTAATACACCTCAACATTTATGAGATGTCAAAGCCAGGATACTTCTTTTAGTTCGGCGATTGCGGAGAAATGTCTAAAGTTCGGTGAAATGTAATAGTGCGTCTGATTACCTACGATAGGATGCCGCTTCTTGGAGAAAAACTGTACATCAGTTATCTCGCATGCTTCTCCTTGCTCACCACCCATGTTTACTGTTTGTGTTTACTACTAAGCATGCCCTCCTGTATACGAATCCAAAGATATTCATAAATATATCCTACATTCAATGCCGCGCAGTCAAACATGTTAGTACTGAGATAATCCATATTCAAAGTTGATAAAACAAAAACACCATGCCAATTGCCACTCAAGACCGATAGGCTCATGGGTGGACTACGCTCGAATTCTGATGCCCGTTGGCTAAAGTGGGTCTTACACTGTCAATAATGTTGCTCAATATTTCGATAGTGCAACCATAGTCTAACATAACAGTCGCGACATTCAGTGCTGTAAAAGTTGTTATCGTTTGACAGATGGGGCGATACTAGCGCTCCAAGCGGCGTGTAAGGTGAGCGTCAGGTACGTCGTAAGCGTAACGTTTGTTTTGCATCCATTTCCTACGTAACTTACGAAACATTTGAGTTATTTTCTTGCCTCCAAGGGTTTGTGTAGTATCAGAAGGCATACATGTTTCTAAAAATGATTCTAAAATAATTGCAAGTATGGACAAAAACCGTGAATCGAGTGGTAAGCTACCACACATTCGTGAAGAAACACTTGTGATGTTGGATATTACTGCAGCTCACCACGTTGATATCAAATGTATATAAACACACAGAGTCACACGGCAGAAGCACAGACATGTACCTCTACATGCAAAAGCCATCGACAGCTCATTTATCGTTCTGTAGGCCTACTGTGTTTGTCGGCCAGTGGATAATACCTGCTATTAGAGTATCTAGTCAAACACTAAAACATATCAGTCAACTCAAAAAAAGACAACAAAGATAAAAATTTCACAGATTTTGTTATGACATATAAGAAAATTTATAGAAAGGTGATAAAAAATCCAAGACAATGCACAATGACAGTGTAATTGCTGGGTCAGCAAACAAATCGAAAGCTGTGTGGAATGCAGTAAAAAAAGAAAGAGGCCCAAGCAAAAATATGAGAAGTCTTGATGACTTTGTTTTAAAAGATGATCAAGGTGCGCTAGTCAGAAACCTTACTTTAGCAAATTACGTTAATGACTACTTCACAAATAGTGGAATCAAACTGAGTAAAAATTGTTACAGGATTAGTAGAACATCAATCCCAGGAGAACTAAGTGTTAATTCAATATTGCTATCTCCCACGAACAAATTGGAAGTTAATCGAATAATAAAAACAATGAAGAATAAAATGTCCTCAGCGATTGATGAGGTATCTTGTTCAGTCATGATGAGATGTGCTAGTGTCATATCAGAACCGCTCTCACACATCATAAACATGTCATTGACAGAAGGAGTCTTTCCACAGTAATTAAAAATTGCAAAAATAAAACCATCATATAAAAAGGGCAATATACATGAAGTGGGAAACTATAGACCAGTTGCTTTATTATCGGTATTTTCAAAAGTAATAGACACAGTCACGAAAAACAGAATTACAAATTACCTCGAGAAATTCAATCTATTGTCTGTAAACCAACACGGCTTTCGCAAAGGAATGAGTACAGAGTCAGCTATCACCCAATTGATTGAAAATATAGTAACGGGGCTAGATAGGAACAACAGTACAATAGGAATAAACTTGGACTTATCAAAGGCATTTGATATTGTCCAACATGATATCCTGCTAGGCAAATTAAAATATGTCGGTATACGAGGAGTGGTAAAAAGTCGTTTCAGTCTCCATAATAGGAAACAGGTAGTACAAACTTCAACAACACACAGTAAAAGTGTTATTTACAGATCGGATATTCAGACTGTGCCAATTGGGGTCTCGCAGGGGAGTGTTCTAGGACGTCTCCTATTTCTTCTTTACATAAATGATATCAAGATTCCAGTACATGGTACTCACATAACCCTGTTTGCAGATGACATAAACATTGTAGTAACTGACATAAACTGGGTATTGCCAACATCTGCAATGTTGTGATGTATGATGGACAGCCGCGTACTTGCTCCGGCTGTGGGCAGACTGGACATGTACGTTACAAATGTATACAGAGGAGAGTGATGCAGGAATCGACAGGGGAAGCAGTGCCTCCCATGACGATGACAACCTTACCAGTGGCATATGCTACGGCCACCGGTGGCCACACTGCCACACATCGAGTTTCGCTGTGGTGAGCAGTGGTGACAGGAAAGACGATGACAAAAACTTGTCAGTGACCATTAGATCTACTGAACTAAATACAGTCGTTCCGTCGCCTGAAGCGGTGCCCATCACAGAAGCAGGATGTCTTTCCAAAAATGACGGAACTATTGAGCAAGATGTACAGCGAGAAGAGAACGAGGATGCTGCACAAGATCACAGCACGGCTTCCGAGACTGAGGAGCGACAGAAATCCGGATTCTTCACAAAAAGCATAAAAAACGGAGGATAGCTCCACCTGGCGCTCCTCAAAAGGTACAATCAGTGCGTGAAAAGGCACAACAAATCGGTCGCAAAATCAGTGGTATGGCACCTGTCAATTTTGACGTAGACCAACAGACCCCGCACACACCGGGAAAAGACGATTTTCGAAAAGTGAAAATGGAGATGCAACAGGATGTTGAAATGAACGGTCCACAAGTAAGGAAACGAAGAACAGGACTCCATCTCAACGTGGGCCAGAGATAGAGTTGTCTCAGCGTAGTGATACTAGAAACTGGGCAAATGACATTGAAGAATTTCCCGCAGATGAGGAAATGAAGGAAGTGTCACACCTACCAGGAGGAAAGATTCCAGTTCAAGAAGTCAAGGAAATGAAGGACGAGACATCGTCTCGGCCACTACATGAAAAACCTTAGGCTTCGTCGACAGTGGGCCATAACGACTTCTGTACTTAATTAATCACGATTCCATTGCCAGCTTATAGAGTCGGGACGTTGAATCTAAACAAGATCCGTAGCGAATTAAACTTTAAGAACTTACAAGATATGCCCTATGCCGCCGATATTGATGTTATTATGTTGCAAGAAGTAGCAGATATTAGACTGGATACCATCACAGGTTACAATGCAGTCGTAAATCCAGGGAACGACCGTGACCTCGGAACGGCGATACTCACCAAAGAAGGAATCATCATCAAAGATGTCGAGAAACTGGCAAACGCCAGAGGTCTAGCAGTCACCATTCACAATACGCGTTTTATAAATATCTATGCACCATCTGCCACCGGGAACAGGAGATGATATAGTTCCCCTTTTCGGTGGCCGCTACGAGCATATCATTATTGGAGGTGACTATAATTGTGTGCTGTCTCTAAAAGCCCAGACGCCGCATTTTAATAACTGTACAGAACTCGGAGTCGTAATTACAGAACTCAGCTTAGTTGACACATGGGAGCTCAAGAACGGTGCATTGCCCGGTTTCACTCATATTACGAATCATTCCGCTAGTCGCATCGACAGGATCTATTTAACAGTCGACCTGGAAACACACGTCCTCCAAACAGAGTTACGGCCCACTATCTTTTCGGATCACCATATGTACATATGTACCATGAACTTAAAACGGCAAGAAATGTACTGGGGACGAGGCTTGTGGAAGCTGAACGTGAAACACCTAAAAGACCCTGAATACCATGAAATATTCAATAACTTATGGAACGCTTGCGATAGCAAATTCATTTCATATACCTCGGCACTGACATGGTGGGTGAAATGTGTGAACCCCGCGATAAGAAACTGATGAAAATGTCTGGCAAAACGGATGGTAGGACATTACTTCCAAGTCCTTCGTGGCCTGTACCAATCTGATGTGTCAGTAATTGCCAACTACGTGGAAATAAAACGAATTCAGTCCAAACTTCTCGGATTGAAGCGGAAACAGCTGGATGGTCATCAAGTAAGAGCAAGACTTCACGGTGCTGTAAAAGGAGAACAAACATCTATGTATCATGTGATTAATGAGAGTGTAGCGGCGCTGCCACGCGCTAATTCAAGCTTGCCGGTGTGTGTGTGTGTGTGTGTGTGTGTGTGTGTGTGTGTGTGTGTGTGCGTGCGTGCGTGTGTGTGTGTCAGTGCAGTGCTGTGCAGTCGTAATTACTGTGCACGACGTTTGTGTAGTTCCGCGCTCAGCCTCTAGAGGCGCTGTGTTTTTCTAGCTTTTATATACGTTCTGTTTATTATTATTATTCCTTGTTTTTTTGAGTTAGTGAGTAGTTCCGTGCCTCCTGCCTTGTGTGGACAAGTACTGTTTTCTCTCTAATAACTACTAAAGTTTTCCCAGGATTAAGGATTGTTCTGTAGAGCCCGGAAGCAAAATTTTGTAACTCCGATCGGTCCATGCATGCCGGGCGTCGTCAGGTACGCGCTCGCAATAAAGTTATTGTTGCTCAACTGAAGGTCTTCATTCTTCTGAATCACGTTAAGCAAAGGTCGGACAGCCACCAGTTTAGCTGAACCCGACAAGAGGAAGGGGCAACGTAGGAAAATAATAACTGAACAAAAATATTCTGACTGCAGATTACTGACGCAGCAAAGTGACATCAAGAACGAAAATCACAAGTACTTCACAGAGTTATTAGGCAGTGCGACTTAATGACAGGATTAACACGTAGGCTCGACCCAGTAGAAGCAAACAACCTATCAACTCAAATTACAGAAGAAGAAATCCCAGATGCTATAACACGAAGCCCGAAAAACAAGTCTCCTGGGCCTGACGGCATCCCGGTGGAGTTTTATCAAATGTTCAGAAGACAGTTGATTCCCAAATTAACGTGTATCTGTAACGAACTAAATGAATCCCGCCAATGGCGTCACACACGATTTCCTAGAAGGAACCATAGTTCTAATCCCGAAACATCCTGCAGGAAACTCGGTAACAAATTTCAGGCCTATCACTCTCCAGTCACTGGATCACATCAATCGAGCGTAGGAAAAGACAGGTCCATTTACCACACACTGTGCGACTATAGAGATATTATTTCCGCAGCCTGTAAGATAAAATGCGCCATCGTATCATTGGACTATGAGAAAGCATTCGATAGGGTCGATCATGCTTACCTTTTTCACACCATGCGTGCCATGAACTTTCTGCAAGGTTTTATCAACATTATTACAAATCTTCTGCAGAAATCAACATCGACAGTCCAGTAGGTCCATTGCAATGAAAAGTTCGGTGCGGAAAGGGTGCCCGATGTCTATGTCACCCTTCGCAATAGCAATCGAACCATTACTTTTTCACCTGAGCCACAATCTCCAAGGATTCACTACACGCGGCCGTAGGATTGTTTGCAGGGCATATGCCGATGACGTTGCATTTATTGTCAAAGACAACGACGAGATAGAGAAAGCACTCGACATAATGTGAACAAATGTGAACAAGTATCTGGTGCGAAACGGGATAGAAATAAGTCTGACATAATGAATATTGGAAGCGGATTAGGAGTTCCCATTCGTGGACCAATAAAGGAAACTGCCACCATGACATGTCTTGGGGTGGAGTATACGAGGAATATTCGTCAAACCACCGCAATTAATTACAGAAGAATCCTCAACGTCATCCGTGCCTGTATACGTCAGCACAATCTCCGTACTCTCGATGAGACACAAAGAGTGGCTCTCGTGAACATCTATTTATCCTCTAAATTAAACTACGAGGCGCAAGCCCTGCCAACGCCGAGGGAATTGGCGAACAGGATTTTGGCTGCTGTTGACCACTTCGTCTGCCGCGGCCACATCTTCAAAGTCAGGTACCAAACGTTGACTCTACCGACTGAGAACGATGGACTGAATCTTACAGACCTGTAGAATAAAGCAAAAGCGTTGCACGTCTGTAAAACAGATAAACTGTGGAAGCGGTCAGTCAAAAGTGTTGCCGCATTTCTGTTAGATGAAATAGCTCCGGCCAGGCCAGGACGACCCAATAGACATTCACCACATCCCAAATGAACTTCACCACCTCAAATATTTCTTCGTAGAATATAGCTACATTAGACTGGGAACACCCGAGAAAGATGTCACCAAAGTCAAGAAATTATACCAAAACTTAATGAATTTTCAGACCAAGAACATTGTAGAACAAAAATACGTCAGTCACTCATGGCATGATGTCTGGAGGAACATACGCCACCCGCATTTACCAACAAAAGTGCGATCTTTGTGGTATTATTTTGTGAATAGGAAATTTCCAACGAACTCCAGACTACATTCCATTCATCTGGCTGATTCCCCTTGGTGTACCACTTGCAACCTGATTGACATAGATGAACATCAATTTGTCTGTGGAAATGCAAATAACATGCGGTTGTCAAACAGAAAAAAAATTAGCGACTATGCACAGGAAACCGCCGTATTTGATAACGCCAACATGTCTTTTATATCCGGAAGAAAAACTATACTCCACTTCGAAGCAAATGCCGTCAACTGGTTGAAGGGACCCGCAGTATTTTACCTACTGCCCAGTAAAGAAAGGAGCGAAAGAGATGTTTGGACGTACATCTCCGACCAGCTTCACAAGCTACTACGCATGAATAATTACTATGATACAGAGGTGGACAAATGCGTTGTAAAAAACATGTTGAAATGTGTGTGAAATCTTATGGGACTTAACTGCTAAGGTCATCAGTCCCTAAACTTACATACTACTTAACCTAAATTATCCTAAGGACAAACACACACACCTATGCCCGAGGGAGGACTCGAACCTCCGTCGGGATCAGCCCACACAGTCCATGACTGCAGCGCCCAAGACCACTCGGCTAATCCCGCGCGGCGCCAACTTCCTCAGAAGAACCGTCATGTGAACTCCGTTTTCGATTATATGCCTCTGAACATAGAGAAACGAGAGACAATTTGATCTTTGAAAAACACATACGATCAAATGACGAACATCACTCTCTAGTCTAGACTTGGATTTCTTTTAAAATGTCAAGGAACCTGTAATTAATTTTAGTTTGTTTTATTACTTTTAAATGTCAGTTAAAATTATGGAATACTGTAGAATGTTATGAACAATAAAAAATAGCACAAAGTCCAAGATAACTGGGAATCGGAGAACCCAGGTTCGAATCTCGAAGAAACCTAGCGGATATTCTTCTTTTCGTTTGTATTTTTCCATATCTCAATTGATAGGGATAGGAGGGTTAATAAGGTAAGTAAATCAATAAGGAATGATAATAATAAGGTAGGCAAATACATTTCTCAAACCTCTTGGGATAGCAAACAGCTAAAATGTTACTCTATGTCACTTTACAATGGCTGTTCCAGTCACTGTTACATGTCCTAACTTTTCTTCGAACAGATAGATAGATGGTACTTGTTACACAAACATTCAAAACAAATATACTCACGACACTAAGAACATCAAATGAATGCAATCTTTCGACAGCCACACTGTTCCTCCCGAAGACTCGGCGGATAAAAAACTTGGTTTACATTTAAAAATATGTCTTTTTCTGGAATTAATTTTGATGCGCACCACGCATACGACATCATTGCCTGAAAAATCGGTGCTGAAAGTTTGTTATGAATTATGCTGTGAATAGTTATTGCATCCGTGCGGTTGTGCCATTCCCGCTGGGTTTCCAGAAGCACACTGCAATTCTGAAGCCTGGAAATAAAGTTTTTAACCTGGCGATAGAAATAAACATCACTCGGCTGGTACACAAGTATGCAGTTTAGTGGTATTACTTTTACTGTGGGGCTGACCCTCGCCATCTACAAACATTGTGTCATATATTGTAGTATTAATTTGTCCACTCCAGAAATCCAATATTAGTCTAAACTTGTTATTAGAAACGTATGGTTTTAAAACACTCTCAAGAAATGTTCCGTAAATCGCATTCGTCAGTTTCCCGAATTTGGAGCAGGTAATGTAAACATTTTTCAACGAGTCGGTTAAACGATTGACCTTTTCTATAACCCGAGAACCAAATGTAACATTCGTTTCTTGTAAACACAGGAAAACCTTAGGCAACACTTTTCCAGAGGCTGTGATGGCATATTTGATTTTATTTGATTTATTATTGGTCCTGTAGATCATACAATTTGTACAGCAAAGCACGTCATGATATAAGACAAGTCAATTTGAACAATTACGAATGTGTTAGTTTGTTTTTGCTATCAACTGCGACAAGGGTTCGTTTTTCTCCATTATGCGATAACATTCGTCGAATGTTCACCCGATACTCGCATCATGTTTGATCGGTGTTGATCACGTAATCGCGATTAAAACCGGTCAAAGTGGCGCCATTTGCGTGCTGAAAAGACCCGCCACTTTCTGTATATAATCTGTATTTTGTACCGCCTTATGAGAGACGTATTTAGTAACGTGCCGTCGACGAATTTTATACTTCGATTTGAAATTTCTATCCCAAGATAATGACGCAGCAAACGTAAAATACTTGTTGGCCGTATATTGAAGCGCTGCACCTGCAGCCCACTCCTGAAGTATTCTCATTGTTACAGTCTCGTTACGACAACGAGATTCGACATATCGGTTGTATGTTCACTTATTTCTCGCCTGGTATTTGTCGTATCTTGTTCCTCCTTTAACGATATCATTTTCCCACAATTTCAAGACCTTCTTCCTTTTCAGGGCTGTTGTTGCTCCATTCTATTGCAGTGTTTGTAAGTTCCAATTTGGATGGTTTCTGGCTAGCGCTAGCGCTTTTGCTTTTACTTCAAGGGGTATAGCGCCGTAGTTCAATCGGTTAGTAAGCGGTTCGTAATACTCATCGGGAACAGATGAAGCACATATTCCCAGTGACGTGGAGATTTCCGAAGTGTTATGACCATTTTGCGATTCACTAGTCGGGATATCTTCCACTGAATCATCTTCTTCTTCGTCTTCATGGTATAGTACTTCAGTATCGACATTTCGTTCGCCAGCTCCAAAAATCGCTAACCGTAGCCGCTCCTATCAATCTGGAACGCCGAGAAACATAACTGCGTGCTTCCGGTAGTGCATTGATAATCCATCTGTCTTGCAACACTTTTACAAACCAAAACAACACAGCGTCGGTAACTTCCCGCTTGCCTTTGCTGTGACAGGCTCCCAAATATATATTACAGCGCTAGTTGAAGGGGGTACATCCTCCATTATTCAGATTATGCACATGAAAGACATGAACACAACAAACTACATGTATCCGCGAGGTTCGCGGCAGCCTAAATAACGGAAAACAACTCTTTCCGATTGACTTCTACAGGGTGTTTCAAAAATGACCGGTATATTTGAAACGGCAATAAAAACTAAACGAGCAGCGATAGAAATACACCGTTTATTGCAATATGCTTGGGACAACAGGACATTTTCAGGCGGACAAACTTTCGAAATTACAGTAGTTACAGTAGTTACAATTTTCAACAACAGATGGCGCTGCATGTGATGTGAAAGATATAGAACACAACGCAGTCTGTGGGTGCGCCATTCTGTATGTCGTCTTTCTGCTGTAAGCGTGTGCTGTTCACAACGTGCAAGTGTGCTGTGGACAACATGGTTTATTCCTTAGAACAGAGGATTTTTCTGGTGTTGGAATTCCACCGCCTAGAACACAGTGTTGTTGCAACAAGACGAAGTTTTCAACGGAGGTTTAATGTAACCAAAGGACCAAATAGCGATACAATAAAGGATCTGTTTGAAAAATTTCAACGGACTGGGAACGTGACGGATGAACGTGCTGGAAAGGTAGGGTGACCGCGTACGGCAACCACAGAGGGCAATGCGCAGCTAGTGCAGCAGGTGATTCAACAGCGGCCTCGGGTTTCCGTTCGCCGTGTTGCAGCTGCGGTCCAAATGACGCCAACGTCCACGTATCGTCTCATGCGCCAGAGTTTACACCTCTATCCATACAAAATTCAAACGCGGCAACCCCTCAGCGCCGCTACCATTACTGCACGAGAGACATTCGCTAATGATATAGTGCACAGGATTGATGATGGCGATATGCATGTGGGCAGTATTTGGTTTACTGACGAAGCTTATTTTTACCTGGATGGCTTCGTCAATAAACAGAACTGGCGCATATGGGGAACCGAAAAGCCCCATGTTGCAGTCCCATCGTCCCTGCATCCTCAAAAAGTACTGGTCTGGGCCGCCATTTCTTCCAAAGGAATCATTGGCCCATTTTTCAGATCCGAAACGATTACTGCATCACGCTATCTGGACATTCTTCATGAAGTTGTGGTGGTACAAACTGCCTTAGATGACACTGCGAACACCTCGTGGTTTATGCAAGATGGTGCCCGGCCACATCGCATGGCCGACGTCTGTAATTTCCTGAATGAATATTTCGATCATCGTGTGATTGCTTTGGGCTATCCAAAACATACAGGAGGTGGTGTGGATTGGCCTCCCTATTCGCCTGACATGAACCTCTCTGACTTCTTTCTGTAGGGACACTTGAAAGACCAGGTGTACCATCAGATTCCAGAAACAATTGAACAGCTGAAGCAGTACATCTCATCTGCATGTGAAGCCATTCCGCCAGACACGTTGTCAAAGGTTTCGGGTAATTTCATTCAGAGACTACGCCATATTATTGCTACACATGGTGGATATGTGGAAAATATCGTACTATAGAGTTTCCCAGACCACAGCGCCATCTGTTGTTGACAATTGTAACTACTGTAATTTCGAAAGTTTGTCTGCCTGAAAATGTACTGTTGTTCCAAGCATATTGCAACAAACGGTGTATTTCTATCGCTGCTCGTTTAGTTTGTATTGCCGTTTCAAATATACCGGTCACTTTTGAAACACCCTGTATAAGGCTCGTGTTGGACACCTTCACTCTTCGTGTTCTCAACTATGATACGGCGAAGAGGTAACAACATAACTCTCCCCGCGTGCAGTCTGTCCCGTGCCTTGCTGTAAACAAGCGTCGCGCAGTTGGCTATCTGTCATTCCCCGTGAGGAATTCGCAGCACTCTAACCCGGAGTTGTTTTCATGTGACAAGGCTTAAAAGTTTAGTACTGTATTAACTCACGGCGTTTGGGAAATTCGTTTACTTACCTTATTATTGTTGTTGTTGTGGTCTTCAGTCCTGAGACTGGTTTGATGCAGCTCTCCATGCTACTCTACCCTGTGCAAGTTCTTCATCTCCGAGTACCTTCTGCAGCCTACATCCTTCTGAATCTGCTTAGTGTATTCATCTCTTGGTCTTCCTCTACGATTTTTACCCTCCACGCTGCCCTCCAATACTAAATTTGTGATCCCTCGATGTCTCAGAACATGTCCTACCAAACGATCCCTTCTTCTAGTCATATTGTGCCACAAACTCCTCTTCTCCCCAATAGAGGTGTAAACTCTGGCGCATGAGACGATACGTGGACGTTGGTGTCATTTGGACCGCAGCTGCAACACGGCGAATGGAAACCCGAGGCCGCTGTTGAATCACCTGCTGCACTAGCTGCGCGCTGCCCTCTGTGGTCGCCCTACCTTTCCAGCACAGTCATCCGTCACGTTCCCAGTCCGTTGAAATTTTTCAAACAGATCAACCTCCTCATTAGTTAGGTGATCTACCCATCTAATCTTCAGCATTCTTCTGTAGCACCACATTTCGAAAGCTTCTATTCTCTTCTTCTCTAAACTATTTATCGTCCACGTTTCACTTCCATACATGGCTACACTCCATACGAATACTTTCAAAAATGACTTCCTGACACTTAAATCTATACTCGATGTTAACAAATTTCTCTTCTTCCGAAATGCTTTCCTTGCCATTGCCAGTCTACATTTTATATCCTCTCTACTCTGACCGTCATCAGTTATTTTGCTCCCCAAATACTAAAACCCCTTTACTACTTTAAGTGTCTCGTTTCCTAATCTAATTCCCTCAGCATCACCCGACTTAATTCGATTACATTCCATTATCCTCGTTTTGGTTTTGAGATGTTCATCTTATACCCTCCTTTCAAGACACTGTCCATTCTGTTCAACTGCTCTTCCAAGTCCTTTGCTGTCTCTGACAGAATTACAATGTCATCAGAGAACCTCAAAGTTTTTATTTCCTCTCCATGGATTTTAATAACTACTCCGAATGTTTCCTTTGTGTCCTTTACTGCTTGCTCAATATACAGATTGAATAACATTGGGGATAGGCTACAACCCAGTCTCACTCCCTTCCCAACCACTGCTTCCCTTTCATACCCCTCGGCTCTTATAACTGCCATCTGTTTTCTGTACAAATTGTAAATAGCCTTTCGCTCCCTGTATTTAACCCCTGCCACCTTCAGAATTTGAAAGAGAGTATTCCAATCAACATTGTCAAAAGCTTTCTCTAAATCTACAAATGCTAGAAACGTAGGTTTGCCTTTCCTTAATCTTTCCCGAGGTCGGCTTCTATTAGTTTTTCCGTTCGTCTGTAACGAATACACTTTAGTATTTTGCAGCTGTGACCTATTAAACTGATAGTTCAGTAATTTTCATATCTGTCAACACCTGTTTTCTTTGGGATTGGAATTATTATATTCTTTTTGAAGTCTGAGGGGATTTCGCCTGTCTCATACATCTTGCTCACCAGATGGTAGTGTTTTGTCAGGACTGGCTCTCCCAAGGCTTTCAGTAGTTCCAATGGAATGTTGTCTACTCCCGGGGCCTTGTTTTGACTCAGGACTTCCAGTGCTCTGTCAATCTCTTCACGCAGTATCATATCTCCTATTTCATCTTCATCTACTTCCTCTTCCATTTCCAACATATTGCCCTTAAGTACATTGCCCTTGAATAGACCCTCTATATACTCCTTCCACCTTTCTGCTTTCCCTTCTTTGCTTTGAAGTGGGTTTCCATCAAAGCTCTTGATATTCGTGCAAGTGGTTCTCCTTTCTCCAAAGATCTCTTTAATTTTCTTGTACGCAGTATCTATCCTACCCCTAGTGAGATAAGCCTCTACATCCTTACATTTGTCCTCTAGCTTATCCCTGCTTAGCCATTTTGCACTTCCTGTCGATCTCATTTTTGAGATGTTAGTATTCCTTTTTTCCTGCTTCATTTATTGCATTTTTATATTTTCTCCTTTCATCAATTAAATTCAATATTTCATCTGTTACCCAAGGATTTCTACTAGCCCTCGTCTTTTTACCTATTTGATCCTCTGCTGCCTTCACTATTTCATCCCTCAAAGTTACCCATTCTTCTTCTACTGTATTTCTTTCCCCCATTCCTGACAATTGTACCCTTATGCTCTCCCTGAAACTCTGTACAACCTCTGGTTCTTTCAGTTTATCCAGGTCCCATCTCCTTAAATTCCCACCTTTTTGCAGTTTCTTCAATTTTAATCTACAGTTCATAACCAATAGATTGTGGTCAGAGTCCACATCTGCACCTGGAAATGTCTTACAATTTAATACCTGGTTCCTAAATCTCTGTCTTACCATCATATAATCTATCTGATACCTTTTAGTATCTCCAGGGTTCTTCCATGTATACAACTTTCTTTCATGTTTCTTAAACCAAGTGTTAGCTATGATTAAGTTATGGTCTGCGCAAAATTCTAACAGGCATCTTCCTCTTTCATTTCTTACCCCCAATCCATATTAACCTACTATGTTTCCTTCTCTCCCTTTCCCTATGCTTGAATTCCAGTCACCCATGACTACTAAATTTTGATCTCCCTTCACTACATGCATAATTTCTTTTATCGCATCATACATTTCATCAATTTCTTCGTCATCTACAGAGCTAGTTGACATATAAACTTGTACCACTGTAGTGGTGTGGGCTTCGTGTCTGTCTTGGCCACAATAATGCGTTCACTATGCTGTTTGTAGTAGCTTACCCGCATTCCTATTTTCCTATTCATTATTAAACCTACTCCTGCATTACCCCTATTTGATTTTGTATTTATAACCCTGTATTCACCTGACCAAAAGTCTTGTTCCTCCTGCCACCGAACTTCACTAATTCCCACTATATCTAACTTTAACCTATCCATTTCCCTTTTTAAATTTTCTAACCTACCTGTTCAATTAAGGGATCTGACATTCCACTCTCCGATCCGTAGAATGCCAGTTTTCTGTCTCCTGATAACGACGTCCTCCTGAGTAGTCCCCGCCCGGAGATCCGAATGGGGGAGTATTTTACCTCTGGAATATTTTACCCAAGAGGACACCATCATCATTTAATCATACAGTAAAGCTGCATGCCCTCACGATAAATTACGGCTGTAGTTTCCCCTTGCTTTCAGCCGTTCGCAGTACCGGAACAGCAAGGCTATTTTGGTTAGTGTTACAAGGCCAGATCAATCAATCATCCAGACTGTTGCCCCTGCAACTACTGAAAAGGCTGCTGCCCCTCTTCAGGATCAACACGTCTGTTTGGCCTCTCAACAGATATCCCTCCGTTGTGGTAGCACCTATGATACGGCTATCTGTATAATTGAGGCACGCAAGCCTCCCCACCAACGCCAAGGTCCATGGTTCATGGGGGGAAGACCTTACTCTGACCAAACACACTGAACTATTGTGCCGGCTCCTTGGCCGTTATGCTATCTGTGCTATTGGCGAAAAGCGTTTACCATATGGGTACAGTTGTAAAGTTTCTTT
Organism: Schistocerca gregaria; assembly: GCF_023897955.1. NCBI lineage: Eukaryota > Metazoa > Arthropoda > Insecta > Orthoptera > Acrididae > Schistocerca > Schistocerca gregaria. The sequence continues at coordinate 644,638,870 of NC_064920.1, forward strand.
CCTCGATTTCTGGAAAAGTTTGCGTTTGCGGCCCCTATACCTGATGATGAAAAATGCTCTGTTTACAATTATCTGTCGATCCCTCCAATTTTGAGTCGATTGCTCATCATAACCTTTACTTACTTACTCACTGGTCATACCGGACTCGAGAGTCCATTACTGCAGTAATGTATTTTCGCCATCTGTCCCTGTCTTGGGCTAGTTCCTTCCATTCCACTTCAATACCTAAGCTCCTCACATCGGCCTTTACATTGTCCTCCCATCTACGCCTCGGTCTCCCCATGGGATTTTTTCCCTCTAGGTGCCCTACCAGTATTCTGCGCACTGCTCTGCCGTCATCCATTCGAGCTACATGACCCGCCCATCGCAGCCTACGTGATTTAATAATACTGATTATGTCAGGGCTTGAATAGAGTTCGTGAACCTCTTCGTTATGCAGTTTTTGCCACTCTCTGCTAATGTCATCCCTTTTTGCTCCGAAAATACTCTAAACGGCTTTTCATTTTGCACAGTGAGAGACCAAGTCTCACACCCATACAGCATAACTGGTAGGACAATAGTTTTGTATATTCTAATCTTTAAATTTCTAGACAATATCCGTGATGAAAGTAATCTATTCAATGAGAAGTAGCACGCATTTCCTGCCCGTAATCTCTTCTTCAGTTTGGATGCAATCTCATTTCTCGAAGCGATGTCCATGCCTAGATACTTAAATGTGTTCACTTTTTTCAAACTGCATGTCTCCAACTCTTAACATTTCCTGATCTACTGCTGTTGGCATTCTAGTAGTAACCAGGTATTTAGTTTTGTCTTCACTTATCCTTAGACCTACATCTTCACTTGCCTTGATTAACGCATTCACATTTGCTGTTACAGATTCTTTCCTATTGCTAATGATGTTTAGATCATCTGCATACCCTAATATCTTCATTTTTCCATTTAACTCCACACCCTCTGAATTATCTGCTGCCATTCACACAATATATTCTAGGACTAAATTAAAAAGTAGCAGAGAGAGGGCATCTCCATGCTTAAGTCCGTTCTTTATTACAAATTCTTCTGATTCCAATTTCCCCATACGTACTCTACCTTTTGTGTTTTTCAAACTCACTTCTATAAGTCTAACATACTTCTTTGGTATTCCAAGTTCCAAAAGAATTCTGTACAATTATGATTGCAATACTGAATCATATGATTTTGTAAAATCTATGAAAAGATTGTGAACTGGTTTATTGTATTCCCATTTCTTTTCCAAAATTTGATGCAAGGTGAATATTTGGTCTACAGTTAATCTGTTCCTCCGAAAGCCGGCTTGGTAATCCCCCACAATTTCATCTGCATATGGTGTAAGCCTGCTTAGCAGAATATTCGAGTAAAATTTTGGAACATATCGGTAATAGCGATATCCTTCTATAATTACCACAATCCCTTTTGTCACCTTTCTTAAAAATTGGGATCAGAATCGACTCCTGCCACTCTTTAGGTATCATTTCTGAGTTCCATACTTTAGTTATCACTTTGTGAACTGCTTCCACCAATTTCTGTCCCCCATTTTTTACTAATTCTGCAGTTATGCAATCTGATCCCGGTGTTTTATGGTTTTTCAATTTGTTGATTGCATCTCTTACTTCCTTTAACATTGGCTCAGGTATCTCGGGTTCTGCTGTATGTATTTTGTACGCCTGTTCATTTCCTGCTTCCTGGTGTACATTTAATAGATGCTCAAAATACGCCCTCCATTTACTTAATATAGCACTGGGGTCTGTCAGTATTCCCCCAGCATCCCCTCGAAGTGCATTTGTCCTAGCCTTGAAGCCCTTCCTATACCCATTTACGTCTAGGTAAAGTTTCCTTATGTTTTTTGTTTTACTGTTTGTTTCCATTTTTGTAATTTGATTGTTCAAATAATCTCTCTTCTTTGCCCGTAGCCTACGACCGACTTCCCTCCTCAAGTTCAAGAACTCCTCTAGTTTCCTGTCTCCCATTCTATCCCAATCTAATCGCACTTTGCTCCTTACCTCTACCAATTTTTTGCATTCCTCATCAAACCACGGTTTCCTCCCGTTCTTTGTAGTTGTACCTATTGTGACCTTCGCTGCCTCTTTGATATTATTCCTCACAGTGATCCACTGTTTATTTACATCCTTGTCTTGATCTTCGTGTGTCCTGAGAGCATCAAACCTATTTGAAATTTCTATCATGTACCTTCTTCTAAAGTTTTCATCATTTAGCTTGTCAGTGTCAAACCTAACAAGTTCTGCATTGTGACACCTTGAAGTTGCTGTAGATAGCCGTTGGTGAACTTTGGCAACTACAAGAAAATGATCGGAATCACAATCTGCTCTCCTGAAAGTCGTAACATTTTCTATTCTAGTGTGCCATCTTCGATCTACAAGAAAATGATCAATTTGGTTTCGGGTGTGTCCATCCGGAGAGACCCAAGTTGTTTTATGAACGTCCTTCCTTTTGAAATATGTGCTCTCAACAATCATGTCTTTTGAAACAGCAAAATTAACCACCCTTGTGCCATTCTCATTTAAAATGTTATGCAAACTTTCTTTCCCAATTGTAGGCCGGAATGCTTCCTCCTTCCCTATCTTTGCATTAAAATCACCTATGATTAATTTTGTATCATACGAGGAGAACGCATTCCACAGTTGATCTAGTTCTTCATAAAAGCAGTCTTTAACACTCTCTTCATTGTCCTCAGTTGGTGCGTGTACATTAATTACTACTAGTATATTCCACCTGCCTGACAACACTATAACTGATAGTCAGTCACTAATGAACCTTATATCTCTGATTGTGTGAAGCACTTTTCTCTGTACTGTGAAACCTGTTCCGAAACTGAGAGCATCCGCACCTCCATAGAAGAATGCATAGTTACCCCTCTTTATGCTCCCCTCCCCCTGCCACCGAGTTTCTTGAATAGCTGTAATGTCTACATTGTATCTATCTAATTCGTCTAATAATGTCTGGAATGTTCCTGGCCTGTTCAAACTTTTAACATTCCATGTTCCCAACCTGAAATTTCCTTTTGGCCTGAATCTCTTCAAAGTAGGTTCTGCCCGGAGATCCTTAATGAAATTTGTCATTAAAAATATATCACTTTTTCAAACCAACAGCTCAATTTATGGAATCAATACTAGAAATAAGAATAATCTCCACAAGAATTTAAAGTCACTTAGTCTTGTACAAAAAGGTGTACATTATTCAGGAACACACATTTTCAATAAAGCTTAACAACCAATTCAGTTTAAGAGAAGCCTAAAGGATTTATTGGTGGCCAACTCCTTCTACTCCATTGACGAATTTCTCAATAAAATATATATAACTCCTGTGCAATTTCAGTGCAGTAGTGTGTTCATTGTATGTATGTGTGTGTGTGTGTGTGTGTGTGTGTGTGTGTGTGTGTGTGTGTGTGTGCGTGTGTGTATGTGTGTGTGTGTGTGTGTGTAAGTACAATCTAACTTCTGCACCATTTCAGTGCAGTAATGTGTTCTTTGTAAATAAATATTATAGTATTGTGTTACATGTTTATTACCTTATAAATAAATAAAAAACTTTTTTATTTTAAATTCAGTGCATTAGTATTTGTAAAATGACTTTCATATAGTGTTCATTAAAAAATGACGATCATTCCACTTGGAACCTGTGGAATGGTACATTGGCTTATTTGTTTTAGTTGTAGATACTTGTCATGTATTGCTGTTTTTCTGACATGTTCCGCATCCTGGAGGACCTCCTCACTACGGATCAATTGGAATGAAAGTAAATCTAATGTAATCTAAAAACCGAATAGGAACCTAGTTTACCTCTGGAATATTTTACTTCACAGGGACCCATGACCATTAATGTTGCTGATTCTTGATGGATAGATTTGATAGTAAGAGAAGAAGAAACAGGGATGGTTCATCACACCATCACCTGCTCCCCACCGGCTGTCCGCGACTGCTAATTTTTTTTGTATTAGCAGCCATCCTTCATATCTGAAGGCCGTATCCCCTATCCACAACCTGGGGACGCGCTGTGCCATGGTGGTAGGGGCCCACGAGACATAACCTTTAGGGGTGATTTTCTCAAAATATCTTAGAGTCCTTCGTTTTAGGTTGTACACAAGTGACCTGCCAAATTTGAGCCGAATTGGTTGGCCGTGTCTGAGGTCTTCCCCTTGTTAGTATGACTATGTCATTGCTGATGTACTTTGGAACAATGTTAACGGGGTGCGAGTTGGTTGTATGTTGTCTGGTGGGATGGAAGGAAGGAGAGATGTAAAGTTTTTCTGGAGTTGCGTACAAATGGAATGTATTTTGCTGAGTGATCATTGTAATTGACAGCAGCAAGGCATCTAGGATTATTCAAAATTAAAATTACATACAAATCAGTTTGTCGTCTATGTTATTTCAAGAAACACGTCAACCTATAGGGTTTCAGAAACTACAAGAAAATCTTGGTACCAGGCAGAAGAAACTCAAGCAATGGATTGAAGGAGAATTTTTTGTTTAAAACTAGCACTCGACCCAGGCAATAATACTTTTACTCCATAAATACTGTATTTATTATGATTAATGGTCATCTAATTGTGCATAACAAAGAAGGTCGTTAAACTGGTGCCATTGTAACCAGGATACTTGTATGTTTGGATGTTTGACAGTGTTTGTGTTTCAGTTGACCAAAAAGCACATAATTGCGTTGCAAAGTGGAATGATTTTAAATCAAATGTAATTTTAGGTAGTACATGTGGAGGAGTTTTGGAATGATGCAACGCTATGGACAGACATTATCGTAATGGTTGAAGCATTCTTACTAAAGTTGATGCCACCTACCCAATCCATGACAATAGTAAGATAACTGTCAATTAGAACATTTATTTTTGTATTTTCTCAGTGCAGTGTAGTGTGAACAATTTGTCCGTATTTTTCTTGTATTGCTAATTTACGAACAAATTTACAAAAAATGGGTCGTGATCAGAACAATGAAATAAATGTGCTGAACCTACCAGCTTCAATTAATGAATTTAAACAGAACATAGCTGGTACAGACATATTTCAGGATGTATTAGACAATAGTTAACCAAAACTGTTAAATGAATCTGCACAGACTCAGGATTTTTAGGCAGTGTGATGAAGCAAGCTGGGATATTTCTACTTCCCCTCTTCTTTTGCCATCTGCTTCCTTAAATTAGAGTTTTTCATTTTTGGATAATTACTATTAATATACATATGATCTGCATTTCCATAAAAGAGAAAGGATGGCCCTCAGTTTTAAACAATATTACACCAGACCTAATTTTGTGCTTAGTTTTATGTATGTAATTGATTTTCTAATTTATTTCTGTGATGCCTAGTTAGTATCTTTTGTTGTAGCATGAAATCAGTAATTATTTTGTAACTTAATTCTACTGTTGACTTATAAACAAATATAAATTCTGTACTAATTACACACATTTGGAAGAAAAACTAATAGTATTCTTAAAGTATCTATTTAGCTCTATTCAAAAACATGTTATCAAAGCCAGCCCTTAATTAATTCCAAAGTATTAACAATTTTGTCCAAAGTATTGTTTGTGTAACGATATTTGTTAATTTCATCAATTAAACAAATGATTTGGGCTAACTCTTATGGTAGAAGAAACTGCTAAAAAGACAGAAGTTTTTGATGTATTCAATTAATTTAATGAGTCAAGTTTTAATTGTAGGCCTTGTAAATTGAAATTTGAACAATGTGTAATTTCAGCACCTATTATTGTGAGGATATATAAGGGTCCCAATTTTGGTCCTGAGACAGTCAGTTCATGGCCAACTTTTAGACGAGAAACCAGTGTTGGTTAGAACTACAACAATGCTTCAACTTAACTGTGAAATAAGTGATAAACAATTAGGGCATGTGTTAAGAAAATGACAGCGTCTGTTTTCTAATGTACCTTTTTGTTCTTCAAGAAATGTTAACTTTGTGGTCAGGCTTTTACTGCTTGTAGATGTTCAACAGTAAACTATCATAGCAGTATGTGCGTGTTTGCCTGAAACCTATTAATGAAGCTTATGGAAAGTTAAACAGTAGTGCACTGGCCATATGACTGTGTATGTTGGGGGATGATGTGAACAGTGAAAGTAAACAACTGTGAAATGCAAGTGTGCACCTGCCGGCTACATAATTTAAAGTAGTCTGTGTTTGACTTCCATCCCCCCATTTTTCAGCCACTATAGCAATGCTGTAGATCAACAAGGAGTACAACAACCAAAAAATAAAATAATAAAATAAATCGTGTGAACCGTCACAACAGTAGTGTGTTAGATTCGAGTCCAGACTGTGAGAAACAAGAACAGTCACATGTAAGTGAAACACTGCTGAACGAGAAACCCTAACAGTTAAATTTACAAGACGTGTTTACTGAATTAATTTCATCAATGGAAAAAATAGTGAAAAGTGTGAAAAAATAGTGAAAACTTGAAAAAAACTGTCATCAATGGAAAAAAAATAGTGAAAAACATGAAAAGTCAATAGTCTCAGAATGTAATCTCATTAGAGCAGAGCGTAATGCACAAATTTCTAATGTTAAAAAAGACTTAGTTGGAGCATTTTCTCAAGTGAAAGCTATAGACGAATGTATGAAAAAAGTAGAGGGGGAGTTGGAGGCTTCAGAGTCCAAAATATATCTTTAGAGACAAAAATAGGAAAACTAGACTAGGATCTCAGGTCTGAGATAGGTGCTGTTGAATTTAGATGTAAAGATGCTGTTGGAGACACTAGTAAACAAGCAGTAACCTTCATAAATAAGTTAAATAAAAAAAATAGTCAGTGTTGCCTCAGATGTAGATGGAAAAGTTCAGAAGATAGCTGAGATAACAGACTCAAATGTGTCACACTTACATAGTGATGTCACTATTATCAAAAAACAAGGACAACAGTTACAAGATGGGGCTCATCTAATAACATTTTGTAATGTTGGATACCCAAGCTATTCAATTATGCTCTTAAAGTGTTTCTCCAGTGACAAGCATTTTCATCCAGTTGATTTTATACAACATTGCCTTGATAGTTTTCTACCTTGTATGAGTGATGAATTAAAAATTAAGTTTATTAAAAGATCATTAGAAGGGGAAGCCTTGTCATGGGCCAACCACCTTCACTGTAAAAATTTCTCCATAGATTAATTTGAAGAGTCTTTCTTGAAAAAGTTTTGGTCTGATACTGAACAGGCAAGGATAAAGAGTGAGCTTTTAAATGGTCTGATGTACAGGGAGCAGAGAGGGGCTATGAAAGAGTTTTTCAAACACCAGATCATGAAACTTGCACACGTAGACCAACCTTTCGACGAATAATTCAAATAGATACACTTAAGAGAAGGGCACCAGAAAAAATTCAAATAGGGCTAGTTTATGAGACAGATGCATCTGTAGACCAGTTCCTAAAACATGGAGAGAAGTTAGACAGGGCATATACTGGGTTTGGCCAACATGGTACTGATTTCAGGAGGCCAAACTGGAGTAACCACAATCATAATAGAAATGCTAATGATAATGGCAATTTTAACCGAGGTCATAACAACAACACCTTGGGGAGGAATGACAGGAGTGCAAATAATTTTAGAAATTATCACAATGTAGGACCAAGCCATGGGGACCAACAGTTTTATGAGAATAGAAATGCTGGGAACAGAAATGGTGGTACGAATTTTGAAACTAGAGGCAGACAGTGGATAAATAATAACCAGTCCCCCCACATGTGAGAGATAATGACAGTAGAGGTGACAGGTTAAACTGAAACCCTCTCGGTTGGGGGAAACATTGGTGAACAGTCACTTTTTGGCAATAAACAGAAACATAAAACCTATACAACACTGATTATGTAAAATTTAGAGATTTAACACCATTTTAATATTTTCTGAGTACAAAAGTAGTGAAGAAGGATGTTTTTCTGTTTGTAGTGAAAAATTTTTTATTCGATTATACCAAAATGGTAAGGTAATGGAATTTTACAAAATGTACAAGCATATCAAATTATGTTGAGCACCCTGAGTAACCAGTAAACATGTAAGTGTAAAAGATTGTATAATTGCAGGAGTAATGTGATTAGTTTACAGTGTATACACAGTTTTTGGTAAATTTTGCGGAAGTATATGGTCTATATATACCTATTAGTAGAAGAGTACACCTGAGATATTTAATGTCATGCACTAATTTTCAGAGTGTTTGTACGATGTAACAAGTGAAAGTACAGTTGCCTAGTGAAGTCTGTTTGAAAGTAATGAAGTGATTGTAGGGAGTATTATCTTTCTGACCATTAAGTTGAATTAATAATATTGTATATAGTAATGAGTTGTGCAAGCAATACAGTGATTATATACAGTAAAATAATAAAACATGTAAACAGTGTAAGGTCTGTTTCTATTGTTAGAGGAAAAGCTATACCAGTTGTGAGGTCTGCTGCTACATGATTTTTTTTTGTGAGGTTGATCTATTGTGTAAGATGAAGCAGTCGATTTTTCTTAGGTAATTTTTAGTATGGAGTATTTAGTGGAGTAATGAGGTGATATTATGAGAATATGAGGTGAAGTTAATATGCTGATGCAATGGGGAGATATCTGATGTATTTAATGAAGTATGCATGTATTACTGTTGTAATGAGAAAAATGATTTGAGGTAGAGACTGGTAAGGGAACCTGTTTCTTCTTACTGTGGAGAAAGTTTATGAAAGACACACATAGCCAGCAAGGTTTGTAATGCAAGTGGTTTTTGAATTGAAGTAATAGATGCAAGTAAATACTCAGTTACATTTATGCAGAAAGGTTGATTCTATGTGAAGTGTGACATCTTTTGTAATTAGGCAACTTGGCAGTAATCTGTACAATGAAAAATGACTAAGCATCTTGTTGGTAATTTAATGTGAAGAACATGATGTTTGAATCTAGGAAGTAAACTGGAGAATGTTTTTAGTGAATTAAGAACTATATCTTGACAACACTACATACTTGTAAACTGTTGAAAGGTAATGAGAACTGCAAACTGTTTATTTCTGAACTTATGAATTTTTTTATATTTACCTGAATCGTATAAGGTAAGTCAGGATGACACGTCTGAACACTTGATGGTTGATGTATTCAGTACTCAAAAATGTTTATAAATTGAACTACCTATTGTGTCAGACTATGTACTTGAGACATATAACTGTTCCATTACTGTTTCTGAAAATCTAATTAGAGATGGAAGTTATTTTGTCACTTTTCTGAAAACATGATGAGGTACTTACTAAGTTTTTGAAACACTTTACCCCATGTGGGAGACTTTATACTGAAATTGTCTTGTGCTCGATGTACATCAACTGTTACAACATACAGTGAGTTGTTGAAACATGTAATGATCATTTTTTTTACATACCTTGAAGATACTGTCTCATAACTAGCAATATATGTATACTATTCTTTGTCTTTGAACTACTTGTAAACAGTGCAGAAGGCACCATGCAATTTTACGTAGATGTCTATGATACAGAGCTCTGAAATAAAAAAATCCTATTTTTACCGAAGTGTGTAAAATATATCAGGAGAGCGACTGAAATTTGTGGGCACTTCTTCCCAAAATTTGATACATAGTATCATCTGTGTACAGAATACAATTTTTTGTATTTTCCAGTTCTATCTAGTTTTAAGAGAATTTTCAACCAGAAATGGTATGTAAATTTCAGACAACCCCATGATCTGTGGAGGACACTTACTAAACGTGTTAGTTACATGACATGTTTCTATGGACATTCACCGTAGTGATTATAAATATGTTAATTTATTGATGTTTTATAGTATCGTAAACCATGAGTTGAACCAAATTGACAGTAAACTTGGCTGTGTGTTTAAACACCACTACATGGTATTCTCAACTGGACTTGAACTTAAATTGTCATGAAGAACTTTTAGTTATGTGACAGGTCTTACTGTATGGTATCCCCATTTGAAGTTGTGCCATGTCAGCATACCAGACTTATACACTCAGACGCATAAATTAAGGATAATTGCAGAATGTGGTGCCACACAATGTGGCACTACACAAAAATGGCACTAATAGCATAGGAACATAGGGAACACACAGGATACAGATCTGTAAGTCCACGGTATTGGTGATTAGTTGAGAAAACCGTCCCGAAACACATGTGCTACAAAACGCCACTGTTTCCTGTGCATGTACCCCGACATCAATATGGGATATGATCACCATGCACATGTACACAAACCGCACAATGGGTTGGCATATTCTGGATCAGGTGGTCGAGCAACTGCTGGGGTATAGCCTCCATTCTTGCACCAGTGCCTGTCAGAGCTCCTGAAGTGTCCTACGGGTGTGAAGACGCGCAGCAATATGTGAACCGAGGGCACCCCAGACGTGCTCAATGGGGTTTCGGTATGGAGAACAGGCAGGCCACGCCATTTGCCTGATATCTTCTGTTTCAAGGTACTCCTCCACAATGGCAGCTCGGTGGGGTCATGCGTTATCATCCATCAGGAGGAAGGTGGTACCCACTGCACCCCTGAAACGGCGGAAATACTGGTGCAGAATGACTTCCTGATACACCTGACCTGTTACAGTTCCTCTGTCAAAGACATGCAGGGGTGTACATGCATCAATCATAATCCCACCCCACACCATCAAACCACAACCTCCATAGAGGTCCCTTTCAAGGATATTAAGGGATTGGTATCTGGATCCTGGTTCATGCCAGATGAAAACCTGGAGAGAATCACTGTTCAGACTATACCTAGACTCGTCCATGAACATAACCTGGGACCACTGCTCCAATGACCATGTACTGTGTTCTTGACACCAGGCTTTACGGGTTCTACTATGACCACGGGTAAGTGGAATGCACGTGGCAGGTCCCCATGCGAATAAAACATGTATGTTCAGTCGTCTGTAGACTGTGTGTCTGGAGACAACTGTTCCAATGGCTGTGGTAAGGTCCTGGGCAAGGCTACCTGCAGTTCTCTGTGGCCATCTGCAGCACTGATGGTGAGATATCGGTCTTCTTGTGGTGTTGTACACCTTGTATGCCCCATACTGTAGCTCCTGGACACGTTTCCTGTCTCCTGGAATTGTTGCTATAATCTTGAGATAACACTTAGTGGCACTCAGAAGGCCCATGCTATGACCTGCTGTGTTTCACCTCTCTCCAGTCGCCCTAGTATTCTAATCCTCATAACGTCATCTATATGTGTTTGCTGAGCCATTTTCAACACATAGTCACCATTAGCACGTCTGAAAATGTCTGCATACATTCTCACTGAACCATACTCTGACATACACCAACCCCACCAGAACGTTGTTTCATCATGTATCAGCAACTGCTGGGGTATAGCCTCCCATTCTTGCACCAGTGCCTGTCAGAGCTCCTGAAGTGTCCTAGGGGTGTAAAGACGCGCAGCAATACGTGAACCGAGGGCACCCCAGACGTGCTCAATGGGGTTTCGGTATGGAGAACAGGCAGGCCACGCCATTCGCCTGATATCTTCTGTTTCAAGGTACTCCTCCACAATGGCAGCTCGGTGGGACCCTGCGTTATCATCCATCAGGAGGAAGGTGGCACCCACTGCACACCTGAAAAGGCGGAAATACTGGTGCAGAATGACGTCCTGATACACCTGACCTGTTACAGTTCCTCTGTCAAAGACATGCAGGGGTGTACATGCATCAATCATAATCCCACCCCACACCATCAAACCACAACCTCCATTTATGAGCATGAGTGTATTTGAACTACTATACACATAATCTAGTATCCTGGAACTGAGTAGTGCTTATGTAGCACACAGAACTCTATCAAATGCTTTGACATTTTAGTAGTGTCTATGCTGAACACAGTATTTTTTGAACTACTGACGATGTAAAATGGTATTGTAAGCTATGGTAGTGCCAAAAAGTCACAGAGGACTTGCTTCTGAGATATGGTATCGCATTTTTTGGTAGTGAGATTGGTATTGTAATCTACAATATTGCAAGTGGTATCATATTTTACAGTTACGATGAAAGTAACAGAAAAGACTGTTTTCAAAATAGTATTAACTTTTTTAAAATTGAGTAACTTTAGGAAGTCAAGTGTATAAGAGAACAAATAATTTATCTTATTATTTTCTGCATCCAAGATAAAATTTACTGATTGTTAGCCATGTTTTTGTCTTATTATCCATAATACATTAGTTTGCTTTACAATTTTGTCCTAGTATAGGTATTTTATTATTATTTGTAATTAGTATTTGTACAAAATTCAACAGCATAATTACATCTGACAAAGTCTAAATTTTTTTTTTTTTTTTTTCCTAGATGAGCTCATATTTTCTTTTGCCTAAGGGTTTGCCAAGTATTCTTTTCACTTAACTTCAAATTAGTTAAGTAATCATTTCGATGTTTCTCTGTTTTTTTTTTTTTTAATTCGTGTTCTGTGAGCCTTGTTTATCTTGCAATTTTCTCATGAAATATTTCATATATGTGGTTAGGGAAGTTTGGTTTCTGAAGCTGGTACACTGCAAAATCTTGTAGGAAATACACTGGAAGCAGTGTCCACTCCTAAAAAATCGTTAGGACCATCAGCAATATGAAGAACTATCAGACACCACCCTCTAAATTCAGTGTACACCAGACGCCTCCTTTTGTAAACATTGTGCCTGCCTGTGAGACGTTCCCTTGCAGTGGAATGCAAGCAAAACTCTTGAGGACGAGGGGGGGAGGGGGGGGGCGGTTGTTCTGAACCATCAGCAGGGAAGGTTATGCTGACTAGCTTTTGGGACGAAAAAGGCGTCATTTTGGAGCATTTCAGGCCACTAGTGCATCGTGCACAGATCTAAAAAATCATCTGTGGCCTGCAATCAAATCAAAGCGATGTGAATTGCTGTCAGCAGTTGTCCTTTCCCAACATGACAATGCAAGGTCCCTCACTGCCTGTAGAACTGTTGCAACAATCACAGACCTGCATTTTGAGTGTCTCCCTCATCCACCATACTCACCAGACCTTGCCCCAAGTGATTTCCATATGTTTGGACCACTCGAAGACGCAATGGGAGGAAAGACGCTCCATTCTGATGAAGAGGTACGCCACGCAGTGTGTGAGTGGTTGCGCGAACTGCCAAAAGAATTTTTTTTCTAAACGAATTTATGCAGTTTGTAAGTGCTGGAGGAATTGCATCGAGTGTGGGGAAGATTATGTTGAAAAGTGATACAGCTTTGTACCACTTCTGTACAATAAATAATATTTTAAAAAATGTTCAAAGTTTTCAATTGACTCACCCTTCTATAAAATCTCACGCCGCGGAGATGTCTGATTAGTATACACCAAGATGTCGATGAAGCAGAAAGTCATTCAAGTGTGAGAAGTAGTTCGTGAAAAATTACGGTTGCTGAGGTTAGGGCATATGGATCGACAGCAAACACTAAGAGAGACCTTTAAGCCGGTTACTAAATCTCTCCGACAGCTCTCAGCAAAAACAAAAACACACGATAACGAGGGTGTCGCCATTAACGAATTCATTATCCATCAAACCCCCAATCAGACAGATAGAACATTCAGTGTTAGCAGGTGAACACCGTACATGTTGGGTATGCATCCTATAACTGTAAATGATGACACAATACAGATTGGTGATTGATGGGTTGAGAGAACACCCAGCTTGATGAATCTTATTTTCCTAAGACCTACCAAAAAACCTATAAATTATTCAGTTAATGATAGGGAAACATACCGTGAAGTACTGCACATGACTGGTGTACATAAGATCACGACAAGCCTGACCAACAAGAAATATAAAACCATTATAAAACCAATACTTGAAAGTGAAAACAACAACAGCAACAGCAGTGGTGATGGTATTGACATTGAGCATAAAGCAGTGAACAATCAAATCCCACAGTATATACATTATGACGAACACAGTAGTTCGAGAACTGTACAAACCAGCGTGCAAAAAATACCCTCGTTGGCGTGTTACGGTTAAAGAGTTTGATGACTTATGGCAAGCTGATCTTGTAGATATGAGAGAATATTCACATGAGAATAATGCATTCAAATATATTTTAATTGTTATTGATACATACTCCTAATTTACCAGGGCATTACCTGCCAAAACAAAAACGGGTAGATATGTTGCGCATGTTTTTGAGCGTTTGCTACAGACAGAGATGAACCGATGCCCAGACAGCCACCAAACCAATCACACTGGGGTGTTCTACAATAGGTATTTCAAGACTGTGATGCAACGGTACAGAATACATCACTACTCAACAGGCAAGCATCCTGGAGCGTCTGAACAACACAATAAAAGGTCGAATGTGGATGCATTTTAACCTTTGCAACTCATAAAAATGGACAGATACCCTCCCAGAAATAACTGCTCAGTATAATCGAGCCAAACATACCACAATAAAAATGAGACCAATCGATGTCCATGATAATGTGCTCATGGATATGGTGTACAATCACATTAAAAGTGCTGGATCCACGCAGACAGAAATTTAAAGTAGGTGATTTGGTGCGTATCCCAAAACATGAAATGGCATTTGAGAAATCATACCTACTAGACTGGTCAACTGAGATATTTACAATTTCAAAGGTGTGGAGAACCAATCCTAGAATTTATATATTGAAGGATAGTAAAGGTGAACAAATTGCAGACTGCTTCTATACCGAGGAGTTACAGAAAAGCTCAGAACCGAATGTTTTTCTCGTAGAGAGAGTCATAAGATGTCGGGGAAATAAAGTATTAGTCAAATGGCTTGGTTTTCCTGCTACACAAAATAGCTGGATTGATGCCGACGATTTGCTGTATAATGGCGGCGCATAGTCCACAACCACCGCAGTAGTATAAAATGTGCGGTAGGAGACGCATTAGAGGAGGTGGTGGTATTCTAGACAAACTGCCAGTGGAATTACATATCCCTGGGTATAACTACTGTGGACCTGGGACAAAGTTTCAGAAACACTTGGCACGAAATGATAAGGGGGTTAATCTGCTCGACGAAGCATGTATGGAACACGACATTGCGAAAGCTGCAAACAGAGATCTATCAAGTCGTCACATTGCAGATAGGATTTTAGCTGATAAGGCTAAGGTAATACAGACAAGAAAGGATATTGGTATAGGTCAACGCATCACAGAATTTTCAGTTGATAAAACTATGTGAGGAAAAATTAAGTTGGGTTTAGGAGAGATGAATTTCGAGCAAGTTATGAATGCTGCACGTTGTCCATTAAACAAGAAGGAGAAGGGCAAGGGCGGGGAGCAGGGCTACAAGAACTATATCCTGACATCGATGTATGCAGCGAAAAATGCACTGAAGCGGAAAGATGCGGGAAGAAGAAGAAGATCGGTTAAAGCACCTTTCGTTTTACCAATACCCAAGACATCTGGCGGTTTTATTCCATTTCTCATCCCGGCCCTCTTCGCGCTCTTGGCGGTAGGTTCCCTCGCTGCTGGTGCTGCAGCTGTCGCTCAAAAGGTCATGAGCGCGCAAAACTCCCAAGCACAGTTAGAAGATGCAAGAAGACAATAACGCTTGATGGAAATCGCTTGGTCTATTCATAAATTTACAAGAAAAGCCCAGTAGCGGTCCTACCAGATCGACCACTCGCAAATACAGATCTTCTTAAGTTTGTTAGAGACAGATTCAATTACCAAGAATCCGTGGTGTTTTTATGCATGATGTTGTTGTTGTTGTTGTTATATTCAGTCCTGAGACTGGTTTGATGCAGCTCTCCATGCTACTCTATCCTGTGCAAGCTTCTTCATCTCCCAGTACCTACTGCAACCTACATCCTTCTGAATCTCCTTAGTATATTCATCTCTTGGTCTCCCTCTACGATTTTTACCCTCCACGCAGACGTGCATTGTCCTGTTGGAACAGCAAGTTCCCTTGCCGGTCTAGGAATGGTAGAACGATGGGTTCGATGACGGTTTGGATGTACCGTGCACTATTCAGTGTCCCCTCGACGATCACCAGAGGTGTACGGCCAGTGTAGGAGATCGCTCCCCACACCATGATGCCGGGTGTTGGCCCTGTGTGCCTCGGTCGTATGCAGTCCTGATTGTGGCGCTCACCTGCACGGCGCCAAACACGCATACGACCATCATTGGCACCAAGGCAGAAGCGACTCTCATCGCTGAAGACGACACGTCTCCATTCGTCCCTCCATTCACGCCTGTCGCGACACCACTGGAGGCGGGCTGCACGATGTTGGGGCGTGAGCGGAAGACGGCCTAACGGTGTGCGGGACCGTAGCCCAGCTTCATGGAGACGGTTGCGAATGGTCCTCGCCGATACCCCAGGAGCAATAGTGTCCCTAATTTGCTGGGAAGTGGCGGTGCGGTCCCCTACAGCACTGCGTAGGATCCTACGGTCTTGACGTGCATCCGTGCGTCGCTGCGGTCCGGTCCCAGGTCGACGGGCACGTGCACCTTCCGCCGACCACTGGCGACAACATCGATGTACTGTGGTGACCTCACGCCCCACGTGTTGAGCAATTAGCGGTACGTCCACCCGGCCTCCCGCACGCCCACTATACGCCCTCGCTCAAAGTCCGTCAACTGCACATACGGTTCACGTCCACGCTGTCGCAGCATGCTACCAGTGTTAAAGACTGCGATGGAGCTCCGTATGCCACGGCAAACTGGCTGACACTGACGGCGGCGGTGCACAAATGCTGCGCAGCTAGCGCCATTCGACGGCCAACACCGCGGTTCCTGGTGTGTCCGCTGTGCTGTGCGTGTGATCATTGCTTGTACAGCCCTTTCGCAGTGTCCGGAGCAAGTATGGTGGGTCTGACACACTGGTGTCAATGTGTTCTTTTTTCCATTTCCAGGAGTGTATAATAACAACATTTAATTGGATGGTTCCAACTTAACTGAGCAGCTCTCAATATTTTTGAACTGGCTGGCTCTGCACATTTTCCACCACAGACAGCTGAAATACTTTAATAACAATTTATGGGCTGGCTGTAAAGCGTCCAACCCAAACAGCTGTACTAAAAAAAATGATCTGGATGGAATTCAGACTACTTTGACTGGAAGGCTAGTGGTGGATGAAGCTTAAACACTACTCTATTTACACACACACACACACTCACACACACACACGCTTCACGAAATAATATTTTTATTTTTTGAATCACACACACACACACACACACACACACACACACACACACACACACAGATATATATATATATATATATATATATATATATATATATATATATATATATATATATATATATATATATATATATATCGTGGCCCATTGATAGTGACTGTGCCAAATATCTCAAGAAATAAGCATCAAACGAAAAAAACTACAAAGAACGAAACTCGTCTAGCTTGAGGGGGGAAACCGGATGGTTGGCCCGCTAGAAGGCTCTACCAAGGGTCACACGGATATCAACTATGTTGTTTTAAATAGGAACCCCCATTTTTATTACATATTTTTGTAGTTGTTGTTGTTGTCTTCAGTCCTGAGACTGGTTTGATGCAGCTCTCCATGCTACTCTATCCTGTGCAAGCTGCTTCATCTCCCAGTACCTACTGCAACCTACATCCTTCTGAATCTGCTTAGTGTATTCATCTCTTGGTCTCCCTCTACGATTTTTACCCTCCACGCTGCCCTTCAATGCTAAATTTGTGATCCCTTGATGCCTCAAAACATGTCCTACCAACCGATCCCTTCTTCTAGTCAAGTTGTGCCACAAACTTCTCTTCTCCCCAATCCTATTCGATACCTCCTCATTAGTTACGTGATGTATCCATCTAATCTTCAGCATTCTTCTGTAGCACCACATTTTGAAAGCTTCTATTCTCTTCTTGTCCAAACTAGTTATTGTCCATGTTTCACTTCCATACATGGCTACACTCCAAACAAATACTTTCATAAACGACTTCCTGATACATAAATCTATATTCGATGTTAACAAATTTCTCTTCTTGAGAAACGCTTTCCTTGCCATTGCCAGTCTACATTTTATATCCTCTCTACTTCGACCATCATCAGTTATTTTACTTCCTAAATAGCAAAACTCCTTTACTACTTTAAGTGTCTCATTTCCTAATCTAATTCCCCCAGCATCACCCGATTTAATTTGACTACATTCCATTATCCTCGTTTTGCTTTTGTTGATGTTCATCTTATATCCTCTTTTCAAGACACTGTCCATTCCGTTCAACTGCTCTTCCAAGTCCTTTGCCGTCTCTGACAGAATTACAATGTCATAGGCGAACCTCAAAGTTTTTATTTCTTCTCCATGAATTTTAATACCTACTCCAAATTTTTCTTTTGTTTCCTTTACTGCTTGCTCAATATACAGAATGAATAACATCGGGGAGAGGCTACAACCCTGTCTCACTCCTTTCCCAACCACTGCTTCCCTTTCATGCCCCTCGACTCTTATGATTGCCATCTGGTTTCTGTACAAATTGTAAATAGCCTTTCGCTCCCTGTATTATACCCCTGCCACCTTCAGAATTTGAAAGAGAGTATTCCAGTCAACATTGTCAAACGCTTTCTCTAAGTCTACAAATGCTAGAAACGTAGATTTGCCTTTTCTTAATCTTTCTTCTAAGATAAGTCGTAAGGTCAGTATTGCCTGACGTGTTCCAACATTTCGACGGAATCCAAACTGATCCTCCCCGAGGTCCGCATCTACCAGTTTTTCCATTCGTCTGTAAAGAATTCGCGTTAGTATTTTGCAGCTGTGACTTATTAAACTGATAGTTCGGTAATTTTCACATCTGTCAGCACCTGCTTTCTTTGGGATTGGAATTATTATATTCTTCTTGAAGTCTGAGGGTATTTCACCTGTCTCATACATCTTGCTCACCAGGAGGTAGAGTTTTGTCATGACTGGCTCTCCCAAGGCCGTCAGTAGTTCTAATGGAATGTTGTCTACTCCGGGGGCCTTGTTTCGACTCAGGTCTTTCAGTGCTCTGTCAAACTCTTCACGCAGTATCTTACCTCCCATTTCGTCTTCATCTACATCCTCTTCCATTTCCACAATATTGTCCTTAAGTACATCGCCCTTGTATAAACCTTCTATATACTCCTTCCACCTTTCTGCCTTCCCTTCTTTGCTTAGAACTGGATTGCCATCTGAGCTCTTGATATTCATACACGTGGTTCTCTTCTCTCCAAAGGTCTCTAATTTTCCTATAGGCAGTATCTATCTTACCGCTAGTGAGATAAGCTTCTACATCCTTACATTTGTCCTCTAGCCATCCCTGCTTAGCTATTTTGCACTTCCTGTCGATCTCATTTTTGAGATGTTTGTATTCCTTTTTGCCTGCTTCATTTACTGCATTTTTATATTTTCTCCTTTCATCAATTAAATTCAATATTTCTTCTGTTACCCAAGGATTTCTAGCAACCCTCGTCTTTTTACCTACTTTATCCTCTGCTGCCTTCACTACTTCATCCCTCAGAGCTACCCATTCTTCTTCAACTGTGTTTCTTTCCCCCATTGCTGCCAATTGTTCCCTTGTGCTCTCCTTGAAACTCTGTACAACCTCTGGTTCTTTCAGCTTATCCAGATCCCATGTCCTTAAATTCCCACCTTTTTGCAGTTTCTTCAGTTTTAACCTACAGGTCATAACCAATAGATTGTGGTCAGAGTCTACATCTGCCCCTGGAAATGTCCTACAATTTAAAACCTGGTTCCTAAATCTCTGTCTTACCATTATATAATCTATCGGATACCTTTTAGTATCTCCAGGATTGTTCCATGTATACAACCTTCTTTTATGATTCTTGAACCAAGTGTTAGCTATGATTAAGTTATGCTCTGTGCAAAATTCTACCAGACGGCTTCCTCTTTCATTTCTTAGCCCCAATCCGTAATCACCTACTATGTTTCCTTCTCTCCCTTGTCCTACTGACGGATTCCAGTCACCCATGACTATTAAATTTTCGTCTCCCTTTACTACCTGAATAATTTATTTTATCTCATCATACATTTCATCAATTTCTTCATCATCTGCAGAGCTAGTTGGCATATAAACTTGTACTACTGTCGTAGGCATGAGCTTTGTGTCTATCTTGGCCACAATAATGCGTTCACTATGCTGTTTGTAGTAGCTTACCCGCATTCCTATTTTCCTATTCATTATTAAACCTACTCCTGCATTACCCCTATTTGATTTTGTATTTATAACCCTGTATTCACCTGACCAAAAGTCTTGTTCCTCCTGCCACCGAACTTCACTAATTCCCACTATATCTAACTTTAACCTATCCATTTCCCTTTTTAAATTTTCTAACCTACCTGCCCGATTAAGGGATCTGACATTCCACGCTCCGATCCGTAGAATGCCAGTTTTCTTTCTCCTGATTTTTGTAGTACGTAAAGAAATATGAATGTTTTAGTTGGACCATTTTTTTTGCTTTGTGATAGATAGTGCTGTAATAGCCACTAACGTATAAGTACGTGGTATTACGTAACATTCCGCCAGTGCGAACGTTATTTGCTTCGTGATACATTACCCACGTTAAAATGGACCATTTACCAATTGCGGAAAAGATCGATATCGTGTTGATGTATGGCTATTGTGATCAAAATGCCAAACGGACGTGTTTTATGTATGCTGCTCAGTATCCTGGATTCGACATCATCCAAGTGTACGGACCGTTCACCGGATAGTTACGATATTTAAGGAAACAGGAAGTGTTCAGCCACATGTGAAACGCCAAACAAGACCTGCAACAAATGATGATTCCCAAGTAGGTGTTTTAGCTGCTTTCGCGGCTAATCCGCACATCAGTAGCAGATAAATTACGCGAGAATCGGAAATCTCAAAAACGTCGGTGTTGAGAATGCTACATCAACATCGATTGCACCAGTACCATATTTCTAGGCACCAGGTATTGCATGGCGACGACTCTGAACGTCGTGTACAGTTCTGCCACTGGGTACAAGAGAAATTACGGGACGATGACAGATTTTTTGCACGGGTTCTATTTAGCGACGAAGCGTCATTCACCAACAGCAATAACGTAAACCGGAATAACGTAGGGCAACGGAAAACCCACCATGTCTGCGACAAGTGGAACATCAGCGACCTTGGCGGGTTAATGTATGGTGCGGCATTATGGGAGGAAGGATAATTGGCCCCCATTTTATCGATGGCAATCTAGATGGTGCAATGTATGCTAATTTCATGTGTAATGTTCTACCATGTTACTACAAGCTGTTTCACTGCATGACAAAATGGCGATATACTTCTAACATGATGGACGTCCGGCACATAGCTCGCGTGCGGTTGATGCGGTATTGAATAGCATATATTTCGTAACAGGTGGATTGGTCGTCGAAGCACCATACCGTGGCCCGCACGTTCACCAGATCTGACGTCCCCGGATTTCTTCATGCGGAGAAGTTTGAAGGCTATTTGCTATCGTGATCTACCGACAACGCCTGACAATATGCGTCAGCGCATTGTCAATGCATGTGCGAACATTACGGAAGACGAACTACTCGCTGTTGAGAGGAATGTCGTTACACGTATTGCCATATGCATTGAGGTTGACGGACATGATTTTGAACATTTATTGCATTAATGTGGTAATGAAATGTCGTGTGGCTTGGGCCTCCCGTCGGGTAGACCGTTCGCCTGGTGCAGGTCTTCCGTTTTGACGCCACTTATTTACAGGTAATGACGCTGTAACAGCATGCGTTCTCAGAAAAGATAAGCTCACAAAGGTACATGTATGACATTGGAACAACCGAAATAAAATGTTCAAACGTACCTACGTCCTGTATTTTAATTTAAAAAACCTAACTGTTACCAACTGTTCGTCTAAAATTGCGTGCCATATGTTTGTGACTATTACAGCGCCATCTATCACAAAGCGAAAAAAGTGGTCCAACTAAAACATTCATATTTCTTTACGTATTACACGAATATGTAATAAAAATGGGGGTTCCTATTTAAAAAAAAAACGCAGTTGATATCCGTTTGACCTATGGCAGCGTCATCTAGCGGGCCAACCATAGCGCCGTAGGGTTTCCCCCTTCAAGCTATACAAGTTTCGTTCTTTGTAGTTTTTTCGTTTGACGCGTATTTCAGCAAAGGGCTGTTGTCTTGGACAGCGTGCAACGTTCAGCAAAGAAAAGCATTTATCGGAGAGGTGCTGACTCAGGGTAGTGAGTGGCAGCCCACGATGGCACCTGTGCAAGCTAGACGTGGATACGCATGCCAAAGCGTGCAGGATCAGCCCATGGGCCATGTGCAGATGGTAGCAGCTAACAGCGGCGACAGTTGCCCTTACAGGTGTTGGAGAACTACTACAGCATTTGCCCTCTCGTGCGGTGATCAGCAACAAGGTTTACCACCACAGGTGATGGTGGTAGCACAGCTAGATGGCCCAAGCTCATCTGTGGACCTCTGAAGTCGGGGCCAACAGCAGAGTGAAGTTAGATGGTAAATGGCCGCCGGTCCGAAGATACCAGCTCAGCAGCATCCAGACTTACAATTAGTACAAACAGCAGGCCTGCAGTTAGGAAAGGCAGAGTTTGACAGAGCAACTCTTTGACTCGTTTCGAATCGTGGACTTGGTCGCACGCCCCCCATAGCTGGGTCCTGGTTATGACTGAATCGTGCTAGTCTAGAACATGTGGTATACAGGGTGTTCCATAAATACTTCTACAAATTTTCGGTAGAGGTCCCTTACACCAAAAAAGAAAAATAAGCTCATACAAACACTTCATTTTCGGGTTATTAATGAAGGCTGAGGTTCAACAGCTACACTTACCTGTGCACTCGTTTGACTCATTGTATCATAGACGACTTTGTGCTGACAGGGTGACTTGCTTACATTCGTCATTCGTCTGTCTTCGTGTCCATTGTGTACATGTACTACATGTAGTGAGTGAAGTGAAAGTGCTCCATTCAGTCATTGTAGGATATTCATTTTGTGAGCAGACAGACAAGATTTTTATGTGCGGGCACTCAAGTGGTAATGGACACGAGGCTGCATAGCTGTATCAGTTGGCGTTTGCAGAGTGAAGAGGGCTGTCTTCCAACCTCTGGTGCTACGCACCATCGCGTCGTCGAGACAGTATCTGTAGCACCACAGACTGCTGACCGAGAAAAATCACATTTTGTCATATGCTTGACTGGGAAGAGCACATTCTGTAGGCTGTCGATGAAGAGCTAAGCATCAGCGCAAGACAAGTGGCTCTGGGATGTGGTAAATCTCCAAGTTCAGCAACGAGGTTACTTCACCAGCAGATCATGTATGTGTATCGTTTTCAACGTGTGAGGGGCTTTAACCATACGATCACCAACCATGGGAGAACTTTTGCCGATATTTGTTTTACAAATTGACAAACTGTTGTTTGGTCTCTTTAGTTTTGCTTACAGATTTAGCAACGTTTGAAAGAGATGGAATAACAAATTTCTCCATCCAGTACAATTAGGCCATCACAGTCCTCATGCTACAATACAGGCTAGCATCAATTTAAGATTAATGTGTGGGCTAGAATTGTAAATGACTGTCTGGTAGAGCCATACGCTCTCCCATCACTTCTTACAGATACTATCCTCATGGACTTGATTCAGAACGCTATCCAAGACCTAGCAGATGTGACCCTGAAAATAAGAAGAAACGTGTGGTTTATGCAAGATGGAGTTCCAGCATTTTCAGAGTCAGTGGTCGAGACGCACAGGTTGTTATCTACCATGACAGATAGAGGAGGAAACTCTTCATTGATGCGTCATGGGACCCTGTGAAACCATTCGAAACCGCTAGGGAGTATTTGAAACGATGTGACAATCCATGATTTGATGAGTGCACGCGTGTTTAGAAGTAAGAGGAGGACATTTAGAGCTTTTGTTATGAGTTTATTTATGAATTTGTGTGTTGATGAGCTCCAATCACTTAAATTGTAACTTTTACTAAATCGCAAAAGCATATATGTTTGTGTAAGCTTTTTTCTTGTTTTTGTGAAAGGAACCTGTCTGCAAAGTTTGTAAAAGTATTTTGAAACACATTATATATGCAAGCCTGGTTCACTACTGTTCCTGAAAAGCCATAACAGGATCAAACTGCAAGGCGTGACCTGTGAGCAAGCTTTCTCGTCGTGTCAACAATTTCATAGCCCTGGTGGTGCAGTAGTGGTGCGGCAACATCTTTCAGAAGTCCCAGGCGGCGAGCTCTGCAATATCAGCGTACTGAGTACATCTTCTTAAGAAAGAACACCTGCTTTTGAAGTTTCTTGCGCCACCCTCGCTATGATGTCTGTTTGCTAAGACAATCACAGAAGTCTGCTACTTCGCCAGAATGAGTCGCAGCTCAACGTTATCGTTGTACTTAGAGCATTAGAGTACGTCAGTATCCCACTTCCTTCTACGTTGGTTCTTCTGAACGATTCTCTTAAACTGAAGTCTACTCTTCATCACTGCTAAATTATGATCTGTATCGATTTCTGCTCCTTACAATACATTATCTGAGTTAGGAATCTTTGTTTCACCTTGATAGTTACGTTAGTTAAGGAAACAGGAAGCGTTCAGCCACATGTTAAACATCAACCACGACCTGCAACAAATGATGATGCCGAAGTAGGTGTTTCAGCTGCTGTCGCGGCTAATCCGCGCATCAGTAACAAAAAAATTACGCGAGAATCGGGAATCTCAAAAACGTCGGTGTTGAGAATGCTACATCAACATCGATTGCACGCGTACCATACTTATATGCACCAGGAATTGCATAGCGACGGCTTTGAACGTCGTGTATAGATCTGCCACTGGGCACAAGAGAAATTACGGGACGATGACAGATATTTTGCACACGTTCTATTTAGCGACGAATCGTCATTCACCAACAGCGGTAACGTGAACCGGCATAATATGCACTATTGGGCAACGGAAAATCCACGATGGCTGCGACAAGTGGAACATCAGCGACCTTGGCAGGTTAATGTATGATGCGGCATTATGGGAGGAAGGATAATTGGCTAACATTGTATCGATGGCAATCTAAATGGTGCAATGTATGCTGATTTCCTACGTTATGTTCTACCGACGTTACTACAAGATGTTTCACTGCATGACAGAATGGCGATGTACTTCCAACATGATGGATGTCTGGAACATAACTGGTGTGTGGTTGAAGCGGTATTGAATAGCATATTTCATGACAGTTGAATTCGTCGTTGAATCACCATACCATGGCCCTCACGTTCACTGGATCTGAAGTCCGCGGATTTCCTTCTGTGGGGAAAGTTGAAGGATATTTGCTATCGTGATCCACCGACAACGCCTCACAAGATGCGTCAGTGCATACATATTTTTACAATCACACAAATGCACACACTCACACCACACATCACACACAAACAATAATTACACTATGATAAAAGAGCCATACTATTTGATACATAAACTCCCATCCCATTCACTCACTCATTCTCTCTCTATCTCTCAATCAGAGTCCCCCATCCCTACTTTCACTTCAAGTAAATAGTACGAGTATGTGAGGGTTTGCATACCCATGCTCACAAATGACTCTTTTATCGTCATGAGGAGACAATCCGACTTTAGATTGCAGTACAGTGTAGACCTCGTGACCTTGCAATCCGCATGTTAGTTTGTCATACAATGTGTGGAGAAGCGCCTTCAACGCTGCGGTCGTACAGGCACTGCAAGTAGTCTTCCACCGTGAGGGTGCGAGATGCCACATGTCGAACACCCTTTGCCAGCCTCTGGGTGCCTCCGTCAGTTGTACGATATGCATACATTTTGGACCTCAATCCCACAAACTCTACAATCGGTAAACCATTCGCCTCATCCTTCATAAGACCAATACCTTCATGTTCTTAGGAACAATACTGTAAGGATTATCGATCTCATAAGAAGAAGTGTCGAATTATTTACCATGGCACCTATTAACTTCATATAGATCGCAGTTCTTTATCCACCAGATGAAGCTGTCTGTACCCATGTAAAGTAATTTAGGAGCTGTGAAATGAGGTCTTGCAAACTCGTAGTGGAAGCAGTACATGTAGAATTTAGGAGATATCCAGTATGCACATCCTCAAATAAATAGGCTTCATAAACTCTACTGCAGTCTACAACATTTCCACAGCAACAAAGTTTTCATTGAAAATGGTGGCATGCTTAAAATTTGGGCTGGCAATGCAATTTCTCACACCATAACGCCCTTTCCATGCTGTTCTAATCAAAATATCGCGTTCATTTCTTACATTCTGCATAGTTTTCCCGAAAATGAAATTGTTCATCAATTAATAAAAATCTTTTTCAAAATCATTACTTGCGACCGCCCTCTTTTCGATATTTAATTCAATATACTCCTTAAACCATGGGGATTGCTTGAAGGAGGTAGCCTGGGTGATTCTAATGAGCTTCATTCCTAAGCTGAGGCACTATTGGAGATTACAATAATGAATAATATGCCTCTGTTTATCTCCAACAGTAACAATCAGTTTAGGGATGGTACTTCCTCACGGACTTCGTTGCTCCGGACATAATGCCAAGTCGATTGTCTTTCCATGAAAATTATTAGGATATGTGATGTCTGCCCCAAGCACATACTCTACGTCAGAATGGGCCACAAGACCCACTATTTTTCCACCTAATCCCTTCAATTCGTCTTCAGGCACCCATCAAAACTCACCAACCGACAGTGGCTGCATCATGGCACGTCTGTATAAGTTGTTCAAACCTAAGTACACAATGTAACTTGAATCAAGGGATGCGTTAAACCCGACCCCGATCTGAGGGTTATTTGCCTTGGCATGCCTGTGGATGCATTGGCAAAGTCCCCCACGGATCCTGCACTCAAAAAATACACTCCTGCAAATGGAAAAAAGAACACATTGACACCGGTGTGTCAGACCCACCATACTTGCTCCGGACACTGCGAGAGGGCTGTACAAGCAATGATCACACGCACAGCACAGCGGACACACCAGGAACCGCGGTGTTGGCCGTCGAATGGCGCTAGCTGCGCAGCATTTGTGCACCGCCGCCCTCAGTGTCAGCCAGTTTGCCGTGGCATACGGAGCTCCATCGCAGTCTTTAACACTGGTAGCATTCTGCGACAGCGTGGACGTGAACCGTATGTGCAGTTGACGGACTTTGAGCGAGGGCGTATAGTGGGCATGCGGGAGGCCGGGTGGACGTACCGCCGAATTGCTCAACACGTGGGGCGTGAGGTCTCCACAGTACATCGATGTTGTCGCCAGTGGTCGGCGGAAGGTGCACGTGCCCGTCGACCTGGGACCGGACCGCAGCGACGCACGGATGCACGCCAAGACCGTAGGATCCTACGCAGTGCCGTAGGGGACCGCACCGCCACTTCCCAGCAAATTAGGGACACTGTTGCTCCTGGGGTATCGGCGAGGACCATTCGCAACCGTCTCCATGAAGCTGGGCTACAGTCCCGCACACCGTTAGGCCGTCTTCCGCTCACGCCCCAACATCGTGCAGCCCGCCTCCAGTGGTGTTGCGAGAGGCGTGAATGGAGGGACGAATGGAGACGTGTCGTCTTCAGCGATGAGAGTCGCTTCTGCCTTGGTGCCAATGATGGTCGTATGCGTGTTTGGCGCCGTGCAGGTGAGCGCCACAATCAGGACTGCATACGACCGAGGCACACAGGGCCAACACCCGGCATCATGGTGTGGGGAGCGATCTCCTACACTGGCCGTACACCTCTGGTGATCGTCGAGGGGACACTGAATAGTGCACGGTACATCCAAACCGTCATCGAACCCATCGTTCTACCATTCCTAGACCGGCAAGGGAACTTGCTGTTCCAACAGGACAATGCACATACGCATGTATCCCGTGCCACCCAACGTGCTCTAGAAGGTGTAAGTCAACTACCCTGGCCAGCAAGATCTCCGGATCTGTCCCCCATTGAGCATGTTTGGGACTGGATGAAGCGTCGTCTCACGCGGTCTGCACGTCCAGCACGAACGCTGGTCCAACTGAGGCGCCAGGTGGAAATGGCATGGCAAGCCGTTCCACAGGACTACATCCAGCATCTCTACGATCGTCTCCATGGGAGAATAGGAGCCTGCATTGCTGCGAAAGGTGGATATACACTGTACTAGTGCCGACATTATGCATGCTCTGTTGCCTGTGTGTATGTGCCTGTGGTTCTGTCAGTGTGATCATGTGATGTATCTGACCCCAGGAATGTGTCAATAAAGTTTCCCCTTCATGGGACAATGAATTCACGGTGTTCTTATTTCAATTTCCAGGAGTGCAGAAGCATTGCAGCATCAGTAAAAAGTTCGATGCTGTCCCTCGTTTTTTTAGCATAGCATCCCAGGATAACCCAGATGCCATGTAATAAACGACAGGGCCCAGAGAGTATGTGGCCATACATACCATACTCACGCACTGGAACTTTTTGAAAACATCTGCAATAAAATGCACATCTGTGTCCACATATAGTCTTGCATATTCTCCCAAATTGGGTATGTTGAATTCCCGCCAGACATTCACAGCATGCTTATAATCTGCTGTAGTTACGGCATCGCCTGTGAGAGTACTGGTAAATGCAAAAACGTTGGGAAGCCTGTTTTCTTTGAGTTTTGCCATACTATCAACATAATCATATGGCAAATCTCCTTTCCTAGTCACAAGTTGGAACTTTTCATCATCAGGAAATGCAGATCGAGCGATATGCATATCATTCTGAAGTAGAGTTTCAACGAGTTTCTGAACTGAAGTCTGCTTAAAGCGTAAAGAGACAAGGAAGCGGAGCTTAATTTTTGGCGACATTTGTTTTGTGAAAGAGATGTACTTCCCAACACTTTCAGGCAGGACACTGACCTGATCTTTCTTCATAACGAAGTTAGCCAAGTGGTCAACCAGAAAATGAGCGTCATACCCATTCAAATTGTGGTAAAAGACAGGTATGTGCCGTGGTAACTTCAAATTACATGGGCACCACGGAACTTTCCTGTAAGATGGCAATGATTTATACGGCGAGTTTCCGCTTTTCTATCAAACAGCAGTCCTCAAATATGACAATTGACAGTATTTTCATGCAATTCCTTATCTTCCTTCGATTTGGTCATGGGAATATTGGTAATGTAGAGATTATCAACTCTCCCCGAATGTTTTTCAAGCTCAGTGAGAAGCCAAACCGCAGGATCGTCCCCGACATAAGACTCATAGTGGTTAAGTTTAGAATCATATCCACATACAACTTGGAATGCTATCACATAAAGTACGCGCTTTTTTAAGAAAGTTGTATATGAGGCTAAGGGGTTCCCTTCACAGGGTGTAATAGGAGCCAGCAGGCATTCAAAGTCGGCGTACACAACAAACAGACATGCTGCTGGTGGTGAGCATTTTGAAATTTAATGAAGTTATTTTCCTCTGTGGTCATAATAACATGTACTGGGTCCTCGGAATCACAATCTAATAGATGTATCGTTAATAACTTGTCTGACGAAAAATAATTCAGACACCTTAAACAAATACGCTTTTTACACCGTTTGTTACTTAACTGGGAGTATAGGAGGTGGGACACATCTTTGATCCAAACATAGTGATAATTATCGCCTTCAGAGAGGAGCAGCATGTTTACATGCAGCTCACACTCTCCTGCAGATTTGGAGAAATGGACGGGGCGGACGACAATGTGCTTGCCCTGCTCACCTGACTTGCTTTTCTTCTCCAGGCCATAAACGTGAACCAATGTGCCAATATTCTGCGCCTCTAATTTATGTTTGTCCTGGATATTGATAGGTGAACTCTATACCACTGAAGTTATAATACGTCTCAATATCACAGACTTTGTAACTGTTCAGACGCTGTGCATATTCTGTATAACTTCTCTGTAATTTCTCTCATAAGCCAGGATTGAGCACGCAAAACAAGCTTGATCCTTTCTATTTTCGATATTATTCCCACTTCTTCTTAATATCCTCAGTGAGATCAATATAACACGACCCTCCATTTACTGGATCGTAGACATATATATGGAGACGGCCAGTGTGACCATGCGGTTCTCGGCACTTCAGTCTGGAATCGCATGACCGCTACGGTCGCAGGTTCGAATCCTGCCTCGGGCATGGATGTGTGTGATGTCCTTAGGTTAGTTAGGTTTAAGTAGTTCTAAGTTCTAGGGGACTGATGACCACAGATGTTAAGTCCCATAGCGCTCAGAGCCATTTGAACCATGTACATGGGTGTCAAGGTGTGGTATATGGCTGAGCACTTTAGCAAACACTCTTACTTTCATCTCAAAAAACCGGACCATAATAGCAGTCAAGATGGATTCATGATACCATTCAGCAATGGATGTGCTCCGAGAAATAACGCCATTATCACCCTGCATATAGTGCAGAGTTGTAGCCTCTGCATCACCAGGATGTTTAGGGGGGGTGATCCAGGTCGCAGCAGAGTACTGTGCTGCATTTAATGGCATTAAATCTTGGATCGTCTAGGACCTTGAGGAGCTCGGTCTCAAAGAAAGGGAGGCACGCTTCTAAAAACCCGACAGGTTCGCAATACCTCCCTCCCAGATTCTCAATCCTTGTGAATGAGATACGCCCCTCAAAAGCCCTAGCAGCTGCTGAGTGTTCTATAGGGGTCATATATCGTTATTCTGATGTCTTTCACTGTCAATAGCATAGCGGAGAGCGCTACCGCTAGCCACAGAATAATCAATATTACTATTACTGCAACTACAACTAGGAGTCCATCCCGTCGATGATAGGGCTGGTGAGGGTGCATGTGCTGTAGGGAGGGTATGCGTCTTGGTACACACACCTTTCGCTGATGGCGGGGGTGAACTGTCTGAGGAGGCAGAAGCAGTGATGGTCGGTGGGAACAACCAGGCTGCGGCATTGGTTCCCAGGGTCTGATGTCCCCATTACCGACCTGGTAGGTGGGAGACAAATGCCCTTCTTCTCCTTCTGCCAGCTGAGTTGCCCATGGGCGCCAGAGGGCTTGTGGCTGTGCGCTGGCGGGTGCTGCATCCACAATCACTGCCTCTCGCGCAGCCGTGAGCAGCACAATACATGGCACTGCGCATCTCTGCCGAGTGTGGCCAATTCCCGTCCCCAACCACCGCTATAGAGACACGATGTACTTTGTATGATATCCCTGTAACTTACAAAAAAAAGTTTGATGATCTGGACTTTAAAAAATAATAACAATAAATGATGGTAATTATTTGTTGTAATGATAAAGTTCGTAAATATTCACCTTCTCCACTCTGGCTCCATGGCTTGAGCAACTCAACAGCACATTCACTGAGATCTCCCACCTACTCCGGTATCTCCTCCACCTCATCTAAATGAGTCAGATGGTCGCGCCTTTCGGATTCTTCTTCCTCCACAGTGCCCGCCTTCTGATGAACCCAACGAGGGATTTCACCCCCGCCTTGGTCTGAGTGTATAGCACCGTCGACGACTCCCTCCCTATCCATAAAATCATATAGAAAGAAAAGAAAATGTCTCACACACAACTCAATGTATGCAGTTAGAACACTGCTATATATTACACGAAATTATTTTATCTAACAACTATATTTTACAAATGTGCTTACATTCTCGATGTGTTTCAGCCTTCTCAATCTGTAGCTGATGACCCACCTCTGCCAGCATGTGAGGGATGAATTCTACAAAGACTGACTATAATATCCAGTTGTTGTTGTTGTGGTCTTCAGTCCTGAGATTGGTTTGATGCAGCTCTCCATGCTACTCTATCCTGTGCATGCTTCTTCATCTTCCAGTACCTACTGCAACCTGCATTCTTCTGTATCTGTTTAGTGTATTCATCTCTTGGTCTCTCTCTACGATTTTTACCCTCCACGCTCCCCTCCAATACTAAACTGGTGATCCGTTGATGCCTCAGAACATGTCCTACCAACCGATCCCTTCTTCTAGTCAAGTTGTGCCACAAACTTCTCTTCTCCCCAATCCTATTCAATACCTCCTCATTAGTTATGTGATCTACCCATCTAATCTCAGCATTCTTCTGTAGCACCACATTTCGAAAGCTTCTCTTCTCTTCTTGTCTAAACTATTTATTGTCCATGTTTCACTTCCATACAAAAACTTTCAGAAATGACTTCCTGACACTTAAATCTATACTCGATGTTAACAAATTGCTCTTCTTCAGAAACGCTTTCTTTGCCATTGCCAGTCTACATTTTATATCCTCTCTACTTCGACCATCATCAGTTAGTTTGCTCCCCAAATAGCAAAACTCCTTTACTACTTTAAGTATCTCATTTCCTAATCTAATTCCCTCAGCATCGCCCGACTTAATTCGACTATATTCCATTATCCTTGTTTTGCTTTTGCTGATGTTCATCTTATACCCTCCTTTTAAGACACTGTCCATTCCATTCAGCTGCTCTTCCAGGTCCTTTGCTGTCTCTGACAGAATTACAATGTAATCGGCGAACCTCAAAGTTTTTATTTTTCTCCATGGATTATAATACCTACTCCGAATTTTTCTTTTGTTTCCTTCACTGCTTGCTCAATATACAGATTGAATAACATCAGGGAGAGGCCACAACCCTGCCTCACTCCCTTCCCAACTACTGCTTCCCTTTCATGTCCCTCGACTCATATAACAGCCATCTGGTTTCTGTACAAATTGTAAATAGTCTTCGCTCCCATTATTTTACCCCTGCCAACTTCAGAATTTGAAAGAGAGTACTCCACTCAATATCGTCAAAAGCTTTCTCTAAGTCTACAAATGCTAGAAACGTAGGTTTGCCTTTCTGTAATCCGTTCTCTAAGATAAGTCGTAGGGTCAGTATTGCCTCACGTGTTCCAGTATTTCTACGGAATCCAAACTGATCTTCCCTGAGGTCGGCTTCTACTAGTTTTTCCATTCATCTGTAAAGAATTCGTGTTAGTATTTTGCATCCGTGACTTATTAAACTGATAGTTCGGTAATTTTGACATCTGTCAGCACCTGCTATATTTGTGATTGGAATTATTATATTCTTCTTGAAGTCTAAGGCTATTTTGCCTGTCTCATACATCTTGCTCACCAGATGGTAGGGTTTTGCTGGCCTGGCTCTCCCAAGGCTGTCAGAAGTTCTAATGGAATGTTGTCTACTCTCGTGGCCTTGTTTCAACTTAGGTCTTTCAGTGCTCTATCCAACTCTTCACGCAATATCGTTTCTCCCATTTCATCTTCATCTACATCCTCTTCCATTTCCATAATATTGTCCTCAAGTACATCGCCCTTGTATAGACCCGCTATACACTCCTTCCACCTTTCTGCTTTCTCTTCTTTGCTTAGAACTGGGTTTCCATCTGAGCTCTTGATATTCATAGAAGTGGTTCTCTTTTCTCCAAAGGTCTCTTTAATTTTCCTGTAGGCAGTATCTGTCTTACCCCTTGTGAGATAAGCCTCTACATCCTTAAATTTGTGCTCTAGCCATCACTTCTTAGCCATTTTGCACTTCCTGTCGATCTCATTTTTGAGATGTTTGTATTTCTATTTGCCCACTTCATTTACTGCATTTTTATATTTTCTCCTTTCAACAGTTAAATTCAGTATTTCTTCTGTTACCCAAGGATTTCTACTAGCCCTCGTCTTTTTACCTACTTGATCCTGTGCTGCCTTCACTACTTCATCCCTCAGAGCTACCCATTCTTCTTCAGCTGTATTTCTTTCCCCCATTCCTATCAATTGTTCCCACCTTTTTGCAGTTCTTCACTTTTAATCTACAGTTCATAACCAATAGATTGTGGTCAGAGTCTACATCTGCCCCTGGAAATGTCTTACAATTTAATACCTGGTTCCTAAATCTCTGTCTTACCATTATATAATCTGTCTGAAACCTGTCAGTATCTCCAGGCTTCTTCAATGTATACAACCTTCTTTTATGATTCTTGAACCAAGTGTTAGCTATGATTAAGTTGTACTCTGTGCAAAATTCTACCAGACGGCTTCCTCTTTCATTTCTTACCCCCAATCCATAGTCACCAACTATGTTTCCTTCTCTCCCTTTTCCTACTACCGAATTCCAGTCATCCATGACTATTAAATATTCGTCTCCCTTCACTATCTGAATAATTTATTTTATCTCATCATAGATTTCTTCAATTTCTTCGTCATCTGCAGAGCTAGTTGGCATATAAACTTGTACTACTGTAGTAGGCTTGGGCTTCGTGTCTATCTAGGCCACAATAAGGCGTTCACTGTGCTGTTTGTAGAAGCTTACCCACACTCGTATTTTTTTATTCATTATTAAATCGACTCCTGCATTACCCCTATTTGATTTTGTATAACCCTGCATTCGCCTGACCAGAAGTCTTGTTCTTCCTGCCACCGAACTTCACTAATTCCTATTATATATAACTTTAACCTATCCACTTCCCTTTTTAAATTTTTTTAACCTACAGGCTCGATTAAGGGATCTGACATTCCACGCTCCGATCCGTAGAACGCCAGTTTCCTTTCTCCTGATAACGACGTCCTCCTGAGTAGTCCTCATCCGGGATATGGAATAAAATTTCTATAGCACACAGACTTTAAACACACAGACACAATCTGTTAAAGGACACACCAGACAGATATTTGAACACAGAAAACATTTCACACAACACATAACACAGACACAATCCGTTAAAGGACACAACAGTCGGTGGACTGTCATCCAAACAGATATTTGAAAACAGAAAACATTTGGTATCACACATAACACAGACACAATCCGTTAAAGGACACAATAGTCTGTGTACTGTGGTCCAAACAGATATTTGAATGCAAAAAAAGTACTTGCCAGGTTACTGATCTTCATCTTCTCGGAGGCACTTGTCACTGCTGCTGCTGTTGCTACTTCTGGTACGCTTCATCTTGACTGTAGTACAATCGATAGACCTCGAAGGAACAAGCTACGGAGCTCTGAGAAACTCTGAGAAGCACCGAAGTAGAATGAGGGCCAGTTCGGTTGTGGCTTTACTTACATAGCTTCTGTGACGTCAGTCATCAATGAATGATGACCAAGAAAGCGAACACTAAGTATTTGTGGGACACTATAGAATTCTCGAGAGTTCGACTTGGTTCTCGTTTTTACATTCCATTAGAATCACAAGAGAGAGAAAGCTGTTGAACAGATGTGAGGGATGCCACTGCACTCTGGTGGTGGTAGTGTGTACTAGGTCAGTTTTAGTCTGGACCTCGTGGTGAACACAATGGATGGTTGTACTGCATGAAATTGTTTAAATAAAGACTGGTGCAGAGTTTGAGAGTTGACGATTAGTAAGCTCGTTTTCAGAGTCTTTTAGATGGATTATTATTTAGCGGATTTTCGAGTTGTTTGGGTGTCTGGACATAAATGTATTTAATTATTTTACAAGTGGTTTGCATATCAGTAGGCTGTGTAGCCCAGTTGACCTATCTTTCCGCCATTTTCTTTGGGTTAGTAGAGGTAACAGTGGTGTGATGCATTATCCTGATGGAATTTGAACTTCGCACCAATCCCTAGGGAGAGGTGGCTATCGGATGACTCAGGTTAGTGGAGGTACCCCAAGTGCCCTTTCTTGCCCACCATTTTCTTAGGTTAGTAGAGATAACCCAATTGATCTATCTTCCCTCCAAAATTCAAACCTCCCACCAATTCCTAGGAAGAAGTGGAGGTCATGTGACGTAGGTTAGTGGAGGCAGCTTCCAATGGTTCAAATGGCTCTGAGCACTATGAGACTTAACTTCTGAGGTCATCAGTCCCCTAGAACTTATAACGACTTAAACCTAACTAACCTAAGAACATCACAGACATCCACATCCGAGGCAGGATTCGAACCTGTGACAGTAGCAATCGCGCCTAGAACCGCCCGACTACCCCAGCCGGCTAGTGGGGGTAGCCCAAGTGACCTATCTTCCTGCCATTTTCTTAGGTTAGTAGAGGTTTCATTGCCCTGATGGAATTTGGACTTCCCACCACGGGGCATGGCACTTTCCTGCCAAAAGCCGCCATCTCGAATGACGTTATGGCCGCCACCATGGATGACGTCATGTGCTGTCATCTTGGATGACATCATCGCCGCCATCTTGGATACACCTGGCAACAATGCAGAGTGGGCTCATACTCCCCTTGTCCTTAAACTTCCAATGATGTGGATACAACACCACAGATACCGAGGAAAAGGAGGAGGACTTCAATCTGGTGGCATTTTTAATGGGAATGGAGAAGAAACTTGATAGGCAAAAGGGAATGGAGGCTGGAGTAAAAGCAAAGGAAGAAAAGATTGATTGACTAAAATGGATGAAGGACAAAATTAATGAAACGGGGGCGGACATAAAAAATATCATTGCTCAGGTAAATCAGATGCGAGAGGAACACAACTCATGTGCAAATAAACCCCAGGTAAACTATGGAAAGTAAACAGCAAAGCAATGAAAGGTTTAAAGATTGCACATGATGCTAAGAAGACAACAGAAAGCGCCAAGATAGTTGCAAGTTTCGCAAGACGAGTAGCAGCTGAAGCGTCGATAGCGAGTAAACGCATAGGATTGCAAGAACGAGGCGTGGTGATCAATTTGAACGAGAAGGTCGAAAATGGAGAAAAAGCGGCAAAATGACGCGGAGCAACGCGTCGACACAAAAATATGTGAAGCCATGGACTATCATGAGACAGCGGCCATGTACAAACTAGAATCTTAGCTGCACAAATTAGTGACCGGTTTGGAGGTAAGAACTGCAACTCCAGTGAGCGAGACTGAAGAGGTCCAGAATCTCCTTTCGTTCAAATCGTAACAGGAAGCGATCAGCATGCATAAGGAGAATAAATTGAAGGAGGCGCTAAGGAAACATATTCAAATGCAGCTAAGCGCGATCGCATCAGAACCAGAAACAAATTCAGACGGACAGATAACTGCCTTCCATTAATCGTTAGTGGCGAGCAGAGTACATGGTAAGATGAACGTCGTATTTTCTTGAAACCGACGAGGGAGCACGAAAGTGGGGACGTCGAACGAGGACATCCAAAGCTCTGATATTTTCTGTAGGACAGAAGTTGTCGATGAAATGCCATTTAATTTTCAACACTTCTTACAAGTACGAAAGTTCGAAATTTTCCGAGAAGGGGGTAATTTTACTCACCAACGCACTTGGATGTCATAATTTGGCCTCTCTTTACCTCCAAATTGGCCTTTAAAATACAAATTGGACTTTCGTAATTTTATCGATTTATGTATTCACGCTTCCAGCTTGCGGAAGGAGCGTTCCGAATGGAAAGGCTGGTGGTGTTACAGGAATGGAGCTGACTTAATTGTGTCGCGCTTTAGACGGCTCACTAGCGAACTAATATTCATTATGTGTTGGACAGCTCTCGAGATTTCGTGTGTTGTCCTTGAAATCTGAGAAGATTCAATATGGACATGTGTTTGCGCTGGACCATTATTCCTTCCCACGTAAACTGCGCTGTTGACTGCTTATGCACATTTCCTGTCTTTATTTGCTAAAGAGAACATCGATTGTAATGTGTGTCCAGTGCCTGTAGCAGGTGAAAGACGAGTGGAAGACATGTTTGCTGGTTCTCTAGACATGAGAAACACCTTAGTTGACTTTGTAAATTATAAGAATGATTTTGAATCTGTTATATCACTGACGTCGATATCCGCAAATGGAAATATCAGTTTCCTCTATTATTTTAGAGTTTTCACGCAAAGATTTTTCAGATGGAGTAAGTTTCCAGTTACAGAGTGGTCTACAGCCGGCTGCACCTCATTAAAGGTTTGGGTTTCTAAAGAAATAATTTCAAGTCTATATCTTCGGAATTATATTATGCAAACGATCAATAGCACACTGCTGTGTGCTTGATATCCAAAAGTATCGCATAAGTGCTATGATATTCTGGCAAACCATGCGAAAATACATATGTTCTTATAATCCCAGCGTCTGGAGGTGGGTACAGAAAGCAATCAAGCATGCAGGTCAGGGCCAGAAACAGTAATGTCTTCGTGCCAAAGGCAACCGACCAGCCTTTGTACAACAGTTCGGTGGGTGACCTCGGTCCACTGAG
This sequence comes from Schistocerca gregaria, assembly GCF_023897955.1. Lineage (NCBI taxonomy): Eukaryota > Metazoa > Arthropoda > Insecta > Orthoptera > Acrididae > Schistocerca > Schistocerca gregaria. The sequence continues at coordinate 644,676,857 of NC_064920.1, forward strand.
GGTGCTCTGGTCACGTATGAGGCGATGTGTGAGCGGGGAAAGATGATTTGTGACCGTCGGTTGCAGTGGATGACCTACTGAGCTTGTGGGAAATATCTAGTGCTGCAAGGACTATATACGGTCCATGTGCTTATGCTGTCTGTCTTCGCCATATATGTACGATCTTCTGATGGTCGATAGTTATATGCAGGATGCAGAAGTGATGATTTTGTTTGGTACAGGATACGAATTATGTGCTTACTGTACTGATATAGTATGTGGTGGTATGTAGCCGGGATGGAGATCGGTTTCACGCTGAAGTACTCAAGCTTCCATCGTCCACGGCAGAGAAGTGTAATTGAGAAAGTGTATTTCGGTATCTGACGATCTGTAGACCACTTTAGTGGGGTTAAACTGCCAGTGTAATATGGCGATCTGTACAAAATAGTTTTGCCTCTGAAAGTTCCGTCTGCAGAAAAAATCGCATACAGTGCTCCCACACTGGTAGCATCAGTTATTTGGCGGGTAAATTCAGTAAGAGCCAATCAGAATGCTTCACTCATTCACAAGACATCCTTTTTTGCTGGGACATAGGAGCCTCTACAGACTGGTTCGAACAAGATAAGGGCAAGGTATCTATGGAAAGTTCTGAAAGTGATGTGATGTCATCTTCGTTCAGGTGTTCAAAGACAAGTTGAAGCAGACCATCCATCTCTGGCGGGATGCTGTCCCTCATCCGCCATTGTGGCGTTAAGACATCTCCAGACCAGCACTGTGCTTAGACAGCTAGGAAGAATGCATCCTTTGTTATTTTAAGCTGTTTTAGTAAACAGGTCCTGTTAGGACAAGAATTTCAATGCAGACAAGCTGAGACATCATGAGAGCTCCTACAATGACAAAAGCAACAGTTAACTATTTCTATGACACTTTAGGATTTTCGTGAGGGGCTGATATGTAGTGGACAGGGTCTGCCATAGGGTCGCTAGGAAGAATGCAACCTGTGTTTTCAGGGATATTTTCGTTAACAGTTTCTGAAAGCATTGCAAAAGAATTCTATAGTGTGCCCAGAGGGAGACTTGGCTGTTATTTACATGGACATGACACATCAGCTGCCATTTAGCTGCACTTGCGGATGTGAGTTGCTAGGCAAACATCTTTTGCCTGGCAATTAAGCTTGTGCTGGACCCACAGGTACAAAGGCTATGCATCAGCCATGGTGGTTAGGTAAACACGTTTTTCAACAGGAATTTCTCAGGTGTCAAGTATGAAACGGGTGCCACTGCCTCATGCTTTTGGGACCCCTGCACGTGGCTCGGCAGTTGACTGCCATGTCATCACTTTGTGGGAGCCGCCACGTTCTGTGCGGTCCAGTGGATGCGCATGCTTTGGGATAAAAAGACTTTTATCAGTGTAATTACGTGTGATAGTTGCTTCGTGATGGAATTTATTATAAGACCTGCATCTTCCCAAACAGCAGAGAATGATGAGCAAGAGAAATTCAACCCATGCAAAGTGATTTTCGTTATAAATACATAATATACGCTGGAATTTCCGATGCATGAATTTGACATTTGGTTCAAAGGTGCCTGTAACCTTCCTTTGTAGTGGAGCAAAGGCGTGGCGCCCTGCGATGTCACCATATGGCTCGGCGACGCTTCGAACAGCAAAGCGTCGACAAAAACAAAACACAAAAAATTAAAAAAGAGAAATAAAAAAAAGATCACAGCTCAGGTGTTCATTTGAGCTCTAAGGTGGATTAATGATGTCACATTGGCACCGAATTTCACCGCAATTCTGCTCCACGCCCCCGTGGACGTGTCACATGATGGGAAGGCCGTCGCACCCCCTCTTACTCACACTTCACCCCTTCTTTTGCCGCCTCTGGGATGGAGATTAAAAGCGCGATACTCAGCGTTGAAATCACGCAGTTTTCTTATGGGTGTCCGAGGGAAATATTTCACACACACAGCCCCTCACAACTTACACGGAAAGACTGCAGAGGGTGGCATAACAGATGTCAACGAAACCACCAATTCTGTTGGCGCGTTGATTCCCACACATTTCGCCGTTAAAAACGATAGTTTGATGTGCGATAAGTAACACGACGACATTCTTGACAACGTTCGACACTACTGCGATCACCTGGGGTTTTAAACCCTGCTCTAAGGACATCGTTGGGTTGAATCCCCATGATGTGAACTGACCCATTTGGAATGTAGTGCGCCTGCAATCTTTGCTCTGGTATGAGGATAGAACCACTGCGGACCATTCAAAACCATTTGACGAAATTTCAACGTGATCTGAAGGACCAAAGCAGTTTTATGCTTTTTCAGTGCTTCTGTTTCGCGTTCTCCTCTGATGATCACGGAGAGCAGCGGGGGAATGCCACATTATCATGTGCGTGAACGAAACGCCGAAGAGTCCCTCTAAGACCTCCACTTCGGTAACACCCTCGGTGCTACCCACGCACCTTGGCTGAGTACTTCAAAAATGTACCTGCCGGAAAATTAAATTTCATTTTAGTCTCACAACTGCTCTAGCACCTGAAGATAGACAAACCTTTACCTGAGAGGTGTCGAAGGTGTTGCCTTATCTTGGAGCAGCCACGAGGCTGAATCGGTGTCGTAGTTTCTGACACGTATTTTTTATCGAGCCCAACGAAGGCTCGGTGGTGGTACCGAGGGTGTTGCCCAACTGGGGGTCTTGGACGGGCTATTTGCCATTTAATTCATACATATGTTAATGTAGCGCCGCCCCACGATCACACCACTAGAGTGTGCCAAACAGAAGCACTGAAAGAGCTAAAACCCCTTTACTGCTTCGGATCACGTTCAAATTTCGTCGAATGGTTTTGGACGGTCCCTAGTGGTTAACCCTCTATACCAGATCAAAACTGCGATCATTCTATACTCCAAAGGGGTCAGATCATCCCAGTGGGTTTTCAGCCCCACGATGTCCTTAGAGAGGGGTTGAAACGCCCAGATGGTGGCAGCAGTCTCGAACGTTGTCAAGAACGTCGTTTCATTGTTTATTGCACTGGAAACTGTCGTTTTCAACGGCGAGATGTGTGGGAATCAACCACCCAAGGGAAGAGGTGGTTTCATTGATGTCCTTTATACCACCTCCTGAGGCCTTTTCGTGTCAGTTGTAAACGGTGGTGTGTCCGAAACGTTTCCCTCGGCCACCCGTAAGCAAACAGCGTGATTTCAACACTGGGTGTCGCGATTCCGACCTTTATCCTAGGGGGGGGGGGGGGGGGGGGCAAAATAAGGTTGGTTGGTTAATTTGGGGGTGGGGACCAAACAGCGAGGTCATCGGCCTCATCGATTAGGGAAGGATGGGGAATAAAATCGGTCGTGCCCTTTCAGAGGAACCATCCCGGCATTTGCTGATGCGACTTAGGAAAATCACGAAAAACCTAATTCAAGGCGGCCGGACGCGGGTTTGAACCGTCCACCTCCCGAACGCGAATTTTGTGTGCTAACCACTGCGCCACTTCGCTCGGTGGCAAAAGAAGGGGTGGAGTGTAGGTAAGAGGGGATGCGATGAGCTTCCCATTGTGTGACACATTGACGGTGGCATGGAGCAGAATTGCGGAAAAATAAGGCGCCAATGTGACATCATTATCCCATATTCAACCTCAAATGAACTTCTAAGCTGTTTTTTACTTTTTTTCACTCGTCGACACCTTTCTGCTTGAAGCGTCGCTGAGCCAGAGGGTGACGTGAGGGTGACGTCTCAGGGTGCCATTTTGTACCATTACAGAGGAAGGTTGTAGGCACTTGTGAGCCAAATGTCAGATTTATGCATCAGGGTAGGAGACAATTATGGGTTTTCGAAAAGTTGACCCTTTAATGTCTCTCTGTCTCTGCCGTGCGGCGGCTCGCCGCCGCCGTCGGGTCTCAGTCTTTTTCTACACCTACATCTACATCTACATGGTTACTCCGCAATTCACACTTAAGTGCCTGGCTGGGGGTTCATCGAACCATTTTCATATTATTTCTCTACCATTCCACTCTCGAATGAGGCGTGGGAAAAAGGAACAAGTAAATCTTTCCGTTCGAGCTCAGATTTCTCTTATTTTATTATGTTTATCATTTCTCCCTACGTAGGTGGGTGTCAACAAAATATTTTCGCATTTGGGAGAGAAAGTTGGTGATTGAAATTTCGTAAATAGATCTCGCTTCAAAGAAAACCGCCTTTGTTTCAGTGATTGCCACCCAAACTCGCATATCAGTGATACTCTCACCCCTAATGCGCGATAACACAAAACGGGTTGCCCTTCTTTGCACTTTTCCGATGTCCTCCGTCAATCCTATCTGGTACGGACCCAACACCGCGCAGCAATATACATGCAGAGGACGGGCAAGTGTAATGTAGACTGTCTTCTTAGTGGGTTTGTCGCATCTTCAAGGTGTTCTGCTAACAAAGTGCGTCTGTTTCGCCTTCCCCACAATATTATCTATGTGGTCTTTCCAATTTAAGTTGCTCGTAATTGTAATTCCTAGGTGTTTAGTCGAATTCAAATCCGTTAGATTTGTGCGATTTATCGTATACCCAAAATTTATCGGATTTCTTTTAGTACCCATGTGGATGACCTCGCACTTTTCTTAGTTTAGTGACAATTGCCACTTTTCGCACATTACAGAAATTCTCTCTAGATCATTTTGTAATTGGAATTGATCGTCAGATGATTTTACATGACGGTAAATTACAGCATCATTTGCAAACAATCTAAGCGAGCTGCTCAGATTATCACCTAGATCATTTATGTAAATCAGGAACAGCAGAGAGCCTATGACGCTACCTTGCGGAACGCCAGATATCACTTCTGTTCCACTCGATGATTTACCGTCTATCACTACAAGCTGTGACCATTCAGTTTATTTCATCACATGAAAACTCCAAATTTGTACTAGGTTATCACGAATGACATCCATACATGCGTGTGTGTGTGTGTGCGCGTTCTGGTGTTTACGAAGAAAAGGAAATAAAGATTTCATAAGAGAGAGGAGAGCGAGAGGAAGAGAGATGATGTGTAAGGAGCGCAGTGTTCGACATAAACATTTTTTTAAAAAAATGAAGCATTAAATACATAGGTGTATGTGTGTGTGTGTGTGTGTGTGTGTGTGTGAGAGAGAGAGAGAGAGAGAGAGAGAGAGAGAGAGAGAGGGAGAGAGGGAGGGAGAGGGAGAGGGAGGGAGGGAGGGTGGCAGGGACGGAGGGAGGGGAGGGAGGAGTGAGAGATAAAGGGGAGGGAGTGGAAGGTGGACGACGCCTAATTCAGGTGAAGAAGTTTACATAATTTTCCAAACCACTGTAGCACTGGCAACATCTTTTTGGAATACGCCATTAATTTTTGCTCTTCGGAGAGCGTTACATATTTTTCGATCCGGAAATACTGTAATTTTGGCAATGCCGTTTTTGAATATGGCACCTTTTTACGCAACTGAAGTGAGGATTGCATATTTACAAAAAAGTACTACAAGTAATTTTGACTGAATATGATGGATACATGCTGATTGCCCGTTTCGTCAGAATTTTTCTTAATTTCTCATTAATGTAACGTCACGGAAAATGGGTTTGGCATTCTACATCATGATTGTGACGTCATAGATAAGGATGATGACGTCATTGATTTGAGGAAGGGGTGTGGTTTCCGACGTTGTACGCACCATCCCCAGGGTTCAAGTTCAGTCACACTGCACCACAGAACTGGTAGCTATACTACACATCTTTCCTTTTCACAGCACAGTCGATGCACAAGCGTTCGTCAGCTTCCAATACATCATGTCTGTCACTGTGACACTTACTGAAATAAAGTGGAATGAGGCTGCTGTCTTTGTTTCATGTATTTCTTCAACCAGTGTCAAGTATTTTATAAATTAATATTTCGTAAATAACTTCTTTTAAATATTACTTCACGTAAAAATATTCTACTAAACTGTTTAATATCTCTTTTAATTTTCTTTTGTTAATAAATGAAAAGCCTTTAATTACGGTCACATCTCAGAGGCGACAGTCATGATACGATCGGTTGGGAACACCCGAGATGCATTAGCGTCATGCACTGACCGATTAATGGGAATGCGGTCCATACGAAACAGTTTGATAAGAAGACCGTGGGTAGATGAACATCGTGTAGAAATGAAACAAGGCGATGCGTACAGTGCAGTACAAGGAAGCAGTGCATTCCAACCACTGTGAAAGCCGTTAGCATGAGTAGGTACAGAAGGCGCACAGAAGCAGAATTTAATTTCTTAAATATATTGTTGTAAGCACTCTGCAGTAGCCTGAGTGAGAGTAAGTGCAGTTTGTGGCTAGTTCAGTTTCTGAAAGTCTAAAACGTGCCGTTACAATGAATCTATCAGATTACGCATATGAAATTATTCAAGAGTAGTTGTTACTACAGGAGGCGAATTAAATAAGTTTGAAGTGACTGAGTCACCAACGCTACCAGTAATTCTAGACATTCTGCTCAGAGCACACTGAATGAAGGCTGATTTGCTCGGCCTTTTGCTTTCCACGCAAATGTCAACAATGTTGTACCGGCTGACAGTCTTAGTTGCATGTGGCTCAGTACGGTAATAAGTTTAATGACTAAGAGCTTATTTTTTTCTATTGTCAAAACATTCTTAAATGAAAAGCTGCTAGTGATAAGGGCACATATAAGAAAATAGATAGTCAGGAAGAAGCATGGAGAAATCATCTCTTTTTAGTCTTAAAATTCCGTACTTTGTGTTAAAACAAGTTTTATTTCATACGAGAGGCAAATTAATTATTGGCTGCAAGTAACAAAGTAAACTATGCCAAGCTACTGAATAAATAATAGTTCCTAGCTTACTTTTGTATGTTTCATTAATTATTTACGTTCTATATTACTTTCTGCGGAGGTTTCTTCTCGTGGGAATGCACGTGGACAGTTTGTCATATATGTGTTATATTCTGGCAACTTACGACAAGGCACTGGTATCACTAGTTACATGGTATCTGTTAGTAGAGTTTCTATATTTGTGTAGCTCAAGAATGCGCGCAGCACGACTGCTGTTGCTTCGAACGCTATTAACTGCGGCAAAGACAGTGACGAGCGAATGCTCTCTTAGTTTAGGAATTTACTCCAGTAATGCTTCACGTAATTTATTAAAGCAATATGCAGGAAACAAATGTCACTGCAAAGAAATTTTTATTTACATGTTCCACATTATATTTCGTTTTAACAATCAGAAAAGAAACTGAAACTTCCTGGCAGAATAAAACTGTGTGCCCGACGGAGACTCAAACTCGGGACCTTTGCCTTCCGCGGGCAAGTGCTCTACCATCTGAGCTACCGAAGCCCGACTCGAGCCCGGTCCTCACAGCTTTACTTCTGCCAGTATCTCGTCTCCTACCTTCGCGAATTCTTTACAGACGAATGGAAAAACTAGTAGAAGCCGACCTCGGGGAAGATCAGTTTGGATTCCGTAGAAATGTTGGAACACGTGAGGCAATACTGACCCTACGATTTATCTTAGAAGCTAGATTAAGGAAGGGCAAACCTACGTTTCTAGCATTTGTAGACTTAGGGAAAGCTTTTGACAATGTTGACTGGAATACTCTCTTTCAAATTCTGAAGGTGGCAGGGGTAAAATACAGGGAGCGAAAGGCTATTTACAATTTGTACAGAAACCAGATGGCAGTTATAAGAGTCGAAGGACATGAAAGGGAAGCAGTGGTTGGGAAGGGAGTGAGACAGGGCTGTAGTCTCTCCCCGCTGTTATTTAATCTGTATATTGAGCAAGCAGTGGAGGAAACAAAAAAAAATTCGGAGTAGGTATTAAAGTCCACGGAGAAGAAATAAAGAGGTTCGCCAATGACATTGTAATTCTGTCAGAGACAGCAAAGGACTTGGAAGAGCATTTGAATGGAATGGATAGTGTCTTGAAAGGAGGATATAAGATGATCATCAACAAAAGCAAAACGAGGATAACGGAATGTAGTCGAATTAAGTCGGGTGATGCTGAGGGAATTAGATTAGGAAGTGAGACACTTAAAGTAGTAAAGGAGTTTTGCTATTTGGGGAGCAAACTAACTGATGATGGTCGCAGTAGAGAGGATATAAAATGTAGACTGGCAATGGCAAGGAAAGCGTTTCTGAAGAAGAGAAATTTGTTAACATCGAGTATAGATTTAAGTGTCAGGAAGTCATTTCTGAAAGTGTTTGTATGGAGTGTAGCCATGTGTGGAAATGAATCATGGACGATAAATAGTTTGGACAAGAAGAGAATAGAAGCTTTCGAAATGTGGTGCTACAGAAGAATGCTGAAAATTAGATGGGTAGATCACATAACTAATGAGGAAGTACTGAATCGGATTGGGGAGAAGAGAAGTTTGTGGCACAACTTGACCAGAAGAAGGGATCAGTTGGTAGGACATGTTCTGAGGCATCAAGGGATCACCAATTTCGTACTGGAGGGCAGCATGGAGGGTAAAAATCGTAGAGGGAGACCAAGAGATGACTACACTATGCAGATTCAGAAGGATGTAGGTTGCAGTAGGTACTGGTAGATGAAGAAGCTTGCACAGGGTAGAGTAGCATGGAGAGCTGCATCAAACCAGTCTCAGGACTGAAGACCACAACAACAACAACATTCCAAACTTTACAGACGCTCTCCTCCGAACCTTGCAGAAATAGCACTCCTGAAAGAAAGGATACTGCGGAGACATGGCTTAGCCACAACCTGGGGGATGTTTCCAGAACGATATTTTCACTCTGCAGCGGAATGTGCGCTGATATGAAACTTCCTGGCAGATTAAAACTGTGTGCCCGACCGAGACTCGAACTCGGGACCTTTGCGTTTCGCGGGCAAGTGCTCTACCATCTGTGGCTAAGCCATGTCTCCGCAATATCCTTTCTTCCAGGAGTGCGTCCAATTGACGCCCTGCCCATAATGCTCTCAGTTTAGGAAAGATCTGGCTATCTTGTTGGTCAAGGCTGGGTTTGGCAAGCAGGAAGGAAGCAATAGAGACTCTCGCCTTGGGAGGAAGGGCATTAGCTTGCTGAAATACAAGCCCAGAATGGCTTGCCACAGAGGGCAACAAAACGGTGCGTAGAATGTCGTCGACGTAGCACTGTGCTGTAAGGGTGCATCCCAGACCACCTCTCCTGGTTGCAGGAAGGCGGGAGACAGTCAGGTAGACTGCCTGGGGAGTCTACAGACACGTTTTCGTTGGTCAACAGGACTCAGATCCAAGACGAACTCATCACTGAAGACAATTCTGCTCCAGTCAATGAGATTCCAGGCCGAAGCCGTGTTTCGAGACGTTCTGGAGAGCAGTGAGATGCCAACCTCACTGTCGCCCGTTATGTGGCCTGACAACCAGGGGTGATAGCATGGGTTGCCTTTTCTTTTCATTGCAGGACCCTTTTGGCTGCCATCCGCGGCACCCTTACAGCACAACAGTACGTCGATATTCTACGCCCCGTTTTGTTGCCCTTCATGGCAAGCTACCCTAGGCTTACATTTCAACACGATAATCCCGCCACACACGCGAAGAGAGATCTGCTGCATTCCTTCGTGCTTGCGCAACCCCACCTTGGCCTGCAAGGTCGCCGGAGCTCTCTTAACTTGAGAACGTTTGAAGCATTATGAGCAGGGCACTCCAACCATCTAGCGATTTTGACGATCTAAAATGCCAGTTGGACAGAATTTGTCACGATATCGCTGAGGAGGAGATCCAACAAACCCATCAATCAATGCTAAGCCGAATAATTGCTTGCATAAGGCTCAGAGGTGGACAAATGCGTTGTAAAAAAAATGTTCAAATGTGTTTGAAATCTTATGGGACTTAACTTTTAACGTCATCAGTCCCTAAGCTTACAGATTACGTGACCTAAATTATCCAAAGGACAAACACACACACCCATTCCCGAGGGAGGACTCCAACTTCTGCCGGGACCAGCCGCACAGTCAAAAATGCATTACAGACTTGCCCAATTCGTGAAGCTCTTTCTCTTGAATAAATCATCCAATTATTCTGAAAGTTTGATCAGTCGTTTGTCTGAACACGTATATCACATCTACCGATTTCCGTCCCATTTTGATAATTTCTTCGTGGTGCGTCGTTTTTTGTTTTGTTTTTTCTTTTCTTTTCGTTTCTTAGAGTGTAAACGAAACGCTGTACGAAAGAATTGATGAGTGACTGCCTTCTAATGCTGGACTTGGCGTTTGGCTTACATTGCACACCCATTTACTACTAAACCAATAACATATATAGCAAATTGTAGCAGATATGGAATGAGTCACCATAGATTGCGTAACACTTGGCAACAAATCTCTTTGTTTAGATTCTTTGTATCGAGAAAAGGCATCTAAATCAGAGTACTTTCAGGATATGGTGGGGACAACATGTTACTCCATAACGATTTTCCAGTAAGATACCTCGGAAAACTTTGTTATCACCTTTACAATCCTGAGCACAAAGACGATGGCACGAAGAAGAAGATAGGAAGGACATGCCATTTAGGTAAAGATAAGAACATAAAAAGAGAAGTTCATTGTTTGGAGTCTCGTCAGTTTTACGCGCTGTATATTGTTCTCATTTCTGTGTTGATCATACGAGATTCCCTGCTGGTCGGGAGGAAACGCCCCACTTGTTTTGTGCACGGTCAGAATGACAAATGGCAGCGGCTCTATCGATTGGAGTTGTACAGGAGCATGTGCCACGAGGAATGCACTCGCTCGATATTCGCGACACGCGACTGCTGGCCCACATTTAGCGGTCTCAAGGCACGTGGACGCCGCTCAGCTCGAGGAAGCAGGAAGTAGCAGTCGCCACACGAGACCATTCCGTAGCTTATTTTCATATATGAGAGGTAGCAGAAACGAAAAAAAATGCTAAAAAAATTCACTTTCAGATGCGATGAAGGAACGGATACGATATTTGTTTGGAGTTATTTCATGACAGCCTATACGTAAGTTCAATACTGTGGTACCGATCTAATTGGCGCAGCAATAAACGGTAAGACACTGGACTCTAACTTAGAAAGACGGCGATCCAAATGTAGGTTATCCACGTTTTCCTTACATAGCTTCATGGAAACATCGGAATGCTTCCTTTGAAAGTGAAAGGTCTGTTTCGTCCTCCATCCTTCGCCAGTGTTTAATTGCGCCTCGTCTCTAACAGTCTCTCCGTCGAAGGGAAATTAAACCTCAATATTCCTTCCACCCTTTTAGAATAACTTGGGACTTTGTCATAAGTCTGAAAATTTGAATTTTGGGACTTTGTTATAAGTTTGAAAATTTGAAATTGTTTGTTCCGTCAGCCTGCTACGTTAATGAATTAATGTATGTTATTTTCTTCTCCAAAGCATGTATGAAGTATATTGCAAAAGTGCGCACCAACATTGAAAGTTGTCGTTGTAGCTTTGTTAATAACCGGCGAGAGACAGCTATATGTTGCGTCGAGTAAACCTACTGGCTACATCTTTCTCCTTCAGCTCACCTGAACGTTGCAAGACATATATACTGCCCCAGAAGTTAGACATTTCAACTCAAGAAATCATGTAACAATGACGGCGTCCACCGTCGGTAACATACCAGAACTTCGGAGAATATATCCAAGCTACCTCATGATATGAATACAAACTGAGATTAGAGGTACTTTGCCAGGTCCCAAACTCTTTAATCAGTTCGTAAGGAGCATTAGGAAAGAGGTGAACAGAATTCATAGGCTTCATTTGGAAATCAGAATACTCTAAGCAGATCTGCGCGAGATGTTCGGTGTCTTCCTTCACTCCATCATGCACTAGGAATAGCTTTCGATATTTACTAGAGTACATTGATGCATAAAATGAAGATCAGGAGTTGTTCCGCGCCACACATCCTCCATTCGTCAGCCAAATTTAAGAGACAGAAGTTGTTTGATCATTAAGCGTGTTAGCGATCTCAGCTAAGGTGGGCCGGCGGCGGTGGCCAAGCGGTTCTAGGCGCTTCAGTCCGAAGCCGCATGACTGCTTCGGTCGCAGGTTCGAATCCTGCCTCGGGCATGGATGTGCGTGATGTCATTGGGTTAGTTAGGTTTAAGTCGTTCTAAGTTCCAGGGGGACTGATGACCTCAGATATTAAGTCCCATAGTGCTCAGAGCCATTTGAACCCTTCGAACCATCAGCTAAGGAGGGACTTTTAAGCTGCGTTGGAATGATCCTCCAGATCTCGTATATGTACTTGCAATCTGATAAAACCAATGGGTAACAGTTTCTTGCGGTGGGAAGTTGCACTTCTAGACAACTGGAGACTGAGTTCTATGAAGACCCTTGCAAACGTCAGCATAAACTCTACGTAGATTACACAATGACAGGTCAACCGCACCGTTCTTTCTATACAAAAGACTTATTTTTAAGCGTAGGACCAACGGGAGAAGAAGCTCAGTGTGACTGTGAAACACGTGCACCCAGATGGGGGAAATTATATGAAGTCTCAGCCATTACTTAGGAGTTGGAAATTGCCTCAGAGCCAAATAACAGACCATAATTGTCGTCATAGGGATGTGGAAGACAAATGAAAACACTGCATAAAGCACACAAAAGTCTGTCCACAGGTCATGCAGTATCAGAAGCTACCTCTCCACTCGTGTCTGTTATTGCAACACACCGTGTAGGAGAAAAGGTTCCTGACGAGTCATTTTTCCCGAACACTGGCTGATACTCTGACAGAAGCTTCTTTCTCTCTAGGAGTGTCATAACTGTTCCTTCTTTTGTTATACCTGACGATAAACATATTTTAAAAAAAAAAAACCGTTTCGTCTGTGACCGATCTACTGCCATACAGAGAGATCAATGCTGCAGCATAAGAGGCTTAGTAACACAGAAGTTGCATACGTTGTATCATACTGCCTAACGTAATGCATCTAGTAAGGTATCTTGATTCCCCCAAGTCTCTAACAGAACAGAATTGCTTCCAAGTGTTATACTCCAAGGCTCTAGCTGATCAGATGTGTTCCACAAAAGTGTTTTACCGTACACGTTTTCCACGGTTTAGTCCCGTTGGTTCGCCCGCTGTATGTTTTCAGCGAATGGAGTGTGACGTTACGAACTTTTGGCTTTCACTAAGCCCTCTTGGTGCCACTTTGAGCACCCGTAGAACAGATCTTCACAGAAAAATGTCATGATCGAAATTTTCATGTCTGGCTGCCTCGTGCTTCTGGCCATGGGAAAACTCCTTCGACGGCCAAGCTCCCACCGGTTTCCTACTTTCCATCCGTTCGCCAGGACGGAAGTTTCCCGTGCCATAGTCGGGAGCCGGGGTTCAGCAGATGTAGGCCAAGCCGGCTGCCGACTAACAACGTCCAAGAACACCTGCCCGGGAGTTAGCGGTATGGTTTCCTTTTTCGCATACTGCTGTTATGAAACTGAATCGTGTATAATACCTACCCAATGTTTTGAATAAACTCAGAAGTTGAATACGATCAACGGCGTATCAGATCACTTCAACTGTTAAGTTCCCAACTATACAGAGTGGTCCATTGATCGTGACCGGGCCAAATATCTCAAGAAATAAGCCTCAAACGAAAAAACTACAAAGATCGAAACTTGTCTAGCTTGAAGGGGGAAACCAGATGGCGCAATGGTTGGCCCGCTAGATGGCGCTGCCATAGGTCAAACGGATGTCAACTGCGTTTTTAAAATAGGAATCCCCGTTTTTATATTCGTGTAGTACGTAAAGAAATATGAACGTTTTAGTGGGACCACTTTTTTCCCTTTGTGATGGATGGCGCTGTAATAGTCACAAACATATGGCTCACAATTTTAGAAGAACAGTTGCTAACAGGCAGGTTTTTAAAATTAAAATACAGAACGTAGGTACGTTTGAACATTTTATTTCGGTTGTTCCAATGTGATACATGTACCTTTGTGAACGTATCATTTCTGAGAACGTATGCTGTTATTGCCTGCGTGATTACCTGTAAATACCACATTAATGCAATAAATGCTCATAATGATGTCCGTCAACCTCAATGCATTTGGCAATACGTGTAACGACATTCCTCTCAACAGCGAGTAGTTCGCATTCGGTAATGTTCGCACATGCATTGATAATGTGCTGACACATGTTGTCAGGCGTTGTCGGTGGATCACGATAGCAAATATCCTTCAACTTTCCCCACAGAAAGAAACCCGGGGACGTCAGATCCGGTGAAAGTGCGGGCCATGGTATGGTGCTTCGACGACCAATTCACCTGTCATGAAATATGCTGTTCAATACCGTTTCAACCGCACACCAGCTATGTGCCGGACATGCATCATGTTGGAAGTACATCGCCATTCTGTCATGCAGTGAAACATCTTGTAGTAACGTCGGTAGAGCATCACGTAGTAAATCAGCATACATTGCACCATTTAGATTGCCATCGATACAATGGGAGCCAATTATCCTTCCTCCCATGATGCCGCACCATATAGGATATTATGCCGGTTTACGTTACCGCTGTTGGTGAATGACGATTCGTCGCTAAATACACTCCCGGAAATGGAAAAAAGAACACATTGACACCGGTGTGTCAGACCCACCATACTCGCTCCGGAAACTGCGAGAGGGTTGTACAAGCAATGATCACACGCACAGCACAGCGGACACACCAGGAACCGCGGTGTTGGCCGTCGAATGGCGCTAGCTGCGCAGCATTTGTGCACCACCGCCATCAGTGTCAACCAGTTTGCCGTGGCATACGGAGCTCCATCGCAGTCTTTAACACTGGTAGCATGCCGCGACAGCGTGGACGTGAACCATATGTGCAGTTGACGGACTTTGAGCGAGGGCGCATAGTGGGCATGCGGGAGGCCAGGTGGACGTACCGCCAAATTGCTCAACACGTGGGGCGTGAGGTCTCCACAGTACATCGATGTTGTCGCCAGTGGTCGGCGGAAGGTGCACGTGCCTGTCGACCTGGGACCGGACCGCAGCGACGCACGGATGCACGCCAAGACCGTAGGATCCTACGCAGTGCCGTAGGGGACCGCACCGCCACTTCCCAGCAAATTAGGGACACTGTTGCTCCTGGGGTATCGGCGAGGACCATTCGCAACCGTCTTCATGAAGCTGGGCTACGGTCCCGCACACCGTTAGGCCGTCTTCCGCCCACGCCCCAACATCGTGCAGCCCGCCTCCAGTGGTGTCGCAATAGGCGTGAATGGAGGGACGAATGGAGACGTGTCTTCTTCAGTGATGAGAGTCGCTTCTGCCTTGGTGCCAATGATGGTCGTATGCGTGTTTGGGGCCTTGCAGGTGAGCGCCACAATCAGGACTGCATACGACCGAGGCACACAGGGCCAACACCCGGCATCATGGTGTGGGGAGCGATCTCCTACACTGGCCGTACACCTCTGGTGATCGTCGAGGGGACACTGAATAGTGCACGGTACATCCAAACCGTCATCGAACCCATCGTTCTACCATTCCTAGACCGGCAAGGGAACTTGCTGTTCCAACAGGACAATGCATGTCCGCATGCATCCCGTGCCACCCAACGTGCTCTAGAAGGTGTAAGTCAACTACCCTGGCCAGCAAGATCTCCGGATCTGTCCCCCATTGAGCATGTTTGGGACTGGATGAAGCGTGGTCTCACGCGGTCTGCACGTCCAGCTCGAACGCTGGTCCAACTGAGGCGCCAGGTGGAAATGGCATGGCAAGCCGTTCCACAGGACTACATCCAGCATCTCTACGATCGTCTCCATGTGAGAATAGCAGCCTGCAATGCTGCGAAAGGTGGATATACACTGTACTAGTGCCGACATTGTGCATGCTCTGTTGCCTGTGTCTATGTGCCTGTGGTTCTGTCAGTGTGATCATGTGATGTATCTGACCCCAGGAATGTGTCAATAAAGTTTCCCCTTCCTGGGACAATGAATTCACGGTGTTCTTATTTCAATTTCCAGGAGTGTAGAACGTGTGCAAAAAATCTGTCATCGTCCCGTAATTTCTCTTGTGCCCAGTGGCAGAACTGTACACGACGTTCAAAGCCGTCGCTATGCAGTTCCTGGTGCATATAAGTATGGTACGGGTGCAATCGATGTTGATGTAGCATTCTCAACACCGACGTTTTTGAGATTACCGATTCTCGCGTAATTTGTTTGTTACTGATGCGCGGATTAGCCGCGACAGCAGCTGAAACACCTACTTCGGCATCATCATTTGTTGCAGGTCGTGGTTGATGTTTAACATGTGGCTGAACGCTTCCTGTTTCCTTAACTAACGTAACTATCAAGGTGAAACAAAGATTCCTAACTCAGATATTGTATTGCAGGAGCAGAAATCGATACAGATCATAATTTAGCAGTGATGAAGAGTAGACTTTAGTTTAAGAGAATCGTTCAGAAGAACCAACGTAGAAGGAAATGGGATACTGACGTACTCTAATGCTCTAAGTACAACGATAACGTTGAGCTGCGACTCATTCTGGCGAAGTAGCAGACTTCTGTGATTGTCTTAGCAAACAGACATCATAGCGAGGGTGGCGCAAGAAACTTCAAAAGCAGGTGTTCTTTCTTAAGAAGATGTACTCAGTACGCTGATATTGCAGAGCTCGCCGCCTGGGACTTCTGAAAGATGTTACCGCACCACTACTGCACCACCAGGGCTATGAAATTGTTGACACGACGAGAAAGCTTGCTCACAGGTCACGCCTTGCAGTTTGATCCTGTTATGGCTTTTCAGGAACAGTAGTGAACCAGGCTTGCATATATAATGTGTTTCAAAATACTTTTACAAACTTTGCAGACAGGTTCCTTTCACAAAAACAAGAAAAAAGCTTACACAAACATATATGCTTTTGCGATTTAGTAAAAGTTACAATTTAAGTGATTGGAGCTCATCAACACACAAATTCATAAATAAACTCATAACAAAAGCTCTAAATGTCCTCCTCTTACTTCTAAACACGCGTGCACTCATCAAATCATGGATTGTCACATCGTTTCAAATACTCCCTAGCGGTTTCGAATGGTTTCACAGGGTCCCATGACGCATCAATGAAGAGTTTCCTCCTCTATCTGTCATGGTAGATAACAACCTGTGCGTCTCGACCACTGACTCTGAAAATGCTGGAACTCCATCTTGCATAAACCACACGTTTCTTCTTATTTTCAGGGTCACATCTGCTAGGTCTTGGATAGCGTTCTGAATCAAGTCCATGAGGATAGTATCTGTAAGAAGTGATGGGAGAGCGTATGGCTCTACCAGACAGTCATTTACAATTCTAGCCCACACATTAATCTTAAATTGATGCTAGCCTGTATTGTAGCATGAGGACTGTGATGGCCTAATTGTACTGGATGGAGAAATTTGTTATTCCATCTCTTTCAAACGTTGCTAAATCTGTAAGCAAAACTAAAGAGACCAAACAACAGTTTGTCAATTTGTAAAACAAATATCGGCAAAAGTTCTCCCATGGTTGGTGATCGTATGGTTAAAGCCCCTCACACGTTGAAAACGATACACATACATGATCTGCTGGTGAAGTAACCTCGTTGCTGAACTTGGAGATTTACCACATCCCAGGGCCACTTGTCTTGCGCTGATGCTTAGCTCTTCATCGACAGCCTACAGAATGTGCTCTTCCCAGTCAAGCATATGACAAAATGTGATTTTTCTCGGTCAGCAGTCTGTGGTGCTACAGATACTGTCTCGACGACGCGATGGTGCGTAGCACCAGAGGTTGGAAGACAGCCCTCTTCACTCTGCAAACGCCAACTGATACAGCTATGCAGCCTCGTGTCCATTACCACTTGAGTGCCCGCACATAAAAATCTTGTCTGTCTGCTCACAAAATGAATATCCTACAATGACTGAATGGAGCACTTTCACTTCACTCACTACATGTAGTACATGTACACAATGGACACGAAGACAGACGAATGACGAATGTAAGCAAGTCACCCTGTCAGCACAAAGTCGTCTATGATACAATGAGTCAAACGAGTGCACAGGTAAGTGTAGCTGTTGAACCTCAGCCTTCATTAATAACCCGAAAATGAAGTGTTTGTATGAGCTTATTTTTCTTTTTTGGTGTAAGGGACCTCTACCGAAAATTTGTAGAAGTATTTATGGAACACCCTGTATACCACATGTTCTAGACTAGCACGATTCAGTCATAACCAGGACCCAGCTATGGGGGGCGTGCGACCAAGTCCACGATTCGAAACGAGTCAAAGAGTTGCTCTGTCAAACTCTGCCTTTCCTAACTGCAGGCCTGCTGTTTGTACTAATTGTAAGTCTGGATGCTGCTGAGCTGGTATCTTCGGACCGGCGGCCATTTACCATCTAACTTCACTCTGCTGTTGGCCCCGACTTCAGAGGTCCACAGATGAGCTTGGGCCATCTAGCTGTGCTACCACCATCACCTGTGGTGGTAAACCTTGTTGCTGATCACCGCACGAGAGGGCAAATGCTGTAGTAGTTCTCCAACACCTGTAAGGGCAACTGTCGCCGCTGTTAGCTGCTACCATCTGCACATGGCCCATGGGCTGATCCTGCACGCTTTGGCATGCAGTGCCCAGAGCTACGTATCCACGTCTAGCTTGCACAGGTGCCATCGTGGGCTGCCACTCACTACCCTGAGTCAGCACCTCTCCGATAAATGCTTTTCTTTGCTGAACGTTGCACGCTGTCCAAGACAACAGCCCTTTGCTGAACCAAACACGCTGTCACCGGCTGAGCCTTTCCTGTGCTTGGAAGCATCGGTAGCCTTTGGGGCCGCCGTGTGCTTAATAGTGCAGTTTTCATGACAGAATGTCAGGCAGCAAATTGAGGTCTACCCACGAGACCACTGTAACCACACTTAGGGTGGTGAACTAGTCTATCCTGACTACTAGCAGCTCAGCTCCACTACTTATTCAAGAGGTCATCCAACTCCGATCTCTCCAGTAATTCAGTTGGAGAGGAACTGGCATTTCTATAAAGAGCGATCACAGAAGTTGAACATACAAATACAGACATGAACAAGACAATGGCGAAGAAATACTCCAACTTGTGGGGCAGCGGGTAAAATTATGTTTTGTGTTGCACGCCGTCTTTCTCACGCAAGCCTGGCAACTATTTCTGTGGTCAGCCAGAAAGCGATGGTGAACATCCTGACTATAGTTTCCAGTCTGCACGTCGACACCCTGGTCCAGTCCACTGTAAGAAATGTTTCGATTCTCTTTCTACTTAGCGGGATCAGGACTATGATTACAAATGAAGGTGTAAAGTTCTTGTTCATACATATATTTAGTAAAGTATCTCACGTTCAATAATTTGAAAATAACTACGTTCAGTTGACAGTACATATTTCTATCCTAAACAGCATTATTACCAGTTCAGAGGCGACTTCTACTGAATTTTCCTACCAAATGGCCTTTCGCCCTGACTACTAACACTCAAATAAATGTTCGAAATAAATGCTCGCCGCAAAAGTGGAAATAATAGTAACCACTTGCCACACAGATTTGTAATTATCACGGACGACACAGTAACAGATACTTCAGCAAAATCTAAGCGATCCAGGACGGTGTACAGTCCTCGAGAGTTCACAATCAATTATTACAGAAAATACGCGTTTTGCCACAGTCTGTCTCTGACGTCATCCGAGGCAGATCGCAATCCAGCGTTAATAGACGCGGATCTTACTGTGGCTGATTGCGAAGTGAAATTTCTTCCTGCTACGCTACGCTACGCAATTCACGGAGCTTCGTACTCCAGTGTGTTGTAGGGTGGTCGCATCACACCTTTCCTACTTCTTCCTGGGGGTGTTGGAAGTTGTCTTTTCGTCTGAATCTTCCTCACGGTTGCGTTACTTCTTTTAGTTCTTCCGGCTCATGTTGCGGCGTGCCTTCCCTCCAGCAACAGGTCTGGCCACCTTGTGGTCGGGCGCCAGTGCACTTTGTTTCCCAAGTTGCGTATCAGACCGTTCTCTGACATCCATGCGGCCGCGTAAAGACGATGCGCCGCCTGCCGGAATCGGTGTTTGAGCAGCGGTACTCCCGCTACTCTGTGGAGTTCTCCGGTGCTTAAGTCTCGTGGCAGGTGAAGCGCTAACCTAAGCGCCTTGTTCTGGACCGTCTGCATCTTTGCGATGGACGAGTCGGCCGCGTTGCCCCACACCACAGCAGCGTACTCCAACACTGGCCTAATTAGTGTTAGGTACAGAGTAATGCCGCAGTGTGGGGGCAGGGTCGTCTCTGGGTTGAGTAAGGGGTACAAGCGCAATCTGCCAAGCTCTTTACCCCTTGCTTCTTCCTGCCTCTCGGACTATTTTTGTATATGTGCTGCAGCGGACGGCCAAGGAAACACCAAAAGAATGGCTCTGAGCACTATGGGACTTAACTTCTATGGTCGTCAGTCCCCTAGAAGTTAGAGCTACTTAAACCTAACTAACCTAAGGACATCACACACATCCATGTCCGAGGCAAGATTCGAACCTGCGACCGTAGCAGTCACGCGGTTCCGGACTGAGCGCCTAGAACCGCTCGGCTACCGCGGCCGGCTGCGTATAAAACATTCTCGGTATTCTTGCCACGTCAGTTCTGGATAAAATCTCGAGCTTACGACGATTACCTCCATCGTCATCGTCAGGAGCTGACTGTCTTCACTGCTGTTGTGGTAGCCTTATTTATAGCCCGTGGACGGCTTCTGATTGGTCGGCTTATGATTGGTCGGCGATTGCAGACGGTGTCACTGTGTGGGCCGGTGGCGCCACCGCTTTCGTTGGAATGTAAACCTTGGAAGGAATGTCTCTGCTGCTTCTCTGCATCAAGTGCTCTTTTCCATGCTCAACTCAGATGGTATCCGCTACCGCGGTTAAAGTTATTTTGGCTCATTCTTATTTCAAGAGCCTCCTTAGTAACAGAATCCTAGTACGTGGAGGCATGGGACAGAATTTCTGTTTCATCGAACGATATTTTATGTTTGGCATATGCTGCGCAATTGACGATTTCTCCAGTTCTATATTTTTAATATGGCGTTGGTGTTCTGCTCAGCAGTCGGAAACGGTACGTATCGTCTGACCTATATAATTACTTCCACACTCACAGGATATATTATAAAGTCCAGGACCCTGAGGTCGAGATTGTCCTTAACAGGGCGCATCATCTCCGTAATTTTCTTAGGAGGACAAAAAATCTGTCTTATACCTCGTCTACGCAGGACTCTTCCTATTTTGCTGGAAATCTCGCCACAAAAAGGAAGAACCGCAAACGGTGTTTCATCCTGTGAGTGTGCAGCATTTTCACGTTTTTTTTTTTTTTTTTTTTTTTTTTTTTTTTTTTTTTTTTTGAGAAGGCTGCCTTTATATCGCGTCACCATAGCCATTCTTTCGGAACACGTACTTCAGATGGTTAACCTCGGACCTTAACTCGTCCTCGTCAGAAACAGTTATTGCTCTATATACCAAGGAGGATGTTGGAAACTCTGTATAAATCGGTATGTGTCGGCTTTACGGTATACAGAGTGGCCAAGACGCCCGTCCGCCTGTCGTTGTACTAAAACGTCTAAGAAAGGCAGTGTCCCTTCCTTCTCCATCTCGATAGTGAACTGGATGTTCGAATGTATGCTGTTCATGTGTTCCATCAATTGTTCGAGAGCTTCTTTGCCGTGTGGCCAGATCATAAATGTATCGTCAACGTAACGATAAAACAAGGATGGACGGAGGGGAGCCGAATTTAATGCACGTTCCTCAAAATTCTTCATAAAAAAGTTAGCCAGTGATACAGACAACGGAGAGCCCATCGCCACACCGTCCGTCATTTCATAAAATTTGTTACCATACATGAAGTAGGTGGTCGTCATCAGTGCCGGAACAACTTTATAGTTTCAGGAGGAAAAAGATCCGCCAGCATTTTCAAATGTGTCCTCCACAGGAACTTTTGTGAACAGTGCCTTATGCACACGGCACCAGTCCCTGAACGACCGCTTTCTCGGACACATAATCTTTAATAACGATGTTCTGAATTAATTTAGAATCTTCTTAATTTTTTCCTGCATTTAGGTAATTTGGGTGAAATCACAGAAAAAGTGTCAGCTCGCTTGAGTAAAAACTTTGCCTTCTAGAATTTGTAAAGTGAAACTGACGGTAGATCGTTACCTCTGAACTATAAATTAAAAAGACCTTGTATTGGTTGTTATTAATATTTTGGTCCTAAAATTTGTTATAGCTCTATTATTTAATAAGTTTTCTTGTGTGCTGTAACCAAAATTTTCTAGTATTAACATTACAGATACTTAATCTACTACAAATGGGTATGATTTAGTTAAAAATTTGGTTTTCATTAAATTACTCGAAGACTACTTGAGGTAGCTTAACGTGCTCTCTTAGTTATTAATTTTAGGTTTAACTGAAGCACCATACAAATTTTTACATTTCTAAGTCTAATATTTAGCGCCTTCAACTTTTCTTGATGAAGTGGACTCTGACAATAATTTTTATTCTATCCGGTTGAAACTTGCACCATTTATTTTTGACATACATTGGCACATTAAGACCAAATTCTGACTTTCTAGCTTTATTATTTACCGACACTTATTTTTTTCTTAAAACGGCGTTTTTATGAAAACTATTGATTTAATTACTTCAAAACTTGACATTTAAAACGTTTTTACATCAAAGTATATGTTGACAAAGTTTGAAAAGGAAATTTTGACTTTTGTTTTTATACTTAATTATGGCGCAATACTTCTGCGCTACTCGCAGACGCGTTAAGGCGACGTGACGCTACGAGTAGTGAATTGGAGTAAGTCCCGACACACCGCTCGCCTCTGTTCAAAATGATTCAAATGGCTCTGAACACTATGGGACTTAACATCTTAGGTCATCAGTCCCCTAGAACTTAGAACTACTTAAACCTAACTAACCTAATGACATCACACAACACCAAGCCATCACGAGGCAGAGAAAATCCCTGACCTCGCCGGGAATCGAAACCGGGAACGCTACCGCACGGCCACGAGATGCGGGCACTCGCCTCTGTATCTCGCAAACGATACTGCGCTTGTTTCGCTTCAAACTGATCGACGAACGGAGGTACAAATAAATCTTGGGGGGGGGGGGGGGAGAGAGACAGAAAAACAGCAGTACAAGCCACTTAGAAATAAAATAAGTAGGAAGTATAGCGAAGCCATGGCGAAATAGCTACAGGAAAAATGTGAAGAAATCGAAAAAGGAATGGATGTCGGAGTGACTGAATCAGCATATATAGAAGTCAAAGACACTTTCCATGAAATTAAAGCAAAGGCGGCAACATTAAGAGCGCAAGGTGAATTCCACTAATAAACGCAGAGGAGAGCAGATAGGCGGAAAGAGTACACTGCCGACGTCTATAATGATGGGGAAGTGTCTTAATTAGCGATAAATAGAGAAATAGGAGTCGATATGGAAAGGATAGGGAATTCATTATTAGTGTTAGAGTTTAACATGGAGCTGGAAGACTTGCAAAAATAAGGCAAAAGGGATGGATAATATTCCTTAGGAATTTCTGACATCACTGGGAGGGGGAAGGGAGGGGGAAGAGGAGCAACCAAACGACTATTCAAGTTGGTATGCACAGGTTGCCACAAAGTCTGGGTACATAGGGAATTTAATAAATATTCTATATTCTGTAAATATTAATAAATAAATGAATAAATATGAAATAAATTCTAATAATTCAAATAAATTTTGTTTTTCCAGTGTGAATGATGTCTCTACTAAAGAAGAACGAGTATAGTGGATACTCTTAAGTGGACGAAAAGGATGATCGTATAGTAAAACTGCGGAAGAATTTAAGCTTCGGCACCCTCGTCGTCAACCTGTTTGTTTTACTGCCATCAGGCAATTAATCGAAAAGCTTAAAAAAACAGGCAGTGTATTGGTCAAACCCCTTTCCGGACGACCAAAGACTTCAGACGAAACGAAAGCGACTGTCTTGGCCAAGGTTCATACTTGCCCAAAAAAAATCACTTCGTGAAACATCCATGGAGTTGGGTGTTCCAAGATCAACCATCCACAAAATACTGGCAGGAGAGAGGTTTCATCTGTACAAGTTACAGATATTGGATCATGTAAATGAAGATGGCCCCGATAGACACATGCAGATGTGCGAATGGCTTGCAGGTAAATCGGATGAAAATATCAATTTTTCTAAAGACTTTGTGTTGTTCAGTGATGAAGCAGTGTCTTATGTCAGTGGTGTAGTGAACAGACGAAATCTTCGATAGTGGTCTCAAGGCAATTCAGACTGGATGAGTCCATCCAAACAGCAGGATTGCCAAAAGATGATGGTGTGGTGTGGTTCATGGAAAGTTCATATGCTACGATCTTTCTTTTTTGATGAACATGTAACGTGTGAGACTTACATGAACACGCTGAGAGACAAATTGATGCCTCAAACTGAGCGTTTGGGTGAGGTACGTCCAGACTGGTTTCAGCAGAATGGAACCCGTGCCCATTTTGCTGCATCTGTTAGCGATTGGTTGAATGACAATTCTCCTCCCTGGATTTGGAGAAAAGATCATGTGGAATGGCCCCCCTCGTTCGCCAGACCTTTCTCCTCTTGATTTCTTTTTCTAGGGTATGGAGAAAGAGAAAATTTACTCGATTAAGATTACAAATTTAAACCATCTTACCCGTCAGTGTTCTAAAATCGGCAGCAATTCAGACATAATCCGTCGAGTTCATCTTAATCTTGCAAAGCGCATCATATTATGCATTGAAAAGCATGAAGATCATGTTGCAAATATTATTTATTAACATTAAAGTGACTAAAATATGCTTTATTGTTATTTATTAGAATTCCCTATGCATCCAGCCTTTATGGGAACTCTGTAGAATCTATGGGACTGTAGAAATACTACCAGACATGCGGAATAAATATCATCCACACAATACCGAAGATAGCAAGTGGAATCAGCGTAACATCGATGCTGGCAAGATTAATATATAGAAGACTGAAACTGAAAATTGTGGACCTGTTAGATGAAAATCAATTTGGCTATCGCAAAGTTAAAGGCACCGAAGAGGCAGTTCTGGCGTTGCATTTGATAATGGAAGCCAGAGTTAAGAAAAATCAAAACACTTTCATAGGTTTTGTCTACCTAGAGGAAGTGTTTGACAGCGTCGTATAAAGCAAAATGTTAGAAATTTCGAGAAAAATAGGGATAAGGTATATGGAAAGACAGGTAATACAAATAATGTATAAGGACAAAGAGGGAAAAATAAGAATGAAAAAACCAGAACAAAGTGTTAGGAGTAAAAATTTGTAAGACAGGGATGTAGCTTTTTGCCCCTACTGTTCAGACTATACATCGAAGAAGCAATGACGGATACAAAAGAGAAGATCAACAGTGGGATTACAATTAAGTGTGAAAGGAAAATCAATGATAAGATTCGTTGATGAGATTGCTATTCTCAGTGAAAGTAAAAAACAATTACAGGACCTTTTGAATGGTATAGATAGTCTAGTGAATACTGATTACAGACTGAGAGTAAACCAAAGAAAGACGAAAGTAATGAGGAGTGGCAGAACTGAGGTTAGTGGTAAACTTAACATAAAAATTGGTGACCAAGAAGTAGATCAAGAGAAGGAATCCTGCTACGCAGGAAGAAAAATAACTCATTACTGTCAAAGCAAGAAGGGCATGAAAAAAAGCAGGCACGTACAGGAAAAGATGGCACTCTTTTACAAAAGAAGTCTACCAGGAGCAGACATAGGTCTAAATCCAAGAAAGGAATTTCTGAGAATGTACGTCTAGAGCACTGCATTGAATGGCTATGAAACATGATCTGTGAGAAAACCAGAAAAGAAGAGAATCGAACCCATTGAGATGTGGGATCTATTGTAGAATCTTAGAACTTATTCTCGGTTCAGACGTAATGAGCTACCACAAAGCCGGCCGTGGTGGCCGAGCGGTTCTAGGCGCTCAGTCCGGAACAGCGTGACTGCTACGGTCGCAGGTTCGAATCCTGCCTCGGGCGTGGATGTGTGTGATGTCCTTAGGTTAGTTAGGTTTAAGTAGTTCTAAGTTCTAGGGGACTGATGACCACAGCTGTTAAGTCCCATAGTGCTCAGAGCCAGCTACCACAAACAGAATGACCACCTCAATGTCAACTGACACCAGCCGAGGGACCGGCATTTGTCAAGAGAAACCCAGCTCGCTATGTTCTCATACGACAACCTGAAAGCCATGGTTATGGCAGTCATGTAGATGCAGCATTTCTAGACTTCCGAAAAAGCATCTGAATCAGTACAACACTTACGCCATTTATCAAAAACTACGATCGTGTGGGGAATCAAGCAAAACTTGAGATTGAAATTAGAATTTTTTGGTAGGGAGGAAGCAGTATTTTATCTCGGATCGAAAATCACGGACAGATATCAGCAGAGGGTCACTGCAAATCGCTGATGTCAGCATCAGAATTCCCAGAACTGGTGATATGAGCATCAAATTTTCCAGAATAACTGACACCAGGATCCAGCACTCGTACAATGACGTTATACCTCCCCCTGTCGCTGTGCCCAGTGGCGTTACATTGCCCGCAGGGCACCAGTGGTGTGCAGCTCAGCCCCCCACCCTTCGAGCAATTTTAATTTTTACAATCCGGTTGCGTACACGCTGTTATTTTACTGTCTGTAAGTCTGTCCAGTATGAAGTGTCACCAGCAGCAGCAATCAGCCAGACAGATGTCCGACAGTAAGTATTTGTCAATTAATTCTGTTATTAACAAAGCCAGTTTTACATAAGAGCAATAGTTAACATTGGACTCCTTCCATGCAAGACTTAGAGAACTATTGCATACGAATTTTTTATAGATGATCTGACCTATTGAGATAAATTAATAACGATGTTACATTCTCTGTTTGTACACTCCTGGAAATTGAAATAAGAACACCGTGAATTCATTGTCCCAGGAAGGGGAAACTTTATTGACACATTCCTGGGGTCAGATACATCACATGATTACACTGACAGAAGCACAGGCACATAGACACAGGCAACAGAGCATGCACAATGTCGGCACTAGTACAGTGTATATCCACCTTTCGCAGCAATGCAGGCTGCTATTCTCCCATGGAAACGATCGTAGAGATGCTGGATGTAGTCCTGTGGAACGACTTGCCATGCCATTTCCACCTGGCGCCTCAGTTGGACCAGCGTTCGTGCTGGACGTGCAGACCGCGTGAGACGACGCTCCATCCAGTCCCAAACATGCTCAATGGGGGACAGATCCGGAGATCTTGCTGGCCAGGGTAGTTGACTTACACCTTCTAGAGCACGTTGGGTGGCACGGGATACATGCGGACGTGCATTGTCCTGTTGGAACAGCAAGTTCCCTTGCCGGTCTAGGAATGGTAGAACGATGGGTTCGATGACGGTTTGGATGTACCGTGCACTATTCAGTGTCCCCTCGACGATCACCAGAGGTGTACGGCCAGTGTAGGAGATCGCTCCCCACACCATGATGCCGGGTGTTGGCCCTGTGTGCCTCGGTCGTATGCAGTCCTGATTGTGGCGCTCATCTGCACGGCGCCAAACACGCATACGACCATCATTGGCACCAAGGCAGAAGCGACTCTCATCGCTAAAGACGATACGTCTCCATTCGTCCCTCCATTCACTCCTGTCGCGACACCACTGGAGGCGGGCTGCACGATGTTGGGGCGTGAGCGGAAGACGGCCTAACGGTGTGCGGGACCGTAGCCCAGCTTCATGGAGACGGTTGCGAATGGTCCTCGCCGATACCCCAGGAGCAACAGTGTCCCTAATTTGCTGGGAAGTGGCGGTGCGGTCCCCTACGGCACTGCGTAGGATCCTACGGTCTTGGCGTGCATCCGTGCGTCGCTGCGGTCCGGTCCCAGGTCGAAGGGCACGTGCACCTTCCGCCGACCACTGGCGACAACATCGATGTGCTGTATGGTGTGTCAGGTGGCAGTTGACGCTAAATAACGAAAAGTGTGAGATGATCCACAAGAGTTCCAAAAGAAATCCGTTGGAATTCGATTACTCGATAAATAGTACAATTCTCAAGGCTGTCAATTCAACTAAGTACCTGGGTGTTAAAATTACGAACAACTTCAGTTGGAAGGACCACATAGATAATATTGTCGGGAAGGCGAGCCAAAGGTTGAGTTTCATTGGCAGGACACTTAGAAGATGCAACAAGTCCACTAAAGAGGCAGCTTACACTACACTCGTTCGTCCTCTGTTAGAATATTGCTGCGCGGTGTGGGATCCTTACCAGGTGGGATTGACGGAGGACATCGAGAGGGTGCAAAGAAGGGCAGCTCGTTTTGTATTATCGCGTTATAGGGGAGAGAGTGTGGCAGATATGATACACGAGTTGGGATGGAAGTCATTACAGCATAGACGTTTTTCGTCGCGGCGAGAGCTTTTTACGAAATTTCAGTCACCAACTTTCTCTTCCGAATGCGAAAATATTTTGTTGAGCCCAACCTACATAGGTAGGAATGATCATCAAAATAAAATAAGAGAAATCAGAGCTCGAACAGAAAGGTTTAGGTGTTCGTTTTTCCCGCTCGCTGTTCGGGAGTGGAATAGTAGAGAGATAGTATGATTGTGGTTCGATGAACCCTCTGCCAAGCACTTAAATGTGAATTGCAGAGTAGTCATGTAGATGTAGATGTAGATGTACTGTGGAGACCTCACGCCCCACGTGTTGAGCAATTCGGCGGTAAGTCCACCCGGCCTCCTGCATGCCCACTATACGCCCTCGCTCAAAGTCCGTCAACTGCACATACGGTTGACGTCCACGGTGTCGCAGCATGCTACCAGTGTTAAAGACTGAGATGGAGCTCCGTATGCCACGGCAAACTGGCTGACACTGACGGCGGCGGTGCACAAATGCTGCGCAGCTAGCGCCATTCGACGGCCAACACCGCGGTTCCTGGTGTGTCCGCTGTGCTGTGCGTGTGATCATTGCTTGTACAGCCCTCTCGCAGTGTCCGGAGCAAGTATGGTGGGTCTGACACACCGGTGTCAATGTGTTCTTTTTCCATTTCCAGGAGTGTAATTAAATTTTGTGTTCTTGCTACAGCCCCCAACCCAGTATTGGAATTTAGAGGCAATATGATAGAGACAGACGGTGGCCCGTATCCCATAAGATCTATGCTACACATTCCGGACGATCACCATGCTCTGTAGTTCCACCAGTATACATGGGAGACGTTTGCGTAATGCGTGGGATAGCCGAAGATGCGCGAGGCTTGCTCCACGAAGTAGCAAGAAGTAATAGCTGGAGGGAGTTTATGATGTCTGTAGATTTTAAATATTTCATATATTTTTTTATTTTTTCAACCATATTAACCAATAACCATACACACAAAGTTGGCGTAGTTGCAGCTTACAAGTAATGTTGGGGCAACATCAATGTTATGCCATAACACATTATGCTGGTGTACATGCCTCAATTATGTGATGCATACACCATACATACATTGCTCATATGTCACATGTTCGCCACGGTAAGATAGTTTGACAGTACAAAATAATGACACCTTTGCACAGTCTGCTAAAAGTTAGTCTAGTGGCTACAAATCTGGAAATTGGCAAAACTGGCAGGATACGTCGAAATGCAAAGTACCCGCCAAAAAATTGAGCATTTTATGTAGACGTGTGTCTAACTGCGTGGTGAAATTAGCAGGATAAGCCAAAATGCAGATGTACCAGCCAAATAAATTGAGCACTTTATGCACGTGTGTGTGTGTGTGTATCTGCTTACTGTCTAAATGAATTCAGTCTTGCAGAAAGAGAGGTGTTCAATTTAAATCAGTAGCTTCCTGTCTTTCTCCAGATAGCACCTGAGCAAGGGCACCACAGCGTCACAATGTTGCCTGTACTCAAAAGTATCCGACAGGCCTGAACTATTACGAGTCATGCGCTTTTGCTCTGTCCAGTAGCTCTTAGGCAAATCATTCTCCATTCGAGGTCTGTGTTTTGTGGTGAAGGGCTTAGGGTGAGGGTACTTGTTATAATAAATTGTTTATATTATTATTATTCCAATTAAATGAGCTTTTCCTCATTCACTGTAGTAAGAAGGCCAATAGTAACAGAGTTAAAAAATGGCGAGGTGAGGTGCTTTAACACTGTATTTCTGCCAACTCACTAAAAGTACTGACTAAGTACCACCACAACAACGTCAAACAAAGTTATTTCGTAGCTCTTAAGAAAAAAACGAATGTATGAAAAGCAAACTGTCATCTACATGTCTACAATCAATCGTTGTTGCTCTCAGGCAATAGCAGTAGGGCTCGGATCCACTGTTCTTAGACAATTTGCTCTCTGTTCTAGGTCTGTAGTGAGAGGATTACGTTGTGGGTATTTGTTATAAGAATACACTCTAAGTAAGAGATCGAAAGCATGGCTGTGAGGAGACAAATCTAACACAGCCCTCTGTGCACATCTACATTAAATATTCTACTAAATCGCATTTCTGTAAGTCTCAGCCTGTCTCTTCAAATGGTTCAAATGACTCTGGGCACTATGGGACTTAGCATCTCAGGTCATCAGTCCCTTAGACTTAGAACTACTTAAACCTAACTAACCTAAGAACATCACACTCACCCATGCCCGAGGCAGGATTCGAACATGCGACCGTAGCAGCAGCGCGGATCCGCACTTAAGTGCCTAGAACCGCTCGGCCACAGATGCCGGCCTGTCCGTTCACATACATGTGAACTTCTACAAAGTCGGTGGTTGCTGAAAGTAGTGGCTATTATAGCCAATGGCCATACCGCAGTGGCAACACCGGTTCTCGTCAGATCACCGAAGCTAAGTGCTGTCGGACTGAGCCAGCACTTGGGTGGGTGACCATCCGGTCTGCCAAGCGTTGTAGGCAAGTGGGGCGCACTCAGCCCTTGTGAGGCAAACTAAGGAGCTACTTCATTGAGAAGTAGCGCCCCCGGTCTCCTAAACTGACATACGGCCGGTAGAGCGGTGTGCTGACCACATGCTCCTCCATATCCGGATCCTGTGACGGACGTGGCCTGAGGATGACACGGCGGTCGGTCGCTTTCATTGGGTCTTCATGGCCTTTTCGGGCGGAGTTTAGTATTGGTTATTACAGGACTTGTCGAGATGCTGAAATACGAAATTACGCACAAAGCGAAAGCAGCACTGCCAGAATGACAATGCTTGTGGGTATTCTGGTAAAAGGAATATGTTTATCCTGCTTTATAGCCTTTCTGCTTCGTATTTGTTAGAATCAGTGTAATTTATTAAAGCTGAATGCGGACAGAACATAATAATCACGACTGGCTAGATGGTTTACCTGTACAACAGCAGACAAATTGCAGAGCATTGTTAAACAGCAAACAGCAGCTGCTCTGGAAATCATTCGTTAGCTGACACCACGGGAAAGCAAGTTGTGATCACCGATTGTTAGCGTTTAAAACATTTATACATCCTAGCACAGGGTCAAACACATGCCTTTCGATAACTTCGTTCACTCCTGGGCTTATGATTTGACGTATAAATTTATTATATATTTTTACTCTACAATTAGTGGTCATCAACGTTAAACAGTCAATGCCAAATGTCTTATGGTTATTTACAATCTTGTTGTTGTTGTAAGTTAGTGAGGTCTGTGTGTGCAGCCATGTGTAAAACTGCTTGAATTGGGAAGCCTTCCATGTTAGAATTCATTTAGCTCCAGCATAATGAAACTTATTGAGGGCAAAAATACGACAGTGCAAAGCCTCCTACACATGATTAATGGTACGTTACACTCCTACAGAGCTTGCGACTATGAGAAGATATATCCACATCACATTTCCTGTCTGGAGAGTGTCTCTCTTTTACTGCAATTCCGACGCTTGTCGATATACTTTATATATGTGTAATTTTGGTCTCTGGAGTTGGGATGTTAGTTCCTAACTTGCTTCAAGAAGATTCCACTGTTCCTTCACAATTTTTCCCCTTCTGTCACACTGAGTGATATGGATCTTGCAGTATTCTGATTGTTACACTTCGAATTCCAAGGATATACTAATATACTAAGTGTTCAACACGTCGATAGTGACACTTTTTTTCACATATCATCAATAATTGAGCGTACAAAGCCATCTGTGGATGTTTCCAAACTTGAGTACAAGTGGATCTGACGACGAAGAAAATCGACGTTTTCACAGTATAAACAACAGCACAGTTCTTGTCTGAAAGAGCCAAAAAAGTCAGCATGTGGTGAACGCAGTTTGCACAACACTGACAGTCCTAGTTTCACATCAGGATACTTCTCTGTAAACAAAAAACGAGCCTCCTTCAGATTGTATTATACCAGCCACTTTTGCATTTTTGTCTGTTTCTTCCTGTGTATACCTCGGAAAACTTTTACATCTTTCCTGCCAGGTAACTGGTGTGAAATTGTATCACTGCAGAAGAAATCTCGCACAAGTTGTTTTGTTACTTTGGTGATTGTGATTGATCTCCTACGTCTTCACAATGCGACGCTTCATAAATTTGTTGAAAACAATTTTGTTATAACTGTTTATCGTTTTCTAGGATTGCTGGCTCAAGTTTCGTTCACTTTCCTGACAGTTCTTTGCAATGATCGAGCATTCTTATATGGTGATATTTCAGAAGAACTTATTTTACTTTATAGGGGATACTATTTCATCAGGAGCCTGTTTCCAAAGCTCTCTCATACTCCTCTTCCGGATCGCTGAAATTTCCTTCTCCTCTTGATGAATTTTCTTCCTACCTTTCCCACTTTCTCGGAGCTTCTTCATTTCTACATGTGCCTCTTGTCTTTGCATTGCTTTCTGCTATGTATTTTGGTTAGATCGACTACTTCTTTTCTGTTCTCCCGGTGTCATAGGAACCGTAGTGGACAAGGATGCTCGTTTCACCTCTTTCCCATGGAAAAAGTAATCTATTAACTTTCATAAGTATTTTGTACATTATTTGCGACGCACAGTAACATCGCTGCTTTTAAATGAAATCGTAAAATTAAAGAGTGGCTACAAGTCCGGCAGATAACGAACAGTCAATACAGCCTGTGACTAACGAAACAAATAATGGATGTTACATGACTCACAAAATACGTGTTACGTTTGTCACGCCGTCTATAAGTGTGTAGAAGATCATAATGCATCCCCTTTTTCAGTCCGCTATATTTGATGTCTGTCCTAATGTTTATGGACACAGTAGCCCAAAAACATTGAAACCACAGTTCAAAGTTGAAACAAAGCATATTTGGTGATTATTATCTGCCCACGCCATAATAATCAATATGCCGTGAAAACCTACGTTAAATGACAGACGAAATCATCACAAAGCAAACTGCATGTAAAATATGTTTAATATACACTGAAGCGCCAAGGGAACTGGTATAGGCATGCGTATTCAAATACAGAGATATGTAACCAAGCAGAATGCGGCGCTGAAGTCGGCAAAGCCTGTATAAGACGACAAGTGTCTGTCGCAGATGTTAGATCGGTTACTGCTGCTACAATGGCAGAACACTAATGAAGTGAGTTTGAACGTGATGTCATAGTCGGTGCACGAGCGATGGTACATAGCATCTCCGAGGTAGCGATGAAGTGGGAACTTTCCTGTACGACCATTTAGCGAGTGTAACGTGAATATCTGGATATCTCGAATCCGGTAAAACATGACATATCCGACATCGCTGTGGCCGGAAAGGGATCCTGCAAGAATGGGACCAACGACGACTGAAGAGAAGCGTTCAACATGACAGAAGTGCAACCCTTCTGCAAATTGCTGAAGATTCCAATGCTGGGCCATCAATAAGTATCAGCATGCGAACCATTCAACGAAACATCATCGATATGGGTTTTCGGAGCGGAAGACCCATTCGTGTACCATTGATGACCGCACGACACAAAGCTTTACGTCTCGCCTGTGCCCGTCAACACCGACATTGGACTGTTGATGATTGGAAACATGTTGCCTGGTCGGACGAATCTCGCTTCAAATTATATAGAGCGGATGGACGTGTACGGGTATGGAGACAACCTCATGAATCTATGGACCCTGCATGTCAGCAGGGGACTGTTCAAGCTGGTGGAAGCTTTGTAATGGTGTGGGACGTATGCAGTTAGAGTGATACGGGATCACTGATACGTCTAGATACGACTCGGACAGGTGATACGTACGTAAGCATCCTGTCTGATCACCTGCATCCATTAATGTCCATTGTGCGTTCGGACGAAATAGGGCAATTCCAGCATGAGAATGCACCCCCCCCCCCCCCCCCCACAACTCCAAAATTGCTACAGAGTGACTCCAGGAGTACCCTTCTGAGTTTAAACACTTCCACTCACCAGCAAACTCCCCAGACATGAACATTACTGAGCATATCTGGGATCCCTTGCAACGTGTTGTTCAAAAGAGATCTCCATCCTCTCGTACTCTTACGGATTTATGGACAGACCTGCGTGATTCACGGTGTCAATTCCCTCCAGCACTACTTCAGACTTTAGTCGAGTCCATGCCACGTCGTGTTGCGGCACTTCTGCGTGCTCGCGGGGCCCTACACGATATTAGGCAGGTGTACCAGTTTCTTTGGCTCTTCAGTGTAGAAGTAAACATCTGGGTTTTAATTCACTCAAAACTTCCAATAATGGCTATTGTATACGCCACTGGTTATGTTTGCATTCATGCTTCTCTTGCGTAGCTTCTGCTAGTTCCATTGTTGTAGTGTTGCCAAATTCAGAAACTATAAATTCTGAGCTATACGACTAAATGAAAAAAAATTTAATTTCAATAAAAGTGTCGCTTTTCCATAGAATCCCCCCTCCCCTCCCCTCCCCGCCTGCCCTGTGAAACTAATAAACACAACTGTGTGTATACGTCACTTTTTCTCACTTTGGAAGCAGCTCCTCCACGCATCTGGCTGACGGCGTGCTGCTACTCAGCACATCCTTTCAGCTGCCCGACACAGAGCACGCCAGGGATGCTGCGTGCCTGAGACACGCAACTGCCACAAGTCAGTCGGGCATCTCCGCGATCTAAGAAAAAAATTACAATTTAGCAATATGTAAACCGCTAGCAGCGAAGTATTGGGTATTTTCAACAGGCGCTTAACCTCCTATTATAATAACCTATACTTTAAGCTGATTCCCACAAATACCCTCTGTCTGAATATGGGATTAAGCAATTACTACAGTGCTCTAAAGAAACTATGGCATTTTTAGTGTACTTTATGAAATTGCCACCTAATTGAGAAGCAAAATTTAAACAAAATGGCTGTAAATCATATGAGGTATGGTACTACAATATTGCCCTCACTCTGTGTGTGTGTGTGTGTGTGTGTGTGTGTGTGTCAGAGTGCTATCCCGTCTAGCAGTCAACGGAGTTACACCGACTGCCCCCCCCCCCCCCCCTCCCCCAGGTACCAATGATATGTAAGCTTGTCGCCCTACTCTTAGAGCAATTTTAATTTTTACAGTTCAGCTGCGTGCGCGCTGTCATTTACCATCTGTACGTCCGTCCAGACCTCATGTGTTCAGTTGAGGAGATGTATACGCTAGCAGAGCTACCGGAGCAGGTTTTGTGTATATCCTGCGAATCACTATTATTTGAGCTATCAGATCAGCAGCAAGCGACCACAGCCCATCAGAGCTCTGATTCAACGCTGACAGAGCTGTTGGATCAGGGCATGGATGTGTTCCGCAACATACATTAGCATTATTGCCTGAAGCATCACAGCCACAGCAAACATTTGCAACTCAAGGATGCGAGACGGACGAAATTTTAAGGACAAAATTTCTGGAGGAATATGACTGCAGATGTTTGTGGGACACGTCGTTCGAGGAGTGTAGCAATACTGATGCAAGATACAAAGCACTTTTTTATTTTTTTAGCGAAACTGTAATGGTTTCGTGTGGCACCTAGAATAAAAGTCCGTCGACCTTCTGTATGCCTGGTTTTAGTCCGTATTTCCGATAAACTCTTTATCGCCCATGTTTCGCTTCCATACATGGCTACATTCTAGACAAATACCTTCAGACAAGACTTTCTAATACTTAAGTGTAAAGGCGGTGTTAACAAATTTTTCTTCTTCAGAAACCCTTTTCTCGCTATTGCTAAACTACATTTTATATCCTCTCTACGTCGGCTATCATTAGTTATTTTTCTAACCAAATAGCACAACTCCTCTACTGCTTTAAGCGTCTCGTTTCCTAATCTAATTGCATCATCATCACGTAGTTTAATTCGAATACATTCTATTATCCTTACGTTGCTTTTGTTAGTGTTCATCTCATATCCTTCTTTGAAGACACTGTCCATTTCGTTCAACTGGTTTTCCAAGTCCTTTGCTGTCTCTGACAAAATTACTGTCATCGGCAAAGTTCATGGTTTTTATTTCTTCTCGCTGAAATTTAATACCTGCTCCAAATTTTCCTCCGGCTCCTTTTATGCTTGCTCAGTGCACAAGTGGAATAACATCGGGGATAGGCTACAACCCTGACTCACTCCCTTCTCAACCACTGCCTCCTTTTAATGACCTTCGACTCTTATAACTGCTGTCTGCTTTCTGTGCAAGGCGGAAATACTCTTTCGCTCCCTGTATTTTACCCTTGAACCTTCAGAACTTCAAAGAAAGTGTTCCAGTCAACATTGTCAAAAGCTTTAAGTCTGCAAACGCTTTAAGCGTGGATTTGCCTTTCCTTAGCCTACACTATGTGATCAAAAGTATCCGGACACCTGGCTGAAAGAGATATACACGTTCGTGGCGCCCTCCATCGGTAACGCTGGAATTCAACATGGTGTTGGCCCACCCTTAGCCTTGATGACAGCTTCCACTCTCCCAGGAATACGTTCAGTGAGGTGCTGGAAGGTTACTTGGGGAAGGGCACTCCATTCTTCAGGAGCGCTGAACTGAGGAAAGGTATCGATGTCGATCGGTGAGGCCTGGCAGGAAGTCGGGATTCCAAAACATCCCATAGGTGTTTTATAGGATTCAGGTCAGGACTCTGTGCAGGCCAGTCCTTTACAGGGATGTAATTGTAGTGTAACCACTCCGCCACAGGCCGTGAATTATGAACATGTGCTCGATCGTGTTGAAAGATGCATTCGACGTCCCAGAATGGCTCTTCAGCAGTGGGAAGCAAGAAGGTGCTTAAAATATCAATGTAGGCCTGTGCTGTGAAAGTGCCACGCAAAACAACATGGAAAACACCACCACACCATAACACCACCGCCTCCGAATTTTATTGTTGGCAATACACACGCTGGCACATGACGTTCACCGGGCATTCACTATACCCACACTGTGCCATAGATCGACGAATTGCGTACCGTGAATAGTCATTCCGCCCAACGTTCTTCGACATTTCAATCCTCCAATGTTTACGCTCCTTATACCAAGCGAGACGTCGTTTACCGGCTTGTTGCGTGGCTTATGAGCAGCCGCTCGACCACGAAATCCACGTTTTCTCACCTCCCGCCTAACTGTCATAGTACTTACAGTGGAACCTGATGCAGTTTGGAATTCCTGTGTGATGGTCTGGATAGCTGTCTGCCTATTACACATTACGACCCTCTTCAACTGTCGGCGGTCTCTGCCAGTCAACAGACAAGACCGGCCTGTAAGCTTTTGTGCTGTTCGTGTTCCTTCACGTTTCCACTTCACTATCACATGGGAAACAGTGAGCCTAGGGATATTTAGAAGTGTGGAAATCTCGCGTACAGACGTACGACGCTAGTGACACACAATCACCTGACCACGTGCGAAGTCCGTGAATGTCCATGGTGTTCTCTCACCATGTCTAATTTATTTATTTATTTATTTATTTATTTATTTATTTAACCTGGCAAGATTAGGGCCATCAGGCCCTCTCTTACATCTAACCAGGCATTCTACTTATTTTACAGTCATATGTTTCAGTAGGCATGTTAAACTACATCTAATACAAAAAGTGAGATAAACAATTAGAAAGGTACAC
Organism: Schistocerca gregaria; assembly: GCF_023897955.1. Taxonomy (NCBI): domain Eukaryota; kingdom Metazoa; phylum Arthropoda; class Insecta; order Orthoptera; family Acrididae; genus Schistocerca; species Schistocerca gregaria. Next base: position 644,714,739 of record NC_064920.1, read on the forward strand.
CTCGAAAAATACATTATTGAAGAGAAAGATTTAAGATAGGAGTGCTGGCAGCAGGGAGTATGAGGGAGACTCATGGTGAAGCGAGGAGAAGAATAGAGACATGATGAAACATAATTAAGGAAAATATAAAGGAAAAGGAGACTGCGTGTCTAATAGAGATAGATGAAGAGGAAGGCATCTCAGGAGCAAGATAGGAGACACTAGCTTTGCTATTTGACAGATGAGAGGATTGGCCTTGCACATTAATTTTGTGGAGAATTTTATGCGGATGATAGTAGGAAATGCTTCAACTTCTTCTTAAAAGCAACAGGAGATTGAATTTTCCTCAAGGTAAGGGGCAGTTTGTTCCAGAGGCGGACAGCGGCAACTGAGAAGGAGTTTGCAAAAGTTTTTGTTTTGTGAGTGGGCACAGTTAGGATACCAGATAAGAGTGACCTCGTGTTTCGATTATGATGGCATGACAGGATTTTAATCTCTGAAGCTAGGTACTGGGGTGCTTGCGCGATGAGGAGTCGGTGAAGTAGACATAGAGTGTGGTAGTCACGCAGTTTGTCCGGCCGCAGCCACCCTAGCTCGGAGTATGAAGCACTAACATGATCATATCGGCGAATGTTGCAGGTGTAACGCACACAGGCATTCATGGTTAGCTCTAGCCGTCTTTTGTTTTCACTACTCATGCCTTGTTGAATCACATCACAATAGTGGAGGTTCGGTAGAACGAGTGCTTGCACGAGCTGGCGTTTCAAGTCCTGTGGGAATATGTTCCGAAACTTTTTGAGAGCATAGAGACAAGCAGACGTTTTTCGGCACACTGCGACTGTATTCTCCGCCCAGTTGAGATGCTCGTCCAAAGTTACACCCAAGTTCTTCACTGTTTTCTGATATGGTATTGGAGTACCTTCGAGCAGAATAGGAGGTAGCCGTTCGCGGAAATCTGAACTTATTAATTTCTGATGGGCTATTAAGATTACTTGCGTCTTTTTTGCATTTAATTTAAGCCCCAGGTTAATGACTACTGAGGTCGCTGATATGGAGTACCTAGCAGCAGGTGGCAGCACAATGCACCTAATATGAAAAACGAATGTTTTTGGGGGTGTCCGGAACTAACTTCAACCTATACATTTCCCTTTTTAAAATTTCTAAGTTACTTACCCGTTTAATAGATCTAACATTCGACGCTCGGATCCGTAGAACGACAATTTTGTTTCTCCTGATGATGACATCCTCCTGGGTAGTCCCCGCCCGGAGATCTGAATGGGGGACTATTTCACCTCCGAAATAGTTTACCCAAAAGACGCCACCATCATTTTGACCATACAGTAGAGCTGCATGCCCTCGGAAAAAATTACGGCTGTAATTTTCCATTGCCTTCAGCCTTTCGTAGTGCCGTCACAACAAGGCTGTTCTGGCTGATGTTACAATGCCAGATCAGCCAATCATTGAGAGTGTTTCCCCTGCAACTACTGAGAAGGCTGCTGCCCCTCAATATCGACAGACAGCAAGACATTGTTCATGGGTGAGTGGTGGGAGGGGGAGGGGAGGGGGGAGGAGGAGCTACATGGAAATAAGTGTTTAAAAAGTCTAGCCATTATCCGAGCTCTCTGCTATGGATAGCATAGTGTGGAATGTTTTATACAGTTGTAACTGTTGCTAAATGCTTTATTTCTTATGTGTCTGTTGTATTTATTACATGATGTGCGGCACCACCATGTCTAGTCTATCTTCTTCGAATTTGAAATGAGTATCTTAGACTTACATGTCATTTTTTAAGCAACCTCCATAAATAAATAAATAACGTTTACATGAACGTCTTTTGTTTTATTTACTTTGCTTTACCATGACGTATTTCCTCAGTCAACTAGAAATCGTGCTGCAGGTTTTAGGAATAAATTTAGTTAATAATTGTGCGGATACAACAGCAATGAATATAAGGTCCTAATAACTTCTGCCAATGGCTAGAACCGTAATATAGCTAACACTCTCTCCTCATAGCTTACAGCCTCACTGTATTCTTCTTCGTCAAGAATGTTTTGATGCCATTCAGCAGCTCCGAAATGGACACTTCATCCATTATTAGATAATTATAAACATTATCGGCTCTCTGCTGCTTCAGTGACAGAATGTAGGCGAATTTCTTTGTTTGCGTTAGCCACTTCTTTGTCCACAGCTTTCTCTCAGCTTTCTGGCTTTGTCACATCTAAAACAGCCAAAAATTCGTTTTTTATGCGTAAAACCAAGCGGGATCTCGTAGAACATTAACTCAATCATCTTATCGGTCGGGAGACATGTGTAGGCTGCCACAATACAGATCTCCTGGTCGGTTGGCCCATAAATTGGTTCGTATGTAGGGCCTTTACAGCCACAACTTCGTATGTCCTGGACTACACTGAAGCGCCAACGAAACTGGTATAGCATACGTATTCAAATACAAAGATATGTAACCAGACAGAATACGGCGCTGCAGCCGTCAACTCCTATATAAGACAAATGTCTGGCACAGTTGTTAGATCGGTTACTGTTGCTACAATGGCAGGTTATCAGGATTTTAATGAGTTAGGACATGGTGTTATAGTCGGCGCACGAGCGATGGTAACAGCATCTCCGAGGTAGTGACGAAGTGGGGATTTTCCCGTACGACCATTTCACGAGCGTACCGTGAATATCTGGAATCCGGTAAAACATCAAACCTCCGACATCGCCGCAGCCGGAAAAAGATCCTGCAAGAATGAGACCAACGACGACTGAAGAGAATCGTTCAACGTGACAGAAGTGCAACCCTTCCGCAAAGTGCTCCAAGATTTCAATGCCGGGCCGTCAACAAGTGTCATCGTGCGAACCATTCCACGGAACATCATTGATATGGCCTTTCGGAGCGGAAGGCTCACTCGTGTATGCTTGACGATCTCATGACACAAAGCTTTACGCCTCACTTGGACCCGTCAACACCGACATTCGACTGTTGGTGCCTGGATACATGTTGCCTGGTCGGACGAATCTCGTTTCAAATTGTATCGAGCGGATGGACGCATATGGGCATGGAGACAACCTCATGAATCTATGGACCCTGCATGTCAGCAGGGGATTGTTCAAGCTGGTGGAGACTTTGTAATGGTGTGGGGCGTGTACAGTTGGAGTGGTTCGGGATCCGTGATACGTCTAGATACGACTCGGACCGGTGACACGTACGTAAGCATCCTGTCTGATAACCTGCATCCATTCTTGTCCATTGTGCATTCCGACGGACTTGAACAATTCCAGCATAACAATGCGACATTCCACATGTCCAGAATTGCTACAGAGGAACACTCTTCTGAGTTTAAATACTTCCGCTGGCCACCAAATTCCCCAGACATGAACATTATTGAGCATATCTGGGATCCCCTACAACGTGCTGTTCAGAAGAGAGATCTCCACCCCCTCGTACTCTACGGATTTATGGACAGCCCTCTACTACAAACATTAGTCGAGTTCATGCCACGTCGTACAACGGCACTTCTCCGCGCTCGCGGGGACTCTGTACGATATTAGGCAGGTGCACCAGTTCCTTTGTTTCTTCAGTGTGTCACACAATGACGTAATTTTCCTAGTAAATGAAGTGGTATATGTAGATACTGTGTGCATAGCGAGTTGCGAACAGAGTTATTAGTAAAAAAGAAATAAATTGAAGCGTCGTTGCTGGTGTAGAAGTGTTACTGCGAGCCATTTTAAACAAAAGCAAGTTGTCAGGCATCTAAATGATTACGAAGTCACATCTCCTCAGCTATGCGTCGCACAATGGATATAGTTTTTTGCGGATAAATTTTGTGATACATGTGGATACTGTCTGCAAACTTCGTTGTTAATAGACTCAGTAGTACAGAAATATTAAATTAAAAGTCATGTCTGGAGCTGAAGTTTGATTGAACAGCAAAAACGAAGTAAGCGATAAACTTTTTTCCTGTCATTATTTCGTGGGGATGTCAGAGAAAAGAAATTTCGTGAAGGTTTGTAATGAAGTGTAATCTTTCTTGGAAGTCGCTAAGTGCTTTCAATCTCAAATACTGGGTGGATAAAGTCCGTGTATCTGCGAGCTGTCAGTTACGTTGCTTCAAGACAAAGACACTGTTTCTAACAGTAACACTTGTTTTATTGTGTTAAACTTGTAGGTTAACGCACCGCACGACAAGCATAGTGGCAGTGTTAAATATTACATGAGATTCATAATTCTATGTGATATTCTTTGATCTTTTGATTTAGGTTTAGTAATCTATGCTCCACGTATTGGAGAGTACAACTCACTGATACGTGCGAGTATTAATGCAATATATGTGGGAATAACGACTGATTATCAAGAGATAAAACCTCATATTTGGTGACCGCAGCCGTCGCATTACGACAGTGCCAAACACGTCTGTTCCGACACATCTTATTGCATCCGAGGCCCTGACTGCGCCGCAACACACACCGGCTGTTCCTTCCGCGCCAGCCGCGTCGCGCTTACTTTCGCGTTGGTAATGACAGACTCGCCAGAACCGGCTGCAGGCAACGGGATCAGCAGGATCACGATCAGACCCACACCGTTCTGGCAACATAACCTGGTGCTACGGAAAGCCAATTCGTGTTCGCACAGATATCGTCAGATGAAACCAAATACAGCTATGTCGTCGTAGCACTGAATTGACGACTTAGCTGCAGAATTGCAAGACATCCTCGTCGCAAAGCCGAACATCGAGTAACATGCGTCTATCATAAACGCTCTAATGACACGCCTCTCCCAATCAGAGGCGAAGCGATTGGAAAAACGTTTACGAACGCAAGTTGTCAGCGATCGCGCCCCATAGCAGCTTCTACGACGTCTATGGACGCTAGTGAGTAATGCCATTAGTGACGATGTCTACGAAACATGCGGTTATATCGCGTACCTCCCGAAAGTTTTAATGGTTTTCGCCGATGATCTGAACACTCTAGCACGCCGGCCGGAGTGGCCGAGGGGTTCTAGGAGCTACATTCTGGAGCCGCGCGACTGCTACGGTCGTAGGTTCGAATCCTGCCTAGGGCATGGATGTGTGTGATGTCCTTAGGTTAGTGAGGTTTAAGTAGTTCTAAGTTCTAGGGGACTGATGACCTCAGAAGTTAAGTCCCATAGTGCTCAGAGCCATTTGAACCATTTGAACCACCCTAGCACAGACAGCAGAAAAAATTGTGGGAATGTTTCCCTCTGCGAGTACGTCAACATTAAGACACAAAGGAATTACAGACGTTGGCTGCGAGTGGGCGTTGACTGAAATCTATGGGAAAAGTTGAAAACTTGTGCTGGACTGAGATTCGAACCGGGATCTCCGGCTTACTAGGCAGACACACTAACTACTAACTCATCCAGACACAGTAGTCATTGCACCTGGATGGATTATCCTAGCACGCCTCCCTTCAGACCCAATTCTCAACTCATCCACACACAACAAATGTGAACCCACATCTCGTGGTCGTGCGGTAGCGTTCTCGCTTCCTACGCCCGGGTTCCCAGGTTCGATTCCCAGCGGGGTCAGGGATTTTCTCTGCCTCGTGATGGCTGGGTATTGTGTGATGTCCTTAGGTTAGTTAGGTTTAAGTAGTTCTAAGTTCTAGGGGACTGATGACCATGGATGTTAAGTCCCATAGTGCTCAGAGCCATTTGAACCATTTTGAACAAATGTGACCCTTCCCCACTATCCTCATTACTCGCTGCATTTCGGCGATTCCTTGTGTGCATCTGCACTGAAGAGATCGTTGCCCATCTCGCCTTAATTATATATGCGACGTGTGTGTGTGTGTCTATGTGTCTGTGTCTGTGCGGTCTCTGTTCTTTCAGACATGTCAGAAAGAACAGACACAACACATATGTGTGTCAACATCAACATTAGTTTCGCAACAAGACAACGTGCCCTCAGGGACTACTCTCATCACTGCAGTCGCAGCCAGCTCAGCCGACTACCCAAATCGCTGCATTGCAAGCGACGCACACTCGGCGACGGCTGCGTCACGTCGTCAGTCATTGCGAACTCGTAATCGATCACCTGTTAAGTCGAATACCTGCTGATATCCTAAGAAGTTCGCCGACGGCGCCCTGAAATGTACGCCACCATGCAAGTGGAAGAACGACACAGAGTCCGATTCGGCAGGAGCCGTTTCTGGCAATAGCACACGTCGCCTTTACGTCATGGACCGTGACACGAAAATACAATATTTGGTAGACACAGGTGCGAAGGTGTCAGTGTACCTGTGAACCCGACTACCACGCCGCAACTGCGATGATTACTACCTATTAGCCGTCAACTTCTTCAAGATCAGGACGTATGGGTGCTTGGCACTATTCCTCGATCTCGGATTGCGTTACAAATTGGAATGGCGGTTAACGGTGGCAGATGTATCACAACCCATTCCAGGAGCTGATTTCTTATCTATTTAGAGCCTGGTCTCCTATCTACAACACCAGCAACTGATAGATTCTATCTCTGTCCTGAATAGCCGAAGAATGGTATGTGGTGTCATTCCGACGACAATGCGCGTGATTGCGGAGGATACACCATATATACGCTTGTTACGGAAGATCCCCCAGGTCACATAACCAATTGCGCACTCTAGCACCAGTTAAGAACACCACAGTAGGTGACATCTTATTCTTACCACGCCAGGAGCACCAACCTGCACACATACTTGGCGTCTAACGCCAGGAAAATCAGGAATTCTTTGGCTTGCTGACAAAAGATATTTGTCAAGCCTCCAGTGTCAGTTGGGCAGCCCCATTACACGTGGTGCCATAGAACAATAAAGGATGGCGCCCATGTGGCGATTACCGCTAACTCAATGTCAGGACCATCACTGATCAGTATCCAGTGCCACCCACACAAGAATTTGCATACACATCAAGAAAATATCCTTTACTATTGACTTAGTCTGGGTCTTCTATCAAATTCCTCATACACAAGAAAACGTACACAAGGTGGTTGTAACAATGCCCCTTGGTCTTTGTGAGTTTGTGGGAATGCCTTTCGGACTCTGTAATGCGTCGCACACATTTCAACGGTTTGTGGTCGAAATCAAAAAAGATCTGGATACCTGTTATATCTATATACACGACATTTTAGTGACGTCTGCGTCAAAAGCGGAACATCTACAACATATAATCAAGATATTTGATAGTTTGTGTATGCAAAGCCTAGTTATTAATCCTGCGAAGTGCACGGCAACAGAGGTCCAGTTTCTTGGATACGCAGTCGATGCCCATGACACCTGATCTCCTAAAGACAAGTTGGAAGCAAAAGTCAAGTATTCCCGTCCCATTACGGTTATGGAGTTACGTCGTTTTCTCAGCATCATTAATTTTCACCATGGATTCATATGCAGTCAAACATTGATAACAGACCCACTGAATTAGCTCCTGAAGGGTGCACCGAAGCCGAATACCAGGGGGCAATGGACAAACGAAAGAAATACTGCTTTTCAAGATGTATAAACAGCAATAGCAGAGACTACACAATTAGCTACTGCTATTCGTGCTGTACTTCAGCAACAAGTTGAGCTTAGTTGGCAGTTGGTTTGGTCTCAAACTGTCACCATTACTGCAACACTGAGCAACATACAACCGAGAACTGCACGTCACGAATGCTGCGGTTAGGAAATTCCGACACCCGTTAGAAGGTCGACACATTACGATGTACAAGGACTATAAATCGCTTTCAAAATGAAGTCAGAGAAAGCGTCACGAAGACAACGTCGTCGTTTGGACTGTATCAGTAAGCGTATGACTCACAAAATCTATGAGCGAGGGAAGTAGAAAGTACCAGCAGATGCCCTCTCACGAGCTGAAGCCATGAGCACTGCAATTGATTATGAGGTCCTTGCTCAGTCCCAGCAGCACAGTGATGAACTACACACTTGATTGGATCACGTAGCGTGGTTAAAGTTACAATGCATGACTGTACCAGTAAAAAAATTCCATAGGGTACTGTGTCGTGTGTGGAGCAAAAAAACGACCGTTCATACCTCACAAGTTTCTGTCACAAGTATTTGCCTCAGTGCACAACCTACACTTGCTGGGGTCGGAGGTACAGAGAAATTAGTCAAACAGAGTTTCATATGGCCATAAATGAATACCGATTGTAACACACTTGTCACGCACACAGACACTGTGGGCCCCCTTCCAGTGTCATAAGGCTACAGCTACTACCTTACGATAGTGGATCGATTTTCAAGATGGCCTATGAGAGACATTACAGAACAAACGTTTCTCCGCGGAAGGATCGTCCGATTTTGTGAACTGATTCACATTACAACAAATAGACGACGCCGGTTCGAGGTATACTTATTCAAAGGATTGGCCAGCTTGTTGAGCACTAAGCACATTCGCACTATTGTTTATCATCCGGCAGCCATGAGAATAGTAGAACGCCAACAAGGTGGCCGTTGAGTGTCACGCTAGACAAAACTGGATGCAGAAATTATCCATTGGGCTCATTTGTCTCCATACGTCATTTAAGAACGAACTAAAGGCTACAGCAGTGAATTAGTGTACAGACGAACACTGCGCTTACCAGAGGAATTCATGCGTAATGTGACGGGTGATACGGTTAATGCGTCAGAGTTTGTGACCAAATTACTATCGCACATCCGACAGCTCCAGCCAGTGCCACATCGAAAGCAAAGTGAACGACACCCGTTCTTATTTGAAGACCTCTCAAGCCGCAACCATGTATTCATACTAAACGACACGGTGCACAAGCCACTGCATCGCCTTATTAAGGGCCATATACGGTACTTGGTAGAAAGAACAACAACATTTTTACAGTAGATATCAGGGGTGTGCCTACCACCGTATCCATTGACAGACTCAAACCTGCCTTCTACGATGCACAAGATGTAACGGAGACGGCCGGCCCCGTGGCCGCTGAAGATAAATATGCAGTACCTAAAAATACGCATGTCCAACATGATGCAAGCAAGATATGACAACCAACTGGCGCCGTGATGAAGACACCGATGATGATGATTTATGGAGGAGGGTGCTAAACAAAAAAGTGACACCGAGTACAGTTCCCCTACAACACGGTTGTACCACCGAGTCCAGCAATAAGTTACCTGGTTTCCATAAAAACAGTGACAACGCGTGCAGAACGTCACGTCCGAATTCAAATACCGCTGACGCTGGAAGGGGAGTCGTGTAGGGTATAACAACGTGACGTAAGCACAGTGGCAGCGTACATAAATATTCCCAGGTCAGAATATATGGCGTACGAGAAGATATTCTAGATATGAGACGCATACAGGATAAGAATGTCATGAATGCAGCTATCGCCGGCCGGTGTGACCGAGTGGTTCTAGGCGCTTCAGTCTGGAACCGCGCGACCGCTACGATCGCAGGTTTGAATCCTGCCTCGGGCATGGATGTGTGTGATGTCCTTAGGTTAGTTAGGTTTAAGTAGTTCTAAATTCTAGGGGACTGATGACCTCAGATATTAAGTCCCATAGTGCTCAGAGCCATTTGAACCAATGCGGCTATCCTGTTAGTAAGGTAGTTTGGTCACGTTGCGTGGCAGTGGGTGAATGTGGTGGGCAAAAAGCCGCGAAATACGGAGCAATAAAAACTCTTGGGTAAAACTAAACAGTATATGACTTACGAACTTTATCGTATATGCGAAAATGTTTTTATTGTTTCATTAACGGTGCAATATAATGGTGATTGAGTCCTCAATGTGTTTCATCCATACTGTGGTGGGTGGAAGTGGGTGATATACTCGTGTACACAATCCTCACCTTGTTCTATCCATACGGGCATTAACATTACGTTACGTAGACGTATTTAACTGTGGGAAACACGACGAGGCCAATGCTGGTTTGGTAACAGTGTCTTATAATAGTATTTTTTGAACCTGGAAAGGCATGAATGTTACTTTATTTAATTAGTCATTTACTGTTCATTGTATATACATAAGTATAATATCTTGTTTTCACAATACACGCTTTTGGACTATATTTACAGTGATTGCTGAAAACGCGCTAAATTATGAAAACGATTGTGTTCTTGAAGAATAAGCGAGATGTTTATCCGAAATCACTGTAGTGTACCGTTCGATTATTCATTTGTTAATTACTAGTATTTTCATCTTTGAGTCTGCATACTTTCTTTGTGTCTGTTGATTGTCCGTGAAGTGTGATTGGCGAAAACGAGGCGAGAAATTAAAAACTGATCTTTTTGGTATCATACGTTGTTATTAAAATCTGATTGATGAAACCACGCAGTCATCGTATTATGTCAGACGAACCAAACAATAAATGAATTTTCACACGTGCGGTGAAGTTCGTTAAGTGGCAGAGTACGTAGCTTTTCCTGAGAGTATTTATTGCTCTATATTTCGCAGATCTTCACGCGCCACGCTCACCCACTGCCAGGTACCGCGATTAAACTCCCTTACTAACAGCATGAGAGCAGGGCTATCTGCCACCACAACCACGAGTGGGTGGCAGTCGGTGGTCATGGAGAAAAACATTTCAACACGTACATACACAAGCTCTTTTTGAATAGATATGGAATATAGATATAGATTACACCTCTTAATGGACACATTATGAAAGCATCTCAGTTTTTTTTAATTCGGCCAACAATTACATGAAATACTGAAAATCGAATTTTCGTTTCCTCTACACCGCAACTGGTAGCGGGTTTCGGAATAGCGTTTTAGTGATATTGTTACGTAGAAGAAGGTGTAATTAAATGAATGACGAACACTAACTTCACTTAACGAAGGTTTATTCAGCACTTGCACATACAAGAGCGCGGAGCGACCTGCCTCCAGCCAGAACACATACAGTATATTGCAGCTACAGAACATTCCAGTAGAATGATTCTTGACACTTGTGAATACTTCTAGAATGTACTCGAACAGAATATAGAAATTAAATTAACTCACAACCCTCCATGCAGCAGTTCAGTACCATAACCACTACACCACAGTGCTACTCAGCTTCTTCTGCGACAATATAGGCTACATGGGCGAAGATGTACCATACGCAAACCCAGAATAAGTTGTCAAATACAATAGTAGGCCCAATTTCCTGTATGGCATGAAACTGTACGAATCGAATTCATGGCCACAGGTATGAAGTTTCTGAGCAGAGTACAAAGGTTGCGGCAGACTGAATCGCATCCACAACCATAACAGAAGAATACAACAATATAAAAACTCTAACACTACCAAATATGGTTTAACCATGTCCTTCAAATGCGCAATGAGCCACTAGAAAATCAAGCTATTCAGCTCAAGTTTCACGGGAATTCCAAGGAAGAGGAGTACTGATGGACCGGATCACACGCGAAAGCCAATTACATTACACTGATAATGATGTTCACTATTAGCAAGCAATAATAAGAGCTTCTGCTGCCGAGTAACATTGCATATCAGTGTTCAGTTGGGCGTCTTATGTTTTGAAGACTTAAAATAGAACGTTTTGCCGTTTCTCTGTAGTAATTTCTAATGGTGATTCACGAGAAACTTGAAATGTCGTAATAACGGAGAAACAGACGGAATGTACCCATCGTAGAGTCATGAGTACTGCCGAGTTTCGGTTGATAAAATGCGGAATTTGTTGTAGGACATAGTGGAATATACTAGCTTCAGCCCCGATAGTTTCATGAAGTTTCGACAGGTACCTGTGCTATACTTAGTCTTCAAACTGGCGTTTGTAACTGAAGTTCGCTCCCAAGGAGGTTAGACCAGCGGAGATGCTCTTACGCCGAAAAAGTCAAGCCATCGCCGCCATATTGATGTGTTCATAACATTTGGTTTCGAGTGCGTATTCACACTGCACTGCAGTGGTACTTCATGCTGTATTAAAATACATACTCAGAAATGACTGCCAATCAGTCCTAAACTGTCACACAGTACTTTAACCGAGAAACTCACTTCCTGGGCTCAGCAACATGGTGAACCTGGCGGCAGTCGATGGCTGTGCTCGGTGTCCCCCAATTGTAACCTTATTTTTCGTTCTATACAGAAAGCTCTCATTGAGTTTCTTTTGCGGGAAAACAAGAGCATCGCAGATATTCATAGGCGCTTGCTGATTGTAAATGAACAAAAGCATGGCGAGGCGCCTGTCATCATAGTTACAAGGTCGCGCATACCTGTCTGATCTCCCACACGTCGGTCGGCCACACACAGCTGACACTCCTGCAATATTGAAATATACAGACACTATCATTCGCGTTGATGGATGGGTCACAATCAGACACCTCACTGTACAACTGGTCATCTTTGTTAGTACTACGACACACACCTCCTTGACTGGGGTACTCAGAGATGTGTCCCCGCTGGATTCCTCGCCGTCTAGCAAAAGACCACAGAGAGCAATGAAGGACCATCTGCACGGAATTGCTTGCGTGTTATGAGGCTGGTCGTGACAATTTTTTATCGAATTTTGTCACAGGCGATGAAACATGGGTTCATCACTTCGATCCCGAAACGAAACAGCAATCCGAAGAAAAGTTCAAAGCTGCACCCTCAGCAGGTAGTCACGATCTCCTGGAACACTGAAGGAACTGTACTGTTTGCTGTCCCCCCCCCCCCCCCCCCCCCCCTTCCCCTCGTGGTGCAACCATACACTCTGAAGTGTATTGTTATATCCTCATGAAGTTGAAGAAACGCCTTCAGCATGTTCGTCACCACAAAAATGCTAACGAATTTCTCCTTCTCCATGACAACGCAAGGCCTCAAAGAAATCTGCGCATCCGAAAGGAGCTTACAAAACTTCATTGAACTTCCTTCATTCACCTTATAGTCTGGTTCTTGCACCTTCCGGCTTCCATCTGTTTGGCCCAATGAAGAATGTACTCCATGGGAAGCAGTACGTACATGATGAGTAGGTTATTGTTGCAGATAGATGTTGGCTTCGATGTCGACCAGTGGGGTGGTATCACCCAAGTATACAGGACCTTCCAGTAGCCAAAAGAGTAAGGAATAATGCGACTTTTATTAGAATCCTGACTACAACCAACCTGTTTTCAAAAGAAGAATGTGTTGCATTACTTAATGAATATCATTTGTACTAAATTTTTTATCGAATTTTGTCACAGGCGATGAAACATGGGTTCATCACTTCGATCCCGAAACGAAACAGCAATCCGAAGAAAAGTTCAAAGCCGCACTCTATTATATGTGTATTATTTGTTTAATTTGGAAAATGTACTATATTTCCTTTTTAGGTATTGTTTTATATTACTTGAGCTATACCTTTGATTTGATTTTAACCAACAAACTTATTCATAATCTTATGGTACATTTTTGTCATTTTATATATGTGTATTATATCTGTTGTATGTAATCATGACTCATTTCACATCCTTGTGATTTATCACAATACGGATTAATGGAATACGAAATAAAAAAAAAAAAATTGTATTGTGTAGTGGTGCAGAAATTCACGTACTACAGCTAGCAAGACACACACGGCCAAAAATTAAGATTACGACGCACCCACTATAAATAAATACGACTTGAAGTACTTATTTGGACAAGACATAGTATATAAGCTCATTAAGCTGTGATTGGTATATGTCGCCTTTTTCCTATACACTTATGTGCAGTAAATATACAATGACACCAAGATATATTGTGGTTATCCTCTGTAAAAGGCAAACAACGGGTTTCAGCTTATTAAGAGAATTTTGTGACATTTAATTTCATTTGTGAATGAGGATACCGTGATGCATTCCTAATCGCAGACGGCATCACAGAAGAAATACCGTATTTTCTGCACTTCTGTGTCTTCTCCGCTTGTCGTTTGCTCGATTAAGAAGAAGCGCCTGCGCCGATTTATTTCCCAATAAAAATTATAATCATAAACTCTTGTAAAAAGAAGCGATGTGGCGCTATTAAACGCTTGATTTGTATTCGAGAAGAGCAAAAGCTTAAGTTTCAGATTCCCATTCACTAAGTGGGAATCAAGATTTATATCAAGTTTTCATTAATAACAGCAAGCGAAGGCCAGGCTGATTTCTTCAGTGTGACATTTTATTTCTTCTGTCCATTTTCAAATAACTGGTACCCCACTTCCAAATCAAGAATCAATGGAATTTATCCATTGGCAAAATGTTTCTAAAATGAAGCCCTAGTTATTTTGTTACTGTTAGCGGACACAAAATATTCCTTTCACATAATCCTAAGACATTGCGTTTTGTACTATGATAACTAAGCTATCCACAATCCAAAATCCAAAGGAGCTCGCAAAAGGAAACGTTAAAATTTATGCATGAGACATTCTTTATTTGACAGCTTCGCGTATTGTGGCACATTTTACTTCCGCGTCCGATTAGAGTTGCGTTTTCGTGGTGGTAGCAAAAGAAAGGACGTAGGCCTACTTATTTATTCTTTTCATAACATCGAATGTACTTTCAGAGGGAAAAGATGTTACCGGTAGGATACATAAAGATGGTGCAAATATCAGTTTTAAAAATTTCTTACTGTCATTTTCCGCTAGTCAGTGTGCTATCTTTGGACTATTCTTATGCTTGCGTGGCTGACATCAGTTTATTGTCAGCTGTTTTTCTTTTACTGCATGAGAGCAAAGGTACAGTGCATCGATTCCTTACGTGACAGAAGAAAATTGCAAGCAATTGATCAACGTCTTTCCCGCACCGAGTCACGCAATGCCTCACAAATGACACTTAAAGTGCCTGCTGCTGTTGCACATCTAATTTCGGCGAAAGCTCATTGTGCTATACGATAACACCTCTTCCACGTACAAAACGAAAAGCTACAGAAACTCCTGGCCTTCGTAATCACGCGAACGCAGAAGCTGCAACCCATGCGGGTATTACGTCTGCCGCCGCACTCTACTGCCGCCAAACACGCTATGACTTGATTGCTTTACACGGTTGAATTAATTAATTACAGTCTTTCGTGAATTCCCATGACCACTGTTAATTACATTCTGTAATTCTGAACATTGTTAAGAGTGCAGGGAGTTTTCTGTCCTACGTCAGAACTGAAACAGTGTCGAATGCTGAGAGCACCGGCGCAGTTGGCAGTCCCTGCCCTTTCCCCGCATGTTATTGGTTTTTGTTTTGAAACGCCAGTTTCAAGCGTCAACGCGCGGTTTGTGTACGGGATAGTTTGTATGTAGTGCGTATTTGTTTTGAAATGATGTCCGACGCTGATCACAATTCTGTTTATCATCGCAAAATGGCATTGCTGCAAGAGAAACTGCGGAAAAGGTACTTTCGTGCTGCCAATATCCATAATTTAACATCAATTAATAACACAAACCAATAATATTCTTACATATCAATTTTCAGTGAAGAAGAAAGATTGAAGTTGGAAGAAAAATTCTCAGTTATGATGAAAGAGTGCAAGGAAGAGTGAGTATCATTATATTGATACCTTAACGATTTAAATATCCAATGCAGTGACGTTACTTTATTCTTATTTTACGGTTTTGTTGTTAGATCTTTTTAATGTTTGACAGTGAGTCGCCTAAGTTATGTATTCACGAACTGACATTTATGTAGACTTCTAGACTCTCTCGCGCCCCATTGAAAGAAATTTAACAAAGAGTTATGGTTCACAGACAATTACAACTTGAAACCTGATTTAGAATTTTGATATGCGGTACGTCTTAAACTTGATTTTTCACGGAAATATTCTCTCTCTCTCTCTCTCTCCCTCTCTCTCTCTCTCTCTCTCTCTCTCTCTCTCTCTCTCTCTCTCTCTAAAAGGAATGTTTTCTGTCGTATTACTCACATTAATTATTCCATCACCATTACTACTGTCACTGCACAGAATTGTACATATTTATTTCATGCATAGTGGTTATTTTCTTTGTGACTTGCTTCCACTAGAGCTAGCATTTTTCCCACTACAAGAATAATTGAGCTTGTCAGCTGAAAACTTATTCTTGTAAAACAACCTACATAGAATTTCTTACATCAGAAACATTTTCCTACTACTAAAACTGCGTGATAAAAACGTGCAGTCTCTTTTAAACCTGTAATAAAACGTTACTTTGCTTATCAGTTTTATTCAGTCATTTAGTCACTCATCGCGTTGTATAGCTCCCATCCTGAAGAACAACCACCATGGGTGTGGAGCAAGCCAAGGGAAGGTACACAGTAACAGAGAGAAGTAGTTGACAGAAACTAATGTTTACACTAGATAAATTCTAACGTATCATTAAACTGGTGTACTATATATGTCTATGTGGGCTATAAATGAACATAATAAAATTAGCAGTAACTCTGTTTCTTAAAAAAAAATCTGCTTACACATTCAAGCTATAGATGCTCCTTATCTACTACTTCTGCTTGCTTACTGTTAACTGATTACAGTGATGATTTTCAGAGGATATAACTTCTGTGATTGCTGTATGAACAGGTGGCTGTTTGCATTGAGCATTGACATTCATCTGCAGGAATGGACAGCTATTTGCAGTGAACATTGTTATTTGTGATGCTGCTAGCAGGAATTTTTATTTATTGATTTTAAATAGTCAGAACATATTTAGAAGTACATAATGCAATAGGTTTTTTAATTTTCATCGGAATTTGCTGAGATTTTTAATTTTTGTGTCCAGTGTTGGCCGGGATTTTGTTAAAGATCTATACGCCAGAATAAGTAAACCCAATCAAACCTCCAGACAAGTGGGGAAGGACTTCTTAGAAATTATTTTTGTGTTACTTTAAACTGTAATTCATCTGAAACTTGAGGATTATTTTTGTGTTTTATTGTGCGTTTCTGTAAATTGTAGTTCATCTGAAACTTGCTTTTATTATTGAGAACAAATGCCATTAATTAATAAATGTGCTGTTTAGTGAGTAAGAATTCAAAAATGTTTGAATAGAACTCTGCAACACATGCCCTATGTGGTTAGTTGCTTGAAACAATATTCGTATTGTTCACTTTTTCTCAGCAGATACTTTTCGGTCACATTTTGTAGTTTCGCAGGAGCATAGAGATTGGAAATATACAAAACAAGCAGTGCCCTTGCCAAACATTAAAACAATTAAAAATACCTCCAGATGGAAAATATGCTGAACTGGGCATTTTAATTATTTGTGTTTACTCCATTTCACCTTGTTTTCTAGTTAGGCACAAAGGAATTTTAAGCATAGTGTTTGACCATTACTATCAATTCATGTTACCAGAAGGAAAACTTTTTATTCATTTGAAATTGCAGACTTTATGTTAAGACAATTTTTTGTTGCATAACATTTACAGGACTGTACAGCTGTCACCTGGTCCGCGTCCAGTAGGGTGAAGCTTGTAACAACTCAGTAAACATAACATAACATAATTTCAAAATTCTTCAATGTTGCTGGAAGTCATTTATGTAGGTTAAGAACAGGAATGTAATCCTTATGGCAGACATTGTAGCAATTTAACAAAGCTTCTTCCTTGCTGTCTGGTGTTAAATTGTATTTTCATTACATGCTTTAGCATAATCTTGAACATTTGCAATAAGAGAACATAATATGTAGGCCTACTTATATGTATTTGAATTTGTGTTGCATAATCATTTACTATGAATCTTCTTGCACTCTCCTGTGATATAGGTAAAAGTGTTTTGCTTAGTGCTTCTATTTTGGATTTCAGTAACTTTTGGAAGTACAGTTTATTGTTTAATTCCAAGCAAGGTGGCACAGTGGTTAAGGCACTGAACCTGCATTTGGAAGCAGGGTTGCTCTTATGTCTGTCAAGCCATCCAGGTTTTGGTTTTACTTGATCTCTGTAAATTAGTTAACCCAAATACCTGGACAGTTTGTACAAAAATGTTCTGGCCAATTCTTTTCTCCACGATGTCTGAAATTAGGCTCCATCTTTAATGACATTGTTGTTGCTGGTAAATAAAACTCCACTCTACCTTCACTTTTGTACTGTTTCATGCTAGGGAGAAATCCAATTGAGAGACTCTGATTCATAAATGAGAATAGGATACAATATTTTAAGAGTACCATAAGTTAAGAAATGGTATAGAATGAGGTACTTGTAGAAAGAGATTCTAATGTTAAATTTAATTTATTCCATGGTAAATTTTTGTCAATATTTGAAAGTTTCTTTCCTAAAAAGTTATTCAGAAAACTAAGGGAAACAAAGTCTCTTGAACGAAGAAAAACGAAATTTATGTAATGGCCAGAATAATTAAAGCTTCAACATTATTTGCATACTAAAAAAATATTTAATATTTTATTACCCAGTTTCCTCACTGACATCTCTTTCTAAAATATTAGAAAAAGTAAAGTTCTCATCAGTAGTCTCACATTTAAGTACAGACAATTTATTTAGCGTTTGACAGTTAGGTTTCCAGAAGGGTTTCTCGACTGAGAATGCTATTTATACATTCATTCACCAAATATTACAAGCTTCCAATAATGAATTATCGCCAGTTGGTACTTTTTAACTTTCCAAGATGTTTGATTGCACAGATAATCTTACACTCTTATAAAAACTCAAGTTTTGTGGGACTGATGGCTTTACACACAATTAATTTGATTCATACCTAGCAACAGAATGCAAAAAAATTTTGCTGACTAATTCGAGGCTAGAAAGTTTTAGGGACTGGGGAGAAATCACAAGAGGAGTCCACAGGATTCAATTTTGTATCCATTCCTATTCCTGTACAGGGAAGTGCAGATATTTTTGTATGTGGTAGCTTAATATGTTCACACACCAGTGTGCTGGATGTTTTTTCTGTGGGTTTGAACAGTCTTCTCACAGAAACATCATAACCTTGATGACCTGATGTTTTCTGCACCACTAAGTGAACTAAACCAGTCAGAATTGACTAACCATTTTGTATCCACACATCTACACTTCAACATCTGACCTGCTGCACAGTCGAAAATAAGCATAATGTACTTGGAGGTACTACCCAACCTAAAAATATATGACTTCTAATAACTGTAATTATTAGTCTGAAAATTAAGTAAATACTAATGTAATGTTGTTCAGTACACCATGCTCAATCAGCAGTAGACATATGTGCGCTTATACCTGTTGCACCCTGTGTATGTGATTGGCCTTCTGTTAATGTTCAACAAGCAGAATTGGCACGTTCTTCAGATTATACTAGTATTATAATAACCTCTATTAGAGATAAAGCCACAGAAGAGATTGTTAATGTTTTTTTCAGAGACTTAATTAAGTGGATTTCTGAT
Source organism: Schistocerca gregaria (assembly GCF_023897955.1). Taxonomy (NCBI): domain Eukaryota; kingdom Metazoa; phylum Arthropoda; class Insecta; order Orthoptera; family Acrididae; genus Schistocerca; species Schistocerca gregaria. The sequence goes on from NC_064920.1 coordinate 644,733,895, forward strand.
GATCCCTAAATGTTTAGAAAGCACACTATACTAAGTTCTGTACAACAAATAGTCTTATTGATGTAGCACATAAACAGGAGTCAGTAAATAGGGTAGAATGCTACAATTTTTTGGGTTTACATATTGATAAAAATTTAAACTGGTGCCAAAAAGGGTCCCTTACCTTGCTACTATCAGAAACTCTGCTGCTCATCAAACAGAAAAGGGAAAATGAGGAAGACAAAAAATGTCATTACTGATGTTCTCATCATACTCCAGTGTAACAAAAATAAGTTGACGATTTTTGAGGGGTGACTGTGTCACAATGTCCTCTGGAAACACATTTCAAAGGTACTGATGTTCTTGTGCTAAGAAAGTGCAACCTCAGAGGAAGGGAAAATTAATACCACAACTCCCACTCAGTATCATGTTATAATAAAAGTAGTAGTGCGTGTGCTGAGTTGAGTGACAATATGCTCTCTTTTCTACCCCTACCCTTCCCCTCATGTCCAAAATATCTCTGGAAAATAGGCTTTCTCTCATTGTACTGTGCTGCTGATCTTAATTCTTTTTGTCAGCACATAATGTGCATTACCACATACACCAGGTGTTGAGCTGTTAAGAGCTTCATCTCTTCAGAAATGTAGACCAGAACCTGACGTTCAGCACTGACAAGGAACCATTCTCCACTAGTAAATCTTTCTGTGTGCTCTCCTACTTTCACTCACACTGTTCAGTAGAAGTAGTTTTCCGTTTGTACTCCATGACCAATTTTTGATCTTGATACATTTATCATATTCAACAATGCACCTCAGGGGGCTGCAGTTCTTTTGTGGGTAAATGTGTGGTGTGCACGGGTCCCTGACCTATTGCAGCCTTTTTTCTCTTCCAGGCTGCACTCCCTTTCCCGTATCCACTCCGTCCCATTCTAGCTCCTACTCCTCCTGCTCCACTCTTTGTAAATTAAAATGAACATGTTCATCACACTTCTATGCTCTTCAATGCCTTAGTAACACCAGCTGGGTTGCAGACTGCTCTATTCTGGGTTCCACCATTACACGTTCTGTACGAACAATTCTTGATTGCTTATGCTTGAATGAACCTCCTGCTACTGTGAACCAAGTCTGTGGTTATAACTGCTATCAGCATCTGGCCCCTTGTTTCTCAACTCCATCTTTCCCCTCTACCACATTTTTTCTCAGCCCTCACATTAATGTCAGTGATGCATCCCCCATCTACAGCTCTGTCTTGACCTATCACATATACCGAAAGACTCAGCTCATTCTGAGGCCCTCCTCTTGGAGCGTTTCAGGATTCAGAAGTAGCCTGTACTGATGGCTTGATGGTTGCTGGTCATGCTCGCTTTGTTTATGTTCATGCAGAATTTAATGAACTCCACTTGTTGCCGAATAGCTGCATAGTTTTCGCTGACGAGATTGTAGCCATCTCTCATGCTCTTGAGCACACATCGGTTTCTGCACAGTTGAATCCTCCCTCTTCTTAGTGACTCTTTGAGCAGTTCACAAGATCTTGACCAGTGTTACGCTCACCATCTCATGGTACTGATTATCCAAGATTCCCTTTTTGTCCTTGAACAAAGTGGACACTTGGTGGTCTTTGTGTGGAAACCAGATCACATTGGAATTCCGGGGAATGAACTCTCTAACAGGCTGGCCAGATTGAGTGCTGCAAGCCACTTCTTGAGATCAGTATTCCATAATAGGATCACCAATTGGTATTATGCTGTTAAGTTCTAAGGATTTGGAATACACAGTAGCATAGTCCATCTCCACTGAACAAAGTAGGGGCAATAAAGGAGACTACAAATTTGTGGATGTCTTCCTTGCAGTCCTCTCACCAAGACTCGATCTTCCTTTGCTGGCTCTGCATTGGCCATACTTGGGTGACTCATGATCATTTCCTCCATTGTGAGGATCTGTCTCACTGTTGTTGTGGTGCCTGTTTGACAGTGGCCCACATTTTTCTGGACTGTCCTACCCTAGCTGCCCTGCAGTGGACTCTCAAAATTTCTGACTTACTGTTCCTGGTGTTAGTGGAGGATGCCCCAAGAACTGACTCTGTCCTACAGCATGTTTGTGAAGGGGGTTCTTACCACTCACTCTCTCTAAGGAAAGCCACCTAAGCCTTCTCAGCCCACTGAGGGGTTAGCAGGATGCCATGCCGGTCCTCTGTCCAAAATGGGCAGTGGCTGTCTGTGTTTGACTTGGTGTTCTTACTCTGTTTTCCTATGCTTCTCTCACCTTCTATGTGTGACCAGTCTTTTTTGAGTATTGTTGGATAGGATGTCGGCTGTTCCCTGGATGGGGCACCTCACTCGCCTTTCTTTCTTTACCCCCTTTCCTTATTCGTTGTTTGTTTCTCTGGGCATTGTTGACCTTCGGTAGACCTTTGGGTTTTCTTTCCTTGGGTGTGTAGTTTTGTTGACTTGCCTATTACAGGTAGAAGGCTTGATGACCTCAGAGATTGGTCCCTTTAATCATTAAGCCAACCAACCAAATTCAACAATGGATAGTTCCTGAAAGGAAACTATTGAAATGCATGCTAAAATAGGCTAACTTCATGCTGTACAGCAAATTGCTATGTGTAAACGTTATGACACACCCAAAAATGGGCAGACCACATTATGATTATTGTCCACCAAATTGTTAATGCATTCATTCCAATATGTTCAGGCCACCTACCAGTCCACTGGTGGAGTGAGAAGTGCTGTTCTTCAGTCGTGAGTAATTATGTAGTTCTGGAGAGTCACAAATGTTAAGGGACTGTTAGAGATCCCACTGGCTTTCTGGTAGTGAGATCTCCAACAGTTTCTTAACATTTGTATTCCTGAATTATTAAGGAGAGTAACAAGATATCATAGCATGAGTTCCCGGATTCCATAAACTGTTCCGCAAAGTCTCAATGGTATGGGAGACTGCTACAAGGATTTCTGTGTGGGTTGGAAGTACCCAGTAGGTGATGTACTGCAGGATGATGGTCTCATGAACCACAAGAGAGACTGGGAACAAAATGGTGGATATTTCTCTAAAGCACTCACCACTGCCCTCTGTGTTCCTGCCTTCTTAACTACACAAACTGTAGCCAAGAAAGGCAGTTGCATTAGTTTCAGCAGTTAAGAACGTTGCAGACATCGCTTTTCCATTGAGAACTGGATTCAGATGTGCTAGTCACAAGGGATGGTGAAAACCTGGGACACAGCCTGTATCGAAAACAGACACACGTGGACCAATACCTGTACTAACCATCAAACCACTGCCCAAGCCAGAAAAGAGGCATAATTAATACACTTGTAATGCGAGCAAGACGAGTAAGCACCTCAGATTCGAGATGCAACACCTAGAAAGTGTTTTGGGGAGCAATGGGTACTCCACAAGTTATATTAGAAGTGTAACAGAGCCAAACACTCAGTGAAGTGACAAATCATAAAAAGAAATGTCGGATATGGTCTTTCTGCCATACATTTCCAGAGTGATAGACAAAATCAGCATAAAGACTATTTTCAAACTGACAAAGAAGCTCAAAGAGTGGCTTAGATCAGCAAAGGGGAAAAGGGACCCACTTGAAATGTTGGGAATGTATCGCATACCAAGCATATGCGGAAAACTTTTTGTTGGAATGACTGGACGATCAATCAACACTGATCACAGAACATAAGCAACATTGCAGGTTGGGGCAGATGAAGAAATTGGCTGTGGCAGAGCATGTGCTGTGTGAGTCTGACCACATAGTAAAATTTGCCGACTTGAAAGTTCTGGCTGGAGAGAAAAACTATCACAGCCACTTGTCCAGAGCAACTATAGAAATATATGAACTCAAGAACAGCTTCAACAAGGTAAATGAATCTTGGCTTCTCATGCTGCAGCAAATGACCATTGCAAGTAGCAAGAGAACCGCACCGGAAATGACTGCAGAGAAGCCCTTGGATGTTGGTGTGCCAGATACATATAGTCTGCAGCTGCAAGCTCGGCTCCACTCCACCACCAGCTATGGAGGGTGAAACATTGACAATGTCAGCAACTTGTGCTTCTAAAAGGTCAAAAAAATCATCAGATGAATGTCAGCCAAAGAACCTGAGACAGAAGCCAACAGGAAGTTAGTCAACAAGTGGCCACAAAATGCTTAACAAGTTTGGGTTCAGATTAGTTTGTGGCTCTTTTCACATCACCTGGCTGCAATAAAGTTCATTACATAATGTGACACCTCACAGTCACCCTGTTCAGCTGAACCAGGAAACAAGGTAATTCCCTGTTTCATGGAATGGTCCCAATTAATTTACATTTCTAAACCTAGGAAGGAACGTATGTACATACCCTAGTAATTACCATAATATTTCCCTGACATGCTGTGTAGAATAGATCTTGAAACAAATGCTGAACCATCATCTCATATCTTTTCAATCCAGATAGCTCTGTAATTGCTTCCAATGTGAGTTCAGGAAGTATCGTTGCAACATTAATAACAAGCTGAAATAGCAACATAGCCGGGAGGAGTGGTCGCTCGGTTTGTTCTTAGCATAGGTTAGTTTAAGTAGTGTGTAAGTCTAGGGACTGACGACGTAAGCAGTTTGGTCGCTTAGGAATTTACACTTGACAACATAGCAACATAACAGGCCTTAATACATAACACCTTGCAGGTGTATTTTCTTTTTTTCCTTTAGAAGACCTATAATACTTCAAGGCATAATAGCCTCAGAAAGCATTTCATCTCATTGCCCAACCAAATATACATACAGTTTTCATTAATATCCCATGTCCTACTAAGCCATTTGGAATCTGCATGAAACAAGGCCTTGCAACACTTGGTGTAGACCAGATTCCAGTGCTAGATGTGGGACAATACCATCTGCCATCCTGTATGTTGAAGTGGCTCATAATTAATTTAGAGTATGTGCAGTAAAAGAGGAACAGTATTTCAGATTTCATTTATAACATATTTATCATTTTACACAGATGTATATAATCACAGGAACAGTGTTGGCTGTTCTTTGCTTGGCCATATTAGTGCCTCTGGAGTATGCGTAGTGAACAAATGCAGTCTGTAATGTCAAAGTACATATGTGCACTACAACAGGTGAGACATATTTTAGCCACAAAAAGAAAGGAAGATCAATGCTGAAGTCATTAGAAGTGAAATGCAAGCTCAGGTTGCTCAGAGTTGATTAGGAAGTCAGATGTGTCAATATTTAAGGAACCTTTTGGACTTTCATCTTGAGAATGATTTAGGGATACTCTAGAAAGCCTAAATCTTTGTTGCCAGATCCGAATTTGAAACCCCTTTTCCTGAGTGAGTGTCCAGTACCTTAACCAGTGTGCCATCTGAATCAGTACTTCAGCTAGAAAACACTTCCTCTGTAAAACTCTGTGTATATACTTTAAAATATTCAGTATGTGTTCCCACCAGAAAAACTAACGCAGTCCAACCACTGGATCACCTCTTCTCCCACTTTGTGTAGAGCACCAAGGTGAATGAGAATTGGGTGCAATGAACTGTCAAATGCAATAGCCAAGGATGTATGCACAATACTGACACCGGAAAAACTGAAAACTACTTTTTACAAATGATGACCTCAATGCTGAAGTGTAGGACCATCTGTGGTGACTGTGAGAGAGATAAAAAGCTACAAACAGTGAAACAGACAATTTAGTTGTAGCATAACACCTTCCAGTCACAGAGGTGTCCCAAATAAGACACTAGGCTCCTCAGTCTGGATTCTTTCAATAATGAAGAGGACCCACCAGGAAGTGATGCTAATATCATATCAACTATCATTGCAACACACTTTGGAGGGGTGTAACGATTTGCTACTAAGAAGGCAAGCCATAATTTGCCAGGTGGCATGCCCCCAGTTTTAGGTGATAATACATTGAATGTCAAACACTAGTTTGTCTTCCTACTTTCTAGATTGCTGAAACGCATTACTTGTTAACCAATTGGTTTTGACAAACCAAACGCAACCCATAAGAATGTGTTTTGTGAAGGTGGCACTTCAGTTTGCAAATACGGGGGAAACATCGTAGTCCCTCTGCCAAGAATTACTAGCAAATACTTCTTTATTACAGCCAGTTTCAGTTCTTGGACCATCCTCAATTATCTTAAAGTTATCTAAAACAGCTTCCCAAACAATATTAAACCTATGGCATAAAATCCATCTTTAGTTGCTGTTGCCAAGAAATTTGATACATTTTATTATTAACAGTATAATGTATTTTACTACTTGATAATGGCGACTGAGGATGGATTTTATGTATTTGACACCATAGGTTTAACATTTCCTCATAACTTGTTTTAAATGACTTCAAGATGCCTGAGAATGATTGGGGAATTGAAGCCAGTTGCAATAAAGAAGTATTTATTAGCAGTTTCTAGCAGTGGCCATATATATGTCTTTCAGAACTATGTGTTGCTGTTTTTGCTCTTTAATTCTTGCATTTTGTAAATTCATTTCTGTTTCTCTTTTCATAAATGTAATATAAGCATATATTAATTTACTGTGGCCACTGACGATGATATCCTGTACCCCTTGTCCCAAATAATAACAACAATAACAAAAAATGGTCTTATAATCCATAAGAGTTTTTGTGTGCCCCATTTTTAATTGGATTTTCTTTATTTAACTACATTTTGTTTGTGAGATGTCTAAGAGCTCTAACATTGCTACTTCTGTTTGACAGAGAAGAAGAAAGATTGAGCCACTTAAAGTTGCAGTATGAAAGCTTTCTAGAAGAAGACAGGAAAAGACGAGACAGAAATGACAGGATTATGAGGTCACTAGACAGAATAGAAAATAGAGCTGCAACACTCAATGCAAAATCAAAAAGATTAAAGCTGTTAAGGGTAAATATACAATATTAATTATGAAATCAATTGTAGGTGTAACTCTTGATATATGTTTGTGAAGTTGGGTATAATGTCACACATTTGTCTGGAATATATAAACATTATTATTTAAGAGAGGACTGCTATTTATCTTTATAACATTCATATATTTGGTTTATGTATTGGTCCTTTATCTTATGTTGGCTGTTATCCAATGTCTCCCAGAAAGAAAGGTCAATATAGAGATATCAAAACTGGTAAATTGGAACGCCCTGGTCCAGTTCGTATGTAAGACAGAACTTACGTATGTATTGATTGTTTTGATAGTGGTGCGTGGTTTATACCGTACGCTCTTATGTTCTGCGTTCCAAATGTCTGTGCTCTGAATATCTTGACTTCCCTGAAACTACACCATCAAATTTGCAATTTACTGTTGTTTGCTGCAGCTTTATGAGCATAACTGCACCAGAATGAAATTTCTGGTAACCATTTTATTGTAGAGATGACCATTAAAATTGTTATGTTTTTACTAATGTGAAATATAATGATATTGTGTGTGTTTATGACTTCTGTTGATTGATGAGGTCCTGCTGTTATTGAAAAACACTTCCAGAATTTTCAAACTTATCAAATCCAAGCTTTTTGCATTTTTCCAGATTTTATACTGTATTATGTGGAAATGGTAGGCTTCACAGTGTGCATATTTGATTTAAATAAAAAGTCCAACAGGACATAAAGAACAATACATTGTTAACTTCTTCAGTACAGTTCTACAAGGAACATGGTTACGAATTGTTGCATATCTTCCGTGAACATATCTGTGCCAAAAATGACATGCAGAAAACTTTTACACATTTTCCTTAGAACGTTTTCAGCATCTTTGTATATCAGATATTTCCTGTAATAGCTTTACATTATTGGACATTGTAAATTTTTGCGTGTCTACAACAGTGACACCATGCCATACATACAATGAATATGTACAAAGTTTAGTCCATTAGATAATACTGCTACTAATATAATTGTCTTGAGAACATACAGGGAGTACACAGTCAGTAAATAATACTTGATGAAACAGTCCCTTATGCTTATTTATTTTAGTAATAATTCTAACTGCTCTCTTCTGAAGCCAGAATATCCTATCTGTGTAGGCTTCAATCCCATGTTGCAAATGTGAGGAGATTAACCTGTAGATGATTTATTTTACGAGAGGACAACTTATTATATTTACTTTGTGTGTCAGTATGTATATGTTGTTACAGTTCCTCTTGTTACAGTTCCTCTTTTTACAGTTCCTCTTTTCCAGTCAAGATGTTCATCCATCAAAGTGCGTAGGAATTTATGTTTATCAGATGTTTCAACTTTGGACATTGATTTAATGCTTACCATTTGTCCACTTAAGACTGATTATAATTTAACAAGACTTCCATCACAACGCTCTTATCCGTATTTAGTTTCAGTTTATTCAGTTTTGTGATTACACCAAAGGTCTCTTTACTGTTTTGAACTGATGGCTGTTTGGTACAGCTCCAGTTAATTAATTATGTATCATAAGCAAATTCCACTAACTTCAAGTTTCATGGCTGTGTTAGTTCAGTAAGAGACAAAAAAAAAGAGGCTCAAAAATACTTCACTGTTGGACTACGTAATTGAGAATATTACACTTTGATGTTAATGTTAAGATCTTCCCTTCTTTATTGTAACTTTAGTCCATTGTATCCTATCAAAGAGATAAGAATTCGACAATAAAAATCATTAATATTTGACAATATTATGTGATTGGATGAATAAAAATTTACTCACCAAGCAGCAGCAGGAGAAAACAAACACACACACACACACACACACACACACACAGATATATATATATATATATATATATATATATATATATATATATATATATATATATATATATATATATATATTAATAAAAAAAGGGTTTACATATGTAAGCTCCTTGTTCTGGCAGATGGGTTGAAGGAGTAGTAAGAGGGGTGAAGGAAAAGGACTGGAGAGGTTTAGGAAATGGGGTACAGTTCAGATTTGGAAACCTGAGAGCTTAAAGCTGGAATACAGGGTAATATGCAAGACAGAGATTACTGCTAAAACAAATGCAAGAGTTAATAAGAGTGAAAAGCTAAGTGCGCTACATATTAATACGCGGATTGGCGGAAGCAGAATTTGGTCCATCTCTGAGACAGCGATATCTCGTAGTGCGGAGATGGACGAGCGCTGCGTCTGCGCTGTTGTGCTTAGCGGGGCACGCTCTATTGGGAAAGTTGTGTACCCGCTGACTACGTGGAACTATGTACACAACAATTCATAAAAAAGAAAACAATGGAATTATTGTATGCAAATTCATTCACACATCTTATACTTTAGGTTTCTAAATTGCATAAAAGCACTGGATGAGTCAGAGAATCAAACACCTTGTTCAAGTCTAGAAAAATCCCAGTGACTTTATTGTCCTTATTCAGTTTGTTTATCAGTTTAGAGAAAAAAGTTGCTACTGCTGTTAAATAAAAAAATACATATTACAGAAAAAAAGTTCTATTTGGTATAGAATTACACTTGCCAAGTGTTTCAGTCAGTGAAGCAACAGCTCATCTGCACTTTTACGTCTCAAAGATTTAGACTTGGAAATCTAGAGTTCATTCATGAGAGAGATTATTTATGCTGCACTTCTCCTGATATCTGTATGGAATTAAATCACCTGTGAATTAAAAATGTATTTGGATTCTTATAGTTGTATGAAAAATAACGTTTTGAACCACTACACTATCTTTTTCAGTCCAATGGCTGTGTGAAGTCTAGCAGATTTATGCTGTGTCTAGCAGATTTAGGTTTTTACAAATTCCTCTTGCAAAACCAGCAAGAGAGACCAAATGTATACAGTCGCATACATATTACATTTCTATGATTTGAGCCTAAGCTAGTAGAGAACATCATGAAATCACCATAAATTGACAGAATAATTTTCAGTGTATGTCTTCAGTATTTTTTTTTTTCTTTCCATTACATTTCCACAGTCACGTTGCTAACTAAGCAATATGTTCCTCACAAGCACCACCATCAAAAATCAAATGAAAAAATGACAATGAAAAGTCCGACAGTTGTCATAGAAAGTCAAAAGACAATAATAAATTAAAATCCTAACTCAAAAGAGAATATATGAAAATACTGAACATGCATGAAATGCAATCAGCAACATCCAAGTTGCTTAAAAGTTCATGACGGGCAGTGGGCAAAGCATTAACCAGGGAGTGTATCTTTTGCATACTCCAAGAAGGCCCTCTATGAAGTGGCTAAAGATGAAATATGTTGACTGGTACTGAATGCTTTCTGATAGCTATCAGCTGTAGCTAGCAGATGACAAAGAATTTAATGAGTCTAAAATTTCAGTACATAACTGTGGTGTGCGTACTATAAGACCTTCGGTACACACACCATCAGATTAGTTGACTTGTCGCTCTAACGAAGTAGGCAAGTGTCAGCAATATGTCTCGTGGTCTTATCGTGGCATGTTTATCTTCTGCTGTTAGGTCAGACGATAGAAATGCCACTTGCACGCTTAGAGTAGCAGACTGACGGTGACCAACTTCAAACAGAACTTGATTCATTTTCACACACATTTATTAAAATAATAAAAATCATAAACCTTACTTAACTTGATTCTGGATGCTATTTACAATTGACAATCTGCAGTTTTTTTGGTTTTGGTACATTAATCTTATTCTCACATATCTCTGATACTTGACAAAGTGTCTATACATTTCTCTTCATGGCTATGTGCAGGAATATGATAATCTTATTCGTCGCAGACTGAGACTTGACTATAGACTAATGCAAACTGATACAGACTAATGCGAACTGACTAATTGGAGATCTGTACACTCGTTATAATACCTCGAGCGTTCAGGTATCACTGCGCGAGTGTGATCCGCGACGAGAAAAGGTTCTACATTAGCAGCAATCTCATTGGCTGCGCTACATATTAATACGCTGATTGGCGGAAGCAGAATTTGGTCCATCTCTAAGACAGCGCCATCTCGTAGTGCAGAGACGGACGAGCGCTGCGTCTGCGCTGTTGTGCTTAGCGGGGTGCGCTCTATTGGGAAAGTTGTGTACACGCTGACTGCGCAGAACTATGTACACAACAATAATAAAATGATCCCTAACTCAATTACACATAACATTTCAGTATCACTAACTGTGTGTATTGCTCCTGGTTTTATAGTTGCAGATGCCTTAAAGACAGTGTGTTCTGCTAGTTAATGTTGTCAACAATCAGAAAGCAATCAAAACTGACCAAAGTCATTTGATTTCAATCTATTTAACTACTCCAATCAACCACCATACTGATTGCCTACTTGGTGTGCATGAATAGTAGCAACAAATTCAAGCTGTAAATAGGTAAGGAGTGAGATGGGTGTGATGGTAGGAGAAAAGATGAGAGAAGAAATCGAGTGAAGATGGATTCAAATAAGCATCAGAATGAAGTGGTGAATGCATTTAAAAGACAAAAAGTTAAGTTAGGCATATACACCAAAGGAAGGAATGTAAATTTGGTATAGCAGAACCAGAGATATGTGTAATAACAAGCAGTAGAAGATTTGGATGGCTGTGACTAAAGGCCCAGTTTTTATGAATTCTTAGATTATGATGGCATGGTTAACTGTCACAAAATATATTGCCAGTCCACATCACTCTGCTGCAAGGCAGGTCCTGCTGTGCTGAGAAATAGTTCTGGATACTACTTTCATAAAGGCAGCAGTTTGGTCCCCCAGTTAACTACTGATGAACTTTTAAGAATTTCATAGACAAAAAATAATGCTTCAGCATCTTTGTCTTTGTCTCAGCCATGTAGTTGTAATGAACTACTTTGCCATTATTGTAAAATAGAAAAAAATGTGAACTATGAAATCTATTGCAGTCCCATTTCAGTGCCTTTAATTCTGAGGTCTTGTAAACTGTCACATAAAAATAAATAATCAGACTCCCCACATTATAATAGAATTTTGTTGTACAGTAATAGCACAATTTACTTTTCTACAACCTTCAAATATGTTTGTCACTTTTACCATTTGTCATTACAAGTAATGTAATTTATATGCATTCTAAAAAATCCCTAACAAATATCTTCTCAAATTCCAATATAATTTTGTAAAACTAAAAGCTTAAAATTATTGTTAATTCAGTTTTTCTTCTCCATGTGAGTGACAAGCCAACAGCTGGAAGCTATGTCGGTTGCATTGGAGTGGCAAAGTCATCTCCCATTATGAAGCGGATGTTCCCAGCTAGTCTTTCTGCCACTGTAGTCCATGGAGAACCCTGGTCATGCATTGGGCCATCATCTGAATCTTTTTCACAAGGAAGGTTGTATGTAGCTAATGGCTGGAAGACTAGCCCTGCACTTCTAACAAAGAGATTTGAGGCATTGCCTCCTTGCGGAAATTCCAATATTAGATGCTTGGTGACCCCTTTTAGAGAAATATTGCCATGTGAGAAAAATCATCCAAGTGTGCACTAGTTGTGTAACCTGGGAGGAATTGTCCAGAGGCCATCCTGAGAGCAACTGAGAGTACAGGTTGCAGTTTCCCACAGGGACTCCACATTTGTTTGCTGGTACAGGCTTGGCAATCCCAGAGTTCCTGAGCTGGAAACTGATAAGTGTCGCCAGTCTCCTATCACTGTAAGCTCCGGGCATGCTTCAGCATCCACCTGTGTCACAAGGAATTGGGGATCTTGGTTTGACCATGTAGATTGGAAGGATGGTGAAAAACCTTTATAATCTCCCCCACCCTCACCTCCTGCAGTGTCGGGCTAGAATGGATCAAAGCCCTTCCTAGTCTGTCATAAGGACTAAAAAGAGTCTTTCATTGGGTCAAGTTTTTTACCTTGATCTTGTGACTGTATTAGGTCTTTTGAAGGTTTTTGCTCCTTTCCCTTTTTTTATTTTTAATACTTTTTTACCCCATTTTGGGTTTGACCTCCACTTTCCAAATTTTAACAAAGTGCGTGCCATTTGGGGAAGGATGTCTTGCTGTTGTGCACTACCTCTTTACTGTGTGCTGTTATCTTTCGCACCTACCAATCAAGTGGATCTACTTCTGCACCAGAAATCGAGTGTGGTGGCCAGCCTTCCGCGGTGAGGTTGTCATGTACCCTCTAGGTAGTAGTCCCCTGACAATGCCGGGATCACACTACTGATGTCTGAGCTGTGACCTCACTGTGTCAACCAAGGAGTGGGTGCCTGTTCACTTTGGCGTAGAGGTACTCCAGGCGAGGCTACTGTGCCAGGAGACCTTTGCCTTGGTGGTGTGACACCCACAGAGAGAGCCTCACATTGGAGTGAGTGGCATTGGGGCAGTTGACCAGCAGTGAAACAGAGCAGACTTGTCGGTGGCCATTACAACACAGTCGTCTCATCAGTAAAGGAATAGTGATTTTAATGCAGAAGTTTACAATCCTACAGCATTTCCGTAATTGACCGTCCCTCAATACGAAAGTCAGGCAAAGATAAATGGAAGTGGACAGTTTGCTTCATTCTTGGTTTGTTTCTGCACTGATGGTGGCTCTTTTGCTTCAATGAAGCCAATACTTTTCGTTGAAAATATTGAAGATTGGTTTGGTGAGGTTGCGGCAATAGAGAAGATGAGAAATCGATCTTTCCTGATCAAAACATGACACGGCACAAATCATGGGCACTTCAAACCTGTTTCAAGTTATATGAGATACCAGTCACTATTTCTCCTCATAACAAGCTCAATAAAATTCAAGATGTTACTTTCCATTGGGACATGACACTTCCCATTGATGAAGCGCTGCGTACTAATCTGGCGCAGCATGGAGCCCATTTTGTTTGCTGCATCCAGAAGGAACCCAAGGATAAAAGAGTGGACACTGGAGCTTTTATCCTAGCCTTTGACATCAACATTTTGCTTGAGAAGGTGAAGGTCATAGTTTATGGATGTGATGTTAGGTCTTACTTTCCTCCTCCAATGAGATGTTCTAAGTGCCAAAAGTTGGGATATATGTTGTCCTGCTGTTCTAATGAGGCTATCCATTGGACATGTGGGCAGGTGTCCCACGGTGTATTCGAATTCAGATAGCCAGAAAAGACAAAGTCGAAGCAACAGTGGTGTAAATTTCTGATATTAAATGCATGCCCTCTTTGGGATAGTGTGGATGATACTGGAAGAGGACACAGGATCCCAAAAAGGTTTGTGGTATTGCAATACCTGCCCGAAGAGGTTTGACTATTGCAGAGAGACAAAGCTCTTCTAAATATTGGGCTAAAATGAAGGGAATATAATTATGACTGACGAAACAGACAAGAAGTCCCAAATCATCACATCACAATGGAAAAATAGATCAAATCGATATAGTAAGCAAAATTACATGAAACTAGAATTTGGCATGAGATACGTCAAACCAAACTGAAGATGTCCAAGGCCTATGTTTGCGACAATTGGACCGACCTGAAAAATCCAAACTGCCAGGCACTGGTTAACTCATCAGATATGGGAAAGCTTCCAGATAAGTAAAATTATTTGTGTTCATACTGTAATAATACATCGCAAAAATGATTTTGTAGGCTATGTTCAGTCACTGTCTAATTATTTAACACCACATTTTAATACTAATGGTTATTTGTCACCCTCGGGCAACAACAAGCAAAATACACATAAATCATATTAATCAAAAGCTTTCAAAGACAACAGCACATATAATACAGACCAATGAGATTGATTATAGCCAAGATAAAGTAATAATAATAAGTAAATCATTGAAATCCATAGAATCTGTGTCATATATAAACTTCAAATAGCTAAGTGCATGCAATGTAAGTTATGTCGATTGTCACTAAAAGTCTCCATAATAATCATGCTGAACATTCAGTCATATATGTACTAAGTAATTCAGATTCACATGATGTTGAATAATCATAAAATCGCAAAGATGTGAAATAATACCAAATGTTACACAAGTGACCAGATTATACCATAGTTCCTGCTGATCAACTAGAGTATTAAGTAGACAAATGCATTTGTATTATCCAATTGGCTATACTTCTCTTCAAAACTCATATTGTTGTTAGTTCCTGTCAGTATAGATGAGATAAGATACTATTTTCAAATCAGTGAAGCACTTCATATACCAAGAATTGATTTAAACACATGGCTAGAAACTAAGTGTAAACGGTGTAAATAAGAAATGTAGTACTGAAGTATAAAGGTGTTGAAGCAGATACTACATTAGATGGAGACTACCATTAACTTTCAGTATCCAATCCATCCCTAACAACATGTGTTCATTCAGGTCCGCTATTACCAGACATCCTTGATCAAGTACAATGTCACTGACAGTAAGTGAAATGCTTGCCTACTGATAATTTACAAGGTTTACCAGTGGCTCCTTTTCTTTTAACACCAAAAATTGGAAATTCAGTATACTGTTCAGTGTTCTTTAATCTATCTCTTAATTTACCAGACACACCACTTAACGGCTACCAGTGTCCGATAGACAAACTCCTTTCCAATTGCCTATAGATATTTCAATGTAGAGACTACTGAGTATTTCATGCACACTCTTGGTGGAGTGGGGAGGATTTCGTGAAGGATGGATCTCATTTCAGGGCAGAATTTGAGGAAGTCGTATCCCTGCTGGAGAGCCACATTCAGAGTCCGATCCAGTCCCGGAAAGTATCCTGTCACAAGTGGGGCACATTGTGGTTCTTCTGTGGGAGGTTCTGGGTTTGAGGGGATGAGGAAGGGGCTCTGGTTATTTGCTTCTGTACCAGGTCGGGAGGGTGGTTGCGGGATGCGAAAGCTGTTTTCAGGTTGTTGGTGTAATGGTTCAGTGATTCCTGACTGGAGCAGATTCGTTTGCCACGAAGACTTAGGCTGTAGGGACGGGACCGTTTGATGTGGAATGGGTGACAGCTGTCATAATGGAGGTACTGCCACCCATCTCTGCTGAAACTCTTTGCCTTTGCAAATGTCTGCTTGTGTCTATGTGTGTGCAGATGGATATGTGTGTGTGTGTGTGTGTGTGCAAGTGTATACCTGTCCTTTTTTCCCATTAAGGTAAGTCTTTCCGCTCCCGGGATTGGAATGACTCCTTACCCTCTCCCTTAAAACCCACATCCTTTCTTCTTTCCCTCTCCTTCCCTCTTTCCTGAAGAAGCAACCATTGGTTGCGAAAGCTTGAATTTTGTGTGTATGTTTGTGTATCTATCGACCTGCCATCGCTTTTGTTTGGTAAGTCACATCAACTTTGTTTTTAGATATATTTTTCCCACATGGAATGTTTCCCTCTATATATAATAGAGAGAAATATAGGGATGTGCAGGGAACATTTCAAAAAACTTAACATCATGACAGTTCCTTGTTTGTACATTTATTATTGCTTATTACATGTAAAAGAAAACATAGCTCAATATCCCCTTAGATCATCTGTCCACACCCATAATACAAGACAAAACCATACAATTGATCTGCCCTACTCTAGATTGTCCAAGATACATAATAGTTATAAATATGTAGGCCTAGAACTGTTTAATATGCTCCCTAAAATTGTACAAACAGCACCTAAAAATAAATTTAAGACAACATTGGGTCAATGGCTCAAAGGTAAAGCATTTTACTTAGTTGATGAATATAAAGATTGTAATATGGCAGATTTGCTGTTTTAACATAGAGAAAGGTACCTCTGCCTGTTGTTGTTGTTGCGGTCTTCAGTCCTGAGACTGGTTTGATGCAGCTCTCCATGCCACTCTCTTTTGAATCTGCTTAGTGTATTCATCTCTTGCTCTCCCTCTACGATTTTTACCCTCCACGCTGCCCTCCAATACTAAATTGGTGATCCCTTGATGCCTCAGAACATGTCTTACCAATCGATCCCTTGTTTTCGTCAAGTTGTGCCACAAACTTCTCTTCTCCCCAATCCTATTCAGTACCTCCTCATTAGTTATGTGATCTACCCATCTAATCTTCAGCATTCTTCTGTAGCACCACATTTTGAAAGCTTCTATTCTCTTCTTGTCCAAACTATTTATCGTCCATGTTTCACTTCCATACATGGCTACACTCCATACAAATACTTTCAGAAATGACTTCCTGACACTTAAATCTATACTCGATGTTAACAAATTTCTCTTCTTCAGAAACGCTTTCCTTGCCATTGCCATTCTACATTTTATGTCCTCTCTACTGCGACCATCATCAGTTATTTTGCTCCCCAAATAGCAAAACTCCTTTACTACTTTGTCTCATTTTGTAATCTAATTCCCTCAGCATCACCCGACTTAATTCGACTACATTCCATTATCCTCGTTTTGCTTTTGTTGATGTTCATCTTTATCCTCCTTTCAAGACACTGTCCATTCCATTCAACTGGTCTTCCAAGTCCTTTGCTGTCTCTGACAGAAATACAATGTCATCGGCGAACCTCAAAGTTTTTATTTCTTTTCCATGGATTTTAATACCTACTCCAAATTTTTCTTTTTTTCCTTTACTGCTTGCTCAATATACAGATCGAATAACATCGGGGAGAGGCTACAACCCTGTCCCACTCCCTTCCCAACCACTGCTTAACTTTCTTGTCCCTCGACTCTTATAACTGCCATCTGGTTTCTGTACAAATTGTAAATAGCCTTTCGCTCCCTGTATTTTACCCCTGCCACCTTCAGAATTTGAAAGAGAGTATTCCAGTCAACATTGTCAAAAGCTTTCTCTAAGTCTACAAATGCTAGAAACGTAGGTTTGCCTTTCCTTAATCTTTCTTCTAAGATAAGTCGTAAGGTCAGTATTGCCTCACGCGTTCCAGTATTTCTACGGAATTCAAACTGATCTTCCCCAAGGTCGGCTTCTACTAGTTTTTCCATTCGTCTGTAAAGAATTCGTGTTAGTATTTTGCAGCTGTGGCTTATTAAACTGATTGTTCGGTAATTTTCACATCTGTCAACACCTGCTTTCTTTGGGATTGGAATTATTATATTCTTGTTGAAGTCTGAGGGTATTTCGCCTGTTTCATACATCTTGCTCACCAGATGGTAGAGTTTTGTCAGGACTAGCTCTCCCAAGGACGTCAGTAGTTCCAATGGAATGTTGTCTACTCCGGGGGCCTGGTTTCAACTCAGGTCTTTCAGTGCTCGGTCAAACTTTTCGCGCAATATCGTAATTCCCATTTCATCTTCATCTACATCCTCTTCCGTTTCCATAATATTGTCCTCAAGTACATCGCCCTTGTATAGACCCTCTATATACTCTTTCCACCATTCTGCTTTCCCTTCTTTGCTTAGAACTGGGTTTCCATCTGAGCTCTTGATGTTCATACAAGTGGTTCTCTTATCTCCAAAGGTCTCTTTAACTTTTCTGTATGCAGTATCTATCTTACCCCTAGTGAGATAAGCCTCTACATCCTTACATTTGTCCTCTAGCCATCCCTGCTTAGCCATTTTGCACTTCCTGTCGATCTCATTTTTGAGACGTTTGTATTCCTTTTTGCCTGCTTCATTTACTGCATTTTTATATTTTCTCCGTTCATCAATTAAATTCAATATTTCTTCTGTTACCCAAGGATTTCTACTAGCCCTCGTCTTTTTACCTACTTGATCCTCTGCTGCTTTCACTACTTCATCCCTCAGAGCTACCCATTCTTCTTCTACTGTATTTCTTTCCCCCGTTCCTGTCAATTGTTCCCTCATGCTCTCCCTGAATCTCTGTACAACCTCTTGTTCTTTCAGTTAATCCAGGTCCAATCTCCTTAAATTCCCACCCTTTTGCAGTTTCTTCAGTTTTAATCTACAGTTCATAACCAATAGATTGTGGTCACAGTCCACATCTGCCCCTGGAAATGTCTTACAATTTAAAACCTGTTTCCTAAATCTCTGTCTTACCATTATATAATCTATCTGATACCTTTTAGTATCTCCAGGCTTCTTCCATGTATACAACCTTCTTTTATGGTTCTTAAACCAAGTGTTAGCTATGATTAAGTTGTGCTCTGTGCAAAATTCTACCAGGCGGCTTCCTCTTTCATTTCTTACCCCCAATCCATATTCACCTACTACTTTTCCTTCTACCGAATTCCAGTCACCCATGACTATTAAATTTTCATCACCCTTCATATCTGAATAATTTCTTTTATTTCATAATACATATCCTCTGCCTGTAGTAGGACCTAAATTTGGAAAAACAATATCTAACATATAGGCATAATAGACCTATTTTGAGTGCTCTATATTTGTATCAATATATTAGGATATTGATGATGTAAATAAAATAGAAAGAAATTTCCACATGGGAAAAATATATTAAAAACAAAGATTCCAAGACTTACCAAGCGGGAAAGCGCCGGTAGATAGGCACAATGAATAAAACACACACACAGAATTTCGAGCTTTCGCAGCCGGCGGCTGCTTCGTCAGGAAAGAGGGAAGGAAAAGGAAATATGAAAGGATGTGGGTTTTAAGGGAGAGGGTAAGGAGTCATTCCAGTCCCGGGAGCGGAAAGACTTACCTTAGGGGGGGAAACAGGACTGGTATATACTCGCGCGCGCGCGCGCACACACACACACACACACACACACACACCCATCCGCACATACACAGACGCAAGCAGACTTTATGCGCGTGGGTACTCCTCATCTTTGGTCTTATGAGTCAGTACCATTCTTGACACTTCCGGAGATTGAGAACACACATCACCAGATGCTTGCTGTAAGAACCAAGCAACCCGCTCTTGACTTAACAAAGTACAGCTCTTATTGGAATATACTACTCATTACATGACGGATTCTATATTTTATGGCAAATTTGAGATGCAAAAATGTCATCAGCAGTGACGTAACAGAAACCAAACTGCAACATTCTTGTTTTATGTGCATCTGTCAGATTCAACAGTAAAAGCTTTCATTGGAATATATTACACACAAGGAGGCCAAAGTTCAAACCAGATCAAAAATCAGTCCATTTATCAAGACAGTCTTTTCAAAATTGCAGGACATCAGTAGTTCATTGAACTTTTAGACACATACATCACCCAAAATTGCTTGATGGCAAACACTACTAGTACACATTCCAATAATACACTCGACTTCACCACTTAGATGTTCTCATTATCATGTCTGGATGGAGAGAGGAAATTTGAGCAGTGCGTGCTCATCAAACAGTCAAGGAAGTTCTAAAAGAATAAGAATCTTCATTAGCCGTTCAGTATTTTCTTATACAATTACAGTATAAAGATGGTTATATTCTCATCACAATGTATATATAAATCATATGAATGTTAGTGTAGTACAACAGCACACATTTGGAATTTTATATATTGTTATTTTTACAACAAAAAGGAAACATTATACAAATTTATATTAAGCAGGGAGTATTCATGTTGATGACATTATGTCATTATCATATACATGTTGATAACACTATGTCATTATCCTAATATATTGATACAAATATAGAGCACTCGAAATAGGTCTATTATGCCTATATGTTAGATATTGTTTTTCCAAATTTATGTCCTACTACAGGCAGAGGTACCTTTCTCTATGTTAAAACAGCAAATCTGCCATATTACAATCTTTATATTCAACTAAGTAAAATGCTTTACCTTTGAGCCATTGACCCAATGTTGTCTTAAATTTATTTTTAGGTACTGTTTGTACAATTTTAGGGAGCATATTAAACAGTTCGAGGCCTACATATTTATAACTATCATGTATCTTGGACAATCTAGAGTATGGCAGATCAATTGTATGGTTTCGTCTTGTATTATGGGTGTGGACAGATGACCTAAGGGGATATTGAGCTATGTTTTCTTTTACATGTAATAAGCAATAATAGATTTACAAACAAGGAACTGTCATGATGTTAAGTTTTTTGAAATGTTCCCTGCATATCCCTAGGAGATAAACCCATTATACATCAAAGAGCTTTTATTTGCCATCTGAAAATTGATACTGAGTTGGGAGAATTTCCCCAGATCAGAATACCATGTGAAAGATGGGGGTGGATACAAGCAAAATATGAATGCAGCAGTAACTTTTGGCTGACATTATTTCTAAGCTTATATAGTAGGAACATAGCCCTTGCAAGTTTAGAACAGATGTATGTGATATGTTTATCCCAGCTAAGTTTTCGGTCAGTCATCATTCCTAACAGTTTAACAGACTTATTTCCTTTGTTCTATACCTTCAAATTAAAGAATATTTCCTCAGTTTTTGTTTCATTTATGTATAGGGAGTTTGCACTAAACCAATGAACCGATTTTTCAAATATTATATTATTTTTTTTCTCGTACAGATTCAAGAGTCTGTCCTGAATTGATAAAAGTTGTATCGTCCACATAGAGGACTGTTTTACAGGTTAAATACTGTGGCATATCATTAACATTCACTACAAACAGGAAGGGCCCAAGTATGGAGCCCTGTGGGTGCCCTCTTCCACGCCGTAGTGTCTTAATTTCATGTTCAAAGTACTATGAGATATAGTGTCAAATGCTTTACTCAGGTCTAGGAGAGTAGCACAATAGATTAAATTATTTTCAAAGCCATCATATATATCACTAACAATATTTTCAACCGCTTAAACTGTGGATAGTTTAGACCTGAATCCATACTGTGAGTTACTTAACAAGTTATTCCTCTCAAAATAGTGATTCATTTGTTGGTGAACGCAGTCATCGATTATTTTAGATATTATTGGGATTAGGTAATGAGATAGGGTGATAGTTACTTGGATTTGATTTATCTCCTTTCTTAAAGTTACTGCTATTTTCAAACAGTCGGGGAAAATCCCTTGCTGTAATATACGGTTAATGAGAGTGGTGAGAGGGGACAGAATATCACTTGATATCTTCATTATGACAAAGTTTAACAGACCATAGAAGTCCTCTGCTCTGGAACTACGTAGTTTGCCTATTTCTTTGCTAACATCATTTTCAGTTACTGTTGCCCAGCAGAATTTATAAACTACATTCTTATTTGAACCTAAAAGAGTTTTAGGATCAAGCATGGCATTGGGGGGAGACAAATCTTGTTGTAAACTGAAATTAACAAAGTGTGAGTTTTACATATCTGGGGGTTTGGGTATAGCTAGTTGAGTTGTTGGTCTATTTATTTCACTTTTAATTACTTCCCAGGCAGCTTTACAGCTATATGTGGTGTGTGACAAAAAAAAGTCAAGTACCCAAAAGACATGCTTGGATGTCAATGTAACTTCATACAAGTACAGAACATTGACAGGTAATTAAATAATTAGTGTTAGGAATCTATTTGACTCAGAGAACAGTCACCACAATACATAAGTGATGTTCATGTTTAGTGTTGTTATCAGGCCTAGTTGGGTATATAAGGGTCATGAGCAGTGTCAGCTGTTGATTTATCACTATGAAGGACACGAAAATGCTGTGTAATCATCTGAGACAGCATTATCAACAGTGGACAATTTGAAAGGGGGCCTCATTGTGGATCTCCAAGTGCCTGGCTGCCTGGTCGAATTGCGCAATATCCAGATTTGTAGTGGCACAATGTTGGATTGCATGGGAATATGAGAGCAGGCATACTCATTGTCAAGGTTCCAGTCAGTTGCGTCCGACCACCACATTGTGCAACCAGCACATAGTAATGGCTTTACATCTGCGCCTGTAATCTGGGAACAAGAAATAGACTCCATGAATATTCTGTGTCATACTGCACCATTTGTCATAGACTTGCAGCAGCTGAACTAGGGATTCACTGTCCTTTGTACTGGCTGCTGTTAACATAACAACTGTGGAGAAATACAACAGTGCACCATGGTGTGTAGAACCGTCATTGACATAAAGTCATGGCTGGTAGTGATTGAGTAGTATGTCAGAGACATCCTATGCATATTACCTTTCATTGATGCTATTGTTGTATCATTTTTCAACAGGTCAGTGCTCACTCTGTCTATAAATTTTTTGTGAAATTGAGGCACTCCTGTGGCCAGCAAGATCCTCATTAACTGTCCCTAATACAATGTGTGGGACTAGCATGGAGATTGATACCCGTTTCCAATTAGTATCCAGGGTATCAAGGACCAGTTACAACAGTTGTGGGTGAGCTTGCCTCATGAGAAGATGTAATGGCTTCATAGCACCTTTTCAACAGAATTAGTGCATGCATGTAAGCCAGAGCAGTGCAGTGTCATATTGATAAGTGTGCTCATACTGCTGATTCTTCATAAATTTGTCTCGATTTTTTAGTAATTGAATAGCATCACATACCCTGTCAACTTGTAATGTTTCATTTCATTCCCACTTTTTCTCCTAGGTGCTCCATTTTTTGTCAGGCAGTGTAGATGCCTACCACATAAGCTTGCAAAAATACGGCTTGCCAACAAATAAAATCATCATTCATTGAAGATCATTAATGACCACGGAAATCTTTCGTAGTAACAGGGATAGATTTCGCAGGCCCATTATTCACCATGAATGGATACACTGTCAGCAAATGGTACATCACTCTCTTCATTTGCATTATTACCTGTATGTCCACCTAGATTGTGCTTGGGTACAACAGACAAATTTCTATAGTCATTTGAGCAGTTCATGGAAGGAGGGTGCAGATACAAAATACATACACAGACAATTCTCCCATGTTTCATGCATCCAACAAACACATGGCCGAACTGTGGACCAGACTACTTGCCACGTACAGATCCCTCGCCCAGAACAATATTAGATGGAAGATTGTCATTCTGAGGCCAGCATGTTGTGGAAGATGGTGTACTGATCAGTAGACCTAGGAGGAGAAACCGTGTCCAAAATGTTGGTTTTTCCAGTATCTCTCTCTCTCTCTCTCTCTCTCTCTCTCTCTCTCTCTCAATACAGTACTCAGAAAACTTTTACGTCAACTGACTCTGTCCACTGAAGCATATGAAATTAGATCTGTTACATGATAATCAGTTTGACGTTATTAAGGGTAAAGGCACCAATGAGGCAATTCTGGCACTGCACTCAATAATGGAAGCAAAACTTAAGAAGAGTCAAGACACATTCATAGGATTTGTTGATCTAGAAAAAGTTTTTGATGCTTTAAAGTGGTGTTAGGTCTTCAAAAATCTGAGAATGGAAGACTAATAACAAAGTGCTCAGATTAAAAAGGATAGTGAATGTGAATTATAGAACTTGTTGAGTGGAATGAACACCATAATAACTGCAGAATACTGAATAAGGGTAAACTGAAGAAACATGAAAGTAATGAGGAGTAGCAGAAATGAGATTAGCAGAATTCTTAACATCAAAATTGGTGTCCAAGAAGTAGATGAAATGAAGGAATTCTGTTACCTTGGAAGCAAAATAATTTATGACAGTTGAAGCAAGGACAACATAAAAAGCTGAGTAGCACATGCAGAGAGAGCATTTCTGGCCAAAAATTTTAGTGATAAATCAGCCTTAATTTGAGGAAGAAATTTTTGAAAGTGTACGTTTGGAGCACAGCATTGTATTTGAAAAGAATCAGGGACTTCGGGAAAATCAAAAGAAGAGATTCGGAGCATTTGAGATTTGATGCTATAGAAAGATGTTGAAAATTAGGTGAACTGATATGGTGCTATAGAAAGATATTGAAAATTAGATTGACTGATAAGATAACAAATGAGATGATTCCCTGTGTGATTGATGTGTTCCATTGACATGAAGAAGGGACAGCCTGATGGGACATGTGTAACACATCAGGAAGTAACTTTCATGGTACCAGAGGGAGCTTTAGAGGGTGAAACTATAGGGGAAGGCAAAGGTTGGAATACATCCAACAAATGATTGAGGATGTTGTGTGCAAGTGCTGCTCCGAGATGAAGAGGTTGGTGTAAGATAGGAAGTTGTGGTGAGCCATATCAAACCAATCGGACAACTTATAACAAAATCAATATATGTTGACTGGCATTTAAAACATGGTTTTTTAAATAAAAATAATGACATTTTTATTTTGAATTACTGATCACCTAAAATGTGAATATTGATGATAAATTAAAAATTTGTAAACAAAAAAGCAAAATGTGTTGTTGTTAAATGAAAATAATATTTACATCAAGAATACTGTTTTTTAATATCATGTTTGTAGCTATTCATAATCTCTATTATTCTGCTTGACATTTCACGTTTTTGTACCAAATTTTAATATCTTATGGATACCATCAAACAGTGTGATTTCAGACAATTTTGAAGTTATTTTAACCATAACTTGCATAGGTGATGCTGGATTGCATTGTTTGCTACAGAGGTGGTGGGGTATTTGGATAACGAATAAAAGATCTTAAAAACAGAAAGTCTATGTGTACCTATATTTGTCCGAGACAGATAAATAAAGTGTTTCTTAAATATCTGTACAAAGTTAGAAAGTAAATGTTGTACTTTTGTTAAATCATACATTCTTCCTATTCGATTTTAGCAACTTTTAACACATTTCAAGATTGTCCTTTGTTACATATAAGTGATAAGGATTGAGGTAAAGAATTCTATGTATTAAAGGTCACTTCTTATTTTGTAACAAATTAAACTACAAATTTTTAAAGTTCTGAATAAAAAAATCAAAAATAAAAAGAAAACAAAGAAATTCTACTAAAATATCAAATCTGTTAAAAGATCAAAATCAGTTTTCCTATGGCGCATTCTTCTTCTGGTAAACTGTTAGAAAATTTCTTCTGTTTTCAGTGAAATTTATGAAGGTAGCTGGCTGCGGGAAGTCCATGCCCTCTTTATCATCAGGCTATTTCCATAAGACATGATGTAGATGAAATGGGATTAGGTCTGTGGTGTGAAATCCACAATTCATGTTTTCAGTAGAGTTTGCCAATATGTTAGTCAGTGTTTTCTTCTGAAGGAAATGAAAACCATCCTTGGAAATGGTCCTGATTGATCTGATTGTATTTTATTTTATTTCGTATTCCATAGGTCCAACTGTGTTGGGTTCACAAGGACGTGGAACGAGTCAGTTTTTTATGAATGCAATATGATAATCTTGTAGAATACACAGGCACTTGAGTACATAATTATATAAAAATTTAAACAGTAAATTCTTTGAGCAGCAATACAGAAAAAAAGCCTATACATATTTTCTTAGAATCATTAAAGCGCCACAGAATAACAGATACAGAGCACAAATGGATACGGAGCTCAAGTTAAATAACATTCTTAGTGGAATTATGTAAATTTGTATTATATAACATTAAAATTTTATAATTTATTTATTTAAAACTTCATCCAGACTGTAAAAAGCTTTTTCCAGCAGAAATATTTTTAGTGCTTTCTTAAACTTATTCTTGTTATGAATCTCTGTCTTTATTTCAGGAGGAAGAACATTGAAGAGTTTTGTCCCAGTATAGTGGACACCCTTTTGCGCCCAGCTCAAATTTCTATGCTTGCTGTGTATGTCATTCTTCCTCTGTGTGTTATGCTCATGATAAATACTGTTTGGTTGAAATGAGTCAGGGTTTTCTCTGCCTCGTGATGACTGGGTGTTGTGTGTCTTTCATCATCATCATCATTTACTTGCAAGTCTCCGGAGTGTCGTCAACTAAAAAGGACTTGCAATACGGCGACCGAACTTCCCCGCATGGGGTCTGCCGGCCAACAATGCCATACGATCATTTCATTTCATATGTATACTTTTACAGACTAAACACATGAGAAAAAAATGTATTGGCATGTAGTTGTGTATATTTTAAGTTTTCGAAAGCTATTTCTACATGAGTCTCTTGGGTGCAATCACTTTTAACTCTTAAAGCTCGCTTCTGAGTAATGGACGCTTTCCTAGTTAATTGCTGGTTGCCCCAAAAAATTATGCCATATTCAATGAGTGGGTGAAGATACCCATAGTAAGCCACTTTTGCAGTGTTAGGTTCAACACATGTAGTGACAACCCTTAAAGCATACATAGCAGAGCTAAGCCTCTTACGAAGATCTATAGTATGCGAAGACCAGTACATTTTCTTATCACCGTGCACTCCAATTTTGTTGTTTCCATTCTTTCTGTCGGCTGCTTACCACATGTCACATTTATCTCTCTCTCTCTTTTTCTATTTTTGTACAGAACTGAATAAATCTGGTCTTACTGGAATTTAATGAGAGACCATTCACCTTGAACCAATTAACCACATCTGAGGGCATGTGATTAATGGATTCCTCAAGATTACTATCTGTTCTACTACTCATAAAAATTATGGTATCATCAGCCAATAATGTAAATTTACACGGCAGGCTTGTACATGATGGTAGATCATTTATAAAAATCAAGAATAATAGTGGCCCAAGAATTGAGTCCTGAGGCACTCCACATGTAATGGAACCCCATTCAGAATGTGAGGAAACATCACATACTCCATCTGAGCCATGCAAGAAAACTTTTTGTTTTCTGTCTTGGAGATATGACTGTAGCCAACTGCCTGCAACACTACTTGTTCCCACTAATTTTGCTTTTTGCAAGAGAATGTGGTGACCAACACAGTCAAACACTTTAAACAAATGTTAGCATTGAGAAATTAAGGGTTTCTAGGACTTCATTTGCAAGTGCACAGATTGCGTCTTCTGTTGAACGGCCCTTTTGAAAGCCAAATTGGCTCTTGCTGAGAACTTCATTCTTCATGAGGTGATTAGTAATTCTTACATCTTTTAGGTTTTCTAGAATTTTAGAGAAAGCTGTCAGCAAGGAGAGAGATCAATAGTTAATTCAGTTTTATCGCCCTTTTTGTACAGGGGCTTCACAATGGCATACTTAAGTCTACTGGGAACAACAGCTTTCTGAAGGGAAGCATTGAAAATATGACAGACAGTGTCCCTTATCCACACACAAGAATATTTCAGTTAATTACTAGAAATATTATTGACCCCTGCAGAATTATTACTTTTTAGAGACATGAGGATTGTTTTGAATTTCATCTACATTGAAAGTATTAAGGTGCATTTCTGGAATTGTTTTTGAATATACAGCTTGACAATGAGTTACAGTTTCAACAACATTGGGCTTGCAACCAATCTGTGAGTTACTGACAAGACGTGTTTATTAAAAATACTTGTTCCATTCAGTTAAAATGACTCACCACACTGCTTTCATTGGTCTGAAGAAGTTACATCCAGCGGCTGTAGGGGGTGGGTGCAGTTAGGGGGAAGGAGAATGAATGAAATATTGTTCCGCTTACTCTCTTTGGTAATGCGTAAAGACACGTGACTGAATAAGGTGTCCCCAGTCACGATTGTTGGCCAGTTTTGCTTCTGCAAATAGGGGAAAGCAGTTGTAAAGAACCAGTCTTCATGTATCTGTAGATCAAACCATCCACCCTTATTCCTATTAAAATGGATTCCTTGTGGGCTGCTTTTTTGCCACATGTCCCACAAATACTGAGATCTATAAAGGACATCAGGGGGAAGCAGTTTACCATTGGTTCTTGCTGCCATAACTAGCGAAGCACTAGATTCTGATGAATCCATCACTTGTTCAGCATGTTTACTGCTCATTTTGTGAATATCTGCTGCTTGCCTCCATCATCTGTCGTGTTAGTTTCATCATAGTTGATTATATTGCTAGGCAGGAGATTTTCCAGCATTGGCTTTACATTGCAGAAATACATTTTAACTGTTGCTTTGTTCACTCCCGCACAAACTCTTGTAATATTTTCACGTAGGTGAATGTGCCTTGAGGAAAAAATGTGTCCATTCTTCTCCTGATAAATTGTTAGAAAATTTCTTCTCTTTTTGGCCTGATTTATCAAGGTAGCCTTTCACTAAATATACCAAATATCTAATATCCAGTTTAGTAAATGCTTCAACATTTCTTTTCCTTCATTTAGTAGTGGTTGCCCCCCCCCCCCCCCCCCCTCCCATTTTATGTGCATTTCCTGCACTTTATTTTGTAGGGTTGATCTAGATGTACCATACAGATCTCGTGTTTTTCTGTATGATAATTTGCCATGAAGAACAGCTTTATCTAAAAGTTCTGGGTCATAATTATGCCAGACTTTAGCAGCTTTCTTGCTTTTATACATTCTTGGCATTATCCGAAATCACTCCACGCAGTACTCCGTTTTGTAAAAACCATAATTATTTTGTAACTGTACACAAAAAAATTGACAAACTCATACAGCTATTTTTCTCAGTGCCATAAGGTACTGACCTCATTGGTACATTGACAACTGCAGTTATAATACTTCTCTGCCACTCACAATAATACAAAGTTCTCACTTGATGATAGTGCCTGAACTTTCACAATGAGACTGTTCATTAGATATTTGCCTAGGTAAACATTGGATCCAAAATAAAAGTTACAGAATGCAAGAAATAAAATTTTGTGCTTAAATTAGTTGGCAGCCGTAGAAGAAAATTAGCAGCAGTTCATTGCTATGCACCAGGGACGAGAAAATAAACAACACTGTCCGAAATCTCCTGTGTCCAAAATCGCTCCATTTGACAGTGCTCGTATTTTCATGCAATTAGTAACTAAAAACAAAAGATGTTATTTTTATTAGAAAATTATTATTTAATATTTGTTATATAACATTTGAATTTAACAATAAAAGTAAAAAGAATCCAAATTTGCATTTAGCAAGACTTGAATCTGTGATCTTGGGAATTTATACTTCATCAAATTACCTTCCATTGGTAAAGTACTCAGAAATCTTCATACATTTTTTTTTTGTTTTAGCTGCCTCATAATACTTGAGGAAACTGGTGCCCAAGTACTAACCTTTAAGTCCAATAGGTGTGATTGGCTAAAATCAAAGCGGGCCGATCCATAAGATCTTGTTGAATTAATAATCTGATGTTTCTGTCAACCACCACATTCAGACAAGTTAGTCACACAAAGATAGCCTAAACTCAATAGCATGAAAATACCCCAAGTGTAAGGTAGCAGTAGGTGATGACTTGAACCTGCTCAGTATCAACTGGAAAAAATACACATTCATCATTGGCAGTAAAGAGAAACATTCTGGTAAAATGAAAACATTTAGTTCAGATCTGGTGAATGCAGAACCATGGTGTTCAAAGTTGAAAGATGCTATAAACAAAGGTGTTTAGAAATAAATTCCAAGTAAAGTAATAAGCGATGGCAAAGACCCAACTTGGTTTACTGTATAGTCCAGAGAATGTTTCAAAACAGAGACTACTAAAATCTTGCTACAAAAAAGACTTAATAGTAAATCTTGCATCTGTAAGAAGGTCCAAGCATAAAACTTATAATAATTTTCACTGTCATAATCTCATGAGAGATGTATCAGAAAAACTGAACAATTCCTAATAAAGTTAATGAAAGCATCCAAACCTTCCATTTAACCTATCATGGATCCATCTGTTGTTGAAACTGATGACAACAGACAGGAAGAAAATATATTACATTACTCACTTAAAAATGTATTCATGCCTGAGACTATTAAATTACCAATGTTTGACCATCACATGCACTCACAAATGAGATACATCAATATTAGTTCCCCAGGTACTGAAAAACAATTAAGATGGCTTAAAGCGAACAGGGTACCGCCCTGAAGGAATTCCATTTATATTGAGTATCATGTGGAAACAGCTCCTTTCCTAGCTCATTGTTGTCAAAAATGTCTGTGCAGTAAATAATCCTCCATGACTGTTAAGAGTGCAGGTCACACATGTTCACAAAAATGTGAAAAGACTGGATGCACAAAATTACAGACCATTGTTGCTGACTTTGAACTAGAGCTCAGACATTATGGTATTCCTGGAGGAAAACTAGCTTATCTCAAAGTCTTCATCATGGATTCAGGAGAAGCAATTTGCCTGAAAAACAGCTTGCTTTAATCATACTGCTTGTTCATCAATACCTTAACATCAATTTGCAAACAGTAGATGTAGGTGAACAGGTGGATTCTGTCTTCCTAGATTTGCAAAAGGTGTTCATTTTTATCTCTTTCAATGTTTGAATGGATAAGGAAAGAAAATGTCCCAGCCATGCACTGTAAAGTGCCTTTCAGTGTATATTGCTGCAAGCTCTACTGCATACCGTGTGGTGTAGTGGTTAGCATCACTGTCTGGTGGTCTAGGGGTCACCAGTTCAGACCTTGGACACCAGCAATTATTTGTTATTTCCTACTTGTCATTTCAGGAATGTTCATGAAGTACCTTATGTTTGTATATCTGGAATATTCAGTGATTGGACCGGGATGTTGGATGCTGTGATGTTGTGCTGAATTGCATCGGGCTCATGCAATGCTGGAGTTTTAGGGCAGCTTGTGCCTTGGACTGGTGCCATGTTGGTAGACCCATGCTGGCTGTTGTGCTGACTTGAGCACAGGATGCTGATGTCATTACTCATGGCTATGGATTGCTGATCTTCTCATGATGTAGCAAGTGTAAGACCAACACTAGAACAATCACACACACAAAATTTTACTATACTGTAACCAGAGAATCAAGTGTGAATAACATGATTGCCATCAATCCTATTGATAGAGTATTCTAAGCTAGTTGGAGTGGAATACTTATGTCATCGAAGAGGCTCTCTGCTCTATGATAGCATTCATAATGATCAAATCAGCTCTGCTCCTCTCGAGTTGTCAGTGTTTTTTGGTTCCACTACATTAGCTTAACAAATTTTCTGCAGTGTCTTTACTGCTTAGTTGCTAGGTATAGTTGCATCCTACCTAGTGTCTCTTACGTAATGTTGCAAAAGTAATGAATGCAGTTCGATCTTATACTCTTCTAACCATTTTCTGCTGAACTAGCTCGCAGTTGCACATAAGTGTTTTGATTTGCTGACTCCCTGATTGAGTAACGTGTTGGAACATTTACACTTTCTGGCTGGTAGCTGTTGACACTTGCACATGATTGACTAATGCTGGCTGTTCGGGTTTAGAAAAATTTACTCTCCCTTTTTGTTAATAATTTTTTGCGTAACATTTCCGTCCACTTTGTACCTGTATATATGGGTGTGGAATTAGAAGATGTACATATTATTTTCGAAATGTACATGGTAATTCCCATGGTTGCACTACTAGCAAGTGCAGCTTTAGTGCAGTAAGAGTCGGTAAACAGAAAACATTGAAGTTACTTGTAATAAAAAAATTATCAATGGGTATCTACACCTAGATTAGGAGATAAACTTGTAAAATACAAAGCATTCTATTTGTGGACATATGAAAAAGACCAAGTATACACACATAGTTTGTTCAAACCTCATTATGTGATAGTAATAGTTGCTATTATCATTCTATTGCTTAACATTTTGTTTGTTGTATATTTATTAGCTTGAATTAATCTGTGAAGGTTATTTTACTCACTAAATATACAAATTGCGAAATTATGTTTTTGTCAAGACAGTTTGTGTCACTTATTTTAATTAATTTTGTAATGTTCTCCATTTTTGTTGTTGATGTTTTAGGAACATTATGAAGCTTACCTGAAGCGGGTATATCCAACATGGAAGAATAAGAGTTCAGGTTTTGCATCTACTAGAAATAATCACACAGGACATAGCCCAGTTTGTTTTGATCAGCACAATGAATCGTCATATGCTGAAAGCTTTACAACTCCATTCACAACCAATCGTAGAAATTCTGTTTCCTTCTCAGATAATCTATCATCATCTCCAAGATTAATGGATATTTCGTACTCACCAAGAAACTTTGGCGATACTATGAGCCCTAATGGTTTTCCTAGATATCAGCAACGCACTCTAGATAGAGAGGTCACTGGAGGTAAATCAAAGTTTCCAACAAATGTGTATGACAATGCTGCAATAAAAAAAGGATTGGAATATGATCATGGACCTAACAGTTATATCAGAGGAATGAAAACAGAGTTTAACAACACAGGCACATTACATGACAGCCCAAATATCATAAATGGATACTTGGGATTTACAGGGCAGTCAGCTGTTTCAAACTCAGACATTTACTTCAGTTCTGACACTCAGAAGTTCCCTTCCACATTTGAGAACAGAATGCAAAATTTGAATGATAGCAAAACAGAAATTCATGATCCACGAGACAGACTTCAGTTCTTACATGAAAATAACATTATGGGCAATATGGAAAGATCTCCAAGCGTAGTGAATTCTGTGAAGGGGGATTTAAGTCCTGTGTACAAAAAAGAAAGTAAGGATCTGGCTGCTGGTATGGCAGCAGACATAGATTGGGAGCAGAATACCAGTCGTGATCTTCTCAATATGTCTCTTACAGATGATGGAAAGGTTTCAAATGGTCCACGGAAAGCAGAACAACTAATGAAACATCAGCAAAATTTGCATGTACTTAAAATGCAGATGGAGGATGTAAAAACCCCAGTGACAGAAGATAGTTATGCTGAGAACCATGATCACAGCAAAGGTTTTCTTGAGGAGCATATTCAAACACATGTTAAAGGAGATTTGTCTTCAGATTATAACAAACAGGAAGAAATTGGAACTGTTTCTCCACATAAGACTTATGTCCAAGAAAGCCACGACGAAAAAGATGAAATGGATGGTATAAACTCTGTAGATAATTCTACTGATGATATTTCTATTGAAATTGGTAGAAAAATCGAAAGAGCTCTATCTTCTGAAAGAGAAACAGTAAAACCATCAGGTTCTCCAGAAAGACAGAGAAATCTTGACATAATAATGGAAGAATCCAACAATACTGAAGAGACTCATTCACAAACTAAGTCAATGCCAGAAAAAGCTAATGACTTTTCTGTGAATGACACTGAATTGTTAAGTGGTGCCATACTGACAGAAGATGACGAGCTGCAGTATAGTTTGAGTAATGACACTGGACTTAAAGAGACCAATGAGCAGCAGATAATTTTAGAAGAGAAAGCTGTGCACAGGACTGCTTTGCCTGTACAAGGTGAACAAATAACGTCTGACTTCAAGTCCCAAAGTAGAGACCTTTCAAGGGGAGACAACCACACAAATTTTGAAGGAAATGGCAGTGAAGCAAACCAGGGAATTTATGAGAGTAATATTCAAAATGTAAATGATAATTTGATGTATCTTCAGCAGCCACAGAATGTTTATGAAACTGTTCCAGCTTATACCGAGGACATCAGGCAAACTGCGTATGGTGATTATAATAATGGGATAGTAAATGCTCAGGATGGTGAACAATATTTGCAAGAGGCTCCTAATCCAGAAGTTCTTGCTGAAAAATATGATGTGCCAGCTGCAAACTTGGACAGTGGCCTTCAACCAATACATACTGAAGGTGGTGACATGAATGTATCTGGAGTTATATTTGACAATACCCAGGATCAAAATTATATTTATGATACTGTACAGAATGTAGAAGACAATTATAATCCTGGTGGAGGATTAAGTGAAAATTTTTATGTGGAGACCTATGAGTCATCAGATCCTAATTTTGGACAGCAGTTGCAGCCAAACAATGTTGTTCCTGATCAGAACTGGGAACCATATAATGAGATGGCATTTCAAGGTGACAGGGGTCAAGATGAAGTTCAGTCTACTTATCAGAACTTTGAAATACAACAAGATGTGGACACCCAGAACTTGCAGCCTGGAGAATTTATATATAGTCAGGAAGTCCCTGGCAATGACCCTCAGTTCTACACAAACAATTTAGAGCAACAGGGAGCATATAATCAACAACCAGGCGAGGACCAGTACTTCTATGGTGATGGTGTGCAGGCTGGCAGTGTTCAAGAAGATGTAAGTGGCAACCAGCTTGATTACATAACCAATGATGCTGCATTAGAACAACAAACGTACCAACAACCTGATGAAGGGGATGGAGGTTGTAGTCCACAGCCTGATGATGAGCCTAACTGTGTAATGGACAAGGCTGATGATGGGGTTGCAATTTCTTCCAGTCAAGTATTTGACAAAAACCAACTTCCTGATATTCGAGTACAGCAAAAGTCAGAACAGTACACTGAAAACTTGCATGCAGTGGCAATTGAATCATGTGAGGGATCTAGAAATAATTCTGAAATGCAGAGAGAAATGTTAGAAAAACAAAATGCTTGCAATAGCGAATCTGTTCCCAATACTGTGCAAGACTCAACAAATTTATCTGACAATCTGGAGACAGAAAACACAAGAGTCAAGGGAGAATTTTGTCAAGATCCTAATGGTATGGAAACAGTACTGGCACCTAGTGAAACTACTGACAATAAGAGTGATGGTGAGACAGGCATTGAACAGTCTCCCAGTACAACAGAGATTGCAGCAAAAAAGGCAAGTAACGATGTGCAGGGTGATGGGAGAAGCATTGACTTACTTAACACTATATCAGAAGAAGTGAAAGATGAAATAGCTCATACAAATGGCAGCAATTCATTTAAAGATGATCCAAGAAATGATCAGCACAAAGATATCATAAGTGGACATCAAGAGGTTGTGGAAAGCAATATTATTACTAAATCAGATGAGAAAGTGTCAAACAGTGGAAACAAGAGAGAGGAGATGAACACTTATTCAAACAAAGAGCCATCTGATTTAGAATCCGCAAAGTCAGTAATATCAGGGGAAGAGGAATTTACCGAGTCATTTGATGGAGGGAAATATCATGAACCAACTGTGGGTTATGAACGTGGTATCCCTGGCTACAATAATGCTGCTGACAGTAGCACAACTGAAGACTCATCAGAACGCTGGACAACAATGCCGAAGAAGACAAGGCAACAGATGACTCTCAAGGTATTGCTAATGACACTGACTATGAATGAGTTGTAATAATGTATAGATATTATAAAGCCATTATTAATGCAATTTTAAACACAGTTTGCTATATTTTTTATACATAAAAAAGATTTAAAATAAAATGTGGCAGAAAGTAGTAACATATCCAGGTGTCGAGTTAAAATTCTAAATTTTTTTAATGCTTAGAAATGGATGGTGGTAAATTAATGTATTATGTATTATTTTGTTTACTCAGTCCATGAAGAAACATAAATTTAAATGTAAATGTGAAAGCAAGTGGCAGTATGTCTTGTTACAAATATCCTGGAAATGGAAAAAAGAACACATTGACACCGGTGTGTCAGACCCACCATACTTGCTCCGGACTCTGCGAGAGGGCTGTACAAGCAATGATCACACGCAAAGCACAGCGGACACACCAGGAACCGAGGTGTTGGCCGTCGAATGGCGCTAGCTGCGCAGCATTTGTGCACCGCTGCCGTCAGTGTCAGCCAGTTTGCCGTGGCATACGGGGCTCTATCGCAGTCTTTAACACTGGTAGCATTCCGCGACAGCGTGGACGTGAACCGTATGTGCAGTTGACAGACTTCGAGCGAGGGCGTATAGTGGGCATGCGGGAGGCCGGGTGGACGTACCGCCGAATTGCTCAACACGTGGGGCGTGAGGTCTCCACAGTACATCGATGTTGTCACCAGTGGTCGGCAGAAGGTGCACGTGCCCATCGACCTGGGACCGGACCGCAGCGACGCACGGATGCATGCCAAGTCTGTAGGATCCTACGCAGTGCCATAGGGGACCGCACCGCCACTTCCCAGCAAATTAGGGACACTGTTGCTCCTGGGGTATCGGCGAGGACCATTCGCAACCGTCTCCATGAAGCTGGGCTACGGTCCCGCACACCGTTAGGCCGTCTTCCGCTCACGCTCCAACATCGTGCAGCCCGCCTCCAGTGGCGTCGCGACAGGCGTGAATGGAGGGACGAATGGAGATGTGTCGTCTTCAGCAATGAGAGTCGCTTCTGCCTTGGTGCCAATGATGGTCGTATGCGTGTTTGGCGCCGTGCAGGTGAGCGCCACAATCAGGACTGCATTCGACCGAGGCACACAGGGCCAACACCCGGCATCATGGTGTGGGGAGCGATCTCCTACACTGGCCGTACACCTCTGGTGATCGTCGAGGGGACACTGAAAAGTGCACGGTACATGCAAACCGTCATCGAACCCATCGTTCTACCATTCCTAGACCGGCAAGGGAACTTGCTGTTCCAACAGGACAATGCACTTCCGCATGTATCCCGTGCCACCCAACGTGCTCTAGAAGGTGTAAGTCAACTACCCTGGCCAGCAAGATCTTCGGATCTGTCCCCCATTGAGCATGTTTGGGACTGGATGAAGCGTCGTCTCACGCGGTCTGCACGTCCAGCACGAACGCTGGTCTAACTGAGGCGCCAGGTGGAAATGGCATGGCAAGCCGTTCCACAGGACTACATCCAGCATCTCTACGATCGTCTCCTTGGGAGAATAGCAGCCTGCATTGCTGCGAAAGGTGGATATACACTGTACTAGTGCCGACATTGTGCATGCTCTGTTGCCTGTGTCTATGTGTCTGTGGTTCTGTCAGTGTGATCATGTGATGTATCTGACCCCAGGAATGTGTCAATAAAGTTTCCCCTTCCTGGGACAATGAATTCACGGTGTTCTTATTTCAATTTCCAGGAGTGTATAAGTGTGCAAGTGATTTTAAATGATGAATACTGATGGTCATTCTAGAAATGGGTTTATCATACTACTAGATTGTACTCATAGTAAACAGGCTGCTGTAATAATGAGGCATGTTAAAATTAGTGGATGAAACAGGGCCATACAAAGTGACAATTGGCCCTTGAAATGTGACCACTATGTTGGATGACTGCTATCCTGTCACATGATTGCAATGGATTATACAGCTTCATCCACAGTGTTGACTCTTTGGTGGAGTGCTGAGACAGATCTGAGTTGAATCAGACATAGCCTATAGTGCACTGAACTGATTTGCATGCTGCTGCATAGGCTTCCATTATCCAAAAATTACGAATATTTTGGACTGCAATGTGCATACTATCTCTGGCATGCTTTATGACAAAATGTACAGTTTTCAGTCTTATCTCACATAACCTGCACTACTCTCCTTAGAAAGAACAATATTACACCAAGTATAGCCTATGAAGTACCATAAAACTAAATTTAAATGTGGAAGCATATGGCTGTATGCCTAGTTGCAAATCAGCATGTAAGTGAATTGAAACAACAAAAACTGGTGCTGGAAAAGGGTTTACCAAACTATGACATTTGATAGGCATGCTGCTGTAATAATGAGGCATGTTAAAACCTTTGTCAAGAGACCTCAAATGCTCCAGACTGCAATGGACATGTGAACAGTGTCGCTGGCATGCTGAGTGACAAAAATGTACAGTTTTCAGACTAGTTCCACTTTAACCTGCAAGTTTAAGCTGCTATTTTGTAGCCAGATTCTGGAAGACTGCATTTTTCACTAACATAGCTGACAAACATTTAATATAATAGTTTAAAGCACCATTTGACACTAAATTAAATCTTAGCTCTTACCAACTGAAGGCAGCCTGAACGACAAACACTTTGTCATGTATGTTTGGGGTTGCAAAATAGTACCCCTTTCTCACATGCCATGTTTCAGTAGTACAGTGCATGGTAACATGTGCATAAGAATGTACAAAACTTCTCAAATAATGGCAGGTAGCACAGCTCCCCCTGGGTTTCACTTTCAACTGACAGTTCACTGGTAGGCAACTTGCACTTCTACTCCAAAGCCCAGTCAAGCCCATAGTTTATTTATGGGAGGACGGGTGTATCAGAACAATAGAACTCGCAAGAATGTTGGTAGGCACACAGAATCATTGCACTCGTTTTCTAGGACATTTGCAAGTTAATAGAACTTATTGCTTATAATAAAAATAGTACAAAATTATCTACTAAATATATACCATAAATGAGGTCATCAAAACATTCATGTGGAATTCATTGCTTTTTCCAAGGTTCAGAAATGAGTAGTATATTCTGATATTTTTAGAACAAGCACTATTAGGTGTTATTTTGTTTACATATTATTTGCAATGAATACTTTGTGCCTAAGTGGAGAGTTACCTCAAAAAAGTCTCCTGTAGGACACCACTAAATAAAAATACACAAAATTTGTAAACTTACCGATTTTCATGCACAAAATTACCTTTAGTGTTGCGGCACAAAATGTTTAAACTTAGTGATTTTTGTGAATCCATATTATCAATTTTCTAGTTTCAACTCTTATTGTCCATTTTGGATATTGTTGACAAGTTAAATTGTCTGCTCCTCTAGTCTCCAGCGTGCTATTGATGAATTTATGCATGGCCTCTGCATGTTCCTTGAGCGCTATTGATAAGCTAACTTAGATATCCCTGCCTTTCCCCAAGCACAAATAACGGGTATAGTTGCACCAGCATTCAGGTCCCTGCATGCTGTTGATGAGTTTTAGTGTGCAACAGATTTTTTGCCCCAAGTCTCAGTAGCTTTCAACGGTTATGGCTGCTGAGATGTGTGCAGCTATTTTGTATGTTGGCATCTCTCTCTGCTGCATTCTACTTTACTTTATGTCTTACTGTTTATGAGGACTGGCATCATAATGTTTTTTTCTTATTAGTTATTCTCTTGAGGAAGAAATCATGGAGATACCGCGAGGACTAATTATTCATTGTCAATGTAAGTGAAACTCGCCCAGATGTTCTGAAAGTAACAGTCTTAAGTCATCTATGTCAGCAGGCATAACATTACAATCTTATGCTTCAACAAGATATATAATCGATAGTTCATCCAAATCTGAAGAATCTGAAAGTGATAGTGAAACACTTAGAAGCAAGCACAGTTTAGTAACAAATTTGATTGGAAATAATATGATTGTCTTCACTTAATCCCACATTTGATGATTCCGTTTTGGGACTCAACTGTCAGCCTCATGTTAGGTTTGACGAAGATACTGTGCTGATAGATATATTGACTGGAAGTTTGAAGTGCTGTGATGTCTATTTCATTTCAGAAGTATGCATAAGTAAAAATACAGCATGCACTGTATCAGGTAGACAACAATGATCATTTATTTATGATATTAAACATTTCATATATCAACATAAAATATTTTCAAGTTTCTCTTAATGTGACATCCTTAGATGATGAGAAAATGATCATACACCTTGATTTCCATTGCCCTGAAGATTGTATTGGAAAAGTGCACACAATACCTGCTGCTTTCATGCATTTCCATAAACTTTTTAGGTGCATGCACATCTTTTCCATTGTTGCTGTCTATGA
This sequence comes from Schistocerca gregaria, assembly GCF_023897955.1. Lineage (NCBI taxonomy): Eukaryota > Metazoa > Arthropoda > Insecta > Orthoptera > Acrididae > Schistocerca > Schistocerca gregaria. The sequence goes on from NC_064920.1 coordinate 644,773,704, forward strand.
ACAAAATGTTGTTTCAGAAAATACACAGGGAAGGCTGAACATTTTGGATTATGTACACCTCATTTAAAAAGTAACATTAAATTTATGGAATATTACTAACTGAGTGACAGAGAACTTTTTCCATTCTAAATGGACAAGAAATAATAAGAAGTTTAAGAAACACATTGCCAACACTTTTAACGGAATGAGAACTTTTCCATTGATGTACTAGATATGTAGCGTGCTGTTATAGATAGGCAGCCTGTCACCCTCAGTGATGAAGCACTCAATTAATTTATTAAAAAATCAATCATGAAACTACCAAATAAATCTCATGATATAATAAAAGTGAAGTTCAAAAGTTTTTAATGGGGTGACAACAAATCCCAATACTCAAACAATGTTACAGATAATCAATATATGTTGTTCACCATAACAAAGCAATAGGATACTTTTGACTCGTAAAGGAAAATGGTGTCATTATGACTTTCATCCCTCACACGCAACAAAACAGTACAATCTAAATGTGAACAGAAAATAACTGACAGTGTATGATCCAAAAATATCTGCTTGACTAAAATAAAAATTTGTTTCTTAAAAAACATCATAGTTGCCGTTGACTGTATAAAATATTTATTGTTACTATTGCAATTTCGACCTTATGGCCATTTTCAAGTAACACTGCAAAGTTACATTCTGTGAGAATATAAAACTATCTGGCATGAGTACATGTTATATAATGACAAAATGTAACTTTGCAGTGTTACTAGAAATTGTAATAGTAACAATAAATATTTTATACAGTCAATGGCGACTATGATGTCTTTTAATAAATACTATATGACTGTGAATCCCAACCATGAGAAGTTAATTAAAATTTGTTTATTTCTTTACTTAGTAAATTGATGAATGTATGCAGTACAGTAGGTATTATCAACAAGAGATGTTAACGAACACCGAATTACTGTTGTGTTTATAAATCAACACACTATCGGAGTGGGTTACCAAAATCAGATTAGGAACTATTGAAGTATCTTTTTGTCTCTGAGTACTACGTTTGTTCATAGACACACAAAATCAGGAACTAATTTTTACACCTACTGTAAAGGTCCTCTCGGCAGTGACAAATTTTAAAGTGACTGAAGGAGACTTCGCAGAAAGCAATTCAGAAATATTCAGCACAGGGTGAGACAGGCTGCTCGGGCAGGCCCACCATACATAAAAGCTTGACATGGGCTGTTTAGGCCAGGTAAATGCATTAGGCAATAACTGGACCATAAGATCTCGGATTTCCAGTTACATCAAGTGGTTAAAATTACGTAGACTTTCGCCAAGGACTCATTAGCCATTACCAAGTGGTACAATTACCAGTGGGCTGCTGGTATGCCCGTTACATATACAAGCTGCTGGTTGTGATGTCACTGGTGCTCATTGCTGTGTATGGGCAGACACTGACTAGGCGTTTGATGTCCCTGCTTCAGCCGAGTAATCACTGGATCCCTCACCATGCTTGCTGAGCTGCAGGCCACCATCTCTATTAAGGATGTTATCAGTGATTTTTATTTCAATGGCTTCCATAATTACACAGTCTGAGAAATCTGTAGTATGAGCCACAACAGAGGTTTAGTCAAATTTGACAAGATGACAGTTTTCTAAAGCATGCTTAGTTAAAACAGGTTTCTCAGGGTAGTGTAGGCAATAAAACCACTTGTGCTCCTTCCCACATTGTTCTATACTGTGTACTGTTTGTCTGTCATAAGAGTGGCCACACTTGCAAGGTATCTTGCACCAATGTTTGTAAAATAGTGTGTTTCTGTGCTGGGAAATGATGGCTGATGATGGGTAAGTACATACTGGTGTGAGTGGATTTTCTGTAGACCTGTGGCCAAGGCATCCACTTTGTTTGCAGTGGACGAGCACACTGAGGAAGGGTAATGCATTGTCTTTTTCTACCTCCATGGGGAATTGGAAGTTACTGTTAATGTTGTTGAGATGTTCCTAGAATTCATCAAGTTTATCACGTCCAAGAAGCCAAATGATGAATGTGTCATCAACGTATTAAAAGAAATAGCTAGGCATTAATGGCGCTGTGTCTAAGGCAATATCCTCAAAATTCTCCATGATGAGGTTTGCAACAGCTAGAGCTAACAAGCTTCCCATAACAAGTCCATCTGGCCGATCATAATACTAGACATTGTAAAGAAAGTAAGATGATGTGAAAGAACTGGGATACTAGGTCAAAAGAGTCTTCGGTAGTCACAGTCGTAAACAGCACCACCACATCATAAGTGACACCCCCCCCCCCCCCAAACTGGGTTAAATTGACTGAGCTTTTACTGTGACATTCACCAGTGTCCCACCTGTGGAGCAAGGAGAGTGCCCCAGTACTTCAGCAGCTTGTATGCTGGTGAACCAGTGGTGGGTATGGTGGGAAGAATGACATCCCATTCTTGTGGATCTTCGGTAAATAATGAGAAGTGGTTTAGGTTTCTCGACAAAACACCTTCCACCAATGAGTGCTTGAGAAACTCAAATGCTTTTTTATTATCATCAGTGTTGGGTCACGTGGAAGCTTTCCTCGCAAGTATATTTGTCCAGTAGCAAACAGGTCTTCATATTGTAGTTTGCATATTCCATAAGCACGGCTGCTTTGCCCATGCTAGCAGGAAGGACCACAATCCTTTCATTATCAAGTACTGCACACAGGTCATTGTGCTCAGCCTTGGTCATTATGGGTGCTGGTAGCTTTGCTTTAGTGAGAGTACAGCTCATTTCACACTGTGTTTATCCGCTGCCTCACCTGGTAGCTTGTGAACTGCCTGTTCTGCACCACTTATTATTTTACAGATAGGGCTGTCCCACAGCAAAGGTCTGAAGTTGAGTCCTTTCTTAAGTGCCAACATTGCGTACATGCCTATATCTCTCATCCTCAATATCACTGACCCAACACTGTATTGTCATTGTGAAAGATGACTGGACTTTTCTCCTTCTCTGTAATTCATTTCTGTGATGAAATTTGTTGGGAAACTGTAGCTATGAGAAAGCATTGTTCTTCCGTGATGTCCTCATCCACTGCAAACAAAATGGATGCCTTCATCACAGCATCTACAGAAAATATACTTACACCAATATGTACTCGCATGCCATCAGTCATTACCACCTGGCACACAAGTGTACTGTGTTATAAACATTGGTGCATTGTGCTGCAAGAATGATATCAGACACTGATAACTTGCCCCATGAGCTGAGCCACCAATGCAAGATCTTCAGGATCAATAGCTAAAATGTTTGTGAAATAAATGAAATTATTTCAGGCAAGAATCACCATAAAATAATCTATGAGAAGCAGGAAAAGCAACTTGCTTCCTTACCCTTCTGTGGCTATATATCAGGCAAGATAAGCCATCTGCTGAAAAGACATGAGATCAAATCGACCTTCAGGCCTCTGACAATTATTGAAACCAGTGGGAGATGCAGCAAGTCTCCTGAGATCTACAGGATATCTTGCGGTGTGGCCAGTCTTACATCGGACAAACAGTATGCACTGTTGGGCAACACAAGAACGAACATGAGAGATTTTATCACCTATGCTACTCCAAGAAATCTGCTTTAACTGAGCATGCTTTAGAGTATGATCACCACACAAAATCTGACAAAACCTCTGTTGTGGCTTGCACTAACAGCTTCTGGGACTGTGTAATTAAAGAAGGCATTTAAATAAAATTCACCTGTAAACCCATAATAAGATTGGCCTGCAGCTCACCACAACGTGGGTTCGAGCATTCATGTGTTTGGAGCTGGCACATTGAATACTGAGGCAACACATGCCCACATTTGGAGTTGATGGGAGCACTAGTGACACCATAGCTGGCAGCTAGTGTGCATAAAGGCAAACCGGCATTCTACTGACAATGATACCACTTGATAATGGCCAAGGAGAGCTTGGCTGAAAGCTTGTTTAATTTTAATCACTTGGAAACCCAAAAACTTTCTATTCGGTGTCTCCTGCTGCAAGACTCCACATTCTTACATTAGGCAATAGGCAATAATGATGCAGCACTCAGCTCGCCATATAGCAAGAACGTCTGCAGCAAAAAAAGAGTTAATAAATACCCCCAAAAGAGTAGAATCTTGTGCTTTGTGTACTATTTCCTAATGCAATGCTACATTAATGTCCACAAATATAATTCTACTCAAACTCACTATATGTTGTGTGGCAGAGGGTACTTGGTATATCAGAATTATTCACCCCCTTCTCCCCACTCCCTCGCCCACCTCCTCGCTGTCCATTTCCTACATCAGGACTGTCGGTATGCACTGAAAAATATAAGTTTGAAGAAGTAATACAGGGTGCCCAGATTAATCATGTAATAATTTAATATCTAATAGCTTGAGAAGTAATTGAGATATTTATTGACGGTATTTTCCTACAAGTATCGTAACTCAAAATGTTTTTTTACACACCTAATTCTCCTCAATATGTGCACAATGAGTGATGCGACAGACATCTAATCTGTATTCCATTTCTGTTCAAGTGTTTTGAAATATTGTAACTGTAACATTTGCAATAGCAGCACAAATGTAATGGCACAGATCTGATAGATCACAAACTGGTGTCTGGTACACTTGATTCTTGTTGAATCAAGTGACTTAATTTATGGGCTTCTAGGCAGCCAAGCAATCGATGGACTGCCTCTCCCAATCTAATGATTGGATGAAGTGACTTTAGCTCCATAAGAGAAAGCAAAAAGAACACCTTCTGCTGTGGAGTCCCCATGGCTGTTGACTTGTGTTTAGATGAATAAAGGAGTACACACATGCTCAAATGGCATTTTCCACAAGCAAACACAGAAAACGTTTTGATTTACCACATGTGTGGAATCAAACCATCACAAGAAATATCAGATACATCTGAAGTTATTACATTTTATCTTATTACTTGTCTAACCTAGACGCTCTGTATGTTTCTTGACTCGTATTGGAACATGAGCGATCGGAATTTTGAGAGTAAGGCTCTCTGTGATGCACATTGCCTTTCTGGTAGCATCTTTTACTGAGCTTTGATGACACTTTCAAACTGCCTATTCTGTGACAAACTGTGCAGCCCTTCTTTAAATGTTTTCTATTTCTTCCATTAAGCCAACTTAATAAGGGTGCCTTCTTCTTAGGTCTTCAAGCATCAGATTGGTTAGCAACTGCTTCCATGCATTTCTGTCTTCACCCTTCCTCTTCAGAATGATATAGGTGGTGCACCTAGTATCCTCCATAGTCGAGTTTATGTATTTTAGTCTCAGTTCGCCTCTTGCGCTCTTTGCTTCTACTATCCCTTCAGTCTTACTTTTAATAATGATACCATAATGTCTCAGCAGATGGCCAGCCCTGTGTTCCATCTGTGTTGGAGCACTTCTTCATTTGATATTGTGTCTACCCAAGAACCCTTGAGCATTCTGTGGTAACACTATGTCTCAAAGGCTGTTATTTTCTGTTTTTCTGCTTCTCCAAGTGTCCATGTTTTATTTCCATACAGCAGCACACTCTAACAAACAAATGAGGTCTTTACTGTTATGTTTGCCTATGCAGCTGGATGTGATAAGGTTTCTTCTCATGTTAAACACAGCTTCTGCGCGGTAGATTTGCCTTACAATATCTTTCCTTGATTTCCATCGGATGTAATAATGGATTTGACCATCTCCAACCTCTCATTGTTAAGTGAGCATTGGGCAATGGTGCTTTGTCTGATCACCACTAACTTTCTCATTTTACCTTTATTGATTTTTGTGATACTTGTTTAAGAAGAACTGAGGATGGTTTCCATTTTGTCCAGAATCACTTGTAATTGTTCCGGATCTTCAATTAACACTGCGATATCATCAGCAAATCTGAAAATCTCTTATTTTCTTAACGTGAATTTTAATTCCTCTCATAGCTCCTAGTCTCTCCCCTCTGAGTATATCTACTGAACAAGACAGTAAAAATGAGCAGCCGTGTTTTACACTCTGTGTAATTGTAGCTTCTTCTTTATGTTCTCCACATCTTATCACAGCTGCTTCTTCTCTATACAGTGTTTGCTGTACTCTTCTGTCCATATACTTTATGCAACTCACTCTCAGCACTTCAAAACTGGGGAGCTAACATCTCATACAAACAAGGATGCTATGTGATTGAATAAAACACGAATTTTGCGGCTGAATTTCAATTCCTCAGATTATTCTGATAAATAACTGAGTGGTAGCCAACTGTACTATGGTTAGAATTATGCATTCATTCTACCTTAAGTTGCTCCAAACACATACTACTAGGTTCTTTATGGTTGTGACTCATTTCTGTTACTGATCATCGATCATGCCACACATTAGATTACGTTTATTGGTGTTGTGGACCTTTACACCAAATTCAATTTATCTTCAAGTCTTCCAGCATTTTGTAATAATTTTCTAGTCATATGACATTCCTGTTTACAGCCAAGCAAACAGCCACAAAGAACATAAATTTTTCTCTGCCATTCATTTACATAAACTGTGAAAAGTAACAATCCTACCACACTTTTCCTTGAGGTGTCTTTTATGCTACTTGTAGTTACGATGTCACTGCATGAAGAATGACATGTAGGGTTCTATTCATAAGAATGCCTTCCATCCAGGTATATGCCTGTTTCACTACTCCATAAATATGAATTTTGTTTACTAGATAATGGTGCTTAATTGTACCTTAGGCTTTCTGGATATTGTGAAACATGTAATCAATTTTCTCTGCTAGTCAGGGGGTAGCCTAATCAAATTTTTAATGACCCTTTTTGTTTCCCACTGGGACCCTCACAGTGTAAAAATTACAAGTGTTACATTGTCTACTACCCCCTCCCCTCCCCCTCCCCCCAATGAACTATTGACCTTGCGACCTTGCCGTTGGTGGGGAGGCTTGCGTGCCTCAACAATACAGCTGGCCTTACCGTAGGTGCAACCGCAACAGAGGGGTATCCGATGAGAGACCAGACAAACACATGGTTCCTGAAGAGGGGCAGCAGCCTTTTCAGTAGTTACATGGGCAACAATCTGGATGATTGACTGATCTCGCCCTGTAACACTAAACAAAACGGCCTTGCTGTGCTGGTACTGTGAATGGCTGAAAGCAAGGGAAACTACAGCCGTAATTTTTCCCGAGGGCATGCAGCTTTACTGTATGATTAAATGATGATGGCGTCATCTTGGGTAAAATATTCCGGATGTAAAATAGTCCCCCATTCGGATCTCTGGGTAGGGACTACTCAAGAGGACGTCGTTATCAGGAGAAAGAAAACGCATTCTATGGATCGGAGCGTGGAATGTCAGATCCCTCATTTGGGCAGGCAGGTTAGAAAATTTAAAAGTGGAAATGGATAGGTTAAAGTTAGATATAATGGGAATTAGCAAAATACGTTGGCAGGAGGAACAAGACTTCTGGTCACGTGACTACAGGGTTCTAAATACAAAATCAAATAGCGGTAATGCAGGAGTTTGTTTAATAATGAATAAAAAAATAGGAGTGCGGGTAAGCTACTACAAACAGCATAGTGAATGCATTATTGTGGTCAAGATAGACACGAGGCCCATGCCTACTACAGTAGTGCAAGTTTATATGCCAACTAGCTCTGCAGATGATGAAGAAATTGATTAAATGTATGATGAGATAAAAGAAATTATTCAGGTAGTGAAGGGAGACGAAAATTTAATAGTCATGGGTGACTGGAATTTGTCAGTAGGAAAAGGGAGAGAAGGAAACATAGTAGGTGAATATGGATTGGGGTAAGAAATGAAAGAGGAAGCCGCCTGATAGAATTTTGCACAGAGCACAACTTAATCATAGCTAACACTTGGTTCAAGAATCATAAAAGAAGGTTGTATACATGGAAGAAGCCTGGAGATACTGACAGGTTTCAGATAGATTATATAATGGTAAGACAGAGATTTAGGAACCAGGTTTTAAATTGTAACACATTTCCAGGGGAAGATGTGGACTGTGACCACAATCTATTGGTTATGAACTGTAGATTAAAACTGAAGAAACTGCAAAAAGGTGGCAATTTAAGGAGATTGGACCTGGATTAACTGAAAGAACAAGAGGTTGTACAGAGTTTCAGGGAGAGCATAAGGGAACAATTGACAGGAATGGGGGAAAGAAATACAGTAGAAGAAGAATGGGTAGCTCTGAGGGATGAAGTAGTGAAGGCAGCAGAGGATCAAGTAGGTAAAAAGACGACGGCTAGTAGAAATCCTTGGGTAACAGAAGAAATACTGAATTTAATTGATGAAACGAGAAAATATAAAATTGCAGTAAATGAAGCAGGCAAAAAGGAATACAAACGTCTCAAAAATGAGATCGACAGAAAGTGCAAAATGGCTAAGCAGGGATGGCTAGAGGACAAATTTAAGGATGTAGAGACTTGTCTCACTAGGGCTAAGATAGATACTGCCTACAGGAAATTTAAGAGACCTTTGGAGAAAAGAGAACCACTTGTATGAATATCAAGAGCTCAGATGGAAACGCAGTTCTAAGCAAAGAAGGGAAAGCAGAAAGGTGGAAGGAGTGTATAGGGGGTCTATACAAGGGCGATGTACTTGAGGAGAATATTATGGAAATGGAAGAGGATGTAGATGAAGATGAAATGGGAGATATGATACTGCGTGAAGAGTTTGACAGAGCATTGAAAGACCTGAGTCGAAACAAGTCCCTGGGAGTAGACAACATTCCATTAGAACTACTGATGGCCTTGGGAGAGCCAGTCCTGACAAAACTCTACCATCTGGTGAGCAAGATGTATGAGACAGGCGAAATACCCTCAGACTTCAAGAAGAATATAATAATTCCAATCTCAAAGAAGTCAGGTGTTGCCAGATGTGAAAATTATCGAACTTTCAGTTTAATAAGTCACAGCTGCAAAATACTAAAGTGAAATCTTTACAGGCGAACGCAAAAACTAATAGAAGCCGACCTCGGGAACGATCAATTTGAATTCCGTAGAAATGTTGGAACACATGAGGCTATACTGACTTTACGACTTATCTTAGAAGTTTCTAGCATTTGACAATGTTGACTGGAATACTCTCTTTCAAATTCTAAAGGTGGCAGGTGTAAAATACAGGGAGCGAAAGACTATTTACAATTTGTACTGAAACCAGATGGCAGTTATAAGAGTCGAGGGGCAAGAAACAGAAGCAGTGGTTGGGAAGGGAGTGAGACAGGGTTGTAGCATCTCTCCGATGTTATTCAATCTGTATATTGAGCAAGCAGTGAAGGCAACAAAAGAAAAGTTCGGAGTAGGTATCAGAATCCACGGAGAAGAAATAAAAACTTTGAGGTTGGCCGATGACATTGTAATTCTGTCAGAGACAGCAAATGACTTGGAAGATCAGTTGAACGGAATGGACAGTATCTTGAAAGGAGGATATAAGATGAACATCAACAAAAGCAAAATGATGATAATGGAATGTAGTCGAATTAAGTCAGGTGATGCTGAGGGAATTAGATTAGGAAGTGAGACGCTTAAAGTAGTAAAAGAGTTCTGCTATTTGGGGAGGAAAATAACTGATGATGGTCGAAGTAGAGAGGATATAAAACGTAGACTGGCAATGGCAAGGAAAGCGTTTCTGAAGAGGAGAAATTTGTTAACTTCGAGCATAGCTTTAAGTGTCAGGAAGTCATTTCTGAAAGTGTTTGTATGGAGTGTAGCCATGTATGGAAGTGAAACATGGACGAAAAATAGCTTGGACAAGAAGAGAATAGAAGCTTTCGAAATATGGTGGTACAGAAGAATGCTGAAGATTAGATGGGTAGATCACATAACTAATGAGGAGGTATTGAATAGAATTGGGGAGAATAGGAGTTTGTGGCACAACTTGACAAGAAGAAGGGTTCCGGTTGGTAGGACATGTTCTGAGGCATCAAGGCATCAAGGGATCACAAATTTAGCAGTGGAGGGCAGTGTGGAGGGTAAAAATCGTAGAGGGAGATCGAGAGATGAATATACTTCGCAGTAAGTACTGGTAGATGAAGCAGCTTGCACAGGATAGAGTAGCATGGACAGCTAAATCAAACAAGTCTCAGGACTGAAGACCACAACAACACCATTGTCTAATATTAACACAGAAGTATAAGCTTCTTAGTGATTTTTTTATACACTTTGTCCTGGAATCTGTAATTTTTTAATGTTTTAAAAAGTGTGCTCATTTGTCATGAATGCAACAGCTTTCTGTTAGGGGCCAATTGAATACATAACTTACTCACAACCAATTATAGAGATGTGGAATAAGTCAGTGAATATATTCATAAAATTAAAAGCAATAAAAATTGATTTTGTGGTAGAGTAATGACTAATTAGCTTTAATAATAGTTTTGCATATGCCATTATAATCAATGTGACAGCTCTAAGTAGAGATATTTGGAAAATAAAGAATCTGATAGAAGGATGTTCATAATTTTGTACTTTGTAAAACATGGAATTAATGTTATTAAATAGCTTAGAAATATTTTATGATAGGTCTCAAGCAGAGAGATAGATTGGTAATATAAACACAAAGGATGTAGAGGACATAAATTGTATGTCAAGTGATATGTTGAGCATGTCACGTAGGTAATTGAGCTCAAATATTTTCCCAGCAGGTCAGGTGTAGAAGGAAAGACAGATAACAATCATCAACCCATTTTAGTCAATCTGCATGACATAGAAAAGAGTAAAGTGTCTCCTTTAGTTCCACTCAATAACATTTTAGTGCAATATGTCATGAAAAAAATATTTCGCTCTTCAACTGTCTGTACTCTTAACATTAACTTCTGTGATATATTAAAACTACACCTTACGATCAAAAGGATCTGGACATACAATACCATTGAGGGAGGGAGGTTTGTCCACCCTGTGCCGCAACACTTTGCTGACAACACTTTCAGTAAGATGTCTGAATGTACATGGAGGAATGGTAACCCATTCTTGCTCAGTAACTGAAACAATAGATGATAGTGATGTTGGATGCTGAGGTCTAGAGCAAAGTCAACACAATAAGTCGTTCTGAAGGTTTTCTATGGGGATCAGGTTGGAACTCTGGGCAAGCCTATCCATTTCAAGAATGTTATTCTCCACAAACCATTGTTTCACATGCTGCTCTATGACAGGGTGTACTGTCATGGTGATACAATCAATCATCATCTTCGAACTTTCCCTATACTGTACACAGTAATCAGTGCTGTAAAATGTATTCATATTCTCCCGCATATAGTACTTTCTCAACTCCAGTAACCAAGAAAACCACTGCCATGCCATATGTAACACCTACTACTGACTTCACTGTTGGTGCTATGTATGATGACAGGTAACGTTCACTAGGTGTTTCCCAATCCCAAACCCTTCCATCAGATCCATGGGCTATAGCATTATTCACCACCCCCAGTGACTGATTTCCTGTCATCCACTGTCCAGTTGCATCACTTTTTCACCACCTGAAGCATCACTTAGCATTGACTATAAAATGTCTAGTTTCTAATGAACTATTCGACCATTGTACCCCATTCTTTTTAACCCCCTGTGCACATTCATTGTGATAGCTGAACTTGTGGCAGCACTTTGGAACTCGGGGATTATTCCTTCTGCTGATTTGATGCAATTTTTTATTACCAGCCTCTACAATGCTCGACCGACTCTCGCAATTAGCACATGATGTGTGCCTGGTCTTGGGTTAGCAATAATTGTTTCTACGCATTTCCATTTCACAATCACATCATCAACAGTCAGTTTGGAAAACTTTAGAATGGTTGAAATGTCCCTTATGAATTTGTTACCCATGTGATGTAATGATTAGCTGATGTCTGAAATCACTGAGCTGTCCTGACTGCCCTAATTTGCTGTTACTGCTTTCTACTGACAACACAATACTCCTCACTTCCTTCTGTAGTGGCAGGTCTGCCTCTCGTGACACCTAGCGATCAATCCGTATCACATAGGGATGCCTGGACATTTTTTATCAGGTAGTCTACGTGGCTGATATAGATGAGCCTTTAGAATTGTATGTGAATTTAATTTTATTTAAACAATATTATGGAAAGAATAGTTGCTACTCACCATATAGCAGAGATACTGAATCACAGACAGGCACAACAAAAAGCTTTTGCCCAACAAGGCATTCATCCGAGATGTGTGGTCAGGTGTGTGTGTGTGTGTGTGTGTGTGTGTGTGTGTGTTTTCTATCTCTGACAAAGTCCATGTTGGCCAAAAGCTCATTTTCTGACAGTCTTTTTGTTGTGCCTATCTGTGACTCAGCATCTCCACTATATGGTGAGTAGCAACTATCCTTTTTATAATACTGTACATTCCAACTTGGATTTTCCATTGTTTCATTTTATTTAAAGGTTTATTTGTGGAATAAATTAGTTTACAGTCAGTGACTTCAGGAAATTTAATTTTAATTTTCATTTAAATTTCAGGTACAAAATAAGAAGGCAGAAACTTCGTTGCCACCCGACGAGGATAGTTCTGATGACTCAGAACAAATACAACCTGTGTTACATGCACCACATGTAAGAGTGACTTCTCACGCTGACACCTCAGATGATTCAGAGCAGCTAGATAACAGGGTGACAACTGAAACTCAGAATAGGACACTTCGGGGTATGGATCTTCATTTAGGCTTAACTAGTCATGCAGACACTTGAGTGCTTGTTTATTTATATTCTTGAAATCAGTTGATTCGACCCATGAAATATCACTAATTCTGGAATGATTACATTCACATAATTAATAAAAAAGTTTATGCCACCATTACAGTAACAAAGTTAATACTCTGAATGTTAATCTGTAGAATCTGTGTAATGCATATGTATTCAGCCATATAAAATGATTTTCTGCTCTAGCTGAGTTGGTAGCCACACCATTCAAACATTTGTACGACATGTTATGAAATTTTGTATTTCCATATGAATAGAGAACATTACCTGCTACAGATATGCTTAGTCAAGGTCTCCAATTCTGACAGTGACACTTTATGTACCAGTCTGTTATTTCAGGGCACAAGTAACAAAAAACTGTTGACTGAAACTTTTCTTTGTCATGCAGTCCTCAAAACTGTGATGATAAGAACAGATATTGTGGTTATATTTTATGAATCAAAGAGAATATCTATACCTTCCTGCATAGTAAAGTTCTGAATTTAATGATTGTCTTTATATTCTACATGTACATCTATACTCTCCCAACTACTGTGAAGTGTATGGCTGAGGGTACATCCCATTGTACTAGTTATTAAGATTTCGTATTGTTCCAATAATATAGTCTAGTCTTCTTTCCCTACCCACTCAGTTGTTGTACCATGTCTGTTATATCTTCTCAGAAAGCTAGGACCAGATTTGAAACTTCAGGTGTATATTATCTTGGTTGAATGGTATTTTTGCTGCTCCAGTCATTATTTCATTCTCCCAATATTACAAATTAGTAAGTGTTTATTCTTTATCACTGTTTTGTATAATATAATGTAGATATGAGGGGTGTCATTCTTTCAATCCATGTTTCTTGAAGCAATATGGTGGTGAACAAAACCACACTCAATGAGAGAGACTTATGGATATAAATTTACAGGGAACATGATTTATTTGTGTTATTGTATATTTAACTTACAATATGCAAATATTGCCATTTTCATTGGCGATGGGTGATAACCACTCAAAGTGCTGCCATCATTTTGTGATCTACCCCTCCCTCGTTTACTGTCACTACTGTCTACGATTAAGAAGTCTTTTCATAAGATTTGAGAGGAGTAACATTTACAATAAATGTTGATGGTGTAGAGACAGGAACCCGCCACAAATTTATTTTAGGTTCCTTTATTCAAAAGGTACCGCTACCGGTTTCGAATCATTACAATTCATCGTCAAACAGCTTTCATGCTTTCATTAGAACATGTGGTGCATTTTTTATTGATTAGTTGTCCTAAAATATAAATAATACATAATTATAGGCATGCCACACAGATGGTTGCATTACAGATTTGCATTGGGATGTGACTTATGTGAAATGTCGGTTAGGAGTATTTGTTTTTATAGTTTTCGTCCAACAGATGATGTTCGTAGTTTCAGCCACATTCTTATCATTGCATACATAAATTTGTATAATTGAGCACTTTAGATTTGTCAATGAATACATTTTCATCACATTTTTATCGTTGCACATGTAAATTTGTGTTGCTGAGCACTTTAGATTTATCAAAGAATACATTTCTAAGATGCACCACATGTTTTGATAGATACAAAGTGTTTACAAAGATATGAGTGTCAAAGAAGCTATGATAGATTGTAACATTATAAAGATGTCCCATGTTTGGAAAAGGATCATATATTCACTTATGCAACTGAAACGCCTTTTACACAAGTACAGAGAGACAGTGATTTTGTGAATATTAGAGCGAATACTGTTACATTAATTATATAGATGTTCCATGTCAAAGTTTTTTTGGGTGAGACAATACATTATTTATTTACATTTAGCATCCTGTCAATTGTAGTAAAATATAAATTTGCTACTTGGTCTACAGATAGGTTTAGGAATACTAGTTGCTCTGGAGGGTGGAAAATAATTTTTGGAAATTTTTCAGGGAAGGGGTGTTAGCTAACTGAGTTTTTACATTAAGGGTATAGTCTGGGGCACTTCTTTTATTTTATTTCTATTTCTTCTAATATATTCATAGTGGCTCCTTTTTCTGATAGACGTAAAAATTTTTAAGTTGTTCTCAATGTTTCTCACTGAATGGTTTTCCTTAGCAATATGGGCTGCAAATGTAGATTTGTTAAACTTGCTAAGCCTTAAAGCATCAATGTGTTCTTTGTATTTAACTTCAAAACTTCTGCCTGTCTGTCCAATGTAGAATTTTGGACATGTATCACATTTGAGCTTGTATATTCCTGATTTACTGTAGGGACTCTTGGAGGTATTTACATCATGGATTACTTTTTGTTGTAATTTATTATTTTTGGGTTAGCTGATTGTGATATTTTTCTTTTTAAATAAGTTTGCTATTTGGTATGATAGAGGGCCTCTGTATGGGAGAGCAGCATATTTAGGTTTGGCTTCTGTGGCACACTGATTTGGTTTGGAGTGCATGTTATGTGGATTGCTGTTAAGTGGATCTGTGGTTTTTGTTTGCATTTTGTTGTGGAGTTTTTCTGTTATTATGAGTTTATATCCGTTATTATGAACAACTGTATTAATTATTTTGGTTTCATTTTGTTGCTCAGTGTCACTTATTGGTACTTTTTAAAGTGCTCAGTGATACAAATTTACATATGCAATGATAAGAATGTGGCAGAAACTACGAACATCATCTGTTGGATGAAAACTATAAAAACAAATACTCCAAACTGACATTTCACATAAGTCACATCCCAATGCAAATCTGTAACACAACCATCTGTGTGGCATGTTTATAATTATGCATTATTTATATTTTAGGACAACGGATCAATAAAAAACGCACCTGGTTGCTGTCTCAACACCATCAACATTTGTCTTCAAATAACATCCACGGTCTCCACCCATGTCATCGTATGCCAAATTTGCATTTACAATAAACTTTTTACTTACCTTTTCTCGCGTAGTTGGCTCCATTTCTTCATGCCTAGGATAATAACAATATACCAAATGATTTACAATTTTTCTTGACATATGAATTTGTGTAGTTTATTATTATTATTGTTATTATGTTATAAGTTAATTCAGAAACAAACATAATAAACAATACTAGAACGCATAATTAATAATGAAATCTAAATCTTAAATATTTAGCACACTTAAGATTTTCATGATTAATTATGCATTCTAGTATTGTTTATTGTGTTTGTTTCCTCATCTTGCCAAAAATTGTGACATGCAAACATACTTTGCATTTTTGTGCTGCAGGAGAGTAGCAGAGAGAACAGTGACAATGGAAGAGAGAAACAACAGTGCTAATCAGAGAGAGTCATTGACTCTCAGTCTGGCGAAATGTAACTCATAGATACAGGGGATGGTGTGTTTTGGACCAAAATTTTAACACATGGGTATAGGGGAATACAAGGTGCTGCCCAAAGTTTTCGGGACTGGTGCTGCCATCTGTTGAAAACCTTTTGTTTGGTCTAATGGTCACCATCGCCCTTGAGGTAGTTGCCATCCACATGTACACACCGGTCCCAGTGCTTCAGCCACTGGCCAAACATTTTCTGGAAGTCCTGTTCTTTGAGGTTGTTTATCACCATCAGAAATGATTCTTGAATCATCTCTAGAGTGTTGAACCGATGGCCTTTCAACTTGAGTTTCAGTTTTGGGAACAGCGTGAAGTTACAAGGTGCCAAATCTGGCGAATATGGTGGGTGGGGTACAACCACCATGTTGTTTTTTGCCAAAAAGGTCCTGGTGAGCAAGGGTGTGTCACAGGGTGTGTTGTCGTGATGCAGCAGCCACTTCCCTTGACGCCAAAGTTCGGGCCGTCGTCGCTGCACGTTTTCACAGAGCCATTGCAAAACGTCACAGCAGTACGCGGAATTCACCATTTAGTTGGATGGGATGAATTCTTTGTGCACAATTGCCTTGGTATCAAAGAAAATTATTATTATGCTCTTCACTTTGCTCTTCACCTGTCTCGCGTTTTTGGGTTTTGGAGAGCCCAGGCTCTTCCACTGGGATGATTGTTGCTTTGTCTCTGGGTCATAAACGTAAATCCAGCTCTCGTCGCCAGTGACAACTCGTGATAAGAAGGCTGGATCATCAGATGCGGTCTGATAAAGGTGACACTAGGGGTACAGTTGCAGAAGAACAAAATAGTACTTATTTTCCAGATGGTCCTTGTACATAGAACTTAACCCCTTGTAGCACAAAAAATTGCCCTCACCACAGAGTATGGTAAGATGGTATTTATTATACAGTGCATTCTTATAATGATATCAATGTTCAGCTGTGGTGGTACTAAAAATTGCTGTCTCACTGCTACTATTCATGTTATATTTAAATATATTTACTTCCAAACTGATATACTTTGTCTGTAGCTCCCAAGATTTCTCACACCACACACTGGAGTTTCTATGACTCTTTAATCCCAACAATAAATTCAAATGAGGTTCTTTACATTTTCTCTAACTACTGGGACCTTCTCTTTCACCTTTAACATTTAGTAACAGCTAAGAGCCACTTCATCTCAGATATACTGGTCTCATCTTCCCACAGTAAATCCTTTCTTATGTGTTCATCTAGTAATCTTGTAGACTCATTTCCCGCTAATTATTTCCCTACACTGAAAAATTTCTACAAATTCTGATACAAACTGATATTCCTGTTTCAGTGAGTTCTGATTCTCTTTCCTGTAATGTTGTGAAGAAGGTCCTTATTTCATCTCTCAGACTGTGACCTTCCATTCCCGACACCCCTTTCATCATCTCCTCGCAGTTCCCTTGAAGGACGTTCCAACATCTTTACACTGATGCTCATCGTCCATTGCCCGCTGTGTCTGTCTTCCTAGCCTATGATCTGCTCTTTACATTGCCAAGCATTTTGTTCTCCAAGTTCTCCCTCATTCAAATCATATCCCATCATAACACATTCTTATTTCTCATTTTCCCCCCATTCGCTGCCATACCTGATGGTAAAAACCTTCTCTAGAAACCAACCCTGTATCACGTTACCTACAAGGTTGATCTCGTTAGATTTATGCCAACCCATAGGTGAATCACAACCAGATCCTTTCGTTCCCACAACTAATTCGTCAACTCTCTGACAAATCCTGGGTTCTGTTATTTTTAGATTTTGTTGTACACACTCACAAGAGCATTTCACAATGCTATTACCAGTTTTGACTGTAGTCATAAGACTAAACACACATGCTGCAAGTGGTTTCCATGGTGTTGTTAACAGTGCTAAAAATAACTGTAACTCTGGTTTACTAGATGGAGGTGAACATCAATCAAAAGTGTATCTTGCATTCCTCAAATCCATCTCTGACTATATAACCACTAAATTATGACAAGCCCACAAGCTCATATGTTAATTTACTGTTATCTGATTTCTATGTAAACTGTTAATTTTCCTCTTGTTGTTGCAGTTTCTCCCTTGAGTTCATTCCACTGATATGACTGTAATAACGTCCTTGCCATGATTTGCAGATACACAAGTCTCATAGTTTCTTTTTATATGTTCCTTATACTCCCAGCATAACTCCTCCAAATATGTAGCTCAATTTGCTACCTCGACACCTGTGAGGAATGCCCAGCAATAAAGACCACTCAATTGCTTAAAAATCCAAGAGCCAATATATTTAGGAAATACATCAAACACTATTTTTCAGCATAGTCACTTTCATTTTCAATACACTTTGTGACCTGATGGATGAACTTTCTGATATCTTCATCAAAACGTGTCCTGATAGCATTCTGAACCTCATCGTTGGTAGAACACTTTTTCACTCGTAAACAGTTTCAGAGAAATGACAAGATGAAAATCTGAAGATGGCAAATCAAGGTTTTGAGCTGGATGATTAATGACATCTCAACCGAATGAATCCAAGAGTTGCAGTATTGTGGTGCTTGTGTGGGGAATTGTATTTTCTTGCAAGAAGCAAACTCTTCATCAGCATTCCCCTTCTTTTCTTCTCTATAATCCTCAATTCAGTATTAATTCTTCCCCCTGAGGCAGAAATTCAATGAAGCCAATCCCTTTACCATTCCAAAAGACAAAGTCGATGATTATTTAAAGCTGAAACAAGAATTTAAAATTTTTTATTGATGGTGAGGAGGGATGTTGTCATTACATTGTCTTTTCTTCTCAGGTATGTAGTAGGCTACCCACATTTCTTCGCCAGTCCTAAGAAAGAAGAATAATAGTTCAGATTTCAGTTTGGAGAGCTGTAGAAATTCCTATCAAGATGCAATTATGCTGACTTCGTATTGGTATGTGAGCTGTTTTGGCATGTAGCTCACACGTAGTTTTTGAAAACTGAGTGTTTCTGTAATGACTTCTTGCAACATTGTGTTCATCTTATCAGTCACAGTTGAGAGATTCCCATTCCATTGATCATCTGTTCTGGCAACTTCAAACTAACAATACGTCTTGTAACATTAGTTGTGGTTCATCACAATATCCTCATCAACTGTTTTGATTTCATTAAAAATCTGGAACAGAACATTTCCTTTTGCAAAGAGAAACCATATTGTGCTCCTCACCTTGCAGGTGATTTGGAATACAGATACTCATTTCAAAATGCCATTAAAAGAAGAGTTTTCAGCCAACTTTGACAAACTATTGTGAATTCTACTGCCAACACCTTGTTCTGAAACACAGTGTTGCCAACATTGTTGGGAAAGAATACTTTTGAATATCGGAGGCTCAGTACTGTTTACTTTTGCACATGCATAACATTTTGTATCCTTAACACATTCTCGCAGAAGGAAATAAAGTGAAAAGGGACTTGGCAAGGCCAATATGGAACTGAAAATTAAAGTGACTACATTTTATCAAATAGTCATACAGGATGTGACACTCCTAAAGCACAATTGATCATAGACTTGTAAGATGTGAGAGTTTATGCAAGAATAGAAAGTGCATAATTGTTTGTGATACTTGAAGTTCATTGTCATGGAAAATGTAGGTTATTCAAATATAGACAAAGCAATTATAGCAAAGGTACTTATGCAAACAACAGAAAAAAAGATTCAGATAGAACCAGGGAAAATATTATTTAAACTTACAGTAATAGGAACATAATAGTTTGACTTGAGTAAAAAAACACAGATAGCCAATAATAAAATGAATGACATTCCAGAAGTAATGGCAGGCGTGAGGCATGTGAAGTTATTCGGAGTCAGAAGAAAAGGAAGGCACCAAGAGCTCATGATATTTCAGAAGACATGATTAGAGATCAAGGTGGTGTAATCCAGAAACTACTTGCAAAATTATTTAAAGAATAGTTGTGAAAGAAGATGGCTCCCCAAAACTAAAAAAAATCCAGATACAGACAAGAAAAGCTGTAGAGATGTCAGCAGCCTATCTGTAATGTACAGTATGTTTACACTTGAATGAGACAAATCAGCGATCTGGCTCTAGTAGTGAATAGAACACAGTGGACCATTTGGAAGTAATGAAGGAAATTATACAGCTGAGCAGTGAGGAAGAACTATCATTTTATCTGGTGTTATTCATAGATAAGGATTTTATCTGGTGGTATTCATAGATAAGGACAAATCTTTTGGCTTAGTACCAATAAAATCTGTTCTAGCAGTTCTTGAGAAACAAGACATTGTTTCATTGTATATTATAAACGGAACAGTATAGACATCAGTGCTACAGTTGGTAACAGAATCATTTTAGTGAAACACTCAACATTGAAAGAGGAATCCGACAGGGAAATTCCACATTACTGAAAGTATTCTCAGCAGTCCTAGTGGAAATTTTGAGATCTTTAGTCTGTGAAAACAGAAAATGAACACAGGCTAATGGAACATATTTGTGAATCACTTTTTTTTGCGAAAGAAATTGAACTGTTCATGTCTAGTGCAGTTAAAACTTTATCAGTGAGTGGAAGAACTTAATAAAGGATGTTTGAAAGTTGGTTTAAAAGTCTCTTGCAATAAAACTTCAATAATTCATAAGCAACATATCCAAAAGATAAAATTACAAATTAACAATAAAGTCGTGGAACCAGTCGATGATTTTTGTGTATATAAGCAGCTTTAGATCACAACTAAATGAAGAGCAAACTAAATCAATAGAGTGTAAAAAACGTGGCTGGGAGGCTTATGGAAAACTAAATAAAGTTTTCCAAATTAAGTCCAAATGTATCAGAAACAGAAAGTCTATAAGAGACTTTTATCCAGTAGTGGATGTTAAATGCTTGCAGCTTGTTGTGAAAAACAAGGGTGGAACAAGGACAGATCCTGGAAGAATCTTATACATTTCAAAATACTGTGAACTGCCCATATTGGGCATAGGAAGAAGCATTGCAGTTGATGTCTATGGAATTGTGGAATATTCACAGATTACTCACTTAATGCTGGTTCTTGAAACTTTGGAAGCAGGCTTTCAAAGAAGAGTTGGTGTCTCTTTTGAAGCATCTGACAGTTCAGGTTTTTCAGCATCTCTATTATAAACCTCTGACCATTTAAACTGCCCTTCTTTGTATACATTCAATATGCTCTTGTAGTACTATTTGTACTGATGTCACACTCACATGATCAGTGTTGTAGGATGAGTGACATGAGTATTTTGTAACCAGTTTACTTTGTAAATTGATTTGCATTTTCCCAGTATCTTACCAATGAGTCAAAGTCTGCTACTTGCTTTAGCTATAACAGAATCTATGTGATCATTCCATTTCATATCTGCAAACTGTTACACCCAGGTATTTAAATGAGTTGCCTGATATCAGTTGTGATTCATTGGTATTGTTTTCTTAGGATACTTTGCTTTTTTTCATTTTTTGAAGTGCTGAATTTTACATTCATTAACTTTTAAAGGAATTTGTCAGTCTTTGCACCACTTTGTAACTTTATCAACCCCCTGTGGGTTCGGGGGTAAGAATAGGCCCACGGTATTCCTGCCTGTCGTAAGAGGCGACTAAAAGGAGTCTCAAACGTTTTGGCCTTGTGAGATGGTCCCCTAACGGGTTTGACCTCCATCCTTCTAAATTTTCCGAAGAGCGAGCCGATTGGGGAAGGGCGCCTTACAAGGAGCGATGTGTCCATCATGCATTACCATCTCTAGCCAGGTTTGTCGTCATCGCTTAGCAGTCCCGCTCACCTACCATCTCTTGGGCGTGGATTTGTTCTTGGGTGCAGTTTATTGCAGTCTGCTATGCTGTGTCGCTTTATGCGCCAATGACGATATTGGACTACATCACCTGAAATCCAGCACGGTAGCCAGTCCGTTGTGGTGGGGCCGCCATGTACCCTGTTGGTTGTAGCCCCCTGACTACACAGGGATCGCTCTGCTGATGCCAGCGCCGTTAACTCCCCACGTATGCCAAGGAGTAGATGCCTATCTCCTTGGGGCATTGGGACTCCCGGCAATGGCCATCCTGCCAAGTGGTCGTTGCTGAGGCTGGGTGGCGCCCGTGGGGAGGGCCCTTGGTCGGAGTAGGTGGCATCAGGGCGGATGACCCGCAATGAAGCGTGGTACATCATCTCTTGCTGGCGGCCAGCCGCCAGCAGTCTCTAAGCGTTACAGGGCTCAATACAACGCAACTACATATGACCCCAAATCGTTCCCCTCACTGGCTACACCATGGGAGGAACGAAAGACTAAGGATGCCAGCGAACCATACTTGCCCCGCTACCTGGTGTGTACGAGAGCTGATGGTGAATGCTTTACATCCATGAAGCCTCAGTTCTTCATCGAGCACTTAGAGGACAAGTTCGGGGAGGTGGAGGGCTTGTCCAAAATGCGCTCGGGCTCGGTTTTGATCAAATCGGCGTCCTCCGCCCAGTCCCGCAGGTTACTCGATTGTAACAAGCTGGGGGATCTTCCGGTTACAATCACGCACCATAAGAGTCTTAATATGGTCCAGGGCATAATATTCCATCGGGACCTTCTATTGCAGTCCGATGATGAGCTTCGCGCCAATTTAGAGCGGCGAGGTGTTCACTTCGTCCGGCGCGTACATCGTGGTCCAAGGGATAAGCAGGTTGCCACCGGTGCCTTCATCTTGGCCTACAAGGGTGATACTTTACATGAGAAGGTCAAGGTGATGGTCTATCGTTGTGGCGTCAAGCCATATATCCCTCCCCCGATGCGGTGCTTTAAGTGCTAGAAGTTCGGGCATATGTCTTCCCGCTGTACTTCCAGCCTCACATGTCGAGATTGTGGACGCCCATCACATCCCAATACTCCATGTGCTCCGCCTCCCATCTGTGTAAACTGCGGAGAGCACCACTCGCCTTGCTCGCCGGACTGCAGGATCTTCCAGAAAGAGCGCAAAATCATGGAGTATAAGACCCTGGACCGCCTGACATACACTGAGGCCAGGCAGAAGTTCGAACGCCTCCATCCTGTTCGAATGACTACCTCTTACGCCGTGGCTACTACTGTTATGGCCCCATTAGCTCTCCCTCAGACTGCCACCTCTCAGAGCCGGAATGCTACACCTGCCCCCTTGATGGTGGGGGGCACTTCACTCCCTGCTGCTCCTGCACTACCTGCCTCAGGAGCAGCAACCCCCCAACCATCGGGGACATCAGTCCCCACTTCTAAGCTGGGGAAGCCTCAAACTTCCCCGGCTCGAATAGCACGGAAAGGGTCCCTTGGGTCCCTTCCTTCCCAGGTTTCCGCCTCTGGGAAGGGTGACATCAGCCAATGGAAGAAAAGCAGACCAGCGGCTGGTCGCAGGGCTTCCCACTCCTCCTCCGTCCCGGAGACTGACTCGCTGGAGCCCTCCCAGCCAATGAAACCCAAGGACCAGAGAGACAAGACGAAGAAGAAGACCTCTAAGGCCAAGGAACACGCGGTGGCATCCACCCCACTGCTCCCTACAGGCTCTGCGTCCGAGGATAAGGTGGAGATCCGGGCGTCCGCTGAGGATCTGGATCTCGCCGGACCCTCGGACACCATGGAAGCAGATTGTACTGGTCCTCCATCGGTGGCAGCAGGTGACCCAGTGGCGTGATCTGCCTCCTCGGCCCCTTCACGCCATTTTCGGACATGGACAAAGCGATACTCCAGTGGAACTGCAGCGATTTTTTCCACCACCTTGCTGAGCTTCGCCAACTCATCAGCAGTCACCCTTTCCTCTGCATTGCCCTACAGGAAACTCGGTTTCCGGCAACGCGGACCCCTGCCCTACGTGGGTATCGGGGTTATTACAAGAACCGGGCAGCTTATGAGAGGGTATCTGGTGGAGTCTGCGTCTACATCCTTAACTCTGTCTACAGCGAATGTGTACCTCTTCACACACCTTTAGAGGCTGTCGCTGTAAGGATGTGGACGCCTCAGCCTATTACTGTCTGCAGTTTGTATCTTCCGCCAGATGGTGATGTCTCGCGTCATGTGTTGGCTGCATTGATAGCACAACTGCCTCCTCCTTTTGTGTTACTGGGCGACCTTAACGCCCATAACCCCCTGTGGGGTAGCGCCGCGATTACTGGCCGGGGTAGAGATGTCGAGACTCTTCTCTCGCAGCTTGACCTCTGCCTCTTAAACACGGGAGAGCCGACACATTTCAGCGTAGTCCATGGCACATTTTCGGCCATCGACCTTTCTATCTGCAGCCCCGGACTTTCACCATCCATCCACTGGAGTGTCCATGACGACTTATGTGGTAGTGACCATTTCCCCATCTTTCTGTCACTACCACAGCGTCACTCTTCTGAACGCCCCTCCAGATGGGCTCTGAATAAGGCTGATTGGGGCTTGTTCTCCTCTCTCGCCACTATCACACCTCCTTCCCATGACACCATTGATGCGGTGGTTCAGTCGGTCACCACCGGCATCGTTTCTGCGGCGGCATCTGCGATTCCCTGTTCATCCGGGTCCCCTCGGCGGAGGACTGTGCCTAGGTGGGCGCCCGAGATCGCAGAGGCGATTAGAGATCGCCGGCGGGCTCTTCAACGCCATAAGCGGCACCCGTCCTTGGAGAACCTCATCGTTTTTAAACAGCTCCGTGCCCGTGCCCGACGCCTTATTCGCTAACGGAAGCAGGAGTGCTGGGAACGGTATGTTTCCACCATTGGCGTCCGTACCTCTGCATCGCAGGTTTGGGCTAAGATTAGGCGACTCCATAGCTATCGGCCGCTTGTCTCTGTCCCTGGGCTTTCGCTGAATGGAGTGGTGTGTCCTAACTCCGACACGATTGCGGATCGGTTAGCAGCGCATTTTGCTCAGTGTTCCGCATCTACGAATTACTCACTGGCCTTCCGCTCCCGGAAAGAGCGGTTGGAAAGTTGGAGGCTTTCATTTCACACGCGCCACGCGGAGTCGTACAATGCTCCTTTCAGCGACTGGGAATTCCAGAGTGCACTATCTGCTTGCCCTGGTACGGCTCCTGGGCCAGACCGCATCCACAGCCAGATGCTGAAACACCTCTCTGTGAATTGCCAGCGACGCCTCCTAGATGTTTTCAACCGCATCTGGGTTGAGGGTGTGTTCCCGTCTCAATGGCGAGAAAGCATCATGCTCCCCGTGTTGAAACCTGGCAAGAACCCGCTGGAGGTGGACAGCTACCGCCCCATAAGCCTCACCAACGTTCTTTGCAAGTTGCTAGAACGTATGGTGAGCCGGAGGTTGAGTTGGCTCCTCGAGTCTCGAGGCCTTCTGGCTCCGTCTCAGGGTGGGTTCCGTAAAGGCCGCTCTGCCGTCGATAATCTGGTCTCCCTAGAGTCTGCCGTCCGTACAGCCTTTGCACGCTGCCACCATCTGGTTGCCGTCTTCTTCGACATGCGGAAGGCGTACGATACGACTTGGCGATATCACATCCTGGCCACACTTCATGGGTGGGGTCTTAGGGGCCCGCTCCCGATTTTTATTCAGAATTTTCTGTCGTCTCGTTCCTTCCGCGTGCAAGTTGCTGCGTCCCATAGTTCCTCCCGGGTCCAGGAGAACGGGGTCCCACAGGGGTCTGTCCTCAGTGTCTCCCTGTTTTTAACTGCGATCAATGGGCTCGCTGAGGCGGTGGGATCGTCCGTCGCAGCTTCGTTGTATGCAGACGACTTCTGCCTCTACTACAGCTCCGCTGGCATTGCAGTTGCTGAGCGCCAGCTGCAGGGCGCTATCCGCAAGGCGCAGTCGTGGGCTGTAGCACACGGCTTCCAGTTTTCGGCCGCTAAGACCTGCGTTATGCATTTCTGCCGGCGTCGCATGGTTCACCCTGAGCCACGCCTTTACCTTGACGGTGAACCTCTTGCTGTGGTAGAGACGCATCGGTTCTTGGGACTGGTATTTGATGCCCGGTTGACTTGGCTGCCTCATATTAGGCAGCTTAAACAAACATGCTGGCGGCATTTAAACGCTCTCCGTTGCCTTAGCCACACCGGATGGGGTGCCGATCGGTCCACCCTTCTCCGGCTGTATCAAGCGCTGATCCAGTCCCGCCTTGATTATGGGTGTGTGGCTTATGGTTCGGCATCGCCATCAGCATTGCAATTGCTGGATCCCATCCATCACTGCGGGATCCGACTCACCACAGGAGCATTTCGGACAAGCCCTGTTGACAGCTTACTTGTGGAGGCTGGTGTTCCTCCATTGCGGATCCGGCGCGACCGACTTCTGGCCACTTATGCTGCCCACGTTTGTAGCTTGCCAGGGCATCCCAACTACCGTCTCCTGTTCCCGCACTCGATCGTCCATCTTCCAGACAGGCGGCCCCGGTCAGGGTGTACGATCGCGGTTCGCATCCGGGCTCTACTGTGTGGGATTGAGTTTTTTCCTCTCCCGCCTGTTTTCCGGGCCAATCTCCGTCTGCCCCCTTGGTGTGTGCGCCGACCATGCATTCGGCTGGATTTGGCACAGGCTCCGAAAGACTCGGTCCCTCCTCCGGCCCTCCGCCGCCGCTTTGTTTCTCTCCTTGCCGAGTTTCCCAGATCTGCCGTGGCCTATACCAACGGTTCGATGGTCTCTGGTCGCACTGGTTACGCTCTTACTCTAGAGGATCATTGTGAGCAACGGTCGCTGGCACCTGGGAACAGTGTATACACTGCCGAGTTGGTTGCCATCTATCGCGCCCTAGAGTATATCCGCTCCAGCTCAGGTGAGTCCTTTCTCATCTGTAGTGACTCCCTGAGTGGTTTACGAGCTCTTGACCAGTGCTTTCCTCGTTCCCGTCTGGTGATGGCCATCCACGAGTCGCTCCATGCTCTTGCCCGTTGCGGCCGCTCCGTGGTCTTTGTTTGGACCCCGGGTCATGTCGGCATCCCAGGCAATGAGCGGGTTGACACGCTGGCTAAACAGGCAGTGAGTTCACCGACTCTGGAACTCGGCCTTATGGAGTGTGATCTCCTGTCGCTTTTGCGCCAGAAAGTGCTTGGTGCCTGGGGTGACGAGTGGCGCACTCTGCCCACGCCCAACAAACTTCGGGCGGTGAAGGAGACGACCGGTGTGTGGCGCTCCTCCATGCGGGCCTCTCGGAAGGACTCTGTCGTCCTCTGCCGGCTGCGCGTTGGCCACACGTGGCTGACGCACGGCCATTTGTTGCGCCGGGAGGACCCGCCGCTCTGTCGCTGCGGGGCAGCTCTGACGGTGGTCCACATTTTGGTGGACTGCCCGCTTTTAACAGGACTCAGGCAGACGTTTGCGCTGCCTGATACCCTCCCTGCCCTTTTATCTGATGACATTGCTATGGCGGACCTCGTGTTGAGTTTTATTTGGGCAGGGGGTTTTTATCGTATGATTTGAGTGTTTGTCCTTTTATTTCCTGTATTGACTTGGGCCTTTGACCTGTGGTTTTAAACTGTGGGTTTTAATGTCATTTGGTGGTTGGCTTTTCCTTATTTTCATGGTCGGCCAACCACCTTCACACTCGGTGTGATTTTAGTTCCGTTTGTCTGGTCTTTGTCTGTCTTTCTTGTATTGTGTCGTCCCTTGTCTCAGTTCTCCATTTTTAACGACTGACAGTTTTTATTTCGTGTGATTTTATCGTGGAACAAGGGACCGATGACCTTAGCAGTCTGGTCCCTTCAATCCCACACCCAACCAACCAACCAACCAACTTTATCAAGTTTGTTGAGCATTTGTGCAGTTTTTTCAGACAGTGCTTCATTATAGATGACTTTATCAGTTGTGAAAGGCTGACGTTACAACTAATATTGTCTGCCAAGTCATCATTGTACAATATGAACAGCAAGGGTCCCAACATGCTTCCTTGAGGTACACTGGAAGTTACTTGTGTGTCTGTCGAAAATTTTCCATCCACGATAAAATGCTGCATCCTCCTTGCCAACAGATCCTCATTCCAAATAAAAATATTTTTTTTGGTACCCCATGTGATCATACTTTCAAGAATAAGCGTAGGTGCTGGTTAAAATGCTTTTTCGAAGTCAGGAAGTATGGCATCTACTGGAGACCTTGATCAAAGGCTTTCTTTATGTCATGTGAGTAAAGCACAAGTTGTGTTTACATGATGTGGTTTTGAAAACCATGCCAATGTCTTTTGCCAGGAGGTAATTTGTAATGATTCAGATTATGAAAGACATAGTTGTAGCCTTTCCAAACACATCAATTATGATTAATAATATTAAATATTTTGTAAGCTCTGGATATGTATCAGCTGGTAACACCATAGCTTTAAGAATTCCACTAAACATTTGAGGATAAGAATATTGCTTTGTTAGTGAATGTACCTTTTAAAAATTAAAATTGTCTTATAACAGCAAGATGTGTAACAGTGATGTTATAGAATGTTTTCATAAGAGAAATAGGACAGTATTATGTAACTTGTGTTTATCTCCTTTCTTCTAAAGCAGTTTTATAATTGAAATTTTCATTTTGTCTGGGAGGAAACCTTGACTGTCACAACCACTGAATACAGCTAAAATGTTACTTAATTGATCTGGGCAGAACTTGCAAAGCTCACTGAAATTATTAAATCCAGCTGAGAATAATCTACTATTAAATAAACAGTGATTTTCTGTACTTCAATTCCAGTTCCGGGGAGATACTCATACCTGTTTAAAATTGGTCGTTGTAGATTTTTGCAGTTACATCTTGATTTCTTTGTGTGTTACATATCAACATTTAAAACTATGTTGAAAAACGGGTGGAGGGGGAGAGACTCACATCTGCATAGCTCAGAGAAATTTGTGCTGGAGGTGAGTATCCAAATGTCCTGTCTACAGAAGCAGCTGTTAAGTCATTTTTGTTGTGTATAACACGTACAGCAATTGGATGATCAGTTTTGCAGTTTGCCACAGTTCTGCAGTGGCTATTTATGCGAGTAGACAGTTGATTATTTGTCATGCCCACACAGAATGGCTGTACAGTAATTGCAGCATAGCTGGTATACAACATAGCTGCTTTCACATGTAGCCTTGCCCTTTATTGGTCAGGAAATGCCTGTGACAGGACTGTGGTAAGAGATGGTGGGTGGGTGTATGTAACAGGTGTTGCACCTGGGCTGACCACAAGAGAATGATCTGTGGGGGGGCAGGATAGGGATTAGGGTTAGAATAAGTATAGACAAGGATATTCTGTAGGTTGGGTGGGCAGTTGAACTGTACCTGGGGGACTGTGAGTAGGATATTCCTCATCACAGGATACAGTGAGAGGTAGTTGAAGCCCTGGTGGAGGATATGGTTAACCTCTTCAAGACCAGGGTGATACTAGGCGATTAGAGGTGTGCTAGTCAGTGGCTGTTAGTAATCCAGCACACATTCAACCTAAAATCAAATCCTTTCCACACTTTAGTTAACACGTACAAAGTAATGGAAGTAATACCTTGAAGTGAAATTACAGATTCACTTTTAGCAAACTGGAGAACACAAAACACTAAGGAGTCACCATTTTGTGTGTGACACTGCAAGTGGGAAGATAACGAAGCAGTACTTGCACCACATTGATCTAATTTTGACCTTGAACCAGCAGTCTACAACACTTACAGTTGCTACCATGAAGAATTTATGTGTAGGGCATTATTTTATGGAACCTTTTATAAACTTTTAAATTTCTCAATTACCATCATGTTCTGCTGTCTTTTTGCGTATATTTTATTTAGACAGGGTTGCCTAAATTTTTTAATGTGATATGCCAGTCCACTTTTGTTTGCAAGGTATCTTTATCCTCATGGTAATTCCTGACTTTTTTGTAATATTTGTATTTATTCTTATATTTTTTTGTAAAGCCACCTTCTTTATTGTTGTTATTTCATTGTAACAAATTTTCTTTGAATTGTCACATTTTTTACTATAGATGTAACCTCAGTCTACACCTCAGAGACATGGTTTGAAGGCCTTAATCGTTTCCTTTGTTTACCGATCTAACCTTTTTTCTTGATGGAGGGTCAGTTCAATTCTGATAAATAGTAACATCGACATTACTTGGATTTGGGAAAATTGGCTTCGGAAACAAGATTGTAGGTGTATACATAATTTTCCAAGTATGTGTTGCCAGTAGTATGTGTGAGAAAATTTACTGTTTAGTCTCAAAGCACTAAACTACTGCTTTTATGTCCATTAAACTTGGTCAATAGAAAAGAGTCCAGTTGCTTCAGTAAAAGACAGAGGAAATTCACTGAAGGTACCCTATACATGCTACAGTTAACAGTTGTAGTTATTTACAAGCATTTCAGTGTTACATATTTCAGAATGTTTGTGCAAACAGAAATTCTGTACATCAATTGGTTACACATTTAGTACTTAACAGAGAGAGCAGAACTTCACTTTTCTCTCTCTGTTCCCTGAAGTATGTAACCTTCATTTTATAATCATTTATTAGAAATTTTTCTAGACTTGAGAAGACTAGAAGTTTACTTAGCTTACGACACAAGTCTCTAAAATCCTAGTGTAAAATCACCTCTTTTTATTTTCAGAAATAGTTAGACTATTTTGTCTTTATGCAACTACTGTAACTGAGTTGATGGAAGTATCTTTATTTTGTGATTTCACTTTTTTTACAATATTTATTTAGCATTTAAAAATTTCATAAATTAACAGAAAACAAACACATTTGAAAAACAATTATGTATATTTAATGTAGCCCCTATTTTGGACATTTAATTTAATTTGAAAAGGCTTAGTTGATATACTCATTTTTATTCTTTTTTCTTATTTCTCACCTTAGCTAGTGCATGTATTTGTGACAGTTACTTTAATCTAAAATAAAATTAACAGTTTCTTGTCTTCACAATTATAATTTCAGAACTACTTTTTTCAGGTAACCAAAAAGAACCATTAAATACTGGAGAAAATACTTCTATGCAAGGAGAAGGTAAACTGGGCAGGTAAAGTCAACTAAACTTTTCTACAGTCTCGAGTATTTTGTGTTTGGAGTTCATAAACTTGTGTTCATTAATTGTTGATAAATGTGGTATACTTACATTCATTTTTTTTCTCGTTTGTGTCACTTGTTACATTACCGCCTACGAATCCAACTCTGTTGATGGAGTATCATTTGCCATAGTGCTGTACCTAATGTTTTCACAAGGTATAAAGTCTCATGAAAATTCAGAAACAGTGTTATAAAAGTGCTTTCATCATTCTCATTTTTTGTGCTGTGGCTCACTGACAAAACAAACCCCAAATGTGAGAATTTAAGAAAAAAGCATTCTTATATGACTATTAGTCATGAGTCCCATGCAGTTGGCATCTTTATGAAGGAGAGGAAATGAGACAGAAACTATACCAGAAAGATCCAAGGCACAATAGCCAAACCCTAAGCCATTTTTGTGGCAGCAGTGTGTCTTAGATTTGATGACTTTGAGACATTATACCTAATATCAGAATATAAGATGAAGCTGTGGAGGTATTTGTCTACTATGTTCCAAATTGTTGAAACATAATTGTTTAAATTTAGGTATTGTGAAGAGAGAGCAAGATTTCAGATACGTTCAGGAAAAAGAAATGGTGACAGTTGGATCTCCTACTTTTCCATTGGGTGAAAAATAAACTTTGTATGTTATTTAACCATTAACTACTACTGATGCTGGCAGGAACACAGTTATTATGGGAGGGTCTCTCAGGCCACCTTTTTGTTATTATATACAAAACCAGTGTTTTGCTGTGTATATAGTTTCATGCCCTGTTGTTAACTGCACTTCTTAGAAGTTGGACTTAATAGAAATTTGAATGTTTTTCAAACAATGCAAGATTTAAAACATTTAAGCAAATAAAACACAACAAAATTTGTGGTCTATTAAAAAGGCTGGTAGTTAGCTCTCTGCTCACTCACAGATTATCATCAGGAAGATAATAATACAGATTTGCAACACAACTAGTTGGAAAATCACACTTCAGTTATGAGAAATTTTATACAAAGTCACCTTTCAGTTTACTGCTCACCATTTCAATGACTATTGCACTCCATAATTCAATGAAGGGAGAAACTTTCCAACATTTTACTTTTAAAAGAACAAATATAAACTAATTACGTAGTCTTGTGAGGCCCTGAATATTTCAACCTGCATACATTTAAGGCACTTGTTTTTCATTTTTTGGACTGTTCATTTGGTGTCTGAGGCTCATCATGAACGTGAAGTATTCTTCTGATGGTGTCACTCAAGTCTGATGGCAAGCATCCAATAGAAAGTCCACACTTTTTGTGAGGCTCAGCATGATCTCTTGCTACAGTCTTCATGAAGCTCAATCTCGTCATTACATCTGCCTTTGGATAAGAATATAAGAATGCACACCAAAGGTAACATCCACTAATGTGAAGAAAATGGCCAAAGGCCATCTTGTCTTCTGGCAACTTGATGAATAAGCTGTACACCTTTGGACGAGACAGTTCACACCTTCTTTTGTCCTATTATAAAACACTAGCCTAGCACCCGCTGCTTCACTTGCGTAGACTCTACGGCCAGCAGAGATTTTTTTATTTTATTTAATCAGATTTAAATAACCGATAAGTGAAATACCAATTTTTGTAAATTTAGCATTAAATTTTTTTAATGTAAGGAAATATTTCTTAAAAGTTTCGTCCCCTATTGCACTCCCTTAGGGACTGAATTTCCTGAAACTGTGAAACACGTGGTTTTTTTTTTTTTTTAATTTCTAACAGAGAAGTCAACAAATACCAACTGTCATAGATGTAGTCTTAAAAATCCATTAGTAGTTCTTTAGTAATTATTTATTTTCAAAAAAACTTTCACCCACTATTTTGTCCCTTTAGTGATTGAATTTTCAAAAATACTGAAACATTAATCCTTTTTCTGACTGAGATACCAACTACCAGTTTTTGTAGTTCCAGCTTCAAAATTCTCTTAATAGCAACATACTTTCAAAAAGCCTTTCATCCCGTTTCACCCCTTAGGAGTGGAATTTCAGACAATCCCTTCATAAATGATGCCTACAGTAAAAGATCTACACCCTCTCCAGTCTTCACATTTCCATCCTTAGAAGTTCGTGTTGGACAATGATGAATCTGTGAATTCGTGTGACCCTGCTTCATCCCCACAGAGGTTGAACTTCCAGAAACAGTGAAACATGATTTTCCCCCAACTTAGAAGCCAGATTTAGATTTTCATAAATTTAGTTTTAAAAATGCTTTCATAATAAAATATTTTCATAATAATCTCATCCCCTGTTTCATTCCTGCAGTGGTTCAGTTTCCAAAAGCACAGAAACAAGTATTTTTTTATTTGTAATTGAGGCATCAAATACCAATGTTCATAGATGTAACTGCAAAGCTACTTTAGTAGTTCTTTAATAATGATATATTTTTCAAAATAGCCTTCACCTGCTACTGCATCCCCATAGAGAGACTGAGAAACCAAATACTACTTTTCATAGGTCTAGCTTCAAAATTGCCTTAATAGCAACATTTTTCAAAAATGCTCTTCATCCCGTGTTTCATCCCCTTAGTATTGGAATTTTGAAAAATTCCTTCTAAAACAGTGCCTATAGTTAAGATCCCCTCCTTCTCCAAATTTCAAGTTTCTATCCTTAGTGATTTGGGCTAGGTGGTTATCAGTCAGTCAGGTTTGGTCAGTCAGTCAGTACATTGCCTTCTATATATAGAGATGTTGATCTGAGGTTTTTCTGACTCGTAATCATTGTTTACTGCATGGTGCATAGAAGAGATCCGCATTGCAGCTTTGGACTTCCTGGGTACAAAGGAAAACAGTGTCATGTCTTCTGTAAAACCATTAACAGTTGCCTTCACATCTCATTTTTTACTAGGCGGAAACTGCTTTCGTATCTTGTTTTTCGTTCTTTTCAGCATACCAGTGTATTTGAGGCCTTTTGTCAAAGGTTCATTGACTACCTCTACTGATGAGTACCAGTTGTCACCTGTAATACTTCACCCTGTGTTTTCAATAGATTTCACCACTCAAAGAACAGCCTGTGTGGGAACACTGTGACCTTTCTCATAGTATGAAAGGATATCACCATCACTTCCTTTTCTGGAATAAATGTACACATTATACAAGTGATTTATATGAATATCAGTGAGGCACTGAGTTTTCAAGCCATATTTTTCCAGTTTATTTGGCATATACATTCTAAAGCTTCACTTTCCACAGGTAGGTACAAGCATTTCCTCTACACACACTGTTACACCTACAGTGTTGTTGATGTTTTCAATTAAATGCAGAAAGAGCTGTGAAATTATTGTTGACTTGTCTGGTTTCTCCCTCTCCTCCCGATCATCTGGGTTATCAAATCGCAATGCAGATAATGAATACAGAAACCTTTCTATAGTAACAGGTATCTGAAAACACCTCTGCCTGCCCTGCCATTTGCAAATAAGCTATAAACCAATTCATTCCCAAATTTCAAAACTGCTGAAAGCTTAGATAATTTCAGATTTGTCCATGGAATGATTTCATCTAAAATATCTTGGGTAAAAAACAGGTTCAATACCTCTAAAGGAGCAGAGTTTGCTCTGAGACTTCTCGTTCTTACATTAGCTGGTGGATCCTGTTTTCTCCATTGAAAACATTTGTTCTGGCGAAAGTAGTAAGCTTCTCCATCATCATCAGCTCTCACATCTTCATCGTTGTCAGTTTTGTGCTCTGAATTAGTGCTGTGATCATTAAATATCTCAAAGTCAGGGTCATTATCGCTATCACCAAATTCTTCATCTGAGGGTAATTTGTCTTACATAAAACATGTCACATGGTCACATGGTAGGTCCAGCTTCCTCCACTATGGAGAAATGGTAGCATTCAACAGAATAATGACATGCAAACACTACCGTACATACTGTGAAACCTCTAAAGAGCCATAAATAAGAAACAAAGAGCAACAACAGTGCAAGTGTTCTGGCATGTGTAGCCTGCGTCCAGTAAGAAGATAGACAGAAGAGTTCATTTCATTTTGCTGGGTTGTGTGAAATATCGTGAGACGAAAAATTGTAGCAGTCTGAGAGATAATCCATAGTAATTAAGGGTTAAGCGAAGATTTTATGGGAAATAACTAAAGTGAATCTGAATAACTCGTAAGTAGTGCTGCCAGGAACAATTTCACAATAGATGTATTTCCCGTTGTTGTTCTGTAAGCTTTAGGCTCATAGTGCAGGGATATTTGTAATTCTCTGTTTAAGACCAGTCTTTCATACTAGCAAAGTATGACATGAGTCCATATCTGCTCTTCAGTATGTTCTGTCAGAAAAGGAAAATTCAAGTCAGAAAACTATGAAACAATGAGGAGACAGAAAGGCTAGCTACTACTTATCTTCAGAAGGCAACATTATACGTGCTGCCAGTATGTACGCAAAAGTGCAAAAAACTTATTCTGGTTTTGAGAACAGTTATTTCCATCCTCTGGGAGCAAAGTAACACCAAAGGAATATTTAAAATTATTTACAGAATGCTTGCAAAGGGGGACAATTCCTCAAAACTGCAATGCTGTCATTACTCTCATTCACATAAAAGCGGACCTACAAGATAATGAGCTACAGACTTGTCAGTCACTATCTATAACATATACAATATTCACTGAAATTATCACCACAACACAGAAAAAAAATTACATTTTAATGAGATAAAGAAAAAAGCTGATTTTAGAATTGGATACAAAAGTAGTATAAAGCTTAGCTTAAGAATTTCATGAAATCGTTTACATTGCATATGATTATATCTGATAACATCCTTCTTTCACTTTTTCATGCAGTTACTTTATAAAAGATGCATAAGATAGTGTAGTCGCAATTTCGTTTAATGTGGAACACCATACTGTGATCGGAGCATCTCTTGTTTCGTTCATACTGCTGTAGGGATTGTTTTTATGTTCATACAAATTTATTGTTACTCTGTTGTTGACAGAAATGTTTTTGGAATTATTTTATATGGATTGGCAAAGAGTAAACATATTATACTCAGTAGAAGAAGAAATTGAGGTAAAATAAGCTGCAGGAAAAAAGGATTAGCACACCTAGAATGACAACTTTGATTTTGATCTGATGACGGAATATGCCACTTGAGGGATAGGAGATATACTGATAATGGTTTCAATGTCGTCCACCAACAAATAGTGCAGTGGCCAGAGTGCCATCTGTGACTATCCCCTAATAGGGAATACTCACAGCCAGAAGGCTCTGTGTAGTGCAGACCTGTGAAGCAAACAGCATCTATGACATAGAGGCGCACACTGCTCCGTACAGCCAGCTGAGCATGTTAGAAAGGAGTCAAGTTGTGGTCTCCCTATTGTTGGGATGATCCTTTCGGAGAATTGCTAGAGAAGTTGGACCTGCAACATCAGTTTAAGAAAGATGCTGGTAACAGTGGTCATGTGAACATTCTCACATCAGTAGATGAGATTCTGGACATCCACTCAGCACAGATGCCTGCCAGGATCATCATAAGGACAGCAGTGGCAGATCATATGGCTACCACAGCGCAGTTAAGAGGGCTTGTGAGCCCAGACGTTTCAACACAAACCATTGTGAACTGGTTATTAGCAGTGGATCTGTGGGTACATACAGTACTTACGCGTCTTCCACACATGCCACAGCATCAATGTGCATGGCTCAACTGCGCCATCAGAGGATCACTTGGAAGATGGGATGGCATGTCATGGTTTTCTGTGTGAAAGCAGATTCTGCCTGCAGGCAAGTGATGACTGTTTGTACGCACAACATAGATATGTAAGCACTGTCTCATTGGGCGCATTTGTCCAAGACACACTGGTCCCATCCTAGGCATTATCGTCTGGGGTGCAGTAAGCTACAACTCTAATTTACATCTGATTATTGTGGGAGGGAGGGGGAAAGGGGGAGGGTAACCAGCACTCGGTATGTGCAGAAAGTTGTTAGAGCCACTCTTGTACCATTCATGCAGCGGCAAAGTGGTTGTTTTTCCAACAGGATAATGCTCACCCACGCAGTGCCTGTGAAACCCAACATGCTCTGCAACATGTTCAGCAACTTCCCAGGCCAGCATGATTCCCGAACTTGTCTCTAATCGAGCATGTGTGGGATATGGTGGGGCAAGAAGTGACTCTTGCGACTCATCAGCCAACAACTTGTACAAAACTATGGGAACAGGTAGAGCGGGCATCGCATAATGTATCCTAGAACAGTATTCACCATCTGTATGATCAACTGAATGCCAGAGTCAGTGCCTGAATTGTCACCCATGGAGGCTACACCACATACTAATGTGGGTGTTTCAGCATGGGTTGATATGTGATACCTCAGAACAACTTGTGCTATTATGTGTAAATGTAATTATTTCATATACTCCATATCCACTGTTGCAACCATGAATCTTGAGTGAATCGAAAGCCTCTAAAAGGGCTACATCTTTTTTTGGCAATATATGACATTTAAATCATGTGATATTTGAAAGTGATGTAGTTGGAATTGAAGCAGCTGTGTAATGTACTCTATAGATGAATATCTTAACAGGCACTGTTAGACAAGCTTAAGTAAAAATGTCTGTTAGATTTCAGTTTTGACGGCACTCGATCACAGCAGTCAAGATTAGGTATTTGTGTATGATAAATTTATTAAAAGTGCATAACTGTGTTTCATTGTGGTAGAATGTAACAATATTGTGAAAAGAAAAGTTGCTACTTAACATATAGTGGAGATACTGATTGGCAGATAGGCACAACGAAAAAACTGTCGCAATATCAGCTTTCAGCCAACAAGGCCTTTGTCGAAAATGGGTGATACACACTCGCACACAAACACATAACTCTCACACACGACTGCAGCCTCTGGCAGCTGAAGCCATACTGCCAGGAATAGCAACAGTGCATGATGGGAATGGCAACTTGGGTGGAGGCTGGGGCAGGGAGGGGGAAGGATAGCAGGATAAGGGTGGGGGACAGTGAAGTGCTGCTGGGGTTTATGCAAGGACAAGATGGAGAGAGGGTAGGCAGCTAGGTGCAGTCGGGAGGTTAGATGGAGGGCAGGGGAGGGAGTTGAAGAGTTAGCAGAAAAGGAGAGTAGTAAAAAGACTGGGTGCACTGATAGAATGAGGGCTGTGTAGTGCTGGAATGGGAACAGGGAAGGGGCCAGATGGGTGAGAAAAATGACTAACAAAAGTTGAGGCGAGGAGGGTTATGGGAACGTAGGATACATTGCAGATAGGGTTTGTACCTGCACAATACAGGAAAGCTGGTGTTGGTGGGAAAGATCCATATGACACACGGACTGTAAAACAGTCATTGAAATGAAGAGTGTCGTGTTGGGCAGCAATGCTCCGCAACAGGTGGTCCACTTGTTTCTTGGCCACAGTTTGTTGGTGGCTGTTCATGTGGACAGACACAGCTTGTTGGTTGTCATTCCCACATAGAATGCAGTACAGTGGTTTCAGCTTAGCTTTTAGATTACGTGACTGGTTTCATAGGCAGCCCTGCCTTTGATGGAATAGGTGATGTTTATGAACAGACTGGAGTAGATGGTGGTGCAAGAAGGCATGGGACAGGTATTTCGTCTAGGTCTATTACAGGGATATGAGCCATGAGGTAAGGCAGGGAGCAGTGGTTGCATTGTGATGGACGAGTATATGGTGCAGGTTTGGTGGATGGCAGAATACGTGTGGGAGGGGTGGGAAGGATAGCAGGCAGGACATTTCTCATTTCTGTGCATAACGAGAGGTAGTCGAAGCCCTGGCGGAGAATGAAATTCAGTTGCTCCAGTCCTGGGTGGTACTGAGTTAAGAAGACAATGCTCCTCTGTGGCTGAATGGTGAGACTTTTAGAGGCTGTAGGAAACTGGAAAGATAAGGCATAGGATATTTGTTTTTGTACAAGGTTGGGAGGGTAGTTAAGGTTTTTGAAGGCCACAGTGAGACCCTCGGTATATTTTGAGAGGGACCGCTGGTCACTGAAGATGTGATGACCATGGATGGCCAAGCTGTATAGAAGGGACTTCTTGGTATGGAATGGGTGGCAGCTGTCGAAGTGGATGTATTGCATGTGCTTAGTAGGTTTGCTATGGACAGAGGTACTGATGTAGCCATCTTTGAAGTGGAGGTCAACATCTAGGAATATGGTTTGTTGGGTTGAGTAGGTCCAGGTGAAGCAAATGGGGGAGAAGCTGTTGAGGATCTGGACAAAAGTTGATAGGGTGTCCTCACCCTCAATCCAAATCACAAAGATGTCAACAATAAATCTGAATCAGGTGAGGGGTTTAGGATTGTGGGTGTTTAGGAAGGATTCCTCTAGATGGCCCATGAATAGGTTGGCCTAGGATGGTGCCATGCGAGTGCCCATGGCTGTATCCCAGTTTTGTTGGAATATAATGCCTTCAAAGGAGAAGTAATTGTGGGTGAGAATATAGTTGGTCTTGGTGACTAGGAAGGAGGTTGTTGGTTTGGAACCCATCAAGCATTGGGAAAAGTAGTGTTCAGTAGCAGTAAGGACGTGGGCATTAGGGATGTTAGTGTAAAGGGAGGTGGCATCAATAGTGGGGGGCAGGGCATCGTGTGGTAAAGGGACAGGAACTGTGGGGAGTCAGTCGATGGGGGAAATGGTTGGTATCTTGTCTATAGGAGGGTAGGTCTACGAAGGCAGAGGTTCTCTCAGTGGGGGCACAGTAACTGGCCACAATGATGTGCCCTGGTTGGTTGGGGTTATGGACTTTAGGAAGCATGTAAAAGGTAGTAGCGCAGGGAGTGGTAGAGGTGAGTAGAGAGATGGACTACGGGGAGAGGTTCTGGGGTGGGCCTAAGGATTTGAGTAGTGACTGGAAATCCTGCTGGATTTGTGGAATGAGGTCACTGTGGCAAGGTTTGTAGGTGGATGTATCTGTCTGCTGGTGAAGTCTTTCTGCCAGGAATCCTTGCGGATCAAATCAACATTGGTGGAGCCTTTGTCTGCAGGTAGAATCATAAGTTCAGGATAAGTTTTTAGATGGTGGACTGGTTCTTTCTGCAGATGTAAGTTTAGTTTACATGTTGAGGAATTTGGGGACTGATGGTGAGGCAAGGTTTGAGGTTAAGAAATTCTGGAAAGTTAACAGGGTGATTTGGAGCAGTGCGTGTGGATCACAGTTGGATGGAGGATGAACTGAGTCAGGCAGGATTCAACATTGGTCTTTGGTTTAAGTCTAATTGGTAGGCTGGTGGCAAAAAGTTTTCCACTGTAGGGAGAGGGAGAAGTCCTGCATGATTGAATTTAGGAGTGGGGCGAAAGGTGAGGCCTTTTGAAAGGACTGGTATTTCTGTGGGGCTAAGGCTTCTGGAGGAAAGGTTCATAATTGTGATTTGGGTCTGTTTAGATTGTGGATTCTATGAGGTGGTGGGAGGGAGTTTTGGAGGAGTAGCAGGACTGCGAGACAAGATTTGTCAGCTATGAGGGGACATGGGGAAGGTTTGGAGGTCATTGTAGAGGGGTGGACAGTAGTACTCCAAAGTGGGAGTAGTAAGTGAGCAGGGTGAAGGGTTTTTTTGAGATCGTTGTGTATGTTGCTCTAGTTCCTGGAGGGCAAGAGTTTCAGTGCGTGTTATGGGTTCCAGGAATTTTGGATTGCATAGCAGGAGAAATTTATGGATGGAGAGAAGGTATTGCGAGAAGGTTTCGGCTTAGTTGATATGGTTTTGCTGGATCATGCTGGCGAGGGCTAAGAAATGCAGAATCTGAACAGATGGAGATCATTGTGGAAAAAGGGATGGCAGCCAGAGATGGATAATTTGATGGTATGGCCATTTGGGGAATTCCATGAACCAAGCAACAAAGTAGGAACGGTAAGTGGTATGGTGCTCTGGCTAGGGATAAGGAAACTTTTCTGTATTGGCACAGATTAAAGGAGCAATGCTCCAAGATGGTGGGGAAAAATGCAAAAAATTATATAAATAATATAGGATTACATCCAAAAAAATTTGTAAAAATACACCCAAATATGTGAGAAGGAAGAAACAGACAAAAATGGGGGAAACGAGATAGCAAAAGGTGAACACTCACTAAAATTGTCATGAATTCACAGTAAGATCAAAGATAAGATACAAATAATAATAATAATAAAATATTTTACTGTGTGTAGCAGATCTGAGGGAGGATAAGCATGAAGAAGGGGGACGGCAGATTTGACTGGATGAGGTGAAATTACTGGGAGCGGACTAGGATAGAACGAAGGAGGAGTGGGGGGTAGGTAGTGGTTTGTAGGATGAGAGATAAGATCATGTGGCACCAAAACGTTGCAGGAAATAACATGTGAAAATACAGGAGAGTGACGCAGGGAGAGTGATTAATTTGAAGGTATAGAATTAATGATATTGGTGGGAGTAATGTGGGACATGAAATGCTGCACCAACAATCAGCATGGTCTTTTAGCTGTGTGGTTTGTAATGCAACAAGAGAAACATAAGAAAG
The DNA here is from genome assembly GCF_023897955.1 of Schistocerca gregaria. Classification (NCBI taxonomy): domain Eukaryota; kingdom Metazoa; phylum Arthropoda; class Insecta; order Orthoptera; family Acrididae; genus Schistocerca; species Schistocerca gregaria. The sequence goes on from NC_064920.1 coordinate 644,815,044, forward strand.
AAGAGAAAAAAAGGGCAGACGTTGCGCATAGCAATGCATTAGATAATAGTAACAAAGGAAAACAGCAGTGGGTTAGGATCGAAGAAAAGCTATCAGGCAAAAATCAAACAGCGGGAAATCCTGGATGCAATGTAACGATATTATGAAAATAAAAATTGTTCTACACAACATACTTGTCCATCCTTACACAACCTCTTCTCTCAACCCCTTACCTCATGACCTGTAATAGACCCAGATGCAAGACCTGTCCCACACATCCTCCCACCAACACCACCACCACCACCACCACCACCACCACCACCACCTACTCCTGTCTTGTCACAAACATCGCCTATCCCATCAAAGGCAGGGCTACTTGTGAAACCAGTCACATAATCTGCAAGCTAAGATGGAACCACTGTGGTGCAATCTATGTGGGCACGAGTACCAACAAGTTGTATGTCTGCATGAAGGGCCTTCGACAAACTGTGGCAAAGAAGCAAGTGGCTTCCTTTCAATGACTGCTTCACAACCAGTGCCATATGGTTGCTTCCCACCAACACTAGCTTTTCTGGATTGTGCAGATGGGAATTCCCCCTGAAATATATCCTACGTTCCCGTAACCATCTTGGCCTCAACTTACGTTAATTATTTTTCTCACCCATCCAACCCCTTCCCTGTTCCTATTCCAGCACTATACCACCCTTATTCCACCAACGCACCCAGTCTTTTCACTTCTCACCTTTTCCGCTGCCCCCACCGCCCAGCCCCACCTCTCCACTGCCCTCCGTCTAACCTCCTGGCAGCACCTAGCTGTTCTACACTCTCTCACCTCATCCTTGCATGCTCCCCAACAGCACTTCACTGTCCCCCACGCCTACCCTGCTATTCTTCCCTCTCCCTGCCCCAGCGTCCTCCTTACTCCCATCCAGTTGCCACTCCCACCATACCCTGCTGCTGTTGCTCACCCTTGTTGGCCGAAAGCTGTCATTGTGACAATCTTTTTGTTATGCCTATGTGTAACTCAGCATCTCTGCTATACTGTTTCGTTCTGAATATTTACCTGTTTTGACAGTCTTCTGACAGATGATCAGGGCAGTGAGTATTATTTTCTGTTGTTTTATGTTTTTTATGTTATGATTTCTGATGTATTCTACACCCACAAGAATTATTTCATTTTTGGGTCTATGGAATGAAAACTGAATCTAATCTAATCTAAAGAATCACCACAGTATTCATTAATAGAGCTCTAGAGAACCTGTATCAGATGGCTGAGCACGGCTGTCAGTGCTTCAGCACTTGCCAGTATGAGACTGCTATTTGTAGTTTGATTCTACACTGTTGATGTATACACATAGCGATCATTGCTATTTAGGTAGAGTATATCAAAACCATCTGTGACCAGTGTGTTAATTTCATGTAATACCATACTGATAAATAAAGTAATTATTTTTACTTTGATATCTAAAATTTGTGTGTGAATGCTTTTTTTTCCCTGTACAACAGGTTACCTGCCAGAGCATCATCGAAGCTCCCTGTGATCTCAACTGTGTTGGACTCTGATAATGAATCATTACACCTTGGCAGTGAATCAAGCATGACCTAAAAATATTGTGTCAATAACACACAGTCTGCAGAAACCAGAATACTTTAGTTGGTTTTAGTGACTAGCTCAATTGTATTACAGGGAGAGAGAGACTGGCTAGATGGGAGGGGGGGGGGGAGGGGGGAGGAGTAATAAGCACATTCCCATTTGTAACTCCCAACATACTAGAATGATTCAGTACAATTCTTGCAAAATAAAATAACTGTGCACTGATAGCTGATTTGTTTTAGAAACACAATGATATCGTTCTTTTATGTAATTCATAAAAACAGTGCACAATGATGTCACCAGTTGCCATGAGCAAAATCTTTTATTGTGTGTTTTCTTTCTGTGACACTTCTCTGTTCGTTTCTCGTTTTATTTATTTATTTATTTATTTATATATTTATTTATTTTGTCAGTCTTAACAAAGAGAAGTGTTTGGAGAAATGTTGTTGGGGTAATTGTTTTTGTCATTTTAGCAAATTAAGGAAATTTGGGGTGCCCATAAAAGTGTACCAATAATAAATTTTAATATTATCAGCTGTAAGCATTGTAGAGTGTTCACTAATAAGTCACAATTAAAGAGTAACTCGGACAGTTATAGATAAGCACATGTGTGAGTACTGCTTTGTTGTTTTCCCATGTACATTGCCACATATGCAAACTTCCTGAGCATAAAGCATTTTGTGTTCTGCAGTTGAGTATGTAATTTTAGTTCAAAGTGCATTTCATTTAAAGTTAAATTGTGGTCTCTCATATGTCAAAAATATCTGCCGATGTTGTAGTCAATTCAAATGGCAGGGTGTGCACGTAAAAGGAAAAGTGATGAGACCACTTTTCATGTAAGTAGGAAGGTAAATAGCAACAGTGTTCATATCTTGTGATCAGAACATCCTCATTAACCTGTACAAAATCAAAGAGATTCCCCAAAACTAAACATTTTCTGCACTTTGTCCTGAAGTCATGTGTGCAGAAATTTTTTTTCGCTGAAGCTACCGTAACGGGTGGCTTGTTTGGATATGTTGCTAGAATGATTTGTTTCCCATTTAGGAGGTGAAACTGAAATCTTCATTTGCCAACAAGCTGTAGCCTCTCCCTATTAGCATCTCTTCATATGAGAGTGGTTAAAATTCAGAATCCCTGACCACTGGATTGTTTGTAATGGTCAATAAGACAGTGTGTTTTTCTGTTGGCTTCCACATTCACCCTACATCACACAATGCAGTTTTTTCCTTTGAAGCTTTATAGTAGATCATGTCTACATTCAGCCACTACCTAATGATTTGCTAGTGTTGAACCACAGAACTGAAGAGGGTATTGCTTCCATTAATCCGAACAAGTTAACCAACGTGTGGGAAGAACTGGATTTTATATTGAACATGTTCCATGTAATTAAAGGTGCATATATTGAACATTTGGAAAAAAAAAACTTGTTTAGTTTACCTTCAATGTGATGTATGCTTTGTTGTAAATAGTCTAAATTAAAGTGTTTTAATATACCACTGAAACTGGAACATTCTTTAATGAACACCCTGTACAGTAATTACCATGTCTCAGATAAAAATTCTGGCAGTTAACTAATAAATATTACTGGCAGAAGTAAAGCTGTGAGGACGGGTCATGAGTTGTGCTCGGATAGCTCAGTTGGTAGAGAACTTCCCCATGAAAAGCAAAGGTCCTGGGGTTCGAGTCCCAGCCTGGCACACAGTTTTAATCTGTCAGGAAGTTTCAGTCTTACGAATGGTTTGAAAACAAGCAATATAACTTCTTGTGAGCTCCCTAGTAGTCCTGATATGACTGAGGAAGAGCACATAGGCAGCTTTTGTTTAATGCACAACCACTTTTACCTTAATTACCATGAGAATTGTTTGGAAGTATTTTAGCATTGTGTAAATGCAGCTAAAGAGCTTTCAGGTGTATTTTGTCAATTCAACCTGTTTTTGAGAATAGGATAGAATGGGAGACATGCTCGGATTTGAATAGGTGTCCAGACAGGAATATAAATAACATGGCTTTTAGGCAAGGTCCTTCTTTAGATAAGTTTTCAAAATATTGTATGAATTGGGTAATCTCAGTAGATTAATAATGATAACTAAGTCCAAGGTTGTATGTTTTAAAAAAGTTATGGTTAATTGCATATCTTTATCAACACATAAGCAGATAATTGATTTGCAAAGAAATTTGCAGAAATAAATGGAGTATTATTTAAATCTGTGAAAATTGTGTGTGCAGTAAAGCTTTCATAGTTGTTGAACACTTGTTCAGGCATTCACTTATATATCTACTCATCTAAACAGCACACAAGTGTAAAGTACTGAAGTGCCATGTCTTCACAAAAATACTTTTGCTGAACCACATAAAAAGGTTCTGTATATATTTAAACCAACTTAAAAACCACATACAAATAAAGCCTATAAAACATCTCAGAAACAGTTATGAAAAACAATTAAATTCATTAAATGCTGCTGTAAGTCTAAGAAACAAAAAGTTTTGAGTATTAAATTACGTGACCATATTACTGCCAAAACTACTAACCTAAACTTTTACATTGAATGACCTAGCTCCTGCCTCCTTGAGCACACAGAGCGACAGCATGCTGACATTCAGGCTTAAATGTAACTGTCAACTTAACCATGTAAATAAAACAGAAAGAAACTTCCACATGGGAAAAATATATTTTAAAATTAAAGATTCCAAGACTTACCAAGCGGGAAAGCGCCGGCAGACAGGCACATGAACAAAACACACAAACACACACACAGAATTACAAGCTTTCGCAACTGGCAGTTGCTTCGTCAGGAAGGAAGGAAGGAGAGGGAAAAATGAAAGGGTGTGGGTTTTAAGGGAGAGGGTAAGGAGTCATTCCAATCCCGGGAGCGGAAAGACTTCCCTTAGGGGAAAAAAAGGACAGGTGTACACTCGCACGCACACACACACACACACATATCCATCCGCACATACACAGACACAAGCAGACATATTTAAAGGCAAAGAGTTAAGGGCAGAGATGTCAGTCGAGGCGGAAGTACAGAGGCAAAGAAGTTGTTGAAAGACAGGTGAGGTATGAGCGGCGGCAACTTGAAATTAGCGGAGGTTGAGGCCTGGCGGATATCGAGAAGAGAGGATATACTGAAGGGCGAGTTCCCATCTCCGGAGTTCGGATAGGTTGGTGTTGGTGGGAAGTATCCAGATAACTCGGACGGTGTAACACTGTGCCAAGATGTGCTGGCCGTGCATCAAGGCATGTTTAGCCACAGGGTGATCCTCATTACCAACAAACACTGTCTGCCTGTGTCCATTCATGCGAATGGACAGTTTGTTGCTGGTCATTCCCACATAGAAAGCATCACAGTGCAGGCAGGTCAGTTGGTAAATCACGTGGGTGCTTTCACATGTGGCTCTCCCTTTGATTGTGTACACCTTCCGGGTTACAGGACTGGAGTAGGTGGTGGTGGGAGGGTGCATAGGACAGGTTTTACACCGGGGGCGGTTGCAAGGGTAGGAGCCAGAGGGTAGGGGAGGTGGTTTGGGGATTTCATAGGGATGAACCAAGAGGTTACGAAGGTTAGGTGGACGGCGGAAAGACACTCTTGGTGGAGTGGGGAGGATTTCATGAAGGATGGATCTCATTTCGGGGCAGGATTTTAGGAAGTCGTATCCCTGCTGGAGAGCCACATTCAAGGTCTGATCCAGTCCTGGGAAGTATTCTGTTACAAGTGGGGCACTTTTGGGGTTCTTCTGTGAGAGGTTCTGGGTTTGAGGGGATGAGGAAGTGGCTCTGGTTATCTGCTTCTGTACCAGGTTGGGAGGGTAGTTGCGGGTTCGCATCCCGCAACTACCCTCCCAACCTGGTACAGAAGCAGATAACCAGAGCCACTTCCTCATCCCCTCAAACCCAGAACCTCTCACAGAAGAACCCCAAAAGTGCCCCACCTGTAACAGAATACTTCCCAGGACTGGATCAGACCTTGAATGTGGCTCTCCAGCAGGGATACGACTTCCTAAAATCCTGCCCCGAAATGAGATCCATCCTTCATGAAATCCTCCCCACTCCACCAAGAGTGTCTTTCCGCCGTCCACCTAACCTTCGTAACCTCTTGGTTCATCCCTATGAAATCCCCAAACCACCTCCCCTACCCTCTGGCTCCTACCCTTGCAACCGCCCCCGGTGTAAAACCTGTCCTATGCACCCTCCCCCCACCACCTACTCCAGTCCTGTAACCCGGAAGGTGTACACAATCAAAGGGAGAGCCACATGTGAAAGCACCCACGTGATTTACCAACTGACCTGCCTGCACTGTGATGCTTTCTATGTGGGAATGACCAGCAACAAACTGTCCATTCGCATGAATGGACACAGGCAGACAGTGTTTGTTGGTAATGAGGATCACCCTGTGGCTAAACATGCCTTGATGCACGGCCAGCACATCTTGGCACAGTGTTACACCGTCCGAGTTATCTGGATACTTCCCACCAACACCAACCTATCCGAACTCCGGAGATGGGAACTCGCCCTTCAGTATATCCTCTCTTCTCGATATCCGCCAGGCCTCAACCTCCGCTAATTTCAAGTTGCCGCCGCTCATACCTCACCTGTCTTTCAACAACTTCTTTGCCTCTGTACTTCCGCCTCGACTGACATCTCTGCCCTTAACTCTTTGCCTTTAAATATGTCTGCTTGTGTCTGTGTATGTGCGGATGGATATGTGTGTGTGTGTGTGTGCGTGCGAGTGTACACCTGTCCTTTTTTTCCCCTAAGGGAAGTCTTTCCGCTCCCGGGATTGGAATGACTCCTTACCCTCTCCCTTAAAACCCACACCCTTTCATTTTTCCCTCTCCTTCCTTCCTTCCTGACGAAGCAACTGCCAGTTGCAAAAGCTTGTAATTCTGTGTGTGTGTGTTTGTGTGTTTTGTTCATGTGCCTGTCTGCCGGCGCTTTCCCGCTTGGTAAGTCTTGGAATCTTTATTTTTAATATATGTCAACTTAACCAAATATACTACCACTCAAATTTACCATTACTGATGTATGCAATCAACATGTTGCAAACTACCTCCCTTCGCTAGTTATTTTTTAATCCTACAAGCCCATTGATTCACTATATTTAAATAAAATTGCATATTGTCCACATACACATACATGCTTGATGCCAGGCTGCATTGGGGAGTTTCTCTGCCCGGGGACTGGGTGTTTGTGTTGTCCTTATCATTTCATCATCATTCGTGACAGTGGCTAGATTGGACTGTGTAAGAATTGGGACTTCATATGGGCGCTGATAACTGCGCAGTTAAGCACCCCACAAACCAAACATCATCATCACATACATCCTTAACACATTAAACAAAGAAAATATGATTATAATGAGTAAATAGAAATTAATTTGGCCTCTTTAAATGACATGTCCCCATGAGCTCTTTCCACTAGTGCTTGTAGAATTTATGTAAGTGACACCACATTTGAATGGCAAGAATCTTTATTGATGCCATAAATAATCAGTGACAGAAAGAGACGTACGTAAAGTGGACAAGACTAGTTAGGAATGTCTTTGAGCAACTAGACATTGACCTCAATGACTTTCAAAGCTTAGATCACTACAAAAGATGTACAAGAACATCATATGCTCTCCAGTCACCAACAAGGATAAAAAGTCAATTTGGAACTGGAGGGAAATAACCTCAGGACAAAAAAATATCCATAGTACCTAGATGGATGAAAGCTTCCCATCATATACCTCTTATGTTCCATACTGTATTTTACTCCACTAGAGGCCCTTACATTAATAGTAACAGTATTTCTGAATGGGTCTCTTTAGTAAGATATTGTTTCCAAAATTAACACATACGAAATAAGCTGCCTTTCTCGACATAAATAGAGACATGTTCAGATCCAGTTTTAAATGATTGTTCCTACTCCTTTTTGCTGCAGATATGTAGTTCCTTAACATTGATGTGAGTGATGTAAAACAAGAATCAGAAGAGGAAATCAAAGAAATTATTGATACATATAAATTAATACTGAGATGAGTGATAAGCTTCAGCTACAAATCCAGCTCTTTATAAAACTGGAACTTTTGTTCTTATAACATTTTGCATTAAAAATTCAAAGTTCATTTGCAATAATTTGAACTTTTATCCACATTAATTATAACTACTTCCAAAAACCAAAATATGTATTAAAATAATTAAGGAGTTCAATGAAATATTTATGAATAGGAAGACACCAAAGCACTACTTACTTGTTGTTTTGTATTTATTACAAATTTTGAATTCTATCCGTAGTATGTACAAACTTCCTGATACTCTTGCCCCACTGCCCTTCTTTACCCTCTTTTTAAAACCAACAACTTTTGTGAAATTAAAAGTGATGAAGGTGCAGTTGCTTCTTTCATTTGGTAGTGTGTAATTGCTGTAATTAGTTTTTGTAATGAATAATTTCTTTGTTATGGGTACTGAAAGTAATTGTGCTACTAATGACTATGCTGTTAAAATGCCCCTAAATCAGACTAATTTTGCAAGTTTGTGGACAAATAAAAATTCTGACAATAACTTATATTTCAAAATATGCAGCAGAACCTCGCATTTAAAGAAAACAGTAAATTATTTAGAGTAAGTGGCTGTTTTCCTGTGTACATTACATGTAAAACAGCTTGTAAATAGTTCCTCCCCACCCAATAGAATGCTGGAATGACTCACTTTTGTAACTAGTCATCATGTTCTCTCTTATTTTTCAAAGAAGATAACTTGTATTGAATGATAGAGAACAAAGCATTTTTCCCACATTTGTCTGTGAATGTACTACAAAATCCAACAAAACTCAGTATGTCTGGGAAAACACATGTAATGTAAAGTGTTTTTTTTTTAAGTTTAATGACTATTAAGATAATTATATGTTTGTTGACTGAATGAATAAGAGTATTAGAAATCTGTTGTAAATGATAAGTTTATGTAGTTATGCTTAACTTAATTTTATCCACAAAATATTCACTGTATTTTTATAGAGTTAGAGTATTTTGGAAATAAATATTAGCAAAATTATTTATGTGAAATATTATTTATTTTATGTTCTAAAAGCTGATTATTTTTATAAATGTCTTACTGTAACCTTTAAGTGGCATCTTAATAAACTTTCATTTGAAAGTTAACTATTTGAAATTTATGCTTAGTTTGGTTTTTGTGCTATATCCTTTTAAGAAAACCTTTCATGTATCATATGTGAATCACAGAAATGTTAGTCAGTGGTGCTGTCTGGTTAACTTAAATAATAGGTCTTTGTCTTATTTAGTTTGTCTTAAGCTAATTTTTCTGTGTTGGAATGCTAGATTGAGCGTAGGTGTATGAGTTACATCTGGGCTATAACTCAGTTGCTTACTGTGACTTCTTTTGCACTGCAAATAGTACATTACATTGATCATCCATTCAATGTGTTTCATTTAGTGTAACAGGATGGGAAAACAACACTGCATAGTAAGTACAGACTCTGATAAAGAAGATATTCAAAATAAACCACTGCATTGTGATCAGATCCACATGTATCTTACAGAATCAAAATAAATCAGATACATGTTAATGGACATTAATATGGAGTGTATTCACTCTTTGCCTTCATAACAGCTTGAATTTTGCTGAGAATACTTCACTGAGGTGTCTGAATTTCTGTGGAGGAATGGCAGCTCATTCTTCCATAAGAGCCGAAACCAGGGAATGTACCGACATTGGACATTAAGCCTGAAGTGAAGTCTACATTTCTAACTTATCTAAAAGCTGTTCCATTGGGTTCAGGTCTCAACTCTGGGCCATCCAGTCCATTTCAAGAATGTTATTGCCAGCTATGGCCCGACAGATGCTGCTTTATGACAGGGTGCATTGCCATTGTCGTGTCTGAACTGTTCCTCTGTTGTACACAGTACTCAACACTGTAAAATGTGTTCATATCTTTCTGTATTTAGTTATTTGTTAAGTGTAACAACAAGGGGACCACATCCTAACCATGAAAAACATGCCCCCCCCCCCCAATCCCACTATAACCTTACGTCCTCCGTACTTCACTGTTGGCACTACACAATGGCAGTTAGCATTTTCCAAGCATTTGCTACACCCAAACTCTTCCATCAGATCGCCACAGGGTATAATGTGATTCATCACTTGTTTCTAGATCCACTTGTAATGATTTTCCATTGATGATTATAATTGATTTATATACTTTTCTTGTCTGCTGAGTAGCACTGGTCCCAAAATATACATTTATGCTGCAAGGATTTCTACTGATAAATTATGAACAGCCAGTTTAAGTGGAACTCACAATTTATTCACATTTATCAACTTTTCCTCTTACAAACACTTCAGAATACACATTTGCTGCTATACTGTTTGGCATAAATTAACTATATAAAATTGTGCTTGGTACCTAGTTGTTTAAAACTTAGCTTAGCTTGATCATAGTCAGAGAATAATAATTATTGATATGCTTGAAGATTAGTCTACTTGCAGTGAATATTACTGTTTGTCATGCTGCTAACAAGGATTTCCTAATCAAGGTAGATCATCAGTAAAACTTGTTGATTATTTTTTTGTATTGCTGCTAACAAGAGTTTTCCGATTTAGCTAGATCATTTGTAGCAATGATTGACAATATATATTTTTAATTTTGTTCTATATTCTCAACAAATATCAGTTATTTGCATGATGTTTTTTGATAGCAAGCTAAAGACATTTTCTCCAGAACACAGAAAGTCAGTCAGACCCCAAGACAAGGAAGCAAAATCAAAAAATAATTTAATTTTTATGTATATTTTAGTGTAAATCATAATTAGTTTAAAATAGAAAAGAAAAGTATAAGCTTCAATTCACCATCAACGGTGAGGTCATTAGAGACAGAACACATTGGGAACGGAAATCAGCCATGTTCTTGTGCAATGAGTCTTCTGGGTGATTCAGGGAAACCACAGAAGGTTCAAATCTGAATTGCCATATGGGTTATTGTTGGTCCTCTTGAATGCGAATCCAATCTTTCATCACTGCACCATTTCATCCAGTCATTCAAAACTGTTTTTGTTTTTTACTATCACAGATAACATTAAAAGGTAAGTTTGCTGGAATACGGATGCAAGAATGACAAGATCTCTAAAAAGCCCTCTCCAAATACACAGTTATCTGCTTTAACAGTTTCCTTGTGTTTTCTGTCAATTCATTAACGTCTTTTTTAAACATAAGCTAATCGAAAGACAAATGGCTCAGTTTATCAGATTTTGGACTTCGATATCACCCAGTGCGTCTTGAGACAAGAGTACTAATTAAATTTGTGTACTTTCATTCCCAGTTTTCTTGTGTAACTAACTTCTGGGGTATTGTAGATAAGAAAAATATTTATACATCACAAATTTTAGAAAAATGGAAGGAAGATAGGGATTTAACCCCCTGTTAACAATGAGGACATTAGAGAACACATTCGGTAAGAAGTTAGCAAAAGAATATTGTATGAAGGAGAAACCTGCCCATTTAGTATCGACCTCTTCAAAGACCTTAGGATTCTCTCACTCACATTCTAGTGTAGTGGCATCTTATGGGAGTTTGTGGCTAATAATAAAATCAGTTTCAGGCAAACTGCAATTTACGCGACTAAAATACATGTCAAAAAATGATTTTCTGTAGACTTAACGACCTTGGCTAAGATTCAAAGCAGGGTTCTAAATCTACTAGTCTTTTAGTAAGCACCAGTACAGAAAAGGGAAAAAATGGGAGGGAGGCCTCTGGGGACTCAAAAGGAGATTCAAAAATGTGCCTGTATGCAAAAAATTCACACTATGTAAACAATTATCCTCACATGCATAGCTAGGTTGGAGCAGTTAATCTGGGACACCCAAGGACAAGGCAGATCTTGTGATGCAAATGAAAGAAAAGAAAAAGAATTAAAATGGAAAGGAAGAGTGAAAAATGTAACATCAAACATACCTCAGTTTATGTTAAAAATGTCCATAACTAGTTGGGTGGCATATAGCTGTGTTCTTGAAAAAGTACTTTGAATGTGAGTGAAATGGATTGCGGTCAATTGAAACTGAGTTAATAGCTCACCGAAAACTGACAGCTATATGGTGAACTTCAGCAATTCTCCAGCTTGGTGTTTTTATCTCTACTCACTGTATATAACATCAACAAAACTTCTGTAAATATATTTTCCATTGTGTGTATAATTTTTCTAGATTCACTATCATTTGTTGAGAATACAAATACACTTGGTCACATTGTTTTGCTATTCCTGCTACTGATGTATTCTCTATTCATGTGGAGCAGTTCTGTAACTATTTGGGGGGAGGTGTCTGGAACAGAATCATTACACCATTGTAAAACTGCTAACTAGCCTAGGCATTATGTTGAGTTACAAAAGGAATAAGAAAGTGTTCCCATGGGGAACAGTTAATGAATTATTCGTTTTTGCTTTCAGGAGGAGGGGGGGGGGGGGGTCAGGAATTACCAACCACTAATGCACAGTTCACAATCTAACAATGAAAAATTAAAACTAATACATGAGGTAATGGAGGCATTATGAAAATATTCATGAGGAGAATACGTATGATAGTCTTAAATGATTAGAATGCCATTATAGAATATAGTAGAAGAATTATTGGAGAAGGTGGACCGAAAAAAAGTCAAGAGAAAGGCATCGGGTATTCTACAACTAATTTCAGCTTGCGCCAAATGTCATTGCCAAAAATCATGAGAAGACAGAACAAATATCAACTGGATGTCATCACACTTCAAAACCAAATACTAAATTTTATTTGTTTGTTTAGTGTTCCATAGCTCCAAGTAGTGAGTGAATCGCAAGGATATGGAATGTGTCAAATTGTGCAGAGGTCAAATATAGCTCACATATATGAAGATATATCATACACAGGAGATAATGTAAATAAGGAATCAACTAAAGAACATGTATGCAATTACAGTAAAAATTCTTCTCACTGTGGAAGGACGAATAATATACATACAGGAAGCAAAGATATGCTAAGTATTAATCAATAAAAAAAACAAATTTTCATGGTCTATGATAGTGCCCAAAATTATGTGTGTGTGGTAAAAGTTCAAACAATGTGTACTTAACACAGCAAAAAAGGTGAAAAATATGATACAGACATTGTAGTTTACACTGTTTTCAAGCAGTGCATCACAGTCATTTTAAATATAGAATTCCTGACATAAAATTAATTAAAACTAGTTCTGAAACAATTGTAAGTTTGACAGTGATTAGAAATTCATCAACTATATAAAAAAGATTTCTCTACTAGGTATTCTTTCAGAGTTAGTTTGAATTTGGGAAACTGTTTATGAAAACATTTAGTATATGGTGCGAGTACATTATACAGCTTAATGCTGGGGTAGTAAAGTCTCTTATGAACCAGATTAAGAGTATTTTAATTCAATCCACAGACTGTTTTAGGTTCTTGTGTTGTTGTCATACTTGTTGTTGGCTTTGAAGAGAGAAAATTTATTACAGACAAAACTCAGCAAGCAAAAAATATACTGTGAGATGGTCATGAAAGTCCTCCCAATCTTTTAATTTAGGTACCTGCAAGATGCCAGTGATGGAGGCTACTCATTATTCTCCTGAGAGGCTGCCTCTCCCAAAATCTATTGTATGACATTAAAGACTGAAAGTAGTCAAAATAGGAAGCCTTCATGATATTTGCCTAAGGCACTTAAGCAAGAACCTTTAGCTGAAATGTTTCTGAGCTAAGTCAAAAAGATGAAGCAAGTGACCAGTTATATTTATTTGTTGCTTATACAAACATCCAGGAGTTTTGTATCCTCAACTTTCTGTTTATTTCTTTGTGATGTATGGAACCTCATATAATGAGTGGGTTTTATATGTACTGAGTGAACGACAATTTTGAGAAAACCAGTTCAAAATTCCAGTGAAAAATTTTACTTGTAGTTTGTTCAAGATTGTTATCTGACAGTTAATCAATGAGAATTGTAGTATCAGGACAAAATGGCAGACCATGAAAAAAGAAGTAGCAACGGACCTAAAACAGAGCCTTGTGGCCCACTGTAAATTACACTGGCCCACTCAGATGAGTCAGGTTTTCCAGATGAGCCATTCAGCATTACAGTCTGCTTTGATCCTTTAGATATGACTGAAGCCATGAACTGACAGTACCACCTAAACCATAATGTTCTGCCTTTTTCAAAACAGTTTAATAGTTTACACAATCAAAGGCATTCAAGACACCACAAAAGACACCTACTGAAGAACCTTTTTAGTTAATGGCTTCCACAATTTGACTGTTCAATAGCATGAGTTGTACTTATCATTCAACGCATTGTCAGTCTACCAAAATTTATCTACATTCATCATATTCTTTAGATCCTGTCAAGAAGGAGACCCTTCAGGGATATGGAAGGAGTCAATGTATACATCATGATACCTGTTATGAGTTGTGAGTTCAGAAAGAAACATAAGTGCATAATCTATCCTTCCAAAAACAGTGTCATTACTCTACACTGGTCAAGTGACTAATCAATATTTTGCCTGTAGGTATTGGCAACAGTATTAAGGATATCTATAGGGTTTTATTGTGAACAGCTTTCTGTAAAAGAGATGTTGCTTCATCCACAGATTCCATAAAGCCTTCCTTCTCAACTGGAGTCAAAAAATAATTTTTCAACATTTCTGCAACCATTTCAGTTTTCTTTACAATATTTCTAACTTGTTTTATTTCTATGTATGTCACATTACCTGGGTTTTTTTCCTGCCAATTTTCCTCTTTATCACATTCCACGTGGTTTTCGTTTTGTTTTCTGAAACCTCAATTTCAGATTTTATGTATGTAGTCTTATATTCATTTATTACCTTCTCCAGGGTGCTACAGTGAAGTTTGTATTAGTGATGTTCTTTGCGTCATTACAATTTTTGAAAGAACTATCTTTGGCCTGCAGGGTGTGTGTATTCCTTCAATGGGTCTTTTTTTGCTGTCAGTACCTGTTAAGCATACCGCTGAAAATAAGAACAACAACAAAGGAGAATAAAAGCGATGTCGTAGTATGAAATTCGAAGGAATAAAGAATGATAAGAGTGGGTTTTTTTAATTATTTTTCGATAGGCCCAAGGCAACTACTGTTTGCACCAAGTCTAAGTGTAATTTCTGTAACTTCTTTATCAGCTATCTGCGCCAGATCATGGAAATAGTAGCAGCCGTGCAGGGCTCAGCATTTTTTCTTTGTGTTACGTGGATAGGAAAATTTCGTAGCCACACAACGCGCTCGTAAACATTACACAGTTTTTTAGGTACTCTGAAATTCTTGTGCATATTGTACTGAAAAGTAATATGCCGTTACTCAACTACTTGTTTTCTGCGCTGGCGCGACATATGACTAGGCTTCGTCAATTCCATTTTCCAAGCACGTCTTTGATCCAATACATTTTTCATTAACAACGAACCTGGCAGGCAATTAATATTCCTTCGCTGTAGGTCAGCATCTGCACCGAAAATGTGCGAAATTACTCGAAGGCTGGGTATTCTGTCGGTGGTGGGGATCGTGCCAGAGGGAGAGTGGAGTATTTTGGTTACTTGTGTGGATGACATTTTCCGGAATCCCAGGAATCGGAAGCAGCAGGGCGCCTCCAGCGTCGTGGAGCCAGTACGAGTCGAAGCGCGGAGCAGTTCAAACGCCCAGTCGATTCAGCTCGCCACGAGGAGCAAATCGCAGGCGCGAGCTCACATTGCTCGCGGCGGATAGGCGGTGGGTGTGTCGCTACGCCGGTTGTGCTGTCAGCTGTGGCTGCTTCGCTGACGAAGACGCTTTAAAAAATGGAGGACGCGGGAGTGACTTGTGGCGAGGGTCCCCGCGACTATCAGCTGCCGTTTGACGTTGACGGCGACGGCGACAGCTGTGCGAGCCAGCCCCTCGGTGATAGAAACGGTGAGTTTTTCAGTCATGCCGCCTCCTAACCTAAGCCTGTCGGAAGCGTATCGATCAATGCAGCTCCGTGACGTTTAAACGCACTCTTGTTGACAATTCTGTGACAGCACTATGCGGGAGAAAACATGTGCACTTTGCTTTGGATGTAAATTACTGATAATACAACGTACTAACGGACGTTAATTATTTCAGTATACGTGTTAGTTTCTGCTATCACTTCTGTAGCTACTCTCTGACAACTTTTTGTGCCTATCATTGTCAACATACACTGCTGTGCCGTGTATGTCAATGAAAATATTACACGAATGATTTTATAATATTTTAGGTTAAAGTCGTGTTATGTACGTTCATTCGAAAACTGAAAAAAAAATCTCCGTCTTTATACGAATGAACAGGTGTAGTCCTTTTATTAATGAACATATAAATAAAACACGTGGTTTCCGTAAAATGATTATAGTATTAACACGTTTGCGGAAAAGAACTTGGCTCAACTTAATATTACAGTACCACATATAGAATAAAACAAGCAACAAGAGCGGCCTGTATTCGTATCACTAACAGGAATGCCATTAATTTTCAAACTAACAGGACTTTTTTATGTAATATGTGTACTGTTTAAATTGCCATATAACTCATATGGTTACAAGACTGGCAGAGTGGAACTACTGATGGCTTAGCAGTAATTTACCGGCGGCTAT
Source organism: Schistocerca gregaria (assembly GCF_023897955.1). Taxonomy (NCBI): domain Eukaryota; kingdom Metazoa; phylum Arthropoda; class Insecta; order Orthoptera; family Acrididae; genus Schistocerca; species Schistocerca gregaria. The sequence continues at coordinate 644,831,220 of NC_064920.1, forward strand.
TTACAAGCTGTGAAAGTTAGCCATTATGCATGCACATGCAATGAAAAGAAGCATGCGGATAATAGAGTTTTTGACAATACAAAAATGTGCGCAGGATTCTATTCAAGTCGCAAGTTTTTTTCCATTGATACTGTAGACGAACTGTCGACGTTAACACATCTCTGACTGTACGCTTGCGTTGTCAGGTTTCCGCTGTCTGTGTTGTTGACACGTGCTATCCGGTATGAGTTACTTGTTTATTCAGAAACAGTCCCCAGTTTTTCGTTGCCAAGTAAACGACAGTGTTATCTCACGTGGCCTCATGACGAAATTCTTTAAGCTACTGTACGTCAGTTTTATTACACGACAAAATATCAAAAATATTTCATAATATGCACTGTAAGTAACGAATGGTTACATCTATCCTGAAGTTCTCACGTCGTTTATACTTGCAAATTCGTCTCGATTGTGTGCTGTGGACCTGTTAAGCACATTTACACAGAATGTCACACTATATCCCACCCATGATATCGCTTCAAATGAATAACAAAACATATGGCAAATCTTCATTGGGCAGACAGCATCCCAATTTTAATACCTTAGGCGTACATAGGCCTTCATGTCACTGTAACCGCACGAAAGCTCTGTTGGCGTAGATGGAGGCGACCATTTAGTTCTTAACTACGCTTCTTTTGTACAGTTCATCAAATATGCCATCTAGGTACATCCAAGGATAATATTGGCCACCCACACGGGTATGACATTGCCGGGGCACACAGGTAATCTGTATTCGCGTGTAATACTAAAGAAACAAAAAATTTAGTTACTGGCCGTCGCAGAAGTGCTCGATGTTTGCCGAGCCCGTATTAACCCTAATGTGGATATGAACGAAAGCGTATATTCAGGAGTGGATAATGTACAGTAATGACTTGATTTGTATTCTAAACGTGTTGAATCTATGAAGTTAATGGGCGTAAACTGTAGCACGGTTTCAGTTTTTATTCATTTAAGTGTTTACTTATTTCATTATAGTCATTCACCTCTAATTTAAACGCTGGCTTATGTCCATTCATACTCAAGATTGTAACTGTCAACTGTCTTTTTTTCTCATACATCTACCTCAAATGATACAAAAAATACCATAATATCGAACAAAATTCTGCTTCCTATCACGATAACTTCATCTGCTATTGATGAAGACGACACCTACTGCCTTGTCTGATAACAATATACCACTACTATTGTCCTACAACGTTTCTCTAGGGTCTGCCAGTAGTTGGCACTGTAACTAATTGAAATAGATTGTGAATAGTAACGAAACAAGAGTGTTTTTTGTCTGCCACATTCCACAATGCACTCAGTAGCTTGTCTGTCAGTTCCGTGAGAGCTGCGATGGAATTTGCCATCTGCGTTGTCTGCCGGCTCCCTGGTATATAGCAACGTTTCGAAGGACAATCGTCGCCGGCGAGGAGCGCAGTCACGTCCGCCCCGTTCTTTAATGGCGAAACACTGGCTACAACTGCTCTTCCACCCTACGAGTTACAATCGCCGTGTATGCAGCCGGTTGCTGTACACATGCCACAATTGTTGACCTCAGCTGTCTTCCCCGCGTTGCATCTCGATCTTCCGTCGCGACCACCCGTAGTACAGCGGACAACGATTAAGGGCTAAGTGACGCGCTCATGATTATCTTCCTTCAGCCAATACATTGTCGTTCTTTTCGTGTCTGGAGATCTAGTGGGCATGTTCCAGTTATTAACTGCAACGCCTCAATTGACCCAGCACCAAAACCTCCCGTCAATCAAAGAAGTATTCCTCGCTGGACCCTGTGAAATTCTCAAACTGGTTTTACAAACAAGAGGTCTGTTCGCCCAAGCACTCGCACAATATATTGTAGATACCCCGTGGTCGCAGTTTAGATAGTGTTATGGTTCTTTCTTATTGTTTCCATTGGTAATTTGTAATCGAATCTGGCTAGACTAGTAATATTATTCAATATGTCCCTACCTCTCTTGCTCGTTCCTTTATAATACGCGCACTATAATTCTGTCACTCGTCCAAAAAGACACCAAGGTATGCGGTGATGGACTTCCTCTTTAAGGCGCATGATCGATCCTCTGGAAAAGTTTCCTTTTATAAGATATACGTGGTCTTTTTCAGCGCAACAGACATTTAACTCCTTGGCATCACTGAAACAATTCTTGAAGTATTTCTACATTCTTACTCCAGGTTACTTGTGGCGCTTTCTGTCACAAGGATCGTGTCCTCGGCATTAGCCACTGCTATTAGGACCGCTTCGGTGTGTTGCAGCCTTCCGAATACCGGATCGAGTACCAAATCCTGCAACACACAGCCGATTATGGATCCCTAAGAGCAGCCTTCAGAAATTTCTTTTGTAAGGGTATCTCCTGAGTACGGTACAGTTGCTTCTCTGTTTTGACAACAGTTCTTTAAAAAAATGTATAACGCTTGTGAGCAGTAAGTCATTCAGGCAGTCAAAAAGTACTGATTGCCGTTAAGTGATCAAACGCTCCAGCTACAAAACATTTACGGAAAGCGTTTTTTGCAACCCTTGTGGCCTTATTTACAGAGTCTTCTATTGATTTCCCACTTCTGAACCCATATTGTTGGGAGTTCTTCCAGGAAGTCTTTTCTCGTATACGCTGCTACACAGCGGTTTCTCCAGCACTTTGCCGAAGGTATCGGGAAGGCAAATTGATTTGCAGGTTTCTGGAGCCAGGGGGTATTTGCTTCAACCTTTTTCGACATAATTACGTTTGCTTTCTTCCAGATATCTGGTATTATTCTCCACAATAAACGTGCTGTGTAGAGTTGGCACAAATATAAACTAATTAAATATGAAGGATATGTAGAACTTCAGCAGGGATGCCGTCAGGATCTGGTGATTTACTGCTTTTCGGGCTTAGCACGTATATCCTCACCACCTCTTTTTGAAAATCGAAAAGCTATTCCGTCTCCACTTTGTTTATTTACTTTTGTTCCGCAGTTCTGGGGGTTCATCAGATTCGTCCTCCGCGGTGTCTTCTGGAAAGTGTGTCCATCAGTAACAGTGCATATTGCCGGCAGTTTTCTATCATGCTGCCATGTGCTCTTTGAGAATTGATTATATTGTCAGAGATTTTATATTTTGACAGACGATTTTATTCGGCGTACCCAATGAGTCAAGATGTAGATTCTGTGCCACGAATCGGTTCCAGCTCTCCGCGCTTGCCTGTCGCAGGCGGTCTTTAAATTGTTGCTTAACATTCGTGTATCTGCCCAAGCTGCGACGTCTTTCTTCCGCAGTGTGGCCTTTCTGGTAGAATCTTCTTGCCCTTCCGAGTTCTGTTCTACCTTCCGAAATCCCTCGTTCCATGGTACTTGTGCACTCCAGCCCGTTGATCTTATGTCTGGTATTGCACCGTTAGGGCCTCTTGTGTTGCAATGACGAGTCCGTGAGGTCTGGAAAGCGGAGAATGCTCCACAGATGGTTCCATTTTGCTTTCCTTACGTTGTATCGCGTCTTTAAAGTGTTTAATGCTTCATCTCTTAAGTTCATTTCTACAGCAGACAACAGTGAAGATTATAAGTGTGGTCACTCGTGGTGAGATCTCTCTCAAGTTTACAGGTTCTGGTAATCTTGTCTGCAGGTTCGTTAACTACTGGGACGCCAGTATTGGGCTGGGCACAAGCTCTCCCTTCGCGCGCGCTCCAGGATTTCCACTTTGGTTTGCCACTTCCACAAGCAATTACATTACCGCTTCCTTGTAGTACTGCGCCTCTTCCATCCTGCACTGAACTAAACCATAAAAGTGACTTCGCCTTTGCTTACATGGTCAAGATTAGTGGCTTCCTCTGGTCAAGGTGACTGAAGTCTTTAAATTGCTCAATGTACCTATCTGTGGCGTCGCTGAACTGTAAATGCATTAAGAAAAAATCAAACTTCCCGTGTCTGTCAGAACCGCCACACAAGTCAGGAGTTCATTACAGCAGTGTTTTTTTAGCTGAGGTGTTTTTATTAAAAATGGCAGTGGTTGTCATCCGTTTTTCACCGTGTGCGATGAGCTGATCTGAGACTAGAATTCTAGGGATATTTTCACCTTCATTGCACGGGCTCTGCAAACACAGATTGTCGAACTTAATGTCCTCAGATATTTTGCGAATTTCATGCATGACGTCCTGATTTCTGATAAAATTTAGCCGGTCAGTTTTTAAACACCTTGTGTCCATGTAAGGGTAATATATTACGTGAATGTCTTAATCACCGCCGTTGCCGAAGGTCGAATGGTGTTCTACGATGCGATGTAACAAACTTCTTGCACAGATCCTCAGTATCATACGTTATATTTCTTCTGTGAAAAACTATAAGCAGTAAGTGCTCCAAAAGTTGAGGGTACGTAGGTAGGTTTTTCAGCCCCAGTTGAATATATGTCACGGTATAAGGTGGAGGAAACGTTATAGATTTTCCTTTTGGGTGTTTGGTTCTTGTATACATTCTCGGCACTGTTAGCAGATTCGATGCCTCCTCTAGTGTGGCAAAGCAGATCGCGTCTTTACATCCTTCGTAGATTTGCTGTCGGTTTATATTTTGTCCGTGGTATGTTTTCCTCCTGTTACTTAGTAGGTTGACATTTGTTCTTTTAGTGCGCCTTTTCCCTCAGTTAAAGTTGTACAGTCCTTTCTATCTCTTCTCGATGTTCGTGTTAGTAATTCTTTACAGTGCTGGCACACTGGACATATTTTCTGTAGAACTTGGTATTTCGTTTTAGGGTAGTTCTCATAGTAGAAGTAGCGCAATCCAGAAGCTTCCAGAGCGCTTGGAGCAAAACCGTTTACATACGATACACTGGTACTAATGATCAAGACTACCTCAAGCGATCAAGATTACTCTCGAACGTGTATGTGAAATAGACTGTTAGGGTGGACAAAAGTGCATTAACTTGGGCATTGCGCCGGCCGCGGTGGTCGTGCGGTTATAGGCGCTGCCGTCCGGGACCGCAGGACTGCTAGGGTCGCAGGTTTGAATCCTGCCTCGGGCATGGATGTGTGTGATGTCCTTAGGTTAGTTAGGTTTAAGTATTTCTAAGTTCTAGGGGACTGATGACCTAAGATGTTAAGTCCCATAGTGCTCAGAGCCATTTTTTTAACATGGGCAAATATTGAGGATAAGACATGAAGTATTACTAAAGAAGCATTTTCCTCTTACACTGAGGTGGAATTAAACATTAATGGAGAAATTAAGAAATGATGACATAAAACAAATACTGGAAGTAGACTCAACATTGGTACAGTGGATAGAAAGGAACTAGAATAATACGGTCATAAGAGATGCACATATGGTGGCAGAATACCTCAAAAATATGGACACCTCCAGGAAGCTGGATAACAGGTAGACACCTAAGGAGGACTGGAATTCCAGGATTTTTCAGGACCTGCAAGAATGATAGCTTACAAGATACTTGGATGGGTAATGAGGGATTGAGATAAGGCTGTGGTGGACAGCATAGGATGCGGGACAAATCTTCCACTCCGCCTGGTGTTGGAACTGAAGACAGGATGCAGAAATATTAAATACTGTATTTAAAAACTTACAGATGAGGATATTAACGAACAAGTGTTTGGCTTCCACCCAGGCCCACAAATGATATTCACTGAGGCAACAAAAGCCATGGGATACCTCCTAATATCGTGTCGGACCCCTTTTTTCGAGTGTAGTGCAGCAGCTCGATGTGACATAGACTCAACAAGTCGTTAGAAGTGCCCCCGCAGAAATTTTGACCCATGCTGTCACCTTAGCCATCCATAATTGCTAAAGTGTTGCCGGTAAAGGATTTTGTACATGAACTGACCTCACTATTATGTCCCATAAATGTTCGATGGGATTCATGTCCAGCGATCGGGGTGGCCAAATCATTCGCTCGAGTTGTCCAGAATGTTCTTCAAACCAGACGCGAACAATTGCAGTCTGGTGACATGACATCATTGCTTGGAAAACGTGGAGTACATTAATAGCTGCAAATGGTCGCCGAACACAACCATTTCCAGCGAATGATCGGTTCAGTTGGACCAGAGGACCTAGCCCATTCCATTTCAACATACCCACATCATTATTGACCCACCACCGGCTTGCACAGTGTCTTGTTGATGACTTGGGTCTATGGCTTCGTGGTGTCTGCGTCGCACTCACTCATCTGACCAGGCCACAGGGTCCAACCCATATGGTCACGAGCCCAGGAGACTGCACACGATGTCGTGCTGTGAGCAAAAGGCACTCGCGTTAGTCGGGTTCTGTCATATTAAGGCTACATTTCGCCGCACTGTCCTAACGGATACGTTCCCACAATCTGCGGTTGTGTCATGCAGTGTTGCTTGTCTGTTAGCACCGACAACTCTACTCAAACACCGCTGCTTTCGGTCCTTAAGTGAAGGCCGTTGGCCACTGCGGTGTCCATGGTAAGAGGTAATGTCTGAAATTTGGAGCCGAAATGGTGAACTCATTCAAGCTCGTGATAGCTGAGTGAGTGGAATTGTAGCATGTGTGCGCTCAGAACAAGTAGGGACGTAATACTTAAATTTAAAATAGAATAAATGAACTGTGTCGTACAAAAGAGTTCACATATTACAACTCTTCATTATTATTTGAATATTCTGGAAGGGAATGAATTATAGAAAAGTGTAGGCTCACCCGGTCAAAACTTTAGTTATCGGCGCATGTACCTTGGGAGTGAGTTCGCCCTCTAAAACGGGCGTCTTATAAATCTTTGATGCCTGTTTTTCCAACTAGACAGACTACAGCAAGTAATAATCAACCATAAATCAACAAATAGTCCTGGGGTTGGGTGGAGGGTAGTACAGCCTTCTTAAAGCAAACAGTGCTTTTGGCCCTGACGGAATTGTGCTTCGATTTTACATTAAATACGCTGCAGTGTAATTTCTTCCTTAACTCATACTGAGGATAAACTGTTGAGTGGCAAGTAGTAATGCTTGGCAAGAAGAGAGCGCAGGTCCCTGCTGTTTACTAAATCGGTCGCATAGAATTGCAGGCCAATGTTGCTGAACTGTCGGAGGAACCGAGAGCTAATTCAAACGTCAGACATTATGAAGTTGTCAGAGGAAAACAAGCTTATCTTAAAGAAATCAGAAAGATTTTGTGAAAGACCGCTTGTGTGGAACACGTCTTGCAAAAATAGATGCAGGTGACCAGGCAGATGGTCCTCCTAGACTTCCGGAAGACGTTCAACACTACGACACCGACTACTAAGATACCATTGTAGAAGTTCTTCGCTGATGTGTGACTGGCTTGAGGATTATTTGAGTAATAAACAGCAGTACGCTATACTGAATGGCGAATGTTCTACAGGAACGAAAGCATCATGTGCTCCGAGGAAGCATAAAAAAGACCTTTGATGTTCTTGATATACGTAAATGATTTATAAGACAGGATCAGCAGCACTCTTAAGATTATTCGCTGACGATTCTGTTGTGTGCAAGAACATATTGCCGTTGAACAGTTAAAACGAACAGAACAAAGACGTGGACAAAATTTCCATTGGGCGTAATGAATGGCAGATATCATTAAATATGGGCAAATGGAAGATGATGTCCGTAACAAAGGGATAGACCTAAATAGCATCCGATAACGAGAATAGTGGTGAACATAATGAGCACGTCAGATCGTGTAGGTAAGTATTTAGAGGCAATACTAAGAAGCGATGTAATAAACTCTTATCTTCACTGGGTGGAGATGTTCTTATGTGGGTTGTCTGCAGTTCTGGGAGTTTATGTAACCTGACAAATGAAAGCCGGCCTCATCTGACATGAAGTAAAGCAAGGGATCAAAGTAACCGTTACCAGTTGATGTTAAGAGCTAGTTACAATAATGGACTGTTTTTTTTCTGATCCTCAAAATTTCAACTCTTGCATCATACTCACACGATAGGCTTTTAATTTCACATTTTTAGTGCGATGTATTTGACACAAGAAACAGCTGCGATAACGTTACTGACTTGCGGGGACTTCTCGTCATGTTCATGCGAATTCTGTCCTCACTGTCGGTCGCCTATTCCTCTGCACTTTGTGGACAGATCCTAGAGCCCTCCATTTCTTGTACACATCTTAAATAGCGCTAGTCGTGAGGAGTTTCTATCAGGACACTTGGCTTGAAGCATTTCCTTAGATGCCTTGTTGAAGCCCGTCTTTATGTAACATTCCGCAATATCACTGAAGCGCCAACGAAACTGGTATAGACATGCGTATTCAAATACAGAGCTATGTAATCAGGCAGAATACGGCGCTGCGGTCGGCAACGCCTATATAAGACAAGTGTTTGACGCAGTTGTTAAATCTTGATAACCTGCCATTGTAGCAGCAGTAACCGATCTGAGTGAGTGTGAACGTGGTGTTATAGTTGGCACACTAGCGATGGGACACAGCGTCTCCGACGTAGCGATGAAGTGGGGATTTTCCCATGCGACCATTTCACGGTTGTACCGTGAATATCAGGAATCCGGTAAAACATAAAATCTCCGACATCGCTGCGGCCGTAAAATGATCATGCAAGAACGGGACCAACGACAACTGAAGAGAACCGGGCAACCCTTCCGCAAATTGCTGTATACTACAATGCCAGGCCATCAAGTGTCAGCGCGCGAACCATTCAATGAACAATCATCGATATGGGCTTTCGGAGAAGGCCCTCTCGTGTATCCTTGAATACTGCACGACACAAAGCTTTATGCCTTGCCTGGGCCCGTCAACACCGACATTGGACTGTTGATGACCGGAAATATGTTACCTGGTCAGACGAGTCTCGTTTCAAATTGTATCTAGCGGATGGACGTGTACGGGTGTGGAGACAACCTCATGAATCCATGGACCCCGCATAACAGCAGAGGACTGTTCAAGGTGGTGGAGGTTCTGTAATGGTGTGGAGGGTGTGCAGTTGAAGTGATATGGAACCCCTATTGCGTCTAGATACGACTGAGAGGTGACACGTACTTAAGCATCCTGTCTGATCACTTGCATCCTTTGATGGCTATTGCGCATTCCGACGGACTTGGGCAGTTCCAGCAGGATAATGCGACACCCCACACGTCCAGAATTGCGACAGAGTGGCTCCAGGAACACTCTGCTGACTTTAAACACTTTCGCTGGCCACCCAACTCCCCAGACATGAACATTAATGAGCATATCTGGGATGCCTTGCAATGTGCTGCTCAGAAGAGATCTCCGCCCCCCTCGTATTCTGACGGATTTATGGGCAGCGCTGCAGGATTCATGGCATCAGTTCCTTCCAGCAGTACTTAAGACATTATTCGAGTCCATGCCACGTCGTGTTTGCGGAACTTCTGCGTGTTCGCGGGGGCGCTACACGGTGTTAAGCAGGTGTACCAGTTTCTTTGGGTCTTCATTGTATTATTTTGTAGGAGATATGCTCATCATTGTGACACACAGTCTCAAAATAAAAGCTTTGCAGTTAAGGGTCGCAAGTTTCGAGTCTTACCGAGCGTGAAAAAACAATGTAGTACGTCCGTTTGCGTTGTAGATAGCCATCTTTCTTTGTTTCGTAGTGGACGATAGCCGTATGGCTGTCATAAATTATAATGATCACTGATGACACTGGTCTGGCTTCTATTTTCCTTGTCACACTGTTAAGTGTGCAGAAGCATGAGCGTGCACACGTTTTTAGTACATACTTGCGTAAACAAACTGTTCAGTGTGTCTGGAAAAGTTATAAGGAAAGAAATGTTTCCGTGAATTCTGCAGCTACTGAATATCATTAGAAGTAGTTCCTAAATGTCTTTCTCAGTCCCTAACCCTTTCCTATCCTGAAGAAATGAAACACCTGGGGGTAACATGGTGTAAAGTGGGGGGAAAAGGTTGAGTATAAGTGGTGTTACCGTAGTGCTAACATTTTGTAAAGTTGAAGTGCACATCCGTTCCTTTGGGCAGACGCTCGACCCCACGTGGGCAGCTGCTCTGTCGAGGTCATTGTCTGCTGTGCCGAAAATAATCGGCCTCGTCACGTCCTCGTATCGCACTTTCAGAGGCAGAAATCCCCGTGAGTAGCGCCAAAACCTACCGCACGTTCTTTGTGAAGCGTCGCCTGCCCGTTTTCTAGAAATAGTCTGCGCTCGGCCGTCCAACGGCATCCCGCCTCTGTGGTTGCCAGTTGGCTCTACTAGTGTTCATTCACACCAGAACGCGTATTTCATCAACCGTCGATCGATGTCAGTAGGTTCAACTGTCGCCATTGCCTGAACGTTAAACAGTGTCCAGAATAAGATTAAGCGATACGGTATAAGTAACAACCGCAGGGTTTGGGCACTCACGAATCTTTTCAAGTGATAATAAAAAAAAACAGTACATTCTCAATTATGTTGTACCATAAAACAAAAAAGGTTGGAAAGCAGTGTCTAGATCGAGCCCGAGGGACGGTCGCTTGCAGCAGCACTTAAGTGTGATGGAAGCGCGGCCGTCGAATACCTCGCTGTCAAAAATAAAAAAATTTTACCCGCATATACTTTCGAAAAATTATTAATGAACGGTAACGCCCGCAAAAAGTCGAACATTAGCTCTCTCCATCATATACCTTTGTTCGTCGAATCACTTTCACAGGTCATAGTATTGAAAATTGATTTTGAAATTTCCCAGATCGTCTTTTAGAATGAGCAAAGCGTATTATTTTCCCGAGCCTGGTTATGGCCTAATGCTCATAACGATAAAAGAAGTAAAATTCAGTTTCTACAGATTGTGTAAATCTTCCATCCCACGTAGCATCCTCAAATGAAGTGAGGAACTAGGATCGGCTCTGGGCACTGTGGGACTTAACTTCTGAGGTCACCAGTCCCCTAGAACTTAGAACTACTTAAACCTAAATAACCTAAGGACATCGCACACATCCATGCACGAGGCAGGATTCGAGCCTGCTACCGTAGCGGTCGCGCAGTTCCAGACTGTAGCCCCTAGAACCGCTCGGCCACTCCTGCCTGCCGAGGAACTAGGAAAAAACAATTCTGGTACAATGTATATAGTCTAAAACTGTGGCGTGTGGAATAAAGCTGTGAATGTAGGTACCATTCAGGAAGGATGTTGTGGGAACACTGGCGCAGCGTTTGGTATAGACCGGACCGGTCTGAGAACAGTTGCAGCGTTGTGGTTTTTGACTGAGCATTCATAAAGTAGGATTGTTCCTCATCACTTTCGGTGGCTGAAGAGTCCGTGTCGCAACGCAACCGTCAAAAGGGCGACAGCGGATGCTACATGCTGGTAGGGACGTGTCTAATTCAACTGAAGTAAATATAGCTTCTCATTACAGACGTTTGTCGGTTAAGATCTGTTTCATATGTAGTGACATTAGCAAAATTTTTCTGACGTGGAACCTCTTATTATTTATCCATAATAATAGTTTTCGTCCTGTTCTCATTGGCGAACGTAAGCGATAAAAGTGAGTGCTGTTTATGGGACTTATTATTGAATGTTTAGGTGGCGGTCTACTGCAAAACTGATCACCATCTGCACTCCTTTATTTGACGCAGTCTGTGATCTTTACAGAGGAGCAGGTGTGGTAACTGCGATTTTATCGAACCACTTGTTATCCTGAAAGCATCAGCCTTCAACTGACATCACTGACGAAAGAACGTCTAGTTTGAACTAAGTCGTAAGAAACGCCTCAAAAGACTTATAGTACTTATAACAGCTTCTGTGCAGGTAGTAATCTCACGGAAAGCTCTAAAAATAAATCAGTTCCCTTCTCCACACCATCTTTGAGTAAAATTAATCCTCTGTTTATGTGAAGAATAAATGACACTGATAAATTATGAATATAACACTCGTATTGTACAAAGCCTCAACAAAACCAAAACACAATTAAATAAAATGATTACAAGCAAAGAACACAAACACCACAAAACCTCTCAAACAACACACAGTGCAGTACACACACACACACACACACACACACACACACACACACACACAATTAAGTCATTACATGACCAACATAAAGAATTGGTACACTTTAACATACAAACACAAATGAAAGCACACAATAGCAAGTATACTAGAGAAACAAGGATTAAACATTGCTAACAGAACAAGAAACAGAAGTGACACTCACAAACACTTAACAGACAAGCCAGTCAGATACCAAGGAGCTGCTATATACCAGTTGAATGTCAAGACGGCAAGTTATTGTATCTGGGAATAACAGGCATAAATTTCAAAACTTAGACGCAAAGAACACATAAGAAGATGGAAATATCTTTCATATATACACATCAAAAAAAGTTTTGCGTCAACCCAATTTCCAGAAATCTTGAAGCTAGACATTGACCGTGAATATTGTATCACAGACACAGTTCGTTTCATTGTTCAGAGATGTCACTAAACCCACCCAAAGACGTAGACAGCCATGCATGAGCAGCGCCTATTAGACGGTGGGGGTCAGACAGCCGATCAGTTCGTCATTCCACAAGGAAGGAGGTACATGGCTCGTGTTTTCTGTAGTTCAACCATGCCTAGACGGTCAGTACCGCCGTACGATCGCGTCCGCATTGTTACTTTGTGCCAGAAAGGGCTCTCAACAAGGGAAGTGTCCAGGCACCTCGGAGTTTTGGTCGTGGAGGAGATACAGAGAGACAGGAACTGTCGATAACATGCCTTGCTCGGGCCACCCAAGGGCTACTACTGCAGCGGATGACCGCTACCTACGGATTATGGCTCGGAAGAACCCTAAAAGCAAAGCTACCTTGTCGAATAATGCTTTTCGTGCAGCCACAGGACGTCGTGTTACGAATCAAACTGTGCGCAACAGGTTGCATGATGCACAACTTCACTTCATGGCATGGCGAGGTCCAGTTTTGCAAACCACGGTACCATGAAGCGTGGTTCAGATGGGCCCAACATCATGCCGAATGGACCGCTCAGGATTGGCATTACGTTCTCTTCATCGATGAGTGTCGCACATGCCTTCAACCAGACAACCATCGGAGATGTGTTTGGAGGTAACCCGGTCAGGCTGAACGCCTTAGACACACTGTCCAGCTAGTGCAGCAAGGCATGAGGTTCCCTGCTGTTTTGGGGTGGCATTATGTGGGGCCGACATACGCCGCTAGTGGTCATGGAAGGCGCCGTAACGGCTGTAAGATACGTGAATGCCATCCTCCGACCGATAGTGCAACCATATCGGCAGCATATTGGCGAGGCATTAGTTTCCATGGACGACAATTCACGTCCCCGTCGTGCACATTTTTGTGAATGACTTCCTTCAGGATAACGACATAGCTCGACTGGAGTGGCCAGTATGTTCTCCAGACATGAACCCTATCGAACATGCCTGGGATAGATTGAAAAGAGGTGTTTATGGACATGACCCACCAACCACTCTGAGGGATCTACGCCAAATCGCCGTTGAGGAGTGGGACAATCTGGACCAATAGTGCCTTGATGAACTTGTGAATAGTATGCCACGACGAATACACGAATGTATCAACGCAATAGGACGTGCTACTGGGTATTAGAGGTATCAGTGTGTACAGCAGTCTGGTCCACCACCTCTGAAGGCCTCGCTGTATGGTGGTACAACTTGAAATGTGTGGTTTTCATGAGTGTGGTTTTCATGATCAATAAAAAGGGCGGGAATGATGTTTATGTTGATCTCTATGCAATTTTCTGTACAGGTTCCAGAACTCTCGGAACCGAGGTGATGCAAAATATTTTTTTGATGTTTGTACAAAGAGCTCTTGCAGTGAAGACAAAATGTAAAAACTGACCAAATCAATATAAGCAACCACTCGCTGATCATGTTACCCACAAAAAAGAAACAGATGTAATCCACGACCGGACTAAATGACAATCACTTACAGAATAACTTACTCACACGCACTTAGCAAACAAGCAACTATCAAGCTACATATAGAATCACAATCGGGACTCTGGTGTGGACACATTACATAGGCACCACCTACGGCATCAGCTCAGTCTATCATCTTACTGTCGAAGTCCAGAGAGAACGTTGAATACCTTAAATACGATGGCTGGACACTATAAACACAGATTTAAGATCAAGAAGCTTAAATCCTCAGGAAGCATTAGATCGTAAGAAATGGTGCGCATTGGACCAAAAAGCAGAGGCCGCTTTAACGTGACGGCGCTAATAATAATAATAATAATAATAATAATAATAATAATAATAATAATAATAATAATAATAATAAGCCTCCGGTATGTTCTGCCAGGCGTAAAAGGCGACGAAAAGAACAAACCACTAATCGGGCTAACCCCCCTTTTAGTGTGATTAGTTGGTTAGGACAGAACTAATGAAGCCTCGGACAAGCGCTGTCATGGTTGGGGACGACACTTGAACCCTATACCCGTCCACAATGGTAATGACACTGCTAGCCACACGGAAAATGATTTAAATCCAAATAAAGGTGTTTTGCAGGATATGCTTCCTGCAACCACCCTAGAAGGAAAACGAAGACAAGGGATGAGATGGTCAGATGAAGTTAATCGACACCTCATGTTCTGTTATTACTAAGCAACAAACTAAGGAACCAACACAACTGGATACAGATCACAAGTATTCACAACATTTGTTACGAGATACCCAGAATGAAAATTTTTAACAGAACGACGACTAGCTGATCAGATCCGTGTAATAATAAAAAATAACAGGATATCCCAGTCAGAATTAGAAAACATCAAACAGCAAGTACAACTACTACTGGAACAAAATAATGTGCAATGAGAAGAAGAAGAAGAAGAAGAAGAAGAAGAAAATACAGTAATGGACTCAAAATCCCAGAGCAAACAAAGAAAGAACAACACGCATCAATTAAACAATCAGACGAAAACGAAATCTTAAGACAGCCACCAGAACAAGCACAAATAGAACACGAACTGATACACATGTTAGATAAAGAAGAAAAAATTTCAGCTGACGTATATAGAATACAAAGACACAAATACAGACATTAGACCATTCTTGCATAGACCACCAAATAACCCACAAGTCGAAACAACTAACAACACAATCATACACAACAAAATGAAAATACAACTATGGAAGAGTTAAAACTACTGGTTTATATAGGAGCACTCACTACACTACATATACACACTAGGCAGGGATCAGAACCAACCAACACACAGAAGAAACCCACAAAACCAGCATGGCAACACAGGCTACAGATCAGAATAGAAAAACTGAGAAAGGACATCGGACAAAACACAATTTATAAGAAATGAAATGTCAGACAAAAAACAAAAAAGGTTAGGTAAAATCTCACAACAATAAGCAATAGAGCAATTAGATGAAAAGGAGCAGAAATTACAAGCATTGGCCAAACGACTTAAAAGATACAAAAAATGTGGAAATAGAAGGAAACAAAACCAAACATTAAACACAAACCAAAAGAAATTTTACCAGACAATAGATAACACACACATTAACATAGACAATCCACCAAACATAACACATGGAACACTGCTGGAGCAACATATGGTCAAACCCAGTACAACATAAGACATGCACGGTGGATACAAGCAGAAACAGACACATACAAGATGATACCACAAATGCCTGAAGTGATAATTTTGCAACATGAAGTCACCTGAGCATTTAATTCTACTCACAATTGGAAAGCCCCTGGAAATCATAAAATAGCAAATTTCTGGCTAAAGAAGTTCACCTCAACACATTCACATCTAACTAAATTATTTAATAGTTACATTGCAGATCCATACACAGTCCCTGATACACTTACACAAGGAATAACTTACCCGAAACCTAAAGATCAAGCAGACACAGCAAACCCAGCAAAATATCACCCCATAACATGCCTACCAACAATATACAAAATATTAACTTCAGTCACTACACTGAAATTAAAGACACATACAACACAGAACAAAAGTATAAATGAAGAACAAAAAGGCTGTTGCAAAGGATCACGAGGATGTAAAGAGCAACTGATAATAGATACAGACGTGACATATCAAGCTAAAACCAAACAAAGGTCGCTACACTACGCATACAATGATTACCAAAAAGCTTTTGATAGTGTACCCCACTCATGGTTACTACAGATATTGGAAATATACAAAGTAGATCCTAAATTGATACAGTTCCTAAACATAATAATGAAAAATTGGAAAACCACACTTAATATCCAAATAAATTCAGAAAATATCACATCACAGCCAATACAGATTAAGCGTGGAATATACCAAGGAGACTCATTAAGTCCTTTCTGGTTCTGCCTTGCTCTGAACCCACTATCCAACATGCTAAATAATACAAATTATGGATACAATATTACTGGAACATACCCACACAAAATAACGCATTTGCTATACATGGATGATCTAAAACTACTGACAGCAACAAATCAACAATTCAACCAATTACTAAAGATAACAGAAGTATTCAGCAATGATATAAATATGGCTTTTGGAACAGACAAATGTAAGAAAAATAGCATAGTCAAGGGAAAACACACTAAACAAGAATATTACATATTGGATAACCACAGCGACTGCATAGAAGCGATGGAAAAAAACGGATGCCTATAAATATCTAGGATACAGACAAATAATAGGAATAGGTAATACAATTATTAAAGAACTAAAAGAAAAATGTAGACAAAGACTAACAAAAATGCTTAAAACAGAATTGACAGCAAGAAACAAGACAAAAGCTGTAAATACTTACGCTATACCAATATTGATCTACTCATTTGGAGTAGTGAAATGGAGTAACACAGACCTAGAAGCACTCAATACACTTACACGATCACAATGCCACAAATATAGAATACATCACATACATTCAGCTACAGAAAGATTCACATTAAGCAGAAAGGAAGGAGGAAGGGGATTTATCGACATAAAAAACCTACATTATGGACAGGCAGACAATTTAAGAAAATTCTTTATAGAATGAGCAGAAACTAGCAAAATACACAAAGCAATCACTCATATAAATACATCGGCTACACCATTGCAATTTCATAACCACTTCTACGACCCTTTAGATCACATAACATCAACAGATACAAAGAAAACACTGCATGGCAAGCACCTGTATCACCTAACACAGCCACACATCGATCAAGATGCATCCAGCACATGGCTAAGAAAAGGCAATATATACAGTGAGACGGAAGGAATCATGATTGCAATACAGGATCACTAACAATAAACACCAGATATTACAGCAAGCATATTATTAAAGATCCCAATACCACAACAGATAAATGCAGACTTTGCAAACGACAAATAGGAACAGTAGATCACATCACAAGCGGATGTACAATACTAGCAAATACAGAATACCCCAGAAGACACAACAATGTAGAAAAAATAATACATCAACAGCTTGCCTTACAACATAAACTTATAAAACAACACGTTCCCGCATACAAGTATGCACCACAAAATATACTGGAGAATGATGAATACAAATTATACTGGAACAGAACCATTATAACAGATAAAACAACACCACATAACAAACCTAACATCATACTCACCAATAAAAAGAAGAAATTAACACAACTAATCGAAATATCCAAATCCAATACAACAAATATACAAAAGAAAACAGGAGAAAAAATTGAAAAATACATCCAACTGGCTGAGGAAGTCAAGGATATGTGGCATCAGGATAAAGTTGACATTATACCAATTATACTATCAACCACAGGAGTCATACCACACAATATCCACCAGTACATCAATGCAATACAGCTACATCCAAACTTGTATATACAACTACTGAAATCCGTAATTATTGATACATGTTCAATTACCCGAAAGTTCCTAAATGCGATATAACATATACCGTACAGTTAAAAGGAAGTCACGCTTGATCAAGGTCCGCGTCACTTTCTACTTTTGAGCAGACATAACGTCTGAAATAAGAAAGAAATAATAATAGACAGATACCACAACAGAAACAAAAGACCAATGATAAACACACAGCGTCAGTTGGCAACATACACAGTGAAAAGTAAAAATGTACATATAATACGCAGAAAACCTTGCATTTGGAATATCCAGACCACCACCTAGACACGAGTTCAGGACAACACACATGGAATGGATTAATAACATAAGAAATAGTAAGTAACAGCAAATGGTCGTCTAATTTCACGAAACTTGTGCTGCAAACGTTGTTTCCCTCCTAAAATAAAAGATAAAAATGTAATGTATGTCTGTAACTAGTACACATTGCAGTTACCACATACATAAAAGAAACATTTATTCCAGGCACTGGAGATCTTTCACAAAAAAAAGAAGTGAAACGCATATGGTACAAAACAAGTTGTCTTTCATGTAGTTGCAAAACTCGTTCGTATCAATGAAGATCATGCAACTAAGCAATGACGGAGAACGTATAAAATGATGCACATACATTTTTGTTTTGCATGGAATGAACCTTCGGCAAAGTCATTGTATGTGGCGCTCGGAAGTTCTAATCTATTCTATGATTACAATCTTCGTTGCTTTATTTTCCAGTCAGATAAAGAAGAGTGGTGGTATACGTGGAATTCTTGCATTGATGCCCATAGATATGTACCAGAGATGTACAAATTCTCCTTCGAACTGCCTGCCCGCCCCTATCTCCTCCTTAACCATTAAAGCAGCTCATCCTACCGCAGCGGACACACACAAGTGTATGTGTACTGACGCACAGTGGTTAAAGCAGGCCAACTTTGGTGTTTTTTCGCAAGCTGGCAAGCTTCACGCAACCCATTCAGCCTGGTGCGCCTTTCAACAGGTTGCGCTGCCAATCTGTCGTGACTACATAATAGCCACGTACGAGGTCTGTTCAAAAAATTCCGTAACTTTGCCCGCAAAAATTTTCTAAGCTTAGCTTTTACTTCTTGTGCATAATTTCCTTCGAATTAGTCTCCTCCACAATTGATAAACCGCTCTCAACGCAGTTTCAACTTCCGGAACCAGGCTCAGGACACCTCTTGCGAAGCGCTATCAACGAATTTTCTTGTATCTCTTCTATCGTGGCAAATCTGCGTCCTTTCAGTGGGGTTTTCAGCTTTAAAAATAAAAATAGGTTCGCAGGGGCCCAGTCTGGAGAGTAAGGAGGATGAGGCAGCGTAGTGATTTTGTTTTTTGTGCAATAGTCACACACCAGTAGGAATGAATATGTGCGTGCGTTATCGTGATACAAGAGCCATGAATTGTCCCAGCACATTTCAGGTTGTTTCCTTCTCACATTTTCACGTAGGCGTCGCAATACGTCCAAATAGTACCATCGATTAACAGTTTGTTGCTGTGGCGCGAATTCGTGACGAACTAATCCTTCAAAGGCAAAGGAAACTATCAGCACAGCTTTGACATTTGACCTGACCCGACGACCTTCTTTTGCTTGTGGAGAACGTTTCCCAACCGATCGAGAAGACCGAACCTTGGTCTCAACATCAGAACCATAGACATACGTCTCACCACCAGTTAAGATTTTCTTACGGTACATCTAGTTCTCATTTGCGCGATCCGAAAGCTCTTCACAGATTGCGAGACGGTCTTCCTGGTCTTGACTCATGAGCTGCGGGACGAACTTAGCGGCAACACTGTGCATTCCAAGATGCTGTGTCAGGATTTCATTAAATGATCCAACTGAAATGTTACATTCTTCTGCAGTCTCGCGGGCGATTTGTCTTCGATTTGCACGCACAATTTCGTTGGTGCTACTGAGATGATCGTCGTCGATAGACGTCGAACGGCGTCCTAAAGAAGAGTCATCTTTACGTTCCGTCCGGCCATTTTTAAACCTTGTAACCTTGGTACGGCTTTAGCACTCATCACTGTAGGGTCTCCTACGTAATTTGGTGTGTCTGTAAAGGTTTTCGTGGGGTTTCACGCAAAATTTAATGCAGACACGTTGCTCCTGTAACTTTGCCATCTTGAAATTCTCAAATTGTTCTACTCAACACAGCACTGAATAATAACTAACAGACATACGATAATGAAACCTCCGGCAGCTACAAATTAAACACTGGCATGTACGATGGCGTCAACCGTACTTCGCTCCAACACGCCATTGGCGCAAAATTACGAATGTTCCTGAACTTTTTGAAGAGACCTCGTATATGTATGCGTAGATAGTTTCACTGCACCTCAGCTATCTTAACGGTGGGAGCAGCAACAAACCAAACTTAAAGGAAACTGAGGAGAAATTGAGAACTGAGGAGTATATACCAGTCATGAAAGAGTGCCCAAGTATAGACTGGAAAAAAATTCCGTGTGTTTCTGAGGCAGCCTCAGATCAATCGTTAGGTGTCTCGCAATACAAATTGCGCAAAACTCTCATTCGGGACCCTCGAGTATGTTAGGACTTGTTCGTAAATTTGACAAGCAGTTTCCTCTGTCCATAACTATTTTTATTATATATAAAAAAGGCAAAGACTTAGTGGCAGACAAGTGTGTGAATGTGCCAAGATCTTGAAGCCATTTAACTGTATATAGAATTTCTAAATTTTTGGAGAACATTGATTGAAATAGGGAAATATATAGCTCAGTAAATATTTAAAAACTGCATTCTGGTGGTATACAAAGTGTTGTGATAAAAACTTAATATGAAAGAAAAGCTTCTTTTCTTCAGATTTTTTAGATTAACATATGAGAAACGAACTTCGTTTGCTAAAATGTATTTGAGGAATTTAGAATGAACTATTTTGGCCACTTAGAATGAATTCAGCGAACCGTCAACACATCCTGGAAAAGTAAAGAAAACTGAATGTATATGTATACTGGGCCTCTTCTTGAGATACTCGGATAAAAAACGGCCGAGCCCTACTCATAATACTACAGTGAAAGCGTAAAGAATTACGTAGAGTAGTACCGTGGGAAGACGGGGAGACAAGCAAGACTCTCGTAGCCTGCTTGGGTTGGCCGTAGCTTGGCGTGGGTGGGAGTACAGCAGTCTGCACGTTCAGCTGATAAGATGCGGCAGCATGCCTGCGTGGCTAACAGCAAGCATGTTAGTTAGTTAGTCAGTCAGTTACATGTTCCATAGATCATTTGATCATTTTTTATCGAAATTATTTGGAATGAGTCAGTTAAGAGAAATTAAAATCAAAATGTTATGACCACCGCCCACCGCGAGGTCGGTTGCCGCCGTGACGCGGCAAGGAGAGTATATTAAGCGAGCAGAGCATACTGGAGAATCATTCTAGGGACGATACCGGCCACAGAAGGGGAAATCTAACTACGCTGACAAAGGGCAGATTGTTATGGCGTGGTACATGGGAACGAGCCTCTCGGAAAGACGAAATGGATCGACTGTTCGCGTGCCAATGTCGTGAACATCAATGAAAAGTGGTCGAATAACAGTGAAACGACTAATCAGCTACAAGGTGTTGGACGACATCATGGAACATGCTCAGAAGTTAACTCGCTCTGCAAAGGGTGATAGGCGGCGATCTCTAACGTACCACTGAGTACAATCTCCATACAATCTGGGTGCTTGGGAAGAGAGTTGCGGAGCATACAGTTCAGCGCACAGTGTTGGGGCTCTGCAGCAGACGACCTATCCGTGTTCCCGTGTTGGCGGGACGACATTGGCAATTAAGATTGCGATGAGTACAGGATCGTCGACCGTGGATCAGTGGAAACGTATCGCCTAGTGGAATGAATCGCGCCTCTTGTTACACCGAGTCGATGGTAGTGTGTTCGTTTCCGGTTCCCTAAGCTGGTAGGGAAGGGCGGCCTACTTTAATACGTTATAAACTGCTCCGCATGTGGGGACAGCCTTCGTCCGCAGCCTTGAGATTTGCATGTTGACTTTTCGTCAGGTCGCTGATGATCTTGATGTCGAGATCCCCCTCAACCCAAATCATTATCATCATCATCATCATCGTTTCCGGTTATGCAGTCATCCAGGCCACCAACTGCTCGAAACATACGTCACGCTGCAGCAGCAGTCCGACGAGGGCGGCATCACTCTATGGGGGACATCCACTTGGACTTCAGTGAGACT
Source organism: Schistocerca gregaria (assembly GCF_023897955.1). Taxonomy (NCBI): domain Eukaryota; kingdom Metazoa; phylum Arthropoda; class Insecta; order Orthoptera; family Acrididae; genus Schistocerca; species Schistocerca gregaria. The sequence goes on from NC_064920.1 coordinate 644,853,202, forward strand.
TACGAAAGTAATCAAAGGCACCGTAATAGCTGTGCAGTACGGAAACTTTATTGCGGTCCAGCTGCATACTTGTATTACTCGACGGCGATGGGATTGTCCAGCAGGATAACTGTCCGTGTCACGTGGCCAGAATCCTGCTACAGAGGTGTGGCGAGCGTGATATCTTCGCCACAAAATTCGCCTGTAATACATCTGGGACAAAACGGGCGTCGGCCCCGTGCCCACAAACTATACAGCGTGCCCGTAATTGCCGGAAATATGTGACCTGCTTGTAAGCATCTGTTACCACGTAAGTCCAGGACCCTACCAAGAACGTGTCGAATCCATGCTACGGAGAATCGCTACTTTGTTGCGTTCCAAAGATGGAAAACACGCTGTTAAACAGGTGGTCGTCATGTTTGGCTCAACAGCATAGACATAGCGTGCCCATAATTCGTATAAGCAGATATCTCTTTCATTCAAGTGTCTCTCGTAAATCAGGCACTTTGTGATGCTAAACAATAAGACATTTATAATTCTGAGATTACTGTAACTGATTGCCGCATTTATGTGCAGGTAAATGTTTCAGTAATAAATTTTACAGTAGCGCTTCAACCCAATCTCTAGATTCACCTGCGCTGTTGCGAAACAATTGTTAAACTTTAAAGCGGTATGTTTGTGGATAAGGCTTTCATACCGAACATTATAAACTGTAGAGGAGAGGTGTCCAACCCGGTTCGCATGCAGCCCAAAGCAAGTATAAATGCGGCCCGAGAAGTGACCATCGACCACACGATTGGTAAAATCAAAAAAATTCTATAAAATTACATTTATTTGAAGCTATGACAAATTTATTATTTTCAGTGTGAAACTCCCGACCCCCAAGATGCTATTCTCTCTTTGGTCGATCCCATTTTTTTTTCACATATATTGTGTGCAGCCCAATATTACTAGGCGCTACATTCTAGAACCTCGCGACCGCTACCCTGCCTCGGGCATGGGTATGTGCGATGTCCTTTGGTTAGTTGGGTTTAAGTAGTTCTAAGTTCTAGGGGACTGATGACCTCAGAAGTTAAGTCCCGTAGTGCTCAGAGCCATTTGAACCCAATATTACGCGTTGTTTTTTTTTTTTTTTTTTTTTTTTTTTTTTTTTTTTTTTTTTTTTTTCCTCCAATGAGGCACGGCTAAGTTAAAAGGTTTGCAACACCGCTATAGAGCAGCAGCAGCAGCAACAACAACAACAACAACAACAACACAGTGCACACACTTGCCCTTTGGAGGCGGTTGCTGGGGGTATGCCTTGTCTGTCTCACCACACCTGTGCTTTGTGCTCTCTACTCTCACTTTGTGACGTCTACTCTCATTTTGGATAACAATGACCAAACCTGAAACACAGGTAGTCCAAATTGCTCAGACTTTCATTTCCGAAATTGGGAATGATCAAAGACACACGTTATACAATTTAAAGATTGTGAGAATCATTTCGTTTCGCACAGGAAAAGTCACTCTGTCGTTACTGTAAGAGCAAAACATTACAACTAATAAAAAGTCAATTGTGTGGATAGGAGATTCCTTCAGGATTATGAACAAGCCGTTTCTCTCTCCATTAGAAAGCATTGTGTAGGCCTCGTACTCACTCGTGAAGTTCCTCGAAACCTGTTTTTCGGCAACCTCTTGCCGGTAACAGAGGAGCAGGAGCTCCTCTTACGTAGTGCCACCGCTGCTGCCAGCCGCCAGATCCTTCCCAGAAGCGACAGGCCTTTTTTTTTTAGAATGCACATGTACGGTGGAAACCCGTTCTGCGTCGGCTTTGTCTCTCTGCGTATGGATTGTGCACCAGCGGCTCCAACCCACAAAGCACACGCGGGCATATGGTGCGTCAAACCAGTCTTGTGTGTTGGAACGTGCGTGCGCCGTGCGCTACTGAACAGATGTTTGCAGTTACAGGCTATCAGTCACGAAAGAGAAACATAGTCACACTGTACGTTCAATTTCGCAGACAGCACACACACCATATATTAGCAGCCGCTCTTATACATTTGCTGATTCTATTGTGTTCATTTTCTTCATAAGAATTGCTGCTAATCATCTTCTGCAGTTGAATTTTTATTATTGTTTCTAACAAAACTGGTCTTATTTTTTCTTTTTTTTTTTTTAAAAAAAACTTGGGTGATGCACAGCTCCGCAGACGCAAGCAGGCAGGGTAGGTATTGTGCTGCAGAGGAGAGTCAGCTGACCTTCCACAGGCTTTGTGCTGGTAATCGACGGCTCCATGACAGCCGTGAACTAAGAGACATTATTCAGGACCACCTGCACCCCTTGATACTTGATGTCTTCCTCGACGGCAATGGCTTCCTCCAGCAAGATAAATGTCTGTGTCTCAAAACTATATTCATGCTACAGTGAGATGATGGCTATCAAATTCGCATTACCTGAACCTGTTGAAAGAGACTTGGGACGCTATCAGGAGCCATTTCTGCGCCAAGAAACCAGCGGCCCGTAATTTTCGGGAATAGCGTGGACTGTGCGTAGTCTTCTGAGGTTACATACCTCAGGAAACCTACCAAGCACTTGTCGAATCCATGCCACGCAGAATTGCTGCTATATCACGTTCCAGAGGTGCACCAACACGTTATTGAGAAGGTGGTCTTAACGTCCTGGCCTCTCAGTGCATTACAGACTGTTGAGGCTTGCCTGATCATTGTGCCACAACGGTGAATTTCAGTAGTATATTATCATGTTGCAGACGACATGCTGTAAGAGGAAAGAGTATATTAACAATGTTTTCGACATTTACTGCCAGACAAAATAAGTGAAACACCCAGACGGGGAGGAGAAAACGAAATGAGAGGGTATGTGATGTTATTTTGGTGATCACTTAATCGAGTCAAATATACAAAGAACTTAGTAATATGAACCTACTTACAGTACTACGATGTATTCTATCTGGCCTGGATGTTTGCACCGATTTGGTTGTCAATGGGCCGCAAAGCCGTTTTATCCCCTTCAGAGGCAAGCTGGCGGAGAACTGTTGAAACTAGTCTTTGGTATCCAGTCTTTTGGCACTTGGGGCTGTGTTTACATACGACCTGGTCACAAGTATGTTCCACCAGGGACAGATCTGGGGCTCTCGCTGGCCAAGGGACTACCTCTGCATCACACAGTTGATACACACACATGCCATGTGTGGTAGATCGTTGTCCTGCTGAAAAATGGCGCCACCATATTTGAAACAGCAGGGAGCACGGGAGAGGGCAATGGAGCGTTACTTCTTTATTTTTCAAATTTTCTTTTTATTATTTCTTTGCTCTTTTCTCAAATTCCATCAACAGTTCCCCCAGATCCGGCGTCTATTTGGAACGGCCGGCTTCCCTTAAGTGAGCCAGGGGTCAGAAGCTAGGACCTGTACTGGCAGGACCGGCGTGGCATCTGCGGTAACGACTGCCGGGAGAGCAAGGAGTGTGGAAAGCAGAATTCTACTGCTCTGCAACAGAAATCTGAATAAGCAACCAGTCTCATAGTTAACAACACCGCTGTCCGACGACATTTGAAGCCAGACAAAAAATAACATTTGGTTGTGCTTTATCATAAAAAAAATCAGAAAACATTAGTGAGGTTCTGAACTCTATAAACACCAAACAAAGAACAAGCACAGGCGATAAGAAACCAGCATTCACCGTGAATTCGGGATACAGTAAGCATCTTGCCATGTTTCCATAGAGTCCCAAAGTTACCAAACATTAGTAGACAGAGTAGCTGCCTCTCTAATTACTCCCAAACTACTTAAACTAGAGCGCTCGCATTTAGTTAACTTTAACCAGCTTAGCGTCACTTGTAGCTGTGTAACATGGTCCTAGCGACAAATTGTTACTACGCTGATCGGCACTAGCCATAGCTTAAACTAGACCTTCAGTTAGAGGGGACCCACCCTCTTTATAACTAAACGGGCTCTTGACAGACTAATAGTAAAACCCGCACTCCAGCGGTAGCCAATGTAATAAGGAACGCCTTAGTCTAATTAATTACTACAGGGTGAGAACAAGACTTTGTCTATGACTTAGCAACCTAAGACATTAAGATCGCCACTGAGAAAGTGGACCACTGCGGCAACCAACACATGCTCCGTTGTGCCTTACGTATAACACGGTCTCAGCGAATCTGGGCACATCCGTAAAATAAGCGACACAGGTAAATACAGAATATGTTTCACACAACGACCCACCAAGGAACTCGGTTCTTAAAACCACTCTAAATGCATAAGGGCAGTCCTGAGGCACACGCTCATCGCCAGACAAGTAGTACAGAAATCATAATGGGAACACTCAAGACAAAAACAGAGGAAGACAAGGCGGCGACAAAAGCAAGAGCACCGAGGCTAGTCCAACAACAAAAGCGTCATCTTAAAACATTAATAAAATATTTTCAGTGAAATTTAAAATTCTGTAACATGGCTCACGCTAACCACAAACTATCGAACAACCCAACAGACTAACCATCCGACACACAGTGGTGCCTCCAGTCCTAATTCAGTCAATCCAGATTCGATACAGAAAAAACACTCGAGACTTTTGTTTCGTCCTCACGTATGACACGGTAAACGTACTTGCTGCTCAATAAACACTAATCGTATTGTACCACTGATATACGGAATCAGTCAGATTACGAAAGAAGCTGAGAGATCTCGACACAATAGCAAATACAAGACACAAGACAGACCAGCTAGACGCCACTGATCTTTCACATAGTCGGGTTGGCAAAACACTCGACACATGTGTGCTTCATCACGGATCACACGCCACAGAAGAACCACTCACAATAGAACTGTAACCGATGCCCAGCGGAACGACTCGCAATGGAGCTATAACCGTTACCGAACACATGATCCATGACAGACCAGTAACACGTTCGCCAACCAAACTTCCTACAAACCTACACTGATACTAGCTTATGGGCGTCTGCCACAGGAAACAAACTCTAACACGGTGTAATAAAACGTGATCCATGCTGTCCAGTACTTTCGCATATCAAACAAGTTACCAAGTAACATGACAGCGGGAGAAACAATCCAGGCGCGAACTGCATATCATCTAACTCGGTGCAGGTTTCGTCGCCGATGACCAACTCTCTACACGAAAGGTGCAACCACTATTATAGGAACCGAACACAAGATGTCTGTCGGATTGCACAAACCAGGTGCCAACGTCGCACTGACAGAACCAAGCATTGGGAACAAACTTTCAACGACCGAATCCCAAACATTTCACACAATGTCAGACGTTAATATCCCATTATGAATGGCACGTTACGCTGCGATCAAACTGATGTGACAAGTCGTGGTGTCTAAACCCGCCGGCAACACACACGTTCACCGGTGCGACACATCAGGCCGACAAATGTTAATGACTATCCCTACTCGTAGCCCGCACACAAGACAAACACAACTCATACTCCTAATTGCAAACCACGCGCCGTTTGCTAAACCACTCACATTAGAGCCAGTGCTTTGAAACCGCGTGATTCATGGTCGTTAGAAGCACAGTGACACATTACACTGATTGCAAAACCACAGAGACGTCAGCCTGCCGATCCCTACAAAACAAACTGACCATTTAACCATCTTCTGTGCGGATGCACAAACAGTGCTCGAACTCTTACGGGAATCCTGTGTCCTCGGTGGCGCAGATGGATAGAGCGTCTGCCATGTAAGCAGGAGATCCCGGCTTAAGAGTCCCGGTCGGGGCACACTTTTCAACTGTCCCCGTCGACTTATATCAACGTCTGTATGCAGCTAGGAGTAATCATTACATTGTAATTTTATTCTAACGAGTTGCATGGTCACAGATGGTATCTGACCCTTCGCACATGTCCGCTCACCGGCCATTTGATCATCGGACGTGACCGAAAGAAAAGATACCATCTTTATATATATATATATACAAGTTATTAACATCCGATCGTTTCTTCTGGGTGCTTCACTTTTGTCACGGAGTGTATAAGATATAGAAAAGGTATAGTGAAATATATCAGCACATCATCGTTTAAAATGAATTAGATTTCGTTACGTAGAAATAAATATTTCATCAGCTTTCAGTAACAAACCTATTGATAACGGAGAAATTATAGCCGAAGCAAGTTTGAGAATGACATTATTCACGTCGAGGGATACCCACGAATCTCATCGTTTTCCTGCAGGCACGGACCAATGAGAAAAAAGACAGTGTACAATACTTCTCTGAATAAAGACTTCCAATAATGTCACAGTCATGCCTCTGGCTTTCAGACTGCCGGTTTAACGCATATGGAAAAGTTGGGCACAAGTTGAGAATCCTACGAGAATTGTTAGAAGAAATGTGACGTTATTTTTGCGAACCCCTATTTAGCAAATAACAGGACCGCTATTTTAAGATACTTCGGGAAAAATGTAGAGCGTTATATTTCTCTTAAATAATAGAGCTGAAAGGGAGATCATAGCGCATACGCAGCGTCACCCTACACCATGTGGTGGCGTTCCGGGTGTACTGTGATCTTTCCCTTAACAGATGTGTGGTCAGAAAAAAGATGGATTGCTACATTGCATTGTGCCTCGTAATACTAATTGATCTGAGGTGGGAAAATCACAAAAGCTGCAGAGTGAGTAAAAATGATTTTGCTTGGTCGCTAAGTAAAATATGATTTGAGCAAACTCCGATGAAACCTGGCGCAGAGATTGCTGTAAGAGAGCGACAAGTTTCGAGAAAGTTGACTAGGTTAAAATGCACTACAATGCGATGAAATAAGTCACAGTGCATAGCAATCGGACTTCATATAACAAACAATTTAGACTGCTGGTTCTAAGAGAACGTGTGTCAGTATGCATATGATAGCGCGGTGTGGCGCGTAAACATCACATCTAGGAACTTAACGCTTTCCAAACGAATTAAGCTGCTGAAACATATAACAAACATGTACAGATAATTAATGATACTTAAGGTATATCTGCAATAAATAGTAAGTCATTTAACTCAATATCAAACTTATTACTCATAATTAACTTAAACATAAATTTGGCGTTCTTACAAGAACCAGAGAGAAGAAAGATAGGGAAGAAAATTGGATTCTAATGAACTTCGTTTGTTTCATATAAAATAAGAACGAAACTAATCCATCAACTCCAATACATTGAGGCCAATGATCTCAGAATAGTACTTAATTAAACCATAGCAGTTAATTTATTACAGTACTTGTGGCAGTATGCAGGATTGCATGGTGGAGCCGTACAAGTGGGTACCAGCGGGTTTCTTCCTTCCCTAAACGCAGCACGTACACAAAAGTATATTTGCAGGGAATATTTTGACAACCCACTCTTCCTGGAGTTCAGTACGTGTAAATCAGGAGTCTACAACAGTTATTCGATACTTTCACATTTTTTGCTATGCATTCTTGGTGCGTCGGCAGCTTTCATCGCTTTTTTCCGTGATAGTTCCGTTTCACAACACTTGAACCATATTACGCGGTTATGAATTTTCTGAGATGTTAATTTAGTTGCACTGTCAAAACAAATTGCAGTTATTTGTTAATAATGGAATACAATATTTCGCATTTTACTGAAGAAATAAATATTTAAGCTTTGTGATTGTGGATTATGTAACATCGCGTGATACCATTACAGAAAATTACGCAACTAAGCAATGTTACGAAAACATAACCATCCAGCAGTGAAAAATGAAACTCTTCGAAACGAATTTAACGATTTCTAATATTGTTCAGAGTGAATGCAACAGACATAATGGAAAATCCTATTTGCTGAGAAAGTGGCACAGTAGCCGTGTTAGCAAGATTTTACGAAAGCAAGGAGAGGTTCTTCACAGATACAGAGAAAATCAAAACCTTAGCTGAAAGATACAAAATAGGCGCAAAGAAAGGAATGCGAGAAATGCCTACCGATCTGCTGCAAACGAATTAAAATCATATATTTTAAAGTTCAGAAATCGTCTGGTATCGAACTGAAGGATGACAGAGAAGGTTGAAAAACTGAGTTCGATGGTCTTGTTTTACTGCAGAACTCCCTTATACTGTTTCCCATTTCAATGATCACACGGATGCCAAAATGTCAGCTATAGAGGCAAATGGTAGCAGAATCGAAACTAATTTAAATTGCTTAATGGTGAGAGGGCATTTGCACCTAATGAGATAACTGTAAGATTTAGAACAGACCATGCAAAGGAATTCCTCCCCTTACGCAGTTACGGACTTTTATCTGATCCCGCTGAAGCATTAGAGAATGCCCAGCGACTGGAAAAAGGAGCAGGCCATTCTCGGGTCCAGTAAGGGTTGTTGGATAGATGGTCATATTATGACTATTTCGACTGCGTCATTCTGTTATAGAACTACGGAATACGTTTTCTGCTCCCGTATTATATTGCAGCAGGAAAATCTGAGATATAAGCATTAACATGGATCCTGCAAAGAGAACTTGTTAAACTCAATACATTTTTCGGTGAGATTCAGAGGACAGTAAATAACTCCACACAGGTCAGTACTGTGTTCTTTCGTATCCCAAAGGCAGTCTATACAGTTTCGCACTTTTGCTTAATGAACCAAACACGACCTTACAACCGGCCGCTGTGGCCGTGCGGTTCTAGGCGCTTCAGTCTGGAACCGCGTGTTCGCTATGGTCGCAGGTTCGAATCCTGCCTCGGGCATGGATGTGTGTGATGTGCTTAGGTTAGTTAGGTTTAAGTAGTTCTAGAGGACTGATGACCTCAGATGTTAAGTCCCATAGTGCTCAGAGCCATTTGAACCATTTTTGAACGACCTGACATGATTTCGGACTAGATTTAATCTCCTACAGAAAGAATTCTAGACGTCGTTCTTATCGCGGCGAAATATACAGCGTAAAAAAAGTGAGTAGCTGAAGTAAGTTTATAGCGGCGTTAGTCTTTTTAATAGCTCAAGGAAGTATTATTGCGCCGTTAGTTGTCTTGAGACCTGCTGAGGAGTGACAATATAGGAACTGTCACTTGACACTAGATGTAAATAAATAGCCGCGCTTCGGTCTGGAACTGCGCGACCACTACGGTCGCAGTTTCGAATCCTGCCTCGGGCATGGATGTGTGTGATGTCCTTAGGTTAGTTAGGTTTAAGTAGTTCTAGAGGACTGATGACCTCAGATGTTAAGTCCCACAGTACTCAGAGCCATTTGAACCATTTTTGTAAATAAATGGAACGCACTGAAAATGGACAGGGAGGAAACTGTTTTATCGGTAGTTTACATTATTGAACATTAATCACTGCAAACACTACAATAATAGAATACGTATGAGTAACCATATGGGGGCGATCTTACCCGAAATACCATGTAAAATTAATTGTACCAAAACTAGATCTCGTGCTAAAATTAATTGAAAGATGACCTGGGAAATCGACCACAAATGAAGTAGTTTACAAAATATTTTAGTCAACTGATTCTGGAGTATTGCTTTTCAATCTGCGACCCTTAGCGTGTAGGATTAATAGGAGGGATAACGAATATCTACACAAGCGACTCTATATATTGATTTAACACAACACTAAAACTTTTAAGGTTTTTCTAATAGATCAGCAAGTAAAATTTTACTTTCGAAGTCATCGAAAGCTTGACGCATGGCGCTCCTTACGCTAATTTTGGCTGCTTACAGTTTGTGTTTTTGAGGCTTTGGTTACATTTAAATCTGAAGTGAAGCTCTTTGCTTTCGGAACAGCTTTCCAACAAAGCTGTCGAACCCATTCGCGAAAAACTACTGTGGCAGATACTGCAACAGGTCGTATGCATCACAGAGATATTTACTGCTACTCCGGAAGGGTCCGTTCCATGAAGAGCTAGGGGCCATATAGAAAATTCCTGAAGGTAAGGAAGAGTTTGTCTGCTGGAATATCGCGGTGTACTTACATCTTCTGTCATGTGCGTCTCACGAAACGACCGTGACGGAAACGACAGAAATCAGAAATAACGCTGAGGCTTACTAATAGGCATTTGTCCAACGCACAATTCACGAGTAAGACAAGAAATGTAGCTGGTGGTAGTAATGGTAGTACAACCCTCTGCCGTAAAGTAGTTTGCGAAGTATAGCTGTACAATGGAAGCCAGAAAAAAAAGGATTTTTCGTTATAGCAGACACTTGGCTTCAGAGGGAAGACTGAGTTTAACGAAGCACATTAATTTCTCCCAGACTTTCTCTTTGAAATTTGATCAGAATATCAACGTTCGTTACAAGTTTAAAGTATTGCAACAGTGAAGTTCCATCTACACCATCTTTAGTAGTAGTAGTAGCAGTAGTAGTAGTACTCACAATTTTCTCTATATTGGAACATATGTCGACTTTTCGGCCAGCTAATGCAAAATAGTCAAAACAGAGTTTATTTAGGTCTACAGTCAGGTTATCCTTGCTGAGGGTGTCACAGTGGTCATGAAGCCTGTAAAAGACTACACAGTGTAAAACATTTCCAGGGTGAAATAAGTCTCCTTAGCACTGGTAAAAAAACAGTCCACCTTTGATGTAATACCACACATACATTGCGAGAGGGCAGAGAAGCTATATTCAGTTCAGATAAGAGGAGACAGTCGCCAACATAATGGGCGGATTTCTTCTGGTAGTTCTCATTGTGCCTTATTCTCTGGGGAGAAATTGAGTGGCCGGAGTAGTGGCGACCTCAAAAGAAAGGACCGCCGCCATCTGACGTCACAGCCTCTATAAGCTGTATTGATTCGGGCACCGCCTTCAGCGTCGACAAAGGGTGTATCCTTATCAGATATTTTTCGCCTAACCCTGAGAAGACGCGCCAGTGAACCAGTGCAGTCCTGTTGCGGGATCTGTAGCCGGCAGAGGCATACGTCGTGGAAGACGATAAAGCTGTGAATTAGTGTTGTCGAGATGCGCACTGGTTTCTGATTTGGGACTCCCGAAGCTACGTTTTCCCTATATTTTCCCATATCACTTCAGCTGAATGACGGTACTGATCCTATATAGAGGACGCGTCGAAGTTCATCCCCATTCTTGCTTAGCTAATTCACTGTATCTGGTGACCTCGATAAACTTCGTTAAGTTAACATTCATTCCTTTCCAAATGACAAAGGAACAAATTTGTTACTCGCCTTTCATTTCCACTAAAGAGGGTTTTGACTTGCGTTCGACCGCCGTTTAGTGTCTCCCTAAGCTAATCCATACAGTTTAAAGAGTTGTTTATTTAACAACATTATCACGATTGACTTGGTACATCCGTGACAAAACTCAAATATTTAACCTTTTATAGCGACATCGAGGTAAATGTGAGAGAAAAAATTAATATTAACTACTCCTTTGTGGAACAAAACTCTTTTTGAGTACGATCAAGTGAAACGGGGCAGAAAAAGACTGCCAGGCCATGATTGTGTAATAAATAGCATACTTTATAGTGTTAACATGATGTAGTCCTTCTTCCGACGCAATCATGCCATCAACTATTCTGGAAATACTTTTCGGTCAAATCAAGCTAGGCGTGTGCAGTTAGCTTTAGTTCCACCTACAATAAGGCTGACGGTTGTAGATAACTTAGTTTTCTTCTGAGCAATAAAATCACGAAATGATAACAGCACGTTGATAAACTTGTTTTTCCTGGATCAAGTCAGGAGGATGTGTGTCGTATAGTCGCTTGTGTTCCCCTTCACCATCTGGAGATTATGCTGATGACACACGGAACGTCACTTAAGTTACAGCCGGCCGCGGTGGTCTCGCGGTTCTAGGCGCGCAGTCCGGAACCGTGCGACTGCTACGGTCGCAGGTTCGAATCCTGCCTCGGGCATGGATGTGTGTGATGTCCTTAGGTTAGTTAGGTTTAAGTAGTTCTAAGTTCTAGGGGACTGATGACCACAGCAGTTGAGTCCCATAGTGCTCAGAGCCATTTGAACCATTTTTGAAGTTACACACGCCCAAGTGTCCTCCACCACGCGGCCGTTATAACAAGCGAGCGGGTGCACTCCACGGTCGTCTCCTGACTGATCTCAATGTGGTGGCATTGTCCTGCGAACCTTTCTATTTTAATGTGGGAAGTAACGCTTTCAACAACGTTCAAGTAAAACTTAAGATTACATTTTGAATAAACTCATTTTGCGCACTAGATCGCGTCATTATGAAACACTAAAACTGCTATAGAACCAACGTTTCGACCTTGTTTGCAGCAGTCCTCTTCGGGGCGACTAACCTGCAGGACCGCTGCAAACACGGTCAAAATGTTGGTTGTATCGTATAGTAGTTTTAACACCAAAAATTACTTCGTCCATTTCGACTATGTGCATGGAATCATATGAATTTCTCTCAAGATTACACCCCCCCCCCCCCCCCCCCCTAGAAATTGCGTCGTACAAGGTATGAAAGCCACAGTAGCGGCGTTCTTCTTGATACCTACTTTGACTATATTCTAGTTATTACGGAACATAAAAAAACAATTTAACGTGGCCGATGCATATTCTCTCCTACATTAGAACTGGATTATGCAGTTATGTTGCGCAGGATCGTGTTTCCTTCCATACCTGTCTTGACGAAAAGCACGAACTACGTCATTGCCTTCACACCGCATGTGTTCTATATTAATCGTGACTATCTGCTAAAGTGAAATACAAAGTGTAGCTACTGTAATACATTAACAGTCGCCGTGACCTAGCATTCTGAAAAAAATAACGAGAACTGCCAAGATATTTTACATTTTCATTTATTGGACAAAAAGGCATATAATCATTGCGTAGTAACTATTAATCCATGGAAGACTAGACAGCGTCCGCGCACTTTTCTTATCGCTTTTCTTTTTATGGAGCCTACTTTTATCAGCGAGGTCAATAGGGACTTGCCAGTAGTTTAGTTTCCACGATAACAGGGAAACGCCTGCGTGGATCCGTGTTAAGATACGATGAATATACCCAATTGAGCAAAAAAATTCGAATGTATCTTTGGGAAAGAAACAGACTCACACCACTTAATACCACTGGTGATGTGCTGTAGTCTGGAATAACAATTACACTCTTAGGACTTGTTGATATTGTCTCCAGTCCTGAGACTGGTTTGATGCAGCTCTCCATGCTACTCTATCCTGTGCAAACTTCTTCATCCCCCAGTACTTACTGCAACCTACATACTTCTGAATCTGCTTAGTGTATTCATCTCTTGGTCTCCTTCTACGATTTTTACCCTCCATGCTGCCCTCCAGTGCTAAATTTGTGATCCCTTGATGCCTCAGAACATGTCCTACCAACCGATCTCTTCTTCTTGCAAGTTATGCCACAAACTCCTCCCCAATTCTATTCAATACCTCCTCATTAGTTACGTGATCTAACCATCTAATCTTCAGCATTCTTCTATACCATCACATTTCAAAAGCTTCTATTCTCTTCTTATCCAAACTATTTATCGTCCATGTTTCACTTTCATACATGGCTACAATCCATACAAATACTTTCAGAAACGACTCCCTGACACTTAAATCTATACTCGATGTTAACAAATTTCTCTTCTTCAGAAACGTTTTCCTTGCCATTGCCAGTCTACATTTTATATCCTCTCTACTTCGACCATCATCCGTTATTTTCCTGCCCAAATAGCAAAACTCCTTTACTACTTTAAGTGTCTCATTTCCTAATCTAATTCCCTCAGCATCACCCGACTTAATTCGACTACATTCCATTATCCTCGTTTTGCTTTTGTTGACGTTCATCTTACATCCTCCCTTCAAGACACTGTCCATTCCATTCAACTGCTCTTCCAAGTCCTTTGCTGTCTCTGACAGAATTACAATGTCATCGGCGAACCTGAAAGTTTTTATTTCTTCTCCATGGTTTTTAATACCTATTCCGAACTTTTCTTTTGTTTCCTTTACTGCTGGCTCAATATACAGATTGAATAACATCGGGGAGAGGCAACAACTCTGTCTCACTCCCTTCCCAAACGCTGCTTCCCTTCCATGCCATTCGACTCTTGTAACTGCCATCTGGTTTCCTTAAAATTGTAAATAGCCTTTCGCTATCTGTATTTTACCCCTGCCATCTATAGAATTTGAAAGAGAGTATTCCAGTCAACATAGTTGAAAGCTTTCTCTAAGTCTACAAATGCTATAAACGTAGTTGCCTTTCCTTAATCTAGGTTCTAAGTTAAGTCGTAGGGTCAGTATTGCCTCACGTGTTACAACAGTCCTACGGAATTCAAAATGATCTTTCCCGAGGACGCCTTGTACCAGTTTTTCCATTCGTCTGTAAAGAATTCGCGTTAGTATTTTGCAGCTGTGGCTTATTAAACTGATAGTTCGGTAATTTTCACATCTGTCAACACCTGATTTCTTTGGGATTGCAATTATTATATTCTTCTTGAAGTCTGAGGGTATTTCGCCTGTCTCATACATCTTGCTTACTAGATAGTAGAGTTTTGTTAGGCCTGGCTCTCCCAAGGATGTCAGTAGTTCTAATGGAATGTTGTCTACTCCGGGGGCCTTGTTTCGATTCAGGTCTTTCAGTGCTCTGTCAAACTATTCACGCAGTATCGTATCTGCCATTTCATCTTCATCTACATCCTCTTCCATTTCCATAATATTGTCCTCCAGTACATCACCCTTGTAGAGACCTTCTATATACTCCTTCCACTTCTCTGCTTTCCCTTCTTTGCTTAGAACTGGGTTTCCATCAAAGCACTTGATATCCATGCAAATGGTTCTCTTTCCTCCAAAGGTCTCTTTAATTTTTCTGTAGGCAGTGTCTATCTTACCCCTAGTGATATGTGCCTCTAATCCTTACATTTGTCCTCTAGCCATCCCTGCTTAGCCATTTTGCACTTCCTGTCGATCTCATTTTTGAGACGTTTGTATTCCTTTTTGCCTGCTTCATTTACTGCATTTTTATATTTTCTCCTTTCATCAATTAAATTCAATATGTGTTGTCAAATCCAATAGTACAACCGACAGGGTTGGCTAGAATATGCATTTATAATTTTAACCAACATGGTCGGGAGGTAACAGCGATTTAGATTTTTTGTGGTAGATGATCGATTACAAAAACCATTTAAGATCGCAGATCTCATTTATTAAAAGGGTTAAACGGCCATCTTCAGATTATGAGTACTGTTAGGATATAAAAGTGCTTGTTAATTAGGGAAGTCAGTAGTGCATTCATGTTCAAGCGTGCATTTCTCGCGGTGCTCCCATATTTTTGTGCAACTCCTGTATGTTCTTCAGAGCTGTCACACGCTAACTTTCTCTCACAACTTCACGACATGTTGTGTTATATGTATACATGTCTGCTTCATTTCCAGACTAACTTAACTAACATTTCTTACAGTATTTAGCCGTACTCTGATCTGGCTTTTTTCTTTTTTCCATTCGCACAAAAGGCGCTTTTGAAGATCAGACCAGCAAAAACCGTCCCCTTCTCTAGATTCAGATTTGAATTTTTAGATTCAGAGAAGTTCTCGCAAATGGTTTGAGATTTCAGCCAGTCTGTAATATTGCTATAAGTTCTTTAGCTTTTGCATGTCTGATGGACCTTCCCATTGCTCTTTTCTCCTGTTCTGATTAATTTTATCGTCTGCCAAGTTCTGCTTTCGGGCACGGCCTCTCTTTACTACCCTCTCTTTACTACCCTCTCTTTACTACCCTCTCTTTACTAACACTGGTAAAAGTTTGCACTGCCTTCAGCAAGACCCCCTGGATATTCAGCAGCGCTTGCCAGAGTATTCTGCAAGATATGAGGCAAAGGAAACATTCCTGCTCCCAAGCTGAACAGACGCATCGTGTGCGAAATTCTACCGAACACCTGCAACTCATCTCCTTACGAAGAAATTAGGTACCTGCCGCGGAAAGCCAGCACACAGGATGCCCTTTATTAGAAATGCAGATATAAACCGTAACCGGCACCCTCTAAAGAAACACGGAAGTTACAAATACACTGTTTTTACTCTCGCGCTGTGTGGCTGCTGTAACAGCACACCGCTTGGTTAGCGACTACCAGAGACAAGCTCCGCACAGACTGGCTTTGGCGAGATCTCACGCCGTGGCCGCTGGCTGTGCCAATCTATGTGGAAAGCCGCCTTGTCGCTCTCATTAGCACCCTCTCCTGGGGTCACTGACACCTCTGAAAGAGACTCACGGTCGATGGGGTTCGGGTGACGCACTGGCAGTGGTTAACGGGAATTCCTGACACGTCGTGTGTCTGAATGTGAAATGTTAAAGGGAAACATATCACTACCAGATGCTTTCGCGTAATGCCTAAATGATTTTCGTCGCTCTTCGTCGTTGCTGTGGTCCTGACTTCAGTATTCTTCATTGTGACTGCATTCTCTGCTTCTGTTCTGTCGGCATCACTAACGAAGATCACAATTCAGTTTTAAAGTTGCAATGAAGAGACTGCAAATTAACGTCCGAGAATACGCGGCGTTTGATGACTCGTTTAGCTTCCGGTTTTTATTTGCTGACAAGTCACTGGTTTTGCGCGCTGATTAAATGAGTAACGAGCGTAGCCTGTAGCAATTTAGATAACTCTTTCTCTGTACCTCATGTCATACATTTCTCACTTATACACTGTCTATGCACATTAACGTGACCACCGCCTATGTTCGAAGTCGACGTGCAGCAACCACTCACAGGCGGCACATGCCAGGAGTAGCGGTATATACAGGGTGTTACAAAAATGTATAGCCAAACTTTCAGGAAACATTCCTCACACACAAATAAAGAACAGATGTTATGTGGACATGTGTCCACTTACTTTCCATGTTAGAGCTCATTTTAGTTTCGTCAGTATGTACTGCACTTCCTCGATTCACCGCCAGTTGGCCCAATTGAAGGAAGGTAATGTTGAATTGTGCAATCACGTCATTAACACAGATTTTCTGTGAACGTTTGGGCACGCACTGTTGGTGATGTCTTGATTCGGCCCCATGTTCTTCCACCTACGCTCAATGGAGCACGTTATCATGATTTCATATGGGATACTCTACCTGTGCTGCTAGAACATGTGCCTTTACAAGTACGACACATGTGGTTCATGCACGATGGAGCTCCTGCACATTTCAGTCGAAGTGTTCGTACGCTTCTCAACAACAGATTCGGTGACAGATGGATTGGTAGAGGCGGACCAATCCCATGGCCTCCACGCTCTCCTGACCTCAACCCTCTTGACTTTCATTTACGGGGGCATTTGCAAGCTCTTGTCTACGCAGCCCCGGTACCAAATGTAGAGACTCTTCGTGCTCGCATTGTGGACGGCTGTGATACAATACGCCATTCTCCAGGGCTGCATCAGCGCATCAGGGATTCTATGCGACGGAGAGTGAATGCATGTACCCTTGCTAACTGAGAACATTTTGAACATTTCCTGTAACAAAGTGTTTGAAGTCACACTGGTACGTCCTGTTGCTGTGTGTTTCGATTCCATGATTAATGTGATTTGAAGAGAAGTAATAAAATGAGCTCTAACATGGAAATTAAGCGTTTCCGTACACATGTCCACATAACATATTTTCTTTCTTTGTGTGTGAGGAATGTTTCCTGAAAGTTTGACCGTACCTTTTTGTAACACCCTGTATATATATGGTGAGACAGCTAAGTCATAACGCCCCTCGTATCTCCCCAACCGGAATAGATACAAAGATGCCGTTTGGGCAGTGAATTGCAGGGACAGGGGTTAGTTGAATACATCACAGTTCATGTTTGTTCTATCTTTATTACAGAGATATGAGGCTATCTTGGGATTTTTAAATGGAACCCTATGTTAAAATTTAGCGTAAAATGGTGGGCTTAAACAGACGGTTTCAAATATGAGTGTATCATAATATTTAGGCGAATAGTTTTTGAGACACAGGTATGTTCTCGTATCGTGTTCGCCCTTCGAAGCGGCGTTGTCCAATGCGGCCTTTCCTGTAGTGTAGAGTACATGGTAAACGTCGCGAGTCCGTCCTTACACAAACACTCCCATTTATCCGACAATAGTAATACACACTGCAATATTTTGCGCATAAATTAATTGATGATGTCGCGCAAATATTATTCAGTTATTTGACAACTGTGATACCAAAATAGTAGACAACATACAGTATTAAAATACTACAAGATCTTGAAACATTTTAAGTAACAGAAATACAAATGTAAATGAGGAGGCCCTTATTGCTCACAATTATTTCGTACGTATTTGTTTGTTATTTGAAAATATTTACTATTGATCACAATGCGAAGCAAATACACACAAAGATGCAAAAAACATACTGTACATGATACAAAACTTTACGGAAGCATGTGCTCTAAATGCTCCCCCTCTGCTGCAATGCACATTTGTAGTCGCCGTTCGAATGATTTGTGAACGGCTGCGAGGGTGTCACGTGAAATATCAGAGCACGCTTCGATGATACGTTGCTTCATATCGTCTGGCGTATTTGGTATTCGCGCATACACTTTGTTTGATTGCTCCCCACAGCAAAAAAATCAACAGGGGTCAAATCAGGAGACCAGGCTTGCCACTTCACTTTAGCACGTCGTCCTATCCAACAATCCGGGGACTTTTCATTCAACAGCTCTGTAGCCTCAGGGGAAGAGTGAGCAGGGCAGTCGTAATGTAGGAACCACATGCACTGAAGCGTGATTAGCGGTGCTCTTCCAGCAAAATGGGCAGAATGTTTCGCAGGAACTGTGCTTAGTTATTGCCATTTAGTATACCCGAAATGACATACGGCCCCACAATATTTCCGACTATGCCGTATTCCACGGTTGCTGATGCTGTACCTGTCGAAGCCAATGAGGGTTTTCTATTGACCAGTAACACATCTTATGTAAATTCACATTACCGTGGTTGGTGAAAGTCGCTTGATCAGTATAAAGCACCCGTTGTAAAAATGTTGGATCATCTTGTAGGTGCTGCAGAGCCGTTCGAATCCACATCGGAGAGTGTTTGATGTAATGAGAGGTGAAACGGGTGAAATCTACGCCGGTGCAATATGCGTAGAACACTTCTGACTTACACCACATTCCGAGGCGATACGTCGCTACGAAACAGTAGGGTCGTTATGCGCCAACGCTAGAACGCCCACTTCATATACCTTGCCAGTTGCATTTTTCTGCCTTGTCCTCTGTATGGCGTTCCGTGATCTCGATTCAAGTAGTTTCTTGCAAATACGTGCAAGAAGCTGGCGCGTAGGACGCTCACGATCAGGATACATCTCTCCATATCGCTTTATTGCGCTAACAGCATTTCTTCTGCTTTCACCATACACTATAAGCATATATAACTTTTCTTCGTTGGTGTGCATGTCTGCTCCAAGAAGATGTGACGGAAATGCGATGTCTCCTTACCCTAGCTGCACATTTATACCCTTCTCTGCAGCTACCTCGTGCGTCACCTTGCGGCGTTATCGAGAAGCAGGAAAACAACGCCTTCCCTGTTAAGCTCCCCAATGGTCAACGGGAAAGGTCGCATTGTACAACGCCGCTTCGAAGGACGAATACGATACGGGAACATAGATGTCTCAAACTATTCGCCTAAATATTATGATATACACATATTTGAACCCATCTTTTTAAGCCCACCATGTTACGCTAAACTTTAACATAGGGTTCCATTAAAAAAAAAAAAAACTCAAAGATGGCCTCATATCTCTGTAATAAACAATAGCACAAACATGAAATGTAATGTATTCAAGTAGCCCCTGCCCTGCAATTCATTGTCCAAACGGCATCTTTGTATCTATTTCGGTTGGGGAGATACAAGGGCTGTTATGACTTAGCTGCGTCACCCTATATACATGGTGTCCGAAAAGTCTTTCCCTCATAACATAGATTGATGACTCAGGCTATAAGTAAGATACAAATATGAAACTGGTGTCTAATTGTTTACAAACTATCAAAGTTTTTTTTTACACATCAGTAAACTTCTAGGTGAGCACCCTTGGTAGCACGTAGCACATCTAGACGATATTCAGTTTCCGTCCACACACTAGCCAACAACACTGGAGGGATCGATTCAACGACTGTGGTTATCCGTTGCTGCAGGGTTTCAAGATCTGGTACACGTGTTCGGTAGACCTCGTCCTTGACATAACCCCATAGAAAGAAGTCTAATGGGTTTGTCAGGAGAGCGTGGAGGCCAAACCGTTGGCCCATCACGACCAATCCATCGCCCAGGAAAGGTCATATCGAGATAGACACGGACGTCCAAACCCCAATGAGGCGGTGCACCGTCTTGGTGAAACAAGACATCGGGATGATACTGAAGCAGCTGAGGAACAGCATACAGTTGCAACATGTCCAGATACACTGCAGATGTGATGGTAGCGTCAGCGAAGAAGAATGGCCCGATAATTCGATCGTGCAATAGCGCGCACCAAACATTCACCTTTGGACTGCCTCTGGTGCACTCCATGACCTCGCCAGGGGATTGTGAACCCCAAGTGCGCACATTATGGCGATTCACTACTCCACTGACAAAAAAGGTCACTTCGTCGGAAAAGGCAGTTCGTCTGAGATAACCATCATCGTCCTCAATACGTGATAGCATTTCGACCGCAACGTCATATCGACGTATACTGTCATTGGGCAACAAGGCCTGAACGATTTGCACTTTGTATGCACGAAACAATAAACGTTCGTGTAAAATGTCATGGTGAGAGCTTTTTAGCATCTGTAATTCATGTGAGGCCCTGCGCACCGATTTCTTCGGACTTCTCAGAAAAGACTGCCTTACAGCTTCCACCCTGTCTGCTGAGGTTCTTGGTCGACCAGACCTCGGAAGGTCAGCAACCGATCCTGTGTTCTTGAACTTCTCATACCAGGCTTTAAAGCTCTTGACATCAGGTGGATTCCTTCCAAATGTTGTCTGGTAGTGTCTTTGCACTGTGGTTGGTCATCGTGTCTCATGGTACCACAGGACACACTGTGGCTTCTCCTGATTGGTTAACACGGCTTCTTGGGCACTGCACCTCATCCACTACTTACGTACTGCGAACCTAAAACAGAAAAAGCTTTGATAGCTGTAAACACTTCGACACAAGTTTCATATTTGTATCTTACTTCTAGCCTGAGTTATCAATTTATGGAATCAGGGAAAGCCATTTCGGACACCCTGTATATATAGTTGTCGTAATGCTGAATTGGAGCAATTTATCTGACATCCCAATGGTCATGGTCATTGCCTTTCGGAACAAGGGTGGAAGCATTTCCGAAACGTCTACGACAGTAAACTGTTCGCGTGCCGATGTGGTTAAAGTATATCGTGCACGACAAAATGGCGCCGAGGCAACCGTGGTGCACCATGGGCAATAGAGGACAGGGCTGAACGACGGCTACGGAAATGTCTATCGGCGAATAGACGTGCAGCTGTTGACCAACTGGCCGCCCAGGTCGACCAGGGGGCTAACGACAGGGTCTTCACAATGACCGTCCATCGAATGTTACTGCACATGAGCCTCGGCAGCAGGCGCCTGGTCCGTGCACTGACTGCTGTTCATCGAGACGAGGGCTGGAATTTGCACGTCAATACGGCAACAGGGCGCCCACTGAGTAGCGACGATGATTCACGGTTTATACTGCTTCGGACGGATGACTGTTGGCGTGCACGGCGTAAGAACAACCGAAAGGAAACAACCCTGCAACAATCGTCGGAAGGATCCAGGCCGGGCCGGCGCGATGGCCGAGCGGTTCCAGGCGCTTTAGTCCGGAATCGCGCGACTGCTACGGTCGCAGGTTCGAATCCTGCCTCGGGCATGGATGAGTGTGATGTCCTTATGTTAGTTAGGTTTAAGTAGTTCTAAGTTCTAGGGGACTGATGATCTCAGATGTTAAGTCCCATAGTGCTCAGAGCCATTTGAACCATTTTGATCCAGGCCGGAGGATGGAGCATTATGGTCTGCGGAATGTTTTCTTAGCATTCCCAGAATGACCTCGTCATTCTGAAAGGCACTCTAGACCAACACAAGTATACATCTCAACTCTACACAGCTCGCAGTGTACATGCGTTTTCGAAGAGCACCAGCAACAGTTTTCCATACTCACGTGACCACCAAACTCCCCGTGTTTAAACGTAATCAAAATTCTGAGAGACCACTTCAGTCGGGCTGTACGCGTTATGGTGCCTCAACCAAGAAACCTAGGGCAGTTGGCCACGGTACTGAAGTCAACATGGCTACGCATCCCTCTCGGTACTTTCCTGAACCTCCATCTACGCTCTTCCTGCACGTCTCGCAGCGGTCCGCGATGGAAAAGGTTGTTCTTTAGGGATCTGACAGGTAGCCACCTTGGCTACTAGACAGTGTATATTACTTGACGATATTAAATCCGGCCTGTTGACATTGTCACAGGAGACTTTCTTCCTGCGTGTTCTCATCGTTGCCAAGTCGTCCTTGTTCCCACAAGGTGTTCCTTTGTTTGCCGAACGTAAGTTAATTGCAATGGAGCATATCGGAGGAGTTAGTCGCGTACTGTAACACATCACATCAAGAGATCTAGTGAACCGTGGGAATGTCTTTTACACAGCTTCCGATGCGCACTATGTACCACAGCTTTGCGCAATAACCCGCGTGTTTGTCAATTAGAATCGGCGTTAATGGGTGTCGCTTTTGGCATAAACTCGACATAAACAACTCCTCTGAAGGGTAATAAATTCTCTGGTGACGCTGCAACTAGAAACTTCAAATAGAGTGTGTGTGTGTGTGTGTGTGTGTGTGTGTGTGTGTGTGTGTGTGTGTTCTAAAGAATTGGTGCGAACGTCTAAGGGAACGGACTTAAGTCAATGATTTATTTTCTTTGTGCGATTAGACAATTTGAACCCCAATATCGGTTAAGAAATTACCAACAGGGATACTTAATTCTTGTGAAAATTACGGAACAATTATCCTTTTCATCGTTCCGCAGCTTTGCACATAGTCTTTTTTTTTTTTTACATATTTGGTATTATTTAGCAACATTACCCAAGGGTTCGCTGCATGCTTAAATTTTCTAGCGTCCAATCTGTATTTTGAACGTGTCGCTGCATAGGGATCAAGTACCATCGACATTTTCGCGACGAATCCCATCAAGACAGACGCAGCGCACAAAAAATCCCCATGTGCTCAACTTGAAGTTAGTGGGGACTGGCCAAACGTTCGCCTAGATCGGCGGCGTAGCAGCTAACAGTGGTTCTGGACTGGCCAGCATGTTACAGCACTGTCTGACATCCGAGCTTCGAAATGGGTCTGCTCTCCTCGATGACCACCTTGGCCTAACCAAGGAACGCTTAACTTACAGGACCACGCATTCTTAGATCAGGCAAACAATGTTATGAAAGTCTTTACTTCAACGATTATGCCCCATTCTTCTTCCATTTTACTAGACTTCATGATGTGACTTAACATCAAAGCCAATTCGTTAACAGTATGTCTGCGATCGTAGATTCCGAGTGAATAGGTAAATAACGTTGTTTTTGGTATGTAGTCGGGGATAGTCATCGATTCTGCACAAATTTTCGGCATTGAATGTTGACGCCATTTGCAGCTGACTGCTTGATATTTGTACTCTGGACGACTAACCCCCCCTGATGTGGTCGAACAATCGACATTTAAATAAAAATAGAATATGTCTCGTGTAATTCTCCAGTGTCACACATATTCTCATAGTATAGGGTCAGCTACATGACTTCTTCCGTACGTGGAATGAAATGTTTTTGATTCTAAGAACAGGAAAAAAATGCTGAAACAGACGAATAACTTAAAGTAGCTTCAAAAATGAATTGGGAGCACGAAATGTGGAAAATTGAGAGAAAGAGTCATGTTAAAAAGGGCGTTATGACTAGAATGAAACTGATAATGATTGGTTTTTAACTTTTACGCAGGATTGAAAATGTACGAAGTGTTTTACATACGTTGCACGTGCAATTGCTCGTGTACTCATTGAGTGGTTCGCTTTAACGTGACGCTTCTTCCAATTCAGGTGAGCGGCGTCTCTGTGGAGCACCACAGTCACGCCTGGTGACGGTGAAGGTACCCCCTTCTCGAAGCCGCTGCGTAACTGTGGCGAAAACGGTTTGCGATGGAGCTGGACGCTGTAGATAACGATTTTCATAAAGGCGACGGTCAGCTCTCCCTTTACCGTGAGCTTCGCCATACAGAAGGATCATGTCGGTGTATCCGGCAAACGTGTAATCAAACACGTTGCTCTAACACTCACAGTCACGTAATGAGGCTCGTACCAGGTCAGAGAGGTAGGAGTGACGTCAAACGATATCAACCATTCCGACGTAAGCACCCCGCCACCCACCATGGCTACTCTGGGCATACCTGCCTACCAAGCAAGTTTTCAAACGGCTACAGCACGGAAGCGGTACGTTTCCCGACATGGGTTCCAGTTTAAAAAATAGTCTACTGGGTCCCAACTATCAGCCCTAGAAATTTATAAGGGAAATTTTAGAGCACATTGCATTAAACGGTTTCGGTTGAAATAAATAGAGCGAGAATACCAGTTCTAAGACTGGTGGAAGAGTGTTCCTTTCACTGAAGTTGAGTCACACAAAAACTGTTACGTTGAATGGTCTGGCTACGTAGGTGGGCAGTGGAGCGACTGGAAAAAGTAGGAACTGGAAGAATTTAAAATTAGGTGCTACAGGTGGACCGTAACAATAATATGGTCGGCTGAAGAAGTAAACGGAGACAAATAGAGGCGTCTGTGGTAGACCCTTACCAAGAACGGCAGTAAATTGGTACCGCGAGTTCTAACTGTAATAGATACGAGAAATTTGATGCTGTAAAGAGCAGGACACTGAGAAATAGTAAAGGCACTACGAGAAGTGGAACAGACTGCCAACCTCTGAGGCTTGCTGTATCCTAAAGTGACGATCGAGTCTTGTTAGTCTCTCCTCGGACATTGGTTGTGGCTATTAAATGTGTCGTTGCTTTGTGTGTAATCTCGCTAGTTTGCTGAAACAATAACAGAAACGATCATATACGTGGTGTAACTGTGGAAAGACTGAATCTTAAAGTACAAAAAGTGGATCTGACTAGGGAGGGGGGGGGGGGGAGAGTGAAAGAAGATTTCAAAAGGAAAAAAAGTTAACATATATTCGGGTAAAGAGAATCTCTTGTAGTTGGATCTAAGCCTATGTGGTATCATAGGCTCAAATGGATATGGAATCTGGTTGACAGCATAGAGGGGGATCCTTGTCTATCAGGAAATGCAGATAACTAATCTTATTAGCTTACATGAAACAGGAGCATACCCTAGATAAATAACGCACTGTAGTCAACTTACGTGTCAAAGCTGTGAGGACGGGGCGTGAGTCGTGCTTGGGTAGCTCACTTGGTAGAGCACTTGCCCGCGAAAGGCAAAGGTCCCGAGTTCGAGTCTCGGTCCGGTAAACAGTTTTAATCTGCCAGGAAGTTTCATATCAGCACACACACCGCTGTAGAGTGAAAATTTCATTCTAGAACTTACGTATCAAAACATATTTGAACTGAAACCCATTAAAGCTGCTTATGTAAAGATGGAGCGCAAATCAAATGCGTGTAATCGTTGCCGTGAACGAAGTGTGTGATGTGCTATTTTTTTTTTGCTCGAGCAGCAACTGGAAGTGGTACCGTCACCTTAGATCTTTGACCGTCGATAGCAGCAGTTTGGATTTAATAATGCGAATCCAGAAAGAGAGAGAATAAATTTCGATGTTTATTTACACATATGTACACAAAGCGTTCTGTCTCCGCCAGGACTTCTGTGACATTAAAGGGACTGATACAGGGCCTTTAATTTAAGGATTCGATAGTTTAGCGACTTACAAATGACTCTGGATTTAGTGCCTCATATCGATCTATTATTTCGTTACTTCACGTAATATAACAAGTGTGATCCTTTTCGCTGCAACTGTAGTGCAGCATTTCTTCCACCGGGACTGAGCAAGATAGTGAATACCTCGAACACGGATGATAGTCGTTCTGCCACCTAGGGAGTGCTCAGTAGGCGTCCCAGATAATCACGGCCCTCAGCGCAGCAGACGCGCGAAGCAGAGGTTGACCGTGTTGGTCGGCCTGAGAGGGGCGTGGGCGCCGCGCCAGAAGAATTTGCTGCACTGCACCACTGCTTCTGCCTGCGTGCCAGATAGCGTCCGCCCCGCCCCGCTGCATACACGACCGCTGTGTGTCGTTAGTTCGTGTAGCCCACATCGAAACTAAAAAAGGCGCAGGTTCTAAAAGGGCTAGACATTGTCATGGAAACTGCTTGCTTATGAACCGGCAGTTTCCCGGTTTATATCCAGATGGGCTACACAGTTGAACAGTCAAATAACCCAAATGCAATAATATTTTGACTGTGCGTATTTCAATACGCTCCCAGATAAGAGGTTTCAGAACCTATCTCTATAACGTGTTGTTCCGAGCTGCGTTTTTGAGGTGTTTGTTTCCAAAAAGTAACAACGTGGCTTTTATGTGCTTGCATCTCAATCTACATTTGTGCTGTACTCTCACGCTGGTTGACCAAAATTACGAAAAATCGCGCAGTTCTTTGGATTTGCCCCCTTACCCCCTTCTCACTCTCTCTCTAGCCGGAACCACAATCTCGTCCAAATCCGAAAGCATACAGCACAAAACGCTAACGGCTACTCCGTACTGCATGGAGCACAGCTATTTCATAGAAACAGCGACCTTCTGTCTCAGAAGTTCTCATTGGATCCGATTACAGCATCCCAGATGAAGAGCTTGTCAGCAGTTCTAGGTATGGCGGCTGTGGAGGATCTATTGGAGGAGTTACAAATGGTTGAAATGGCTCTGAGAACTATGGGACGTAACTGCTGAGGTCATCAGTCCCCTATAACTTAGAACTACTTTAACCTAACTAACCTAAGGACATCACACACATCCATCCCCGAGGTAGGATTAGAGCCTGCGACCGTAGTGGCCGCGCGGTTCCAGACTATAGCGCCTAGAGCCGCTCGGCCACACCGACCGAAGAGAGGAGTTAAAATTTATATCTTTACTGACATGAAGTTACAAATGTTTGATCTGTTGTGAATGTTCGACCTTTCATTAAATACAACATCTTAATGTCACAGTTGAACTGATATTTCAAACGTTGCGTCATCATGTAAATTGTAAGAAATTTTATTAATGTTATACAGTAGTAACAGGTATCTGACTGTGAGAAATATCGTAACTTTCTTTGCCAAATAATTATTGTTAACTTTCGTAACGATTAACCTAGTCTTGATGTACTTTGCTGTTGACGGTATTGAAATAAGGTCCTGGCAGAATTACACCAGCCAGAAGTCTCACTGGTTCTAACATGTCAAGTATCTGTGTGTTCACGATCGTACTCCAGGAAATAAACAGCCAAATATTTGTGACAAGGAACAATGTTCCTACGTAACCACACAGTCCGAAATAGCCACATATTTAGAAATAAACGGCCAAAGATTTATTTTATCTTTTGTTTTCTAATTAGGCGTAAATTTAAATAACATAAAATACAAGCAACTGCGAATACATTTCATAACGGCTATAGTCGCCACTGTACTTGTTCCGTCGGACATGAATGCATGTCTAAAGGAGCAGTGCATCGATCTTCTTAACAGCACAGGCACTGCAATATCGTATTTATCGTTCTTTCGGGAGACTATTGATTCGATTCTACAGATATTCCAAGTTCTTTGCTGTCTCTGAACGAATTCAAATGTCATCGGCAACTTCAACGTTTTCGCTTCTTTTCGCCGAACTTTAATTCGTTCTCCAAATTTTTCTTTCGTTTCCTTTGCTGCATGCTCAATGCACAGATTCAAAAATACCGGAGATAGGCTACAACACTGTCACACTCCTGTCTCAACTACTGTTTACCTTTCATGCCCCTCGTCTCTTATATCGGCCGTCTCGTTATTGTACTAGTTATAAATAGCAGTTTTGCTCGCTGTATTTTACTCCTGTTGCCTTCAGAATCAGTGTGTGTATTCCAATCAACAATGTCATGTTATATGTCTGTGTATTAAGGAAGAAGTGAAACGGGTACCGAAACATACCGCTTCTCTCATAACAAAGCAAAGAATCCTCGAGCTTGAGATCTCCAGAGAATATAGATATCAGCTGTAGTCATGTTTGTGAGTTTACGTCTCGCATAAATCATTCGAGTGCGTGTGAGTATCCTGGTTACTGAACAGCGGTGTGGACATTATAGCAAACTGTGTATCGGACACAGCTAAAGCTGCTATGCAGGAGAATGAGGTAGGAAGTCGACTTCGCCCTTATAGAAGGGACTGTCCCAGGGTTAGAAAATATAGAACAGGATTACCGGACGGGGAATTCCCACCATACACCGTACTTGGCTGGAGGAGTATCTCTGTACATGCAGTTGTAGAACTGAAACTTGCTCCGACTTTCAATCACCGCGCCACCTCGTTTGGTTGCATATCATGACGGTCGCCATAATTTACGTAACTAGTCAATCACCACTTCATCTACGTTATAATTACAGGAACACCTGTTTACTCTGAGCGTTGATGACTGATTGTTTGGTTGTTTCACCTAAGACGTTTCAAACGTAACTGAAATACAATCGCTCACAAATGGTTTGCCTACGACATCTGTCTCCACTTTCGCCATTATTTTTGTGAACTTTCCCCGCTTTCTTGATTACTTTCTCAGTAGGCTTGACGGAAATTTGAGGAGGAAGGGGCAGGGGAAGGGAACGGCACGATGCGAGAAAGCCGTATCTTAAAGCTATCTTTTTAATAAGTGTTTCTTAATTCTCCATTTAAATGTTTTCGCTTGACGCTTTCGCTTAAAAGCTTCTCTCTCTCTCTCTCTCTCTCTCTCTCTCTCTCTCTCTCTGTGTGTGATCTTAGCCTGTTCTTTTATGGGCTACAAAGAGAACTAAAAAGCGGTTGCTGTTACATAATCATTACTTTATTATATGCTATTTTGCGTGAAAAGCTTAACAGCCATATTAAAGAGTTAATAGTAATTATCTGTTCACCGTAAGAGCTTTTAAAGTAACAACTGTAGTTAACCGTTACAGTGA
The DNA here is from genome assembly GCF_023897955.1 of Schistocerca gregaria. Taxonomy (NCBI): domain Eukaryota; kingdom Metazoa; phylum Arthropoda; class Insecta; order Orthoptera; family Acrididae; genus Schistocerca; species Schistocerca gregaria. The sequence goes on from NC_064920.1 coordinate 644,882,152, forward strand.
AACAGTTTCAAAACTACTTGGTTCGGTGCTACCAAAGTTCATTACTGTTGTTGCCACCTGCAGGCAAAATATTGATTAGTCACTTGACTAGTGTAGAGTACTGACACAACGGAAGGAATGAATATGCTTTTATATTTCTATCTGAACTCACGACTCAAGATTATGTTGGTGTTAGGTACCTGTATTCGTAAATATAGAAGGTATGGTCGAATAATAATTCACTCAACTAACGTAAGCAGTTGTATGTATAGGTTAGCAGGAAACTCACCACTTTTTGCTGCAATTTAGAATGTTGTTGTTGTTGTCTTCAGTCCTGAGGCTGGTTTGATGCAGCTCTCCATGCTAATCTATCCTGTGCAAGCTTCATCTCCCAGTACCTACTGCAGCCTACGTCCTTCTGAATCTGCTTATTGTATTCATCTCTTGGTCTCCCTCTGTGATTTTTACCCTCCACGCTGCCCTCCAATACTAAACTGGTGATCCCTTGATGCCTCAGAACATGTCCTACCAACCGATCCCTTCTTCTAGTCAAGTTGTGCCACAAACTTCTCTTCTCCCCAATCCTATTCAATACCACCACATTAGTTATGTGATCTATCCATCTAATCGTCAGCATTCTTCTGTAGCACCACATTTTGAAAGCTTCTATTCTCTTCTTGTCCAAACTATTTATCGTCCATGTTTCACTTCCATACATGGCTACACTCCATACGAATACTTTCAGAAATGACTTCCTGACACTTAAATCTATATTCGATGTTAACAAATTTCTCTTCTTCAGAAACGCTTTCCTTGCCATTGCCAGTCTACATTTTATATCCTCTCTACTTCGACCATCATCAGTTATTTTGCTCCCCATAGCAAAACTCCTTTACTACTTTAAGTGTCTCATTTCCTAATCTAATACCCTCAACATCACCCGACTTAATTCGACTACATTGCATTATCCTTGTTTTGCTTTTGTTGATGGTCATCTTATATCCTCCTTTCAAGACACTGTCCATTCCATTCAACTGCTCTTCCAAGTCCTTTGCTGTCTCTGACAGAATTACGATGTCATCGGCGAACTTCAAAGTTTTTATTTCTTCTCCATGGATTCTGATACCTACTCCGAATTTTTCTTTTGTTTCCTTCACTGCTTGCTCAATATACAGACTGAATAACATCGGAGAGAGACTACAACCCTGTCTCACTCCCTTCCCGACCACTGCTTCCCTTTCATACCCCTTGACTCTTACAACTGCCATCTGGTTTGTGTACAAATTGTAAGTAGCCTTTCGCTCCCTTTATTTTACCCCTCCACCTTCAGAATTTGAAAGAGAATATTCCAGTCAGCATTGTCAAAAGCTTTCTCTAAGTCTACAAATGCTATAAACGTAGGTTTGCCTTTCCTTAATCTAGCTTCTAAGATAAGTCGTAGGGTCAGTATTGCCTCACGTGTTCCAACATTTCTACGGAATCCAAACTGATCTTCCTCGAGTTCTGATTCTACCAGTTTTTCCATTCGTCTGTAAAGAATTCGCGTTAGTATTTTGCATCCGTGACTTATTAAACTGATAGTTCGGTAATTTTCAATCTGTCAACACCTGCTTTCTTTGGGATTGGAGTATTATATTCTTCTTGAAGTCTGAGGGTATTTCGCCTGTCTCATACATCTTGCTCACCAGGAGGATGGTAGAGTTTTGTCAGGACTGGCTCTCCCAAGGCCGTTAGTAGTTCCAATGGAATGTTGTCTACTCCCGGGGCCTTGTTTCGACTCAGGTCTTTCAGTGCTCTGTCAAACTCTTCACGCAGTATTGTATCTCCCATTTCATCTTCATCTTCATCTACATCCTCTTCCATTTCCATAATATTGTCCTCAAGCAAATCGCCCTTGTATAGACCCTCTATATACTCCTTCCACCTTTCAGCTTTCCCCTCTTTGCTAAGGACTGGGTTTCCATCTGAGCTCTTGATGTTCATACAAGTGGTTCTCCTATCTCCAAAGGTCTCTTTAATTTTCCTGTAGGCTGTATCTATCTTAGCCCTAGTGAGATAAGCCTCTACATCCTTACATTTGTCCTCTAGCCATCCCTGCTTAGCCATTTTGCACTTTCTGTCGATCTCATTTTTGAGACGTTTGTATTCCTTTTTGCCTGCTTCATTTACTGCATTTTTATATTTTCTCCTTTCAACAGTTAAATTCAGTATTTCTTCTGTTACCCAAGGATTTCTACTAGCCCTCGTCTTTTTACCTACTTGATCCTCTGCTGCCTTCACTACTTCATCTCTCAGAGCTACCCATTCTTCTTCTACTGTATTTCTTTCCACAATTTGTGATAATTGTTGCCTTATGCTCTTCCTGCAACTCTATACAACCTCTGGTTTAATCAGTTTGTTCGGATCCCATGTCCTTAAATTCCCACCTTTTCGCAGTTTCTTCAGTTTTAATCTACAGGTCATAACCAATAGATTGTGGTCAGTCCACATCTGCCCCTGGAAATGTCTTACAATTTAAAACCTGGTTCCTAAATCTCTGCCTTACCGGTATATAATCTATCTGATACCTTCTAGTATCTCCAAGATTCTTCCATGTATCCAACCTTCTTTTATGATTCTTGAACCAAGTTTTAGCCATGATTAAGTTATGCTCTGTGCAAAATTCTACCAGGCGTCTTACTCTTCCATTTCTTCCCCCCCTATCCATATTCACCTATATTTTCTCCTCTTCCTTTTCCTACTACTGAATTCCAGTCACCCATGACTATTAAATTTTCATCTCCCTTCACTATCTGAATAATTTCTTTTATCTCATCATACATTTCATCAATTTCTTCATGATCTGCAGAGCTAGTTGGCATATAAACTTGTTTGTACTACTGTAGTAGGCATGGGCTTTGTGTCTATCTTGGCCACAATAATGCGTTCACTATGCTGTTTGTAGTAGCTTACCCCCACTCCTATTTTTTTATTCATTATTAAACCTGCTCCTGGATTACCCCTATTTGATTTTGTATTTATAACCCTGTATTCACCTTACCAAAAGTCTTGTTCCTCCTGCACCGAACATCCCTAATTCTCACTATATCTATCTTTAAACTATCCATTTCCCTTTTTAAATATTCTAACCTACCTGCCCGATTAAGGGATCTGACATTCCACGCTCCGATCCGCAGAATGCCAGTTTTCTTTCTCCTCATAACGACGCCCTCTTGTGTAGTCCCCGCCCGGAGATCCGAATGGGGGACTATTTTACCTCCGGAATATTTTAACCAAGAGGATGCCATCACCATTTAACCATACAGTAAAGATACATGTCCTCGGGAAAAATTACGGCTGTAGTTTCCCCTTGCTTTCAGCCGTTCAATTTAGAATAGCAGATAATACAATTTAGCGGGCCTACGTGTGATGCTTAACTGAAAGATGCAAGTGGATCCGTTGCTGGTAGGAGTGATGTTCAGATCCTGGCCTAGCCATCCAGATTTAGATTTTGCGTGGTTTCCGTAAATCAAACAATGCGAATAACGTGATGATTCCTTTAAAAAGGATCGACCGATTTTCTTCTCACCTCTGTTCGATACTAACTCAGACTGGCCGTCGACGGTAAACTTTAATCAGCCTTATTTTTGAAAGATGGAGTTTTCTAATGACTGTGTTAAAGGCCTGATGATGGAAGGCCATCGGTGAAGCTTCGAATTTAATCATTTAATAAATCTAAATTGCAATGTGGCGGGAGTGCGGCACGTTAAAAGTGACTCGCAGTATCGCGTGCAGTACAGTTCGCTTTATGAATAACGTAACATAGTGCCCAGAATTTTTAAATGTTGGTGTTGTTTCTGCCTAGTTAGCGACATTTTTGCTATCCTAACTTACGTTTATAGGCCTTCTCATGCCGTCAGAGACTACTATGTGGTTAACGCTTCACCCGTAAACCGAGGGAAGTCATTATGATACTGACACCGTGTTCTACACACTCATGCTTCAATGGCCGTCCGGCCGACCTGATTTAAGTTTTCGGTTGTTTCTGTAAACCATTTTGGACGAATGTTGGAATGGTTCCTTCAAAAATACCTCAGCCTGTTTTTACCCGTCCTTGTTCAACTGTGAATGATGTCCTCTGTACCAATAAGGTATCCAATATTTCTTCCATTCTGATCGGAATACAAGAGAGTACACACGAATAGGAAACAAATACGTGAAATACTTTTCTACGGTTATCTCTCAACGAAATCGTGTATAACTCTAGTGGCGAGTGTTGTCACATTATTACGACACAGGTGTACACCCCCCCTCCCGTCCCCTCACCTCGTACTAATTGAATTCAAATTTGTGCTCACTCACCCGTATTTATTTTAGAAGGGTGGTTCAACGCCTATCGGACCACAACATGCATCTACAATAGCAACAGTCTTTCTTAATTTTTAATTAACGGGCAGGGTCAAGCAAATTTCAGGGCAATAAATATTTGAAGGTGCTCGCGTTGTTAGAGTGAAACGGGTAATGCTCCAGCTACATGTACATAATTAATCTGCAACTCAGAATTAAGCGAGTGGCAGAGGGTTGATCGAACTACTCATAAGCTACTTCTCTGCCTTTTCATTCTCGAACAGAGCGCGGGAAAGACGAACATCTTCTCGTGTGGTGTCTGATTCCTCTTATTTTATTGACATGATCATTTCTTCCTATATAGGTGCCCGCCAACAAAATATTTTTACGCTCTGAGGAGAAAGTTACTGACTGAAATTTCATGAGAAGATAACGCCTCAACGAAAAAGCCTTCATTTTAATGACTGCCAACCTATTTCGTGTATCATATCTGTGGCACTTCCCGTATTTCTCGATAATACAAAACTAGCTGCCCTTCTCTGAACTTTTTCGATGTTCTCCGTCAATCCTATCTGACGCGGATCCCACACCTCACAATAATACTCCAGAAGAGGGCGGACAAGCGTAGTGTAAACAGCCTCTTTAGTAGACCTGTTACATGTTAGAAATAGTCTGCCAGTAAATCGCAGTCTTTGATTTGCCTTCCTGACTACATTATCTATGCGATCGTTTCAATTTAAGTTATTCGTAATTGTAATCGCTCACTTCTTAGTTGAAATGAAATTATCGTGTGGCATTTATTGACCGGGATATCCCTTTCGGGGATTTTACAGTTTCTGATTTGTGTGATTTATCGTGTAACTGAAATTTGGGGAATGCCTTGTAGCACTCATGTGGATGACTTCACACTTTTCATGATTTAGAGCCAATTGCCGCTTATTGCACTATATAGATGTTGTTGTTGTGGTCTTCAGTCCTGAGACTGGTTTGATGCAGCTCTCCATGCTACTCTCTCCTGTGCAAGGTTCATCATCTCCCAGTACCTACTGCAGCCTACATCCTTCTGGATCTGCTTAGCGTACTCATCTCTTGGTCTCCCTCTACAATTTTTACCCTCCACGCTGCCCTCTAATACTAAATTGGTGATCCCTTGATGCCTCAGAACATGTCCTACCAACCAATCCCTTCTTCTGGTCAAGTTGTGCCACAAACTTTTCTCCCCAATCCTATTCAATACTTCCTCATTAGTTATGTGATCTACCCATAGATATCTTGCCTAAATAATTTTGCAATTCGTTTCGATCATGTGATGACTTCATATAACAGTATATGACAGCATTGCCTGCAAACAATCTGAGGATCACTCAGATGGTCTCCAAAATCGTTTATGTAAATCAGGAAGAGGAGAAGGTGAATGGTAGGTATTACTTTTGTTTTACTTGATGACTTTCCACCAGTTATTACGAACTGTGACCTTTCTAACAGGAAAGTACGAATCTAGTCACACAACTGAGACGATACTCCATAGGCATGTAATTAAATTAGAAATCGCCTTCCGGAAATCTAAAACTTTGGAATCAATTTGACGTCCCTTGTCAGTAGCACTCATTACTTCGTGAGAGTAAACAGTTAGTTGTGCTTCATAAGAACGATATTTTCTGAATCCGTGTTGGCTGTTGTCAATAAATGGCTTTCTTCGAGATAATTCACAATGTTCAAGCTCAGTATACGTTCCAAATTTCTGATGCAAATCGACGTTAGTGATATGGATCTCTAATTCAGCGAATTACTCCCATTTCCTTTCTTGGGTAGTGGTATGACTTGTGCAACTTTCCATTGTTCGGGTACGAATGTTTCGAGCGAGTGGTCGTTTGTATATGATCGCTAAATACGGAGCTATTGTTTCAGCTTACTCTGAGAGGAACCAGTCTGGACCGGAGGCCTATGGCGGTTTGCCTGTACTTAAGTTGCTAACGGTCGCTGTGTTCCGTGCAGGTGACTTCCGCATTCGATAAGTATTAATTGCCGTCACCACGTATGCTCCATGGCACGCTCGCGAATATTGTCGTAGATCAACGATATCGGCTTATCATGCCTCATCTATTAACTTTTTATAATGCCACACACATGCGGGAACATTTTGTGAACTTGTCCGTACGGTTTTGCTTAATAACTGTGGGGATGACGATTATGGTGGTGGTGGTGGGGGTGGTGATCACGATGGTGATATGATGATAAAGATAGCGATTGTTGTGATTATTACTATTATTGTTATAGACTACTACCACCACCACCACCACCACCACCACCACCACCACCACCACCACCACCACCGCTACCAGTACTTAAAAATGTGTTGTGTTCAGTTCAGTGAGATGAAGATCAAATAAGGAATTTTAACACTTACTTATGGAAACACTGACAGCCACGATTTAGCCTGACACAATTTGAAAGGTGCTCATGTTTGAAGTTCTCTTGGCTGTACTAGTTGTTGTCTCTGATTTTTTTTTTACAGTTGCAGAAATGCGCCCGTAACATATTGCATGTTTGTCCGGCAATATGTTCAAGCGATTTAGCACTCCAACTGTGGACATATGTGCAACTTGCATAGAACTGTCTGTCACACTCAGACGACACCGCACACAAGCATCTAACAGCACCACTTTCCTGACCCTGAATTTTAGATAGTCAAAATTTATCACTTGTTCTAACTGGAATTCTGAAGACATATTCACCACAGCGCATATGTTTTTACTGATATTTATTTGTAGACTGTAGTGAATGTCGGTTTGTCATTATTGATAGGGAGATGACTCTCGTCGCGTGCCAGGCACAGGATAGTCGGCATCAGTCCCCTGAGGTGTGCCAAATGTCGGTTGCCCCAAAGGAACTCGGGTAGTCTTGGCTGCCGAATCTAGGGTTCCCAAGCTGGAGGTCGGTGAGTGCCAAAGTTGAGGCCACGCTTCCGCCATCGCTACGGAAGCTGCTCCAGTGCACCGTTGCACTTATTAGGAACGGGGATCTTGGCGTAATCGATGTGGTCAGAAGAGTGGTATAAACCTGTATTAAAAATTTTGACCTACAGGAGAGCTACGCGACGTTGGAGTCGACAGCTGTTGAGCCGAAGTAATCCGCAACAGGCACCACATGCTGTGGTGTCCAGTTGTATTAGTTTTCCTAAGCAGGCAAGACTCTGTGTCGACGGCTATTTCCCCAGCCTTTTATAATATGGAGGAGGATAATATCTCTCTCACAGTACAGTGGGTCGGATGGACCACTGGTTGGAACTACTAACTGATAGCGTAAGAGTGCTCGAAAGTTTAGTCCTCTGGGGAAATCATGTCTAACGTTAGAGTAGTAAATAGTGGCAGGTACATTTGTATCAAAATTGTTTTTAAATGAAAATGCAAGGAAGGTGTTTAACGCGGTTTCACATTTCTATAGTCTGAAAGCATATGAATCCGTAACAACCATGAAGCAATGAAACGATTTCAAATTGGGACTTCACGTAGAGAGATGACTGTTGAAGAACGTGAACACACCCTAGGATGGAAAATTTTGGGAGAATACCCAATAGTGATAAAAACGTAGGTCTCTTATTCATGTGACAGTTTGGTCCCTTGCGGCACCACAACAACTGTTTATACGGAAGCATTGTGGAAGGAATGGTCTGACGAAACACAATGGCTGTAAGAAATATTACGAAGTGAATCAAAGATGAACTTGGAGGGGAAAAAAAAACCTCCGCTTTTGCACGATGACTCGCAAACTCCGAAGTAAATAATTAGGAGAGGTTCAGTTTGGAAGTACAGCTACATGTATCAAACTCATTGAGAAGTATTACTTTTGAACGCTGTAGCACCACGACACTCGCGTGGTACCGCCAGGTAATGCGTGAGGGAGTGCAGACAAGTAGCCCGTTAGGCAGGAGTCACTTGCTCGCTCCGAGAGTTCATCTCAGGCGATCTCTAGCCGTAGAGCTGAAGCTTCCCATTATTTCATGAGGAAACAGTGCAAGAGAGAAAGTTCACAAAGTGACTGCCTTAGACCAGGCTTTCCCAAATGTGTTCCGCTAGGAACAACTATTAACAACATGGCGTTTTTCGACATTATGACGATACTAATTATTTTTAAAAAAATACTGTAATTGGTGTTGTTATGATTTAAAATCGAGTAATCATTGCAAAAACAAGATTTCTCATTTTTTTAAAAAAATAACCACCTTGAAAATAAACAAGATGCTACATCAGAGTATCAGGATTCTCAAAATGTTCCATCATAGGAAAAATTTTGGAACCTCTGCTTAAACTGAGGCGAAGAAGATACACAAAAGAATGCAGACGGCCACACTCACTTCGGTGTTTGCAATTTCGGTCGTCAACGTATGTCCAGTCAGACGAAGACCAGCAGCATTAACACTAGCACTCCATGAAATGCACTTGTCAAGTAAGCATCAGTTCTGCTCCAATAGTAACTGACCAACGGCACGATGTGCTAAAACTAACATACCAAGGATTAACATAAATCCATTACGCTGTATTCTAAAAGGCCATTAGAGCCTGTGTCACTACAGAAAGAAAACATGAAGTGATTGCGAAGATGAAAAGTGAATGCAAGCAATGCCTTAAGAAATCTGCTGCCTATAGATGGTACCAAATGGTCCTGTTCTGCAGCGGAATGTTCAAATGGTTCAAATGGCTCTGAGCACTATGGGACTTAACTTCTGAGGTCATCAGCCCCTAGAACTTAGAACTACTTAATCCTAACTAACCTAAGGTCATCACACACATCCATGCCCGAGGCAGGATTCGAACCTGCGACCGTAGCGGTCGCGCAGTTGCAGGCTGTAGCGCCTAGAACCGCTCGGCCACTGCGGCCGGCACAGCGTAATGTAAGTAGATGCAGAAGACGTGCATAGGAACTAAATTACTTGGCTCGACGAAAGTTTCAGCGCATACTACAGAGAATCTTAAGATGTTACGGACCGCGAGGTCATGGCTCAAGAAGATGCTTTAGCGAGTGTTCCTGCAGCAAGAAATTAGTACAAGAGTAAAAATCCATCAGAAGAATGTTGCTACCTCTGCCATAATAACGAGATAAAATTGGTAACATTTATCCATGCCGAAGTACTGTGCTGTCTACGGCATAAGGCAATTGAAACGTCAAAGAAATCTGATGGAAAAATAATTCCACTCTTTCACGACGGAAGATTTCCCCCGAATGGTAGCGTACAGCACTGATACGATGACACAAGAAAAGGTCAGTGTCAGAACGACCAGAGAGTCCATATGATCCATCCGTGAAGCATCCGCGAGCTGGCAGTGAAAAAATGCGCTTTTATCGTTCGTCGTTCCCATTACGTGCTCGACTATCACCCCGACGGCCTGTACATGCTGTGACAACATCCCTGTCACGTGACATGCGTATAAAATCCATTTTATATGGCAATACAAACACTTCCTCTGTAGGACAGAGTCTAAAGTAAATTGGGGATGAATGCGTATCGTTGACAGTAAAGCCCGTTTCACACGAGCGACTTTTTGGTCAAAATCGACTACTCGAAATGCGTGCGCCTTTCGTGTCTGTATGTAAATCAGCAATCAACCACTAGACGAGTGTGTCTGTGGCGTCAGTGATGCTGATTGTTACGAATGTGGAGTTCTGAATTTACAAGTGCTGCACACTGCGCATGCCAAGGAATGAGGGACTTACGTCGGCGTCTGCTAACATCAGAAATTAACCTATTCCATCCGAGCTCACTCCTATTCTAGAAATCGATTTTGTGCCTTCTGTCATGTTTGCGTGACACACTGGAAAGTTACACAGTCCTGGAATTTTTCCTGCTAGTATTTTTCTACAAGAGGGATGAAACATCTGAAAGCGAAAAGGTATTTGTTTTACAGAGAAAAAGGTTACGCTTTTCGTAAATAGATGAACGTGTTTTAATGAAAATTATTTAAACAATTAAAAAGCCAGTAATTTGACGTGAAAGATAACTTTCGACTTTATTTGGCACTCAGCAAGGAAAGAAGAAACAAAGGATAAAGTAAAAAGTCGCTATTCTATTCTTTCAGCTCTCAGGAGTGTAAACAATTCACCACACAACCTTGACAAGTACTTACAGTATGAATTCTGTGTTGGTCATTAACAAATTCTATTACCATTGCTTCTTTTTACATTTTGTTGCTGTATTTCTATTTCTTCGTGAAAGATAGTCTCTCATAACTTCACTTTCACCGTTCAAATGCCAAATTGCGCAGCAGACAGCTTTCACAACGAAATTTTTACGCTGACTTGTAAACGAAAATGACCGCTCGAAGCAAACGAGGCTCAGTACTAACAAAGTTGATTGTGTATAAGTAGCTTTACGGGGTTATGACACTTCCTTAAAGTCCAATTGATTACTTTCGCTTTTGACACAGTCTCCCCTTCAACGATGACGTGCTGGGTTCTGGTTTCTAGGAAATCTTTGAGTCTTACGGCTGTTCAGTTATATATACACTACTAGCAATTAAAAATTGCTACACCAGGAAGAAATGCAGATGATAAACGAGTATTCATTGGACAAATATATTATACTGGAACTGACATGTGATTGCATTTTCACGCAATTTGGGTGCATAAAAATGTTGAAAATGTGTATGAAATCTTATGGGACTTAACCGCTAAGGTCATCAGTCCCTAAGCTTACACACTACTTAACCTAAATTATCCTAAGTACAAACACACACACACACACACACACACACACACACACACACACATGCCCGAGGGAGGTCTCTAACCTCCGCCGGGGCCAGCCGCAGAGTCCATGACTGCAGCGCCTCAGACTGCTCGTCTAATCCGGCGCGGCTTGGGTTCATATATCCTGAGAAATCAGTACCCAGAACAACCACCTCTGGCCGTAATAACGGCCTTGATACGCCTGGGCATTGAGTCAAACAGAGCTTGGATGGCGTGTACAGGTACAGCTGCCCATGCAGCTTCAACACGATACCACAGTTCATCAAGAGTAGTGACTGGCGTATATTGTGACAAGCCAGTTGCTCGGCCACCATTGACCAGACGTTTTCAGTTGGTGAGAGACCTGGAGAATGTTCTGGCCAGGGCAGCAGTCGAACATTTTATGTATCCAGAGTGGCCTGTACAGGACCTGCAACAAGCGGTCGTGCATTGTCCTGCTGAAATGTAGGGTTTCGCAAGGATCGAATAAAGGGAAGAGCCACATGTGAAATGTAACGTCCACTGTTCAAAGTGTCGTCAATGCGAACAAGAGATGGCAGAGAAGTGTAACCAATGGCACCCCGTACCATCCGGCGTGATACGCCAGTATGGCGATGACGAATACACGCTTCCAATGTGTGTTCACCGCGATGTCGCCAAACACGGATGCGACCATCATGATGCTGTAAACAGAACCTGGATTCATCCGAAAAAATGACGTTTTGCCATTCGTGTACCCAGGTTCATCGTGGAGTACACCATCGCAGGCGCTCCTGTCTGTAGTGCAGCGTCAAGGGTAACCGCAGCCACGGCCTCCAAGCTGATAGTCCATGCTGCTGCAAACGTCGTGGAATTGTTCGTGCAGATGGTTGTTGTCTTGCAAACGTCCCCATCTGTTGACTCAGGGATCGAGACGTGGCTGCCCGATCCGTTACAGCCATGCGGATAAGATACCTGTCATCTCGACTGCTAGTGATACGAGGCCGTTGGGATCCAGCACGGCGTTCCGTATTATCTTCCTGAACCCACCGATTCCATATTCTGCTAACACGATCTCGACCAACGCGAGCAGTAATGTCGCGATACGATAAACCGCAATCGCGATAGGCTACAATCCGACCTTTATCAAAATCGGAAACGTGATGATACGCATTTCTCCTCCTTGCACGAGGCATCACAACAACGTTTCACCAGGCAACACCGGTCAACTGCTGTTTTTGTGTGAGAAATCGGTTGGAAACTTTCCTCATGTCAGCACGTTGTAGGTGTCGCCACCGGCGCCAACCTTGTGTGAATGCTTTGAAAAGCTAATCATTTGCATATCACAGCATCTTCTTCCCGTCGGTTAAAGTTCGCGTCTGTAGCACGTCATCTTCGTGGTGTAGCAATTTTAATTGCCAGTAGTGTATTTTGTTTACTCGACGATTGTAAGGGGACGTTCTTTAATTACTTGAAGCTTTTTGCTCTAGTGAGATTTGCGCTATTGCAAGTTTAATTAAATTGTCTCGAAAGCTGCCGAATGGGTCTCTACGTACCTCAGTTTTTCCAAATAATGTTGACAAATAAATAGGATAGAAAAAAGGCTGCGACACCACGTGCTCTAATTCTTCACTCACTCCATGGGCAGACAAGTGCTTCCTCTAGTGCTATGACTGGACACACGACGTCCCTGTGTTTTGGCAGTACAGGAAGACAGTCTTTGCACGTATCGATATCTTTTTCGTGAAGCTGCTCCAACCCTCGTCCACGGCCCACAGCAAAAAGATGGTTCAAATGGCTCTGAGCCCTATGGAACTCAACTGCTGTGGTCATCAGTCCCCTAGAACTTAGACCTACTTAAACCTAACTAACCTGAGGACATCACACACATCCATGCCCACGGCAGGATTCGAATCTGCGACCGTAGCGGTCGCGCGGTTCCAGACTGTAGCGCCTAGAACCGCTTGGCCACTCGTGCCGGCGGCCCACAGCAGCTTCTCAGTCTGACGGGTGGCCACACGTGTTGGTGTAACCCCGACCACAGGTGCTCGCGGGGCTGCATGTAGTGCCGACCTGTGATTCTGCAGCTTCGCCCACGAAGTAACGCAGGTGCCGCAGGTATTGCTGCATCTGCTATGGATATTTTGATCATTCATCAAACGAGATGGGCAGTAGTAATCGTACGCCATTTGGGAACAGCCCGCATGTTTGGCACACACCGCGAGAGATTGCCGAAGCGGGAACAGTGTTCCCCGAGTTCCACAGACTCCGGAACACTCGGTTCTCTGCTCACTTAAAGGATCGGACAAGATGGATGCATGAAACGTCCGCGAACCACAATATGCGGTGCACTCCACAGTCACAGGCAGCGGTCGCTATTTTCACGACAAATCAGTTCCAAATACAAATTAAAACTTGAATATGAATTAGAGATTTATGGAAGGGCATTTAACAGTCGTTTTAGAAAAAGTATTATATATGTTATACTTGCCGCAAATACTTGCTTTCTCCGACATGGTCTGTATGTTCCATTGTTCATTGGACAAAAAAGCTCCGCGAAAATAGTGTTAACAGTTTTGATTGATCCCTACAAAATCTGCCCCTCTATTGCCATATTATAAACCTTAAATGTCACTGAACCATTACTTACTTTACAGATGAAAGACAACATTGTTTGTACATTCGTTTAACAATATGATTGTAAGCTTTTCAGTCTCTTCATTTATATGATCCCTAAGAGAATTCTCGTCGGTGAACTTCAGACTACCTTCCTTTCACAAACGATTAACTTCTTGCTGGCACGTTTGTTTCGACTTGGCAGCATGCCGCTTAATACACGCGTTTCAAAAGTTCACACACAAATTCATGTTGAACACATTGTAACGCTGGCTTTATGTGCGTTGCAGAATATGCGACTGACTCGCTGATTAACATACAGTATTTCGACCGCCGCAGCAGGGAACTCCCCGAGTGAAATCTGACACTTTTGCAGCACTTGCTTCAGTTTCAGATCGGGGAATCTCAGGCATACACGCCTATAAGGCATTCAGTTCAGAGAGGTCATAAAAAATGGACACTTTAATACTGTCCTTGCTTGGTAGTAACTGCGTAAACGAAAATATTATCCCTTATAATAATCTATATTATCTAAATTAAAAAGTTAACGTGAAATTTTTATTGCCCCTTCGCTCCCTGTGGAGGCGGATGTATGTAAAACTAATAAAAATGTTAAAGTTTTTTGCCACCAGGTAGTTCTGTAGCATGTTAGAAATATTGTATCCAATTTATTGTTTCAACCAATACGCAGTGCCATGCCTTATTTTTTACACGGGACTGTCGTTGGCTGCGGCACTTTATTATTTCCTGCTACCAGAGAAGACGTATGTCGAGTGTAGAAGGTTGTGAGCCCATTTACGACACGATTAATAACTATAATTAAGGAAATGCACACATGGTGGAATACAACACCCGAACGAAAGCTTTAATAACCTCAGTTAGAAGAGACGTCGAAACACACATCTACTGTCATTAAAATTGCCCTGTATGATATTTGGTGTTCAATGATGTTAACAACGGAAGAATCAGGACCCTTACGAGACTGTGATTTGAAGCACTTTGCTTCATTGAAATCCTACTGAAGAATATTGGTGAAGTGCGTATTACTAGTTCTGAAAGGGTGCACAAGAAAGATCAGACTAGCAAAAAAAAAAGCTACACGAAGACCAAAACGATCAAGTGTATGGTTATGGTCAACATTAAGGTACTTGTTCCGGGCAGTAATCCTAATAAAAAAAATTTTCTCCCTTTAGCGCAGCTCTCAATTTTCAAAGTATAAGGAACATTTTCTGCTGAACTATCGTAGATAAAAAGGTGAAATTTCCTACAAACTTTGTAAAAACTGTAAGACAACTTTCTATAGTACAACATTTACCAGAGTGCGTTACTGCCAGATTTATTTAAATTTATGAGAAAGAAAAAATATTATGAATCGTACACACAAATTTAAAAAATTGTTGCGCCTGTTCTAAGACTGATATTAAGAAACTGGTACACAGATTTGGTTATGTAATTATTTTTTGAAAGTGATAAGTAAAGTAACCTTTGAGAAAATATTCCTCACGCGGTAGTACGTGTTCTAAAAGAATCTATTAATATCCGGATAGAATATCCATCATTTTGATTTACAGCTCCTGGTATTGGTCGTGTTTGCAGTTAAAATTGTTGTATGTGAGGTCCGCCAGTTATGCAAAACACCGTTTTTCTCAGTACCCAAACATGTTTCGGCATCACTGTGCCATCATCAGTGGCTTTTCGTTTTTACTTATTCTTTACGTTTGGTGTGCATGAATTTTCTGGGTCACTTGCGTGTTAATTACTACAGATAGCTTGTCATGTTTTCGTGTGGCAAGTACTTCCATTCTCCGCATAACGCTGAGGTGTTGTGATTCACACGTAACTATAACAAGTGTTTTTCAGAAGTAACGTAGTAAAACACTTTTAACTTCACCACAATCACACTGTGTTCTGGTGAAGTGAAAAGTGTTTTACTACGTTATATGTGAGAAATACTTGTTATAGTTACGTATGCATCACAACACCTCAGCATTATGCGGAGAATGGAAGTACTTGCCACACGAAAACATGACAAGCTATCTGTAGTAATTAACACGCAAGTGACCCAGAAAATTCATGCACACCAAAAGTAAAGAATAAGTAAAAACGAAAACCCACTGATGATGGCACAGTGATGCCGAAACATGTTTGGGTACTGAGAAAAACGGTGTTTTGCATAACTGGCGGACCTCACATCCAACAATCCTGATAGAATATTTGACAAAAAATGGAAAAATCCCAGATTATAGCCAGTAACACAACAACATATGCTAAGTTTGGTTCAATTATCTCTCAAGCAGTAATAAGTTAATTAACTTGTATGCATCTGTGTATCTTCTCATACGTCGCACCTTTAAATGAGGTTTCGTGAGATTTTGCCACACCCGCCCCCGCCCCCGCCCCCGCCCCCTCTCCCCCCGTCCTAAACTCCTCCTCAACTCCTCCCCCACTCCCCCCCCTCTCCCTCATTCTTAGCTCGTGTAATTAAGACTTCCACTAAGGAATGTATTGGAGACTTTGAGTACACCATTGGCACTGTCCTTACGCTGTGTGTATTTTGCGGAAGTCGTGGCTTCTCTGCAGCAGCCGCCAAAGTGACACGTGGCCAGTGCGCTGACTCACTGCCGGCCACGCCGCTGCCTGCTGGACGTGGCGCCCGCGGCCGGCTAAGAATAGCCGCGGCTGAGCGCCTGCGACCTACTCACGGCAGTACGAGCGATGGCCGCCTGCGGTCAGTGACGGCGAAGGCGCTGCTGCTTCGCTGGCGTCCGCCGTAGAAAGTGGGCTCCACCGAGGACGACGTTCATTCCCTGGCTTTAAAGGGCACTTGAAGTATGGTTCGGTGGCGCAGATACAGATTCCAAGTCTCGGGTTCGATCCCCGCTTGATCCTACGGTGTTTGTCACTTTTCACCACATTTAGAAATCCAAATTAAACTGTACATCCCGTTTAAGTGGATGGGTAATTCACTTCAAAGATCAGAGGAACGCCGTACTATCACTATAAGGGCCAAGCCTAGTAAAACACTGTACTGTGCAACTCAGCATTCGGGTTGACGACAGATTTGCCTTAAGAACAGTTTCAGCCGCCTTTCGTATAACTTGACGTCATTGGTCTAAACAGAGCACAGATTCTGGAGAAGTTGAATTCAAATTGTGCCCAGTCTTCCAGCCTCAGTCGCTAATAATCAACCCTGCTGTTGCGCCACTGCGCCTAGAGCGCAATATGTAATAAATGGTTCGAGGCACCTATCATTTACATCTATACTTGACAAACCACGGCATGCCGGCCGCGGTGGTCTAGCGGTTCTAGGCGCTCAGTCCGGAACCGCGCGACTGCTACGGTAGCAGGTTCGAATCCTGCCTCGGTCATGGATGTGTGTGATGTCCATAGGTTAGTTAGGTTTCAGTAGTTCTAAGTTCTAGGGGACTGATGACCACAGATGTTCAGTCCCATTGTGCTCAGAACCATTTTTGAACCAGGGCATGGCGTGTGGCTTGCCTGTTTATTTCGCTGTTGTTGTTTATTAGCATCCCTGCTCTTTCTCTAATTTTTTATTCATTATTATACTGCTGGGCATTAAAATTTCTACACCAAGAAGAAATACAGATGATAAACGGGTATTCATTGGACAAATATGTTATACTAGGACTGACATCTGATTACATTTTCACGCAATTTGGGTGCATAGATCCTGAAAAATCAGTACCCAGAAAACCACCTCTGGCCGTAATAACGGTCTTGATACGCCTGGGCATTGAGTCAAACAGAGCTTGGATGACTTGTACAGGTACAGCTGCCCATGCAGCTTCAACACGATACCACAGTTCATCAAGAGTAGTGACTGGCGTATTGTGAAGAGCCAGTTGATCGGTCACCATTGACCAGACGTTCTCAGTTGGTGAGGGATCTGGAGAATGTACTGGCCAGGGCAGTAGTCGAACATTTTCTGTATCCAGAAAGGCCCGTACAGGGCCTGCAACATGCGGTCGTGCATTATCGTGCTGAAATGGTTTCACAGGGATCGAATGAAGGGTAGAACCACGGGTCGTAACACATCTGAAATGCAACGTCCACTGTTTAAAGTGCCGTCAATGCGAACAAGAGGTGACCGTGAGGTGTAACCAATGGCACCCCATACCATCACGCCGGGTGATACGCCAGTATGGCGATGACGAATACACGCTTCCAATGTGCGTTCACCGCGATGTCGCCAAACACGGATGCGACCATCATGATGCTGTAAACAGAACCTTGATTCATCCGAAAAAATAACGTTTGAGTACACCATCGCAGGCGCTGCTGTTTGTGATGCAGCGTCAAGGGTAACCGCAGCCATGGTCTCCGAGCTGATAGTCCATGCTGGTGCAAACGTCGTCGAACTGTTTGTGCAGATGGTTGTTGTCTTGCAAACGTCCCCATCTGTTGACTCAGGGATCGAGACGTGGCTGCCCGATCTGTTACAGCCATGCGGATAAGATACCTGTCATCTCGACTGCTAGTGATATGAGGCCGTTGGATCCAGCACGGCGTTCCGTATTACCCTCCTGAACCCACCGATTCCATATTCTGCTAACAGTCTTTGGATCTCGACCAACGCGAGCAGCAATGTCGCGATACGATAAACCGCGATCGCAATAGGCTACAATCCGACCTTTATCAAAGTCGGAAACGTGATGGTACTCATTTCTTCTCCTTACACGAGGCATCACAACAACGTTTCACCAGGCAACACCTATCAACTGCTGTTTGCGTATGAGAAATTGGTTGTAAACTTTCCTCATGTCAGCACGTTGTAGGTGTCGCCACCGGCGCCAACCTTGTGTGAATGCTCTGAAAAACTAATCATTTGCATATCACAGCATCTTCTTCCTGTCGGTTAAATTTCACGTCTGTAGCACGTAATCTTCGTGGTGTAGCAATTTTAATGGCCAGTAGTGTATAATGCGATGTTTGGGGAGGAAGTAACGGAATAGTACATTTGTTGACTCGTCTGGGAATGTATGATCTTAGAATTTCAGAGGAATCCGCTACCTGTTGCAGGACGTGGAATACAAACTGAGATCAAAAGTATCCGGACACACCCAAAAACATACGGTTGTCATATTAGGTGCCTTGGGGTGCCACCTACTGTATATCTGTGACCTCAGTAGTCATTAGACATCGTGTAAGAGCTGAATGCGTCTCTCCGCGGAATCCATGGGCTTCGAACGTGGTTACGTGATTGGGTGTCACTTGTCATAAGTCTGTAGGCGAGATTTCCACTCTCCTACACATCCCTAGATCAACTGTTTCCGATGTGATAGTGAAGTGGAAACGTGAAGGGACACGTATAGCATAAAAGCGTATAGGCCGACCTCGTTTATTGACCGACAGAGACCGCCGACAGTTGAAGAGGGTCGTAATGTGTAATAGGCAGACATCTATTCAGAACATCACACAGGAATTCCAAACTGCATCAGGATCCACTGCAACTACTATCACAGTTAGCGGAAGATGAGAAAACTCGGATTTGATGGTCGATCGGGTGCTCATAAGGCATACATCACGCCAGTAAATGCCAAAAGACGCTTCGCTTGACGTAAGGAGCGTGAACTTTGGACGATTGAACAGTGGAAAACGTTGTGTGGAGTGACGAATCGCGGTACACAATGTGGCGATCCGATGGCAGGGTGTGGGTATGGCGAATGCCTGGTGAACGTAATCTGCCAGCGTGTGTAGTGCCAACAGTAAAATTCAGAGGCAATGGTGTTATGATGTGGTCGTCTTTTTCGTGGAGAGAGCCTTTGTTTTGCGTGGCCCTTTCACAGCACAGGCCTACATTGATGTTTTCAGTACCTTCTTGCTTTCCGCTGTTGAAGAGCAATTCGGGGATGGCGATTGCATCTTTCTACACGATGGATCACCTGTTCATAATCCACGGCCTGTGGTGGAGTGGTTACACGACAATAACATCCCTGTAATGGACTGGCCTGCACGGAGTCCTGACATGAATAGTATAGAACACGTTTGGGAAGTTCTGGATACGCCGACTTCGTGCCAGGCCTCACCGACTGACATATATACCTCTCCTCAGTGCAGCACTTCGTGAAGAATGGACAGCCATTCCCAAGAAACTTTCCAGCACCTGATGGAACGTATGCCTGTGAGAGTGTAAGCTGTCATCAAAGCTAAGGGTGAACCAACAACATGAATTCCAGCATTACCGATGGATGGCGCGACAAACTTGTAAGTCATTTTCAGCCAGGTGTCCGGATACTTTTGATCATGTAATGTACATCTAGTAACATGGTCATATCACCCCTTTTCTGTTTCGTTGGATTTTGATGCATGGGAAAAATAATATTCGCTAAAACTCTGTGTGAACTCTAATTAATCTGGTTTTTCCCGTCGCAGCCCATTCGCGAGGTGTATATTTGGTGTGGGGGAAGGGAAAGGGGGGGGGAGGGGAAAGGGAAGTAATGTGTTGCCCAGCTCTTCTTGGAACGTACTACTTGTAGCAACTGCCACTGAAATTTGTTGACAATCTCCGTAACGGTCGTACGCCGACTAAACACCCCCCCTAACGAACCCGTTCCTCTTCGTTGGCTCTCTCTCTCTCTCTCTCTCTCTCTCTCTCTCTCTCTCTCTCCCTCCCTCCCCCTCTCCCTCCCCCTCTCTCTCCCCCTCTTCCCCTCCCTTCCCCTTCCCCTCCCCCTCCCCCCTTCTGTTCATTCCCTACTTGTTGGCAAGGGTCCCAGACCGACGAGATGTATCCAAAATTTGTCAACAAGGTATTGTAAGACAGTATTTTTTGAGTGAATTATTATATTTCCTTACTATTTTCCTCGTGAAATAAATCTTACATCTGAACTTCATAAATGTTGTTTTATGTTGTCATTTGACTGTAGGTCGCTCTCGATGCTTACTCTTAGGTGTTACACGGCATTTACTATTACAGGTGATCTGTAGCCAGTAGTCGAATCGAACACTAACGGACCTGCCGGCCGCGGTGGTCTCACGTTCTAGACGCTCCGTCCGGAACCGCGCGACTGCTACGGTCGCAGGTTCGAATCCTGCCTCGGGCATGGATGTGTGTGATGTCCTTAGGTTAGTTAGGTTTAAGTAGTTCTAAGTTCTAGGGGACTGATGACCTCAGCAGTTAAGTCCCATAGTGCTCAGAGCCATTTGAACCATTTTTTGAACTAACAGACCTCATCGCTGCTCGTGTCCAGTGTTGTCACCCCGTAACCTCAATTATTACAGAGTATGCAAACATTACAAACATAAGAAATTTCGAGGACTTTACAGAAATCGTAAATACCGAATAACAAACCTTTGTTGGTAATAGAATTTGAACTGGCGAGGCTAGCCGCTACGCCACACTGCGTACAGCGCCTCTCGTGGCAGTGTGCTACATTTGTTTACGGCTAGCATCAGCTGCCAGCTTCTGAACCAATAGTCAATCTTCCGCAGGTCTCGCTACATTTCGCTAGGGTCTTCTGGCGTCGCAGCATTCCCACAGATAACAGCATCGTCTGCGAACAGCCTCAATAACGCGACCTCTCTCTATATACATTTGTCATCTGCGAACTGTATCGTCTACTTACGTCATGTTGCCACGTGTGCAGTGAGCGGTAACGACCTTGTCAGTAATATCTGCTGTACATCCGACGCTACTTCAGCGTCTTACGCTCTGTCCTCAGTAATAACCACGTTACGTAGCGCTGTAGGCAACGGCGCTTATGCTGATGCCGTGTTCCGCAACTTCAGGGAGGCATTTGACACCGTCCTGAACTGCCACTGAGTGAGGAAAAAAAAGTTACCGAGTATCGGACCAGATTTGCGATTGCATTCAAGACCTCCTTGCAGATAGAACTCAACACGCCACTCTTGTTGTTGTGTTGTTGTGGTCTTCAGTCCTGAGACTGGTTTGATGCAGTTCTCCATGCTAATCTATCCTGTGCAAGCTCCTTCATCTCCCAGTACCTACTGCAACCTACATCCTTCTGAATCTGCTTAGTGTATTCATCTCTCGGTCTCCCTCTATGGTTTTTACCCTCCACGCTGTCCTCCAATGCTAAATTTGTGATCCCTTGATGCCTCAGGACATGTCCTACAAACCGATTCCTTCTTCTAGTCAAATTGTGCCACAAACTTCTTTTCTCCCCAATCCTATTCAATACCTCCTCATTAGTTATGTGATCTACCCACCTAATCTTCAGCATTCTTCTGTAGCACCACATTTCGAAAGCTTCTATTCTCTTCTTGTCTAAGCTATTTATCGTCCATGTTTCACTTCCATACATGGCTACACTCCATACAAATACTTTCCGAAACGACTTCCTGACACTTAAATCTATACTCGATGTTAACAAATTTGTCTTCTTCCGAAACGCTTTCCTTGCCATTGCCAGTATACATTTTATATCCTCTCTACTTCGACCATCATCCGTTATTTTCCTGCCCAAATAGCAAAACTCCTTTACTACTTTAAGTGTCTCATTTCCTAATGTAATACCCTCAACATCACCCGACTTAATTCGACTACATTCCATTATCTTTGTTTTGCTTTTGTTGATGGTCGTCTTATATCCTCCTTTCAAGACACTATCCATTCCATTCAACTGCTCTTCCAAGTCCTTTGCTGTCTCTGACAGAATTACGATGTCATCGGCGAACCTCAAAGTTTTTATTTCTTCTCCATGGATTTTAATACCTACTCCGAATTTTTCTTTTGTTTCCTTCACTGCTTGCTCAATATACAGATTGAATAACATTGGGGAGAGACTACAACCCTGACTCACTCCCTTCCCAACCACTGCTTCCCTTTCATGTCCCTCGACTCTTATAACTGCCATCTGGTTTCTGTACAAATTGTAAATAGCCTTTCGCTCCCTGTATTTTACCCCTACCACCTTTAGAATTTGAAAGATAGTTAACGGAACAAAATCGACAGATGTAAATGTGATTTCTGGAGTACTCCAAGGAAGAGTGATGGGACCGTCAGTGTGTACGATGTATATGAATGATGTACTAGAAAGCGTCGGAAGCTTTTTAGGACTGTTCGCAGGTGACGCGGTTGTCTATAGCAAAGTAGCAACGCCAGAAGACAGTATCAATTTGCAAAAGAACACGTAGAGGATTGATGAATCGTGCAGGCTCTGACAGTTGACCGTGAACGTAAATAAATGTAACATATTGCGCACCCATAGGGAAAGAAGTTCAGTACTGCACAACTACATTGTTGACGACAGATTGCTGGAAACTATCTACCGTAAAATATCTAGAAGTAACTATCCAGAGCGACCTTAAGTGGAATAACCATGTAAAACAAAACAGTATAAAGGCAGTTGTCAGATTAAGATTCGTTGGAAGACCCGTAAGGAAATGTAATCCATCCACGAAGGAATGGTTTACAAGGCGCTTGTTCGACCGATTGTTGAGTATTTTTCATCAGTCTGGGTCTCTTACCAGGTAGTACCGACAGGAGACATTTGTTGTACCAAGACCATATTTCCCTGTTATAACTTCTACAGCTTGATTTCCCACTTTTGCATTCCGATCTCCAACTATAAATACGATATCCTTTTTTGGTGTTGACAGTAGCAATTCTTGTAAATCTCCATAGAACTGGTCAGTAATTTCCTTTTCAGCATCGGTTGTTGATGCATAAACTTGAATTACTGTGATGTTTAGGGGCTGACCTTGAAGTCTGATGGACATCATTCTGTTGTTGTTGTCTTCAGTCCTGAGACTGGTTTGATGCAGCTCTCCATGCTACTCTATCCTGCGCAAGCTGCTTCATCTCCCAGTACCTACTGCAACCTACATCCTTCTGAATCTGCTTAGTGTACTCATCTCTCGGTCTCCCTCTACGATTTTTACCCTCCACGCTGCCCTCCAATGCTAAATTTGTGATCCCTTGATGCCTCAAAACATGTCCTACCAACCGATCCCTTCTTCTAGTCAAGTAGTGCCACAAACTTCTCTTCTCCCCAATCCTATTCAATACCTCCTCATTAGATACGTGATCTATCCACCTTATCTTCAGTATTCTTCTGTAGCACCACATTTCGAAAGCTTCTATTCTCTTCTTGTCCAAACTAGTTATCGTCCATGTTTCACTTCCATACATGGCTACACTCCAAGCAAATACTTTCAGAAACGACTTCCTGATACATAAATCTATATTCGATGTTAACAAATTTCTCTTCTTCAGAAACGCTTTCCTTGCCATTGCCAGTCTACATTTTATATCCTCTCTACTTCGACCATCATCAGTTATTTTACTTCCTAAATAGCAAAACTCCTTTACTACTTTAAGTGTCTCATTTCCTAATCTAATTTCCTCAGCATCACCCGATTTAATTTGACTACATTCCATTATCCTCGTTTTGCTTTTGTTAATGTTCATCTTATACCCTCCTTTCAAGTCACTGTCCATTCCGTTCAACTGCTCTTCCAAGTCCTTTGCCGTCTCTGACAGAATTACAATGTCATCGGCGAACCTCAAAGTTTTTACTTCGTCTCCATGAATTTTAATACCTACTCCAAATTTTTCTTTTGTTTCCTTTACTGCTTGCTCAATATACAGATTGAATAACATCGGGGAGAGGCTACAACCCTGTCTCACTCCTTTCCCAACCACTGCTTCCCTTTCATGCCCCTCGACTCTTATTACTGCCATCTGGTTTCTGTACAAATTATAAATAGCCTTTCGCTCCCTGTATTTTACCCCTGCCACCTTTAGAATTTGAAAAAGAGTATTCCAGTCAACATTGTCAAAAGCTTTCTCTAAGTCTACAAATGCTAGAAACGTAGGTTTGCCTTTTCTTAATCTTTCTTCTAAGATAAGTCGTAAGGTCGGTATTGCCTCACGTGTTCCAACATTTCGACGGAATCCAAACTGATCCTCCCCGAGGTCTGCATCTACCAGTTTTTCCATTCGTCTGTAAAGAATTCGCGTTAGTATTTTGCAGCCGTGGCTTATTAAACTGATAGTTCGGTAATTTTCACATCTGTCAGCACCTGCTTTCTTTGGGATTGGAATTATTATATTCTTCTTGAAGTCTGAGGGTATTTCGCCTGTCTGATACATCTTGCTCACCAGCTGGTAGAGTTTTGTCATGACTGGCTCTCCCAAGGCCGTCAGTAGTTCTAATGGAATGTTGTCTACTCCGGGGGCCTTGTTTCGACTCAGGTCTTTCAGTGCTCTGTCAAACTCTTCACGCAGTATCGTATCTCCCATTTCGTCTTCATCTACATCCTCTTCTATTTCCATAATATTGTCCTCAAGTACATCGCCCTTGTATAAACCTTCTATATACTCCTTCCACCTTTCTGCCTTCCCTTCTTTGCTTAGAACTGGGCTGCCATCTGAGCTCTTGATATTCATACACGTGGTTCTCTTCTCTCCAAAGGTTTCTTTAATTTTCCTGTAGGCAGTATCTATCTTACCCCTAGTGAGATAAGCTTCTACATCCTTACATTTGTCCTCTAGCCATCCCTGTTTAGCCATTTTGCACTTCCTGTCGATCTCATTTTTCAGACGTTTGTATTCCTTTTTGCCTGCTTCATTTACTGCATTTTTATATTTTCTCCTTTCATCAATTAAATTCAATATTTCTTCTGTTACCCAAGGATTTTTAGCAGCCCTCGTCTTTGTACCTACTTTATCCTCTGCTGCCTTCACTACTACATCCCTCAGAGCTACCCATTCTTCTTCTACTGTACTTCTTTCCCCTATTCCTGTCAATTGTTCCCTTATGCTCTCTCTGAAACTCTGTACAACCTCTGGTTCTTTCAGTTTATCCAGGTCCCATCTCCTTAATTTCCCACATTTTTGCAGTTTCTTCAGTTTTAATCTACAGGTCATAACCAATAGATTGTGGTCAGAGTCCACATCTGCCCCTGGAAATGTCTTACAACTTAAAACCTGGTTCCTAAATCTCTGTCTTACCATTATATAATCTATCTGATACCTTTTAGTATCTCCAGGGTTCTTCCACGTATACAACCTTCTTTCATGATTCTTAAACCAAGTGTTAGCTATGATTAAGTTGTGCTCCGTGCAAAATTCTACTAGGCGGCTTCCTCTTTCATTTCTTAGCCCCAATCCATATTCACCTACTATGTTTCCTTCTCTCCCTTTTCCTACACTCGAATTCCAGTCACCCATTACTATTAAATTTTCGTCTCCCTTCACTATCTGAATAATTTCTTTTATTTCATGGTACATTTCTTCAATTTCTTCATCATCTGCAGAGCTAGTTGGCATATAAACTTGTACTACTGTAGTAGGTGTGGGCTTCGTATCTATCTTGGCCACAATAATGCGTTCACTATGCTGTTTGTAGTAGCTTACCCGCATTCCTATTTTCCTATTCATTATTAAACCTACTCCTGCATTACCCCTATTTGATTTTGTGTTTATAACCCTGTAGTCACCTGACCAGAAGTCTTGTTCCTCCTGCCACCGAACTTCACTAATTCCCACTATATCTAACTTTAACCTATCCATTTCCCTTTTTAAATTTTCTAACCTACCTGCCCGATTAAGGGATCTGACATTCCACGCTCCGATCCGTAGAACGCCAGTTTTCTTTCTCCTGATAACGACATCCTCCTGAGTAGTCCCCGCCCGGAGATCCGAATGGGGGACTATTTTACCTCCGGAATATTTTACCCAAAAGGATGCCATCATCATTTAATCATACAGTAAAGCTGCATGTCCTCGGGAAAAATTACGGCTGTAGTTTCCCCTTGCTTTCAGCCGTTCGCAGTACCATTACAGCAAGGCCGTTTTGGTTAATATTGCAAGGCCAGATCAGTCAATCATCCAGACTGTTGCCCCTGGAACTACTGAAAAGGCTGCTGCCCCTCTTCAGGAACCACACGTTTGTCTGGCCTCTCAACAGATACCCCTCCGTTGTGGTTGCACCTACGGTACGGCCATCTGTATCGCTGAGGCACGCAAGCCTCCCCACCAACGGCAAGGTCCATGGTTCATGGGGGGAGGGACATCATTCTATCATTTTTATATTTGCATCCCATTACAGCTTTTCTCATTTTATCACTAACTATGGAGGCTACTCCATTACTTATGTTGTTATCGTGCCCAGAATAATACACCATATGGCCATCCGAAGCAAATTCTCCCATGCCAGTCCACCTCGTTTCACTTATTCCCAATATGTCAATGTTAATTTTCTCCATTTCTCTTTTCACTATGTCTAGTTTTCCTTGATACATGGATCTTACGTTCCGTGTTCCTATGCAGTACTTCTCTTTGCACCATCTTACTCTTCGTGAAGCTCCTCTCAGCCTGGTTCCCCCCGGAGATCCGATCGGGGAACTTGAAACTCCGGAACATATTGAGCTGAGCGAAGCCATGGGGTTTTCTTGGGACAGTTCAGTGGCGGTTTCCCGTTGCCTTCCACTGTCCTCCAACTCCTATCTGCTCACCGACTCAGTTTCCCGCTGGGGTTGGTTACCCAACCTTCCGCTGAGTTGCTCGGCTTAACAGGGGCACCACGTCTAGGTAGGAAGTTGGAGAATTGAGGTGACAGAGGCTGTGAGAACACTCTTGCTGAGTTCTTGTAATCGCGTATCACCCCCAATTATGTCAGAGTCTCATGATGTCTGCAGAAACCCCCCCCTCCCCCCCCCCCCCCCTCCCAGGTCATTTCCTGGGCCCATCAGTGTTCTCACACCACTTTAATATTTTTGCAGTAGAATTCTCCAGTCTCCAAAATGACGCAAAATATTACTAAAAATTGCTGTGAGTGGCTGTTGGCTAAGGCTTCCTACAAGAAAACGGCCCTTCATGTTTTTCTGACCGTGGATCAAATGAGACACTCCAGGATGAGGCCACTGTCTGTCGATGATTTTTTATTGCTGGGGCATGTCGTAGAGACTAAGTATGTTCAGTTCCTGTGAGCTCAGAAAGGAACATCCTCGGTAGAGGAGAAAAGGTGATAGAAATGTTTCGTAAAGCGGACAGGGTCAAGTACTTTGGTAGAATTTTCGTAAAAGTGGTGTTTTTGAGGAAGATCTCGTCTCTACAGTTAGCTGCAGCTGAGCAGAGCTCAGTTACGTTTGTGAGAAGTTCGATCGAGAATGGTATATGGCGTCTCATAAGGGAACAGTGAAGCTGAAACATAAATAACGGCATCAGCCAGCTGAGAGGAGGTTGTTGCACCATTGTATTGGAGTTAATCTGGGCGATAGATGAAGGTATAAAGATTATCAGGGGGGAGCCGAATGCTGCCAACATCAGAAATAAGGCTGAGCTATCTTCAGAGGAGCAGTAATGGTAACCTGCTGAAAAGAACGGGCCAAGTTCTCCGTCGCTGGTCTAAGCCCTCAGGGAAGACCAGAATTGATTCGGCAGCGGGAGTCGCAGGCCTCGCAGCTGTAGCAGGTGTGCCTTATCGAACTCACTGGAGGATCCGGCGCTGATCGTAGGCGGAAGTAAATTATAACGAGACTACACTGTTATGTGGGTACCGCTCACAACCGAACATGCCACGATATGAAAGTTTTTAAGTAGAACGATGTGATTTTTCTGATAGCACACGGTATGTCTCACCAAGAGAAGAAACATTATGGGATATCCGGTAATCTGTACAGTGAAGCGCTCCAGAAAAGTTACCGTGAATGTGAAGTTACACATTTTACATTTCCGGAGCCGAGAGCAGACTTACGGGAAAAAAATCGCAACACCACATAATTAATGCGGAGTAAAGAAATTTCGGGAATATATTTGTCTAGATAACATATCTAAGCGATTAACATTGCAAGATCACAGATTATTGTGCATTCGAGATGGTTGTTGTTGTTGTCTTCAGTCCTGAGACTTGTTTGATGCAGCTCTCCATGCTACTCTATCTTGTGCAAGCTGCTTCATCTCCCAGTACCTACTGCAACCTGCATCCTTCTGAATCTGCTTAGTGTATTCATCTCTTCGTCTCCCTCTACGATTTTTACCCTCCACGCTGCCCTCCACTGCTAAATTTGTGATCCCTTGATGCCTCAGAACATGTCCTACCAACCGATCCCTTCTTCTGGTCAAGTTGTGCCACAAACTTCTCTTCTCCCCAATCCTATTCAATACTTCCTCATTAGTTATGTGATCTACCCATCTAATCTTCAGCATTCTTCTGTAGCACCACATTTCGAAAGCTTCTATTCTCTTCTTTTCCAAACTTTTTATCGCCCACGTTTCACTTCCATACATGACTACACTCCATACAAATACTTTCAGAAACGACTTCCTGACACTTAAATCTATACTCGATGTTAACAAATTTCTCTTCTTCAGAAACGTTTTCCTTGCCATTGCCAGTCTACATTTTATATCCTCTCTACTTCGACCATCATCCGTTATTTTCCTGCCCAAATAGCAAAACTCCTTTACTACTTTAAGTGTCTCATTTCATAATCTAATTCCCTCAGCATCACCCGACTTAATTCGACTACATTCCATTATCCTCGTTTTGCTTTTCTTGATGTTCATCTTATATACTCCTTTCAAGACACTGTCCATTCCGTTCAACTGCTCTTCCAAGTCCTTTGCTGTCTCTGACAGAATTACGATGTCATCGGCGAACCTCATGATAAGCCACTGCAAATGTGAAATGCTGGTACATTAATAACTGGTGTAACCGCTAGAATATTGAGTGCAAGGATGCATGCATTGTGCTGCCCAAATGCTGGATATCAGTTTGTGGGGTGGATTTCCATGCCTGCGGCATTTGGTCGGTCAATACAGAGATGGATAATGCTGGTTGTGGATGATGCTGGAGTTGTCGTCCGATGGAGTCCCATATTCGCTCTATTGGAGACAGATCTGGTGATCGAGCGGGCCAAGGCAACATGTCGACACTCTTAGCGTGTGCCATCTTACAACAGGGGTATGTGAGCGACCGTTCTCCTGTTGGAAAACACCCCCTGGAAAGCTGCTCATGAATGGCAGCACAGCAGATCGAACCACCAGACTGAAGTATAGTCTTGCAGTCAGTGTGCGTGGGATAACCACGGGAGTGCTCCCGCTGTTATGCGAAATCGCACGTCAGACCATAATTCCAGGTGCAGGTCTAGTGTGTGTAGCACGCAGAACCAACTTCCATCAGAAAACGCAACAGAGCTCCACCCGGTCCTCCACCTAGCTCTCGCGTGACACCAGTGAAGTCGCGAATGGCGGTGGTTTGGGGGTCAGTGAATGCATGCTAAAGGGCGTCTGGCTCGGAGCTATCTAAGAAGTAACAGATTTTTAACAGTTTGTTGTGTCGGTATGGTGCTCATATTGCTGCTGCAGATACAGTACGATGTGTCAGAGCCACACGCCGAACACGATGGTCTTTCCTATCGGTAGTGCCACGTGGTCGTCCGGAACCTGCTTTTTTTGCGACCGTACAATCCCGCCACCTCCATTGCCAGTAGTCGTGTACAGTGGCTGCATTCCTGCCAAGTCTCTCTGCAATATCGCAGAAGCAACATCCAGCTTCTCGTAGCCCTATTACCCGACCTCGTCCGAACTCAGTGAAATGTTGATAATGGCGCCTTTGTCGCCTTAAAGGCAATTTTGACGAATATCAATTCGCTACTTCCTTTCTCAAAGGTAACTAATGCTCACATCCGTCACAACGTGTATTTAAAGCAAATCTTATTTGCATCCTCATAGTGACACTATTAGCTTCACTCTCATGCGCCTGGCGCGAAATCTGAATAGACACCATCTTTCAGATGTAGAACATTCCTACCAACTCTCGTTTATCTCGCACAACTCATTCTTGGCGTTGCGATTTTTTCCCTCAGTGTATATGGAGAAAGCTTTGCTTGCGATGTTATGCAGGACCTCGAGTGCTCCTATCTACACGTGCGAGTTATCTACACTTTCATTGATGCTGAACATATGATAGTTTACTACATATGAAATGACACAATTTCAGAGACTTTGCTGGTCTCGTACAGATTTGATTTAAGGTATGTAAACTGAAGCGCCGAGTGAAAATTTATACCAAGGTCGGAAATCGAGCCCGGGTCTCCTGCTTAGTAGTTAGGTGCACTACCCACACACAATGAGCCAGCGTGGCACAGCGGTTTGCACATCTGCACGCATTACCCTCCTCGATCCAATTTCTCACTGTCGCCCCAGTCTACTTTAAATTCCCCCTTACGCACTGGCAGCATTACCGAGGCTCTCCATGTTCTGGAATAGAACCTCAGCATCGAATGTAAATTTTGGATCCAGCGTGAAACCCAAGTGCAGGAACTTATACTTTTCAGGCTGGACCCCTCATTTGCATTCGATGCTGAGGTGCTATTCCAGAACATGGAGAGCCTTGGCAATTCTGTTCGTGTGTAAGCAGGAATTTAAAGTAGACTGGGATAGCAGTGAGAATTTGGATCGAGGAGTAAGGCATGCCAGGGTAATCCGTGCAGTTGTGCAAACCGCTGTGCCAACGTGGCTCATTGTTAGTCGGTAGTGCACCTTAGTACTAAGCAGAAGACCCGGGTTCGATTCCCGGCTTGGCACAAGTTTTCACTCGTCGCTTCAGTTTATACGCATAAGATCGTTTATTAATGTCCACTCTATTTTGTTATGTGGAATTACGTTCTGGTATAATCCTGAGTTTCAGATGTAGTTTCTCCCCAAAAAGCGCTAAAGCAATGGGCTGTAGATGGTTAAATGAAACTTAATGTGAAGTTTTAGTTTTCAGGCAGTGGTCGTACCATACTACCCAATATTTCTGGATGGTTGAGAGGTGTCACTCCTCTCTCCGTATGTTCTTACGGTGTGGGAATTTTCGAAATTTTCTCCGTTGTGTACATGTAACACTCTTTGTTTCTTGTACAATCCGCGTCATCTATTCTGATGTTAGTCCACTACTACAACCTCGCATCAGTGAGGCTCTTCTCAGTGGAAAATTAAATATTTCTATATGTGTCTCTTCTTTCGGTAACGGTTAAGAGCATACCTCTTTTCCATGTTTTGTATCCAGTGCTATACATTTCATAGCAGCCGTCTGCCATATAGTGCTGGATAAAGGCCCCTAACTATTCCCACGCACTAATGCTTTCCACTGTACGCTTCCACGTTGTTTGCGCACGTTTTCCGCTATAACCTACACACCTTTCATTAGCTCGTCGTCTTGGTCTTTTCTTATCTTCTGGAAAGAACTGCAGAGAACTTCCTCTGCCCAGCTAGCACCAATTCACCGGGCTACATGTTGTACCCTGCTACATTTCATTTTCGTTGCAGTCATTATTATGTTTTCGAATTCCTTGCTTGATCAAATCGTTTCTTTTCACTAACTCTCGTAATAGTTCCCAACATGCAACTCTTCTTTTCCTACCCAGAAACGTTTACCTTCTTAATTGTTTTCGAATTACAATCCCTGTTTTACTATCATAAAAACCTGTAATGCACAACGACTGTAGGTTTTTACTTCCTAGACATGTCTATCGTTTGGTTTTGAAAAAAACGTCTTTCACTCAAAACGAGTTTTACTCTTCCAGAATGAGATTTTCACTGTGCAGCGGAGTGTGCCCTGATATGAAACTTCCTGACAGATTAAAACTGTGTGCCAGACTGAGACTCAGAACTCGGGACTTTTGCCTTGCGCGGGCAAATGCTCTATCATCTGAGCTACCCAAGCACGACTCACGCCCCGTCCTCACAGCTTTACTTCTGCCAGTACCTCGTCTCCTACCTTCCAAACTTCACAGAAGCTCTCCTGCGAACCTTGCAGAACTAGCACTCCTGGATGGTAGAGCACTTGCCCGCGAGAGGCAAAGGTCCCGAGTTCGAGTCTCAGTCCGGCACACAGTTTTAATGTGCCAGGAAGTTTCATATCAGCACACACTCCGCTGCAAAGTGGTGCAAATCTCATTCTGGAAACATCCCCCAGACTGTGGCTAAGCTCTGTCTCCGCCATATCCTGCTTCCAGGAGTACTAGTTCTGCAATGTTCGCAGGAGAGCTTCTGTAAAGTTTGGGAGCTAGGAGACGAGGTACTGGCAGAAGTAAAGCTGTGAGGACGGTGCGTGAGTCGTGCTAGAGTACCTCAGATGGTAGAACACTTGCCCGCGAAAGGCAAGTGTCCCGAGTTCGAGTCTCGGTCCGGCGCACAGTTTTAATCTGCCAGGAAATTTCAGTTTTACTCTTACTTACGTTTCTGTCCATATAGTGGTGGTCTGTATCTGACACAAGAAAAATTCATTTGGTTCTATGATTTGTCTGCACATTTATACGATTTCCTTTTTAATATGATGCAAAATTGTACCTCTTATTGTAACAGACTTTAGGATTTCTTTCGAAAGTATTTTATTAATTTTTCGTATTGTTAGCAACAGCTTGTAAAAATATGAAGTGACGTTATTTTTCCTATACTTGGCTATGACATAATAAGGCTATTCATCTCCCACAGTCAGGTCTTTTCCGTCTGTCAATTTTAAGTGATCAGTACATAGAGATATCTCAGAAAAATGCACGAAAGTCAAAATACATCGCATCTGTACAGAAAGATATCAACTGGCCGCACACGCACTGAAACTGATTTTAGCAGCAATAACTAGTACTCACGGGCATTTGAATGCCGACCAATAAACATGGGTTAACGAGACTGAATACCGATTTGCAATGCATACTGCTAAATTAGTTTGAGAACGTGTGCGGTCAGCTAACATTTCTGTACAGATACGATGTAATTTGAACTTTACACACATCCTTCTGAGTATCGATCACTTTAAAATGGCCATAGTGGCAGGAATGAGATGATTGTGGGTGATGTATAAACTTAATCACTTACTCAATTGGTATTGTAGCGAATCCATACATAACTATAAAAATGGATGTGCACTGAGTTGACAAAAGTCATGGGATAGCTGTATGCATTTTTTTTTCCAGATAGAGGTGGTGTCGCGTACACAATGTATTAAAGGGCAGTGCACTAATGGGCTGTCGTTTGTACTCCGGTGTTTCATGTGAAAAGCTTTCCGACGTGGTAATTGCCGCACGGGAATTAAGCCTATGAACGCGGAATGGTAGTTGGAGCTAGGCACGTAGAACATTCCATTTCGGAAATCGTTTGGGAATTCAGTATTCTGAGATCCACAGTGTCAAGATGGTGCCGAGAATACCAAATTTCAGGCATTACCTCTCGCATTGGCCGACGGCCCTCACGTAACGACCGAGAGCAGCGGCGTTTGCGTAGAGTTGTCAGTGTTAACAGACAAGCAACACTGTGTGAAATAACCGCAGAAGTCAATGTGCGGCATACGACGAACGTATCCATTAGGAAACTGCCACATCATGCATGACGTTTAAATTTATCACATCTTTGCTACTAATTCTATTCGCAACATAGTTCCCAGATAATATCCACATATGGCGTTGAATGTAACTACACTAATATAGCATGGTACGACACACAGTTCAAGAGACATAACGTCATAAACACTGAGATG
Source organism: Schistocerca gregaria (assembly GCF_023897955.1). Taxonomy (NCBI): domain Eukaryota; kingdom Metazoa; phylum Arthropoda; class Insecta; order Orthoptera; family Acrididae; genus Schistocerca; species Schistocerca gregaria. Next base: position 644,916,225 of record NC_064920.1, read on the forward strand.
GGTGTGAAAATGCTGCATCAAGCATAAAGTTTTAGTACATTTATTCTTTACTACTGAGACACTCAGCGTAAGAAAATCTCTGATTCCTGGCAGCGGCTTTCAGTTGCGAAGCGCGAAAAGCTTTGGACGAAAACATTTGTAGTCTGGAGAGCTATGAAAGGGCGCTGCCATAGAAATGTTTACAAAATAGTGTTGTAGACACGCAAAGTTGCTGCGCTCAGTGTACAGAAACTGTCAGATCTTCGTACGAGTGTTTCACGAATACATGAAAATGAATTTTTTTGATATGTCACAACATATGCAGTTCTATTTTCGTTTCAATTCTAATAAAAAATGGCAAAATGAATACCCAGGCATTGCCGGGTTTATTAGGCACCAAAGGATAAATGGCGTCGCTTAATAGCTTCTGATCGGTTTTTTTATCTACACTAGAATCAAACAGAACGATATCACCAGTAAAACGAAGATGGTTTGGATATGTTCCTTTATATGCAACAGGTATTCGTTTTCGCAACTTAAGAGAAACAAAACTCCGTCCTGGACACTGAGAATACTTAAGGTGAAGTGGACTGTGCTTCCCTCATCCCCTCATTCAATTCTACAGTTATCATTATTGCAATGGAAGGTACAATATTCACCACATCATCTTCTGTATTCTAACAGAAATTGAATGAATGTCTTGCCTTTAGGCTATAAGTGATTTGGCTGAAGCAATAAATAGATTACTCAAAATCTGTGCACTTCAAAGGGATAATTCATGCTCATTGCTTAGTTATTGCAATCAGGACTTAAATAGTCCAAGGTGCTATGTCCTTGTCAACTCGTTGTTTTCGTGATTGAAATCTATTTTTTGATGTTTAGTCAGTGACAGGCTGGTTCAATGTCTTGTTACAAGGGAGATGACATTGATAGGTATGAGTATACGGTTTTTTTCTTAATTTTTTATTGACTGTCCCTTTTCTTCTGAAACGAAAGAATTACATCAGTGTTCCATGTTTGGGAAAATTTGTTGCCACGCAGGATTAGCCGAGCGGTCTGGGGCGCTGCAGTCATGGACTGTGCGGCTGGTCCCGGCGCAGCCTCGAGTCCTCCCTTGGGCATGGATGTATGTGTGCGCTTGTCATAGGATAATTTAGGTTAGATAGTGTGTAAGCTTAAGGACTGATGACCTTAGCAGTTAAGTCCCATAAGATTTCACACACAGCTGAACATTTTTAAAAAAATATGTTAATAGGTATGACGTATAAGGCCATGTCGCCCTGTATGTATAACCATGGATGTTTGACATAAGGAAAGACATGGACATGTTTTTTCAGTAAAAATGGTTGAAACTGAAGACAAAGTAATGCAAAAGGAACTTTCATAGTTAATTACAGAACGTAATAGGAAGAGAAACTGGAACAATGCTGTGATTGTGCTGCTTCTGTAATGTTATTATTTCCATTAGTAACAGGCTGTGTATAAAATTCACTTTTTGAATTTCATAAACATTCAAAATTTTGCCGCTTTCTCTCGTTTTAAATTGACACTTGAGTCTACCCAACATCACATTCTATTTTGTTTTCTTCATAGTCCTATTGAACTCTATTATTTCTAATGAATGAAAAGCACCAGTTTGCTTTTGTTCTGCAATTGTAGAATAAAAGCAAACTGGTGCTTTTAATTTATTATAATGTTCTACATCTACATCCATACTCCGCAAGCCACCTGACCTCTATCTGTTCTCCCTTCTATTCCAGTCTCGTATTGTTCGTGGAAAGGAGGATTGTCGGTATGCCTATGTGTGTGCTCTAATCTCTCTGATTTTATCCTCATGGTCTCTTCGCGAGATAAACGTAGGAGGGAGCAATATATTGCTTGACTCCTCTGTGAAGGTATGCTCTCGAAACTTCAACAAAAGCCCGTACCGAGCTACTGCACAGTCTTCCACTGGAGTTTATCTATCATCTTCGTAACGCTTTCGCGACTATCAAACGATCCTGTAACGAAGCGCGCTGCTCTCCGTTGGATTCTCCCTCCCTCCCTCCCTCCCTCCCTCCCTCCCTCCCTCCCTCCCTCCCTCCCTCCCTCCCTCCCTCCCTCCCTCCCTCCCTCCCCTATCAACCCTATCTGGTAAGGATCCCACACTGCAGAGCAGTATTCAAGCAGTGGGCGAACAAGCGTACTGTAACCTACCTCCTTTGTTTTGGGATTCCATTTCCTTAGGAATCTTCCAATGAATCTCAGTCTGTCCTCTGCTATATCGACGATCAACTTTATATGATGATTCCATTTTAAATCACTCCTAATGCGTACTCCCAGATAATTTATGGAATTAACTGCTTCCAGTTGCTGACCTGCTATTTTGTAGCTAAATGATAAGGGATCTATCTTTCTATGTATTCGCAGCACATTACACTTGTCTACATTGAGATTCAATTGCCATTCCCTGCACCATGCGTCAATTCGCTGCGTCTTGTCGGGCCTAGGGAGGGAATTCTCTAACCTAAAAAACCCACATGTGCATTCCACACGTACTCCGCTACCCTTGTATAGAGCACTCCTGACCTATTCAATGCGACCCTACATTTCTTCACCCGATAGCGGATGTCGAGAAATTTGGACCCCAGATCTCCGCAGAATCGTCTGAGCCTCTGGTTTAAGCCTTCCACTCGGCTCCAAACCAGAGGACCGCGATCGGTTCTGGGATCGATACTACAAATAGTTAGCTCAGGTTCCACCCCGCGAGCGAGGCTTTCCGCCTTCACCAACTCCGCCAACCGCCTGTATGAACTGATGACCTCTGAACCCAGACGGCAGGAGTCATTGGTGCCGACACGAGCAACAATTTGCAGTCGGCTGCATCCAGTGCTCTCTATCACCGCCGTCAGGGCCTCCTCCACATCTCGGATGAGAGCCCCCGGCAAGCAGACAGTGAACACTGGCCTTCTTCCCCAACCTTTTTGCTAGTTCCCTAAGGGGCTCCATCACCCGCCTAACGTTGGAGCTCCCAATCACTAATAAACCTCTCCCCCCGCGTGCCTGCTCGGACCTTGCTGAAGAAACGGCCACACGTCCACTCACAGGCAGAGCGGACGATGCCACACGGCCAGCCTCCACATTGACCCTCCGCCTCGTGCGCCGCGAACGCCGCTGAACTCGCCACTCCCCTTGGGGAGAGAGTGGCCCAATCGCGCCCGCTACCCGCGAAGATGTTTCGACATCAGGGACAGTGGGTGAAGCATGTAACACCTGGGGTGTACCATGCGACGCGCCAGACTCCCCACTGCCGCTACACTCAGAGGCAGCAGCCTGAAGACGGCTGACCGCGGCCATCAACACGTTCAGCTGTTCGCGAACAGTGGCCAGCTCCTCCTGCGTCCGTACACAGCAGTCATACATTCTATCAATCCTAAGAAATCAATTTACTGTAGAGAGTTAATCAACTTTTAACTAGACTGCTGATTCACTAAAGACGGCTGATATTTGACTAAACTCTGGTTGCTAGACACTTCTTGCAGAAAACAATGAAAATAGCAGTACCTGTCTCTGGGCTTTATTCAAAACAAACACTAGCACTACTGGCACTATAGTTGACTAAAGGGACTCTCTCTGCCTGTATTCAAAACAAACACGAAATCAATGGAACACTATTACTAGCACTGGATAATTAAAGCTTCCTAAAAGCAAAAACACACGGAAGAAAAAGTGACAAGTAAGAAAAATACAGTTAATACTTAAATTAACGGAGCTCGCTGCACAGCAGACGTGACATAGACGACAGTTCTAGCAAGAACCGACCGAAGATTCTGTTAACTCGATTATTTCTCTTATCAGATTTAATTGTACCCTCAAAGATATTTCCAAATAATTCAGTGTATTTCATTACGTGGTTAGTTGGTTCGAAAGTCGCAGTTTCTCTTCAATACATTACTCCAAAGAATTAGGTGATCATGACTTTGGCTGTTTGCCATACTACACTAACAATAATCGAGAACTGGGCACGTGACCAAAATATATCAACATCTTTCAAGAATTAAGTACTCAACAAAATATCATTATATCCTCGATCGTTTACATAAAAAACTGGAATGTTCGACAGGTGTCGAAAACAAAGTGGAAACAATCATTCCTCCCGACATCCTCGGTGCTTTTCAATGGACTTTGAGAGCTTCAATAACATGTATGCTCTCCGTGAGCGTTAATCACTGGCTAACATCTACGTTGCATAATACTTGAGACTCAGCGGAGCTTACTCTGTGGTATCCGCTCCCATTCTTGAATGAAAGCTTATGAGAGTTACTAGAGAGTCTGTGGTGGAACAGGACGACCACGGACACTTCTGTCAAGCATTTCCCACATATATGCGCTGGGATTGTGTCGGGTCTCACCACCGGTCTTTCCATTACTTCAGTGACTAATCTTAGCAAGACATCCCTGCTGACGCCTGCCACATGGGTCCTGGCGCTGTAAGGAATTCAGCGCCCCCACCGTACGCAGCAGCCACCACTTGATCCAGTAGGATTTGTTCGGTGTACTGTTTGGTGTTAATGTGTCCATGCACAACAACAGGACTCGTATGTCAGTCAACACTGAAGCCTTCCCACGTCATCACAGACCAGTGGAAACCCGTCGAGTTGCTGGACAACATTTGGCAGGTACCGCTCACCAGGGCTTTTCGTAGACGAACACCATCACTTAGCGCTGGAGGATATCTGGACTTGTCTGTGAATAATACTTTTTCGCCAATGACGAAGTCGCTATTTGACGTGGGAACGGCAGAACTGAAGGCAAATTGCAAAATAGTGTTGCGTCAAGCAGGGTACTCGAACAAGATGTCTGGATCGTGCGGACTCGTAAGCTGTTCATTACAGTCTGATCAGACACAACGGCTCCAGTGGCTCTTCTGAGATACGTACCACTACGGCGCCCCAACGCAGAGACGGTCAGATATTGGTCTTCATATGGGGTTTAATGCATGGGCGATCTTGTTCAACTCGCCTTGTATACTGACCTTTCTCCCTGTTGCGTGTCCACTACCTGTAGAAGACACATGGAGAGGCATCGGCGCCTGCAGCAATACCACGAAGCCCATCGTTTTTGGATCAGACAGACCGCCCTTGCAAACTGCACTGCGTTAAGATGCCACATTCCATGTGTTTGATTGAACACAACGTCCACAAACGACAACTGCCATCTGTATACCTCACTAGAAAACACTGGGACAACGGGACTAACTTAACGTGGCAGTAGGACTTCCAACTACCCTACCTACAGTACAGTAACATCCTAGGGCCGCAAACGTTCGCTGAGACTCGTAGTGTCAAACCTCGTCCGAAACAAGCTTAAAGCAGTCTCACATCAAGCCTCTGTTTTTGTGTCTCTCAGATCATGGGAGGAAGTCGGTCGCACGAAGTGTCATCAACGTTCTAGCCCCAGTATTATTTCGCAGTCAACCAGTCGGTCATTTTGCGACTTAAATCATTGTATTCGAGACTGTATGTACTCAGCCATTTAAGAACATCAGTGGAATCCTGGAGACGCTCCCAGCAGAAGGATCGAAACTTCGAGCAGTGAAGAAATGTGACGCAGCCCAAAAACTCAATAGAAATCATCATTGCATCCTATCTGTCATAGGGAGTGTTACCTTGTGGGTATTAACAGCCACGCCGTGTGAATCACTGGATTGGATACTGATTAAAAAAATTAGGGTAATGGATCTCAGATTGTTACTGATTGATGGGAGAATGCCAGCAAGTGGGGATAAAATCGTTTTCTTTCATAATTTTGAAATTGATATGTTAGTGGGGAATAAAGAAACATACGTAACTGGGGCGTTACAATTCATTGACTAGTTTAATCTTCCCTAAAGTGTAAATACATTTATATATCATAAAAGGTGACACACATTGAAGTAGTTAGTGGAGCGTATGGTGTTTATTAATCTTATCATAACTAATAAGACCGCGGTGCATGACCTGATGTTGCGAGACCTCTAGTAGCAATTGTGAAATCTTTACGCTGCGAGCTCCTACAATTTTTATAGATGATGATTCACAACACGGTTTCGAATGTCGATGTAGATTTCACTCATGAAATGCAGAGCACCAGTGGAATTTTATGCGGTCATTCTGCTAGTGGGAATATTCATGTTTAAATTTAGTATTTGACGTTCAAATTGATTTCTTCGGAACCCCCTAAGGGCATCGGCTGTCGCCGAGCTTGCGCGAAGCACTGTTTAGATGTTTTACGCCTTGTGCGGCAGCGACACAGACTCCGCGGGCGGCGGTCGTGTTTGTCCCGCCGCAGCGCGTGTCAGCAGCCGTGTTATCGCCCTGAGAGCTGCCAGCCGCAGCTGATGTGGCGCGGCCTTGGCGGCGAGCCCTTTTAGCGTCTTCTTACTCAGGCACGTTTTCGCCTCTTACAGTTGCTTCTGGACATGCGGCTCGTGTATGATACAGGAAGTTCCCTCACTTCAACTATCTATGGCAAAATAAGACTCTGTCGAAAAATGTCTACGATAGGATATCGTGACAAAAATGACAATAGTAGTAAAGTGATCCAGTCAATGGAAAAACAAACGTGGGATAACACGAGAGAATATTGGAGGCAGGATAAACATTAAGTAAGGATATAGAAAGCTGTACTTCGGCATTACATCCAGTCGTAGGGGAAGATGTTCCATGAATCGCCAAAAAATTCAGGTAATTACAGATAACGCTGTAATGTTTGTTTACTGAATGGTCGTCATGATTCTATAGGTATTTGAAACAGTATACTGTAATTTCAAATCTTAAAGTACGTATCGCCAAAGGGTCAAATGTTAAATAGAATAAAAGACAAATCATTGCAGTATAGACAGTTCTTAATTGTTAAATCGATTCTAGACAACGTGAAAGCTGAGATTTCGAGCGCTCTCAGATATCGCCGTAAATTCATGACCAGTCAACGATATATTGGTATTCCGCGATTCTTCAGAGTACTTCGTGAGAATGGAAGCCCGCCGAAAATTTCCTATCCCATCTTTGTTCCATTCGAGTCTCTGCCCAGTCTCTTACAATCTTGCTGTCGAAGTGCTGTTTAATCCTGATCTTTGATTCCTTCCGCCGACTTGGAATATCGTCGCTGTTTCGTAAAATCGAGGTGGTACGTTTACGTTTCTCCTCGGACAGATGTAAGTTTCAAATTTGTCGCTATGGAGTGTGTGCTTCAGAGACGTGTGGATTGCGAACATGTTAAGAGACAAGTAATATGTGCTCAAGAAGAGCTAGTAAATCCATTGTAAGGACGTAATACCCAAAGGCGTGATAGCTGTATAACAGAAGTTGCCAAAAGTCAAATTTTAAAATTGTTGCGGGGATATTTCCTGTTCGATTTCACTGTTGTATAACTAAATTCTTACGTAAAGGAAAATACTAGTCTTGTAGATTTTGGTGCACTGAATTTCGGAACTGACAATTTTTGTTTCCTAACTCCCGTTTTCGTGTTATATGACGCTTGTTATTACGTCTTTGTCTGTTTTTCAGCTCTCGTTTTCTTGTTGTATGAGGAACGCCACTAAAATCACACGTCAGTGTTATGTTTCACGCAGTTTAATACACACATTATTGTGTGAGGCGACGAGCCGGCCTCTGTGGCCGAGAGGTTCTAGGCGCTTCAGTCCGGAACCGCGATGCTGCTACGGTCGCAGGTTCGAATCCTGCCTCGGCCATGGATGTGTGTGATGTCCTTAGGTTGGTTAGGTTTAAGTAGTTGTAAATCTAGGGGACTGATGACCTCAAATGTTAAGTCCCATAGTGCTTAGAGCTATTTGAACCATTTTTTGAGGCGACGACCTTGACCGCATATTCAGTTGCATCGATCGTTGAACACGTGCTCCGCGTGATATTACGTCAGTGTTTTCTTTCTAGTTATGGCCTGAATATGGGTCTATAGCCCCAACAATTTAGGTTGCGTATGTGGAGATGCAATTTTTGGAGAAAGGAAGCGAACGTCATCAGAAGCAGTGAAAGAAGCTTATTCCTTGTATTTCGGGGACAATGTAGGTGATCAGTCAAAAGCATGGGCTCCTCGTCTTTGGTGTACGACATGTTCATAAACTCTAACCGAGCGAGGTGGCGCAGTGGTTAGCACACTGGACTCGCATTCGGGAGGACGACGGTTCAATCCCGTCTCCGGCCATCCTGATTTAGGTTTTCCGTGATTTCCCTAAATCGCTTCAGGCAAATGCCGGGATGGTTCCTTTGAAAGGGCACGGCCGATTTCCTTCCCCATCCTTCCCTCACCCGAGCTTGCGCTCCGTCTCTAATGACCTCGTTGTCGACGGGACGTTAAACACGAATATCCTCCTCCTCCTCATAAACTCTAAATGAATGGACGGACTTACTGTACCCTAATATACTAAGTGCGATGCCACCGGTGCCTCATGCAGTGGGTCTTCGAATTCCAGATCCTCCAGTAGCCACAACAATAAACTTTTCTAGTGACGGTGTCATTCTTCGACACCTAATGATCCCACCTTTACACTATCATCATCTAATAAAATGCACAAATCTCGCAAAGTGAACTCAGTGATATTGTTAGAGACTTGTAACTTACAAAACACAAAGCCGAACCATTAGTTTCTTCCGGAAGACACAGCTCAAATATGTACTTTAGGCCAGCATCAAAAGCCATTCGAAAGGTATTTCAACACAGCAAACAAACGCTATGACATACTGCACGGATGTTGTAGGTATGATGCAAGAACTCAGTATCTTATACAAACAGACTTTCCGGTAGAAGGTTCGACAACTAGTCTGAAATCCGCGCTATTACATCCCATATGGTGATCTGCTTCCTTCCATCCCAGTGGCATGTGCAGCCCCAGCAAAGGAAAGTTACATCGCGATGAGAGATATGTTACGCAGCACAGACTATGACAAGCATCAATGGCTCATATGTGCTGATTTAAAAATGATCGGTACGCTTATGGGCCTACAAAGTGGGTAGACAAAGTTCTGTTACTACATTTGTGAGAGGGATAGTCGTGCTAAGGACTTACATTACGAAACATAAGGACTGGCCACGACGAAAAGCTTTATTGCATATCAAGAAAAATGTCTCGTGGGATCTGCTTGTAAATCTCAGTGAAGTCCTGTTACCACCACTACATGTGACGCTAGGGTTGATGAAGTCATTTCCAAAAGCAGCGAATAAGAGCAACGAAAGAGCGTTTGAACACTTGCGTGGAAAATTCCCTGGACTGACTGCTGAGAAGATCAAGCAGTGAGCGGTTATTGGTCCACAAATTCGTAAGGTATTTGGAGACCAGCAATTAGAGTGTATTCTCAGTCCTGATGAGCTAAACGAGTGGCAATGCTTTCATAAAATTAGTTCATTGTTCTTGGGCAACAGAAAGGCTGAAAATTATATTGATATTGTGAATGACCGTGTATGTGGCTATGAGAAACTGAAATGCAACATGTCACTCAAAATGCTCTTCATTCACTCATATATCGACGTTTTACCCGAAATTTATGGGGCCTTTAGAGATGAACTTGGTGAGAGGTTTCACGCAGAAAACTCTGTAATGGAACATTGATACCAAGGAAGACTCAGTTCTTCAGAGTTGTCAGATTTCTACTGGGTTGCAGAGAGACTCGCATCTTCCCCATAAGTGGCTGACGAAGAGAAAACGCTTGTCGTAAACAAAGCAGCTTTTAATAGTGTTTCTTTATTGAACAGAATTGATTGGAGCTTTTCATGTACTTAGTCTAAAGCACTTTGTTGTATTTTTCCACATGATAGATTTGTATTCACAAATCTTTACGACTTTACGTTGCTCATATAGTTCAGTGCCACAGCCTACCAAACGTAAAATAAGTACTAGAACCTATCTAACAAAAATGATGTAATAAATGGATTCAGCGCCCCCCTTAAATTGTATTAAAAAACTAGAGAGATTCTAGGAAAACAGACTCCATATTTGTGATCACTGAATCGAATTAACCACAAAACCACTGTCCAATTTTTGGTAAGCAAACGTGTGTTGGGCAGTGCTACGCCTGTTAGACTGTGCCCATTATGATAGAGAACATATGAAGAACATAAAAGCTTCAAAAATTTTAAAACCTGAGCTAATCTAGATTTCTCTAATTGTCATTTTCAACTTCGAGACACTTAAATCCAATAAATCAACTATGTTTGTTAAAAACAAAAAGTTAAAATTTGCTATCTAGTGATTTTCACCGTGGTTCCATAATAAATATTTCTGCAGCAGCTCGAGAGCGTATTCAGTTCTTTAGTACTATAGTCGACCCACCAGAAAGAAGCGTGCGAGACCTCCGTCTGCCCCTTATCACTTTGATAGCGCTATTCATTCGCTCATTGGTGCTGATTTATGAAATCGTTCAGTGCGTTAACTTAATCCGCTAAGTCAGAGTTTGAAACTGAGTAATTTATGAGAGCTGATAAGCGGCTGGAGAGGCTTCTGCGCTTACTCTTTCCTTTTTGTTGCTGTTTGATACGCTGTGGAGAGCGATCTCAGTAAAGATTTACTGAGCTTACGCAAATGCCAAGGCAGTACCCAGCCGTTTCCTGGCGCAGTAGAGCCTATCGCAGCCGTCACCTGAAGTGATCGAAGTGATTCAGGGAAGCCTGGCAGTAACCCAGTAATCAGGACGAGCCACGTGTAACGCGCTTAGTGAAAAATTATTCGTATCCGAGAGAACAGGCCATCACGAATCTTGTCTGGGATCCATTTCATAAGGTTCTCGGATATTTTGCCTTCAGAAGAGTCGTATTGCATAGCTGATTGGTATAACTGGGAAGTTATTCAGTCGTCGAATTATAAAGGTTTTCTTACTTCTCAGTTTGTGCCACATGCTCTCACTTCGTGAGACGTTTGCATAGGGCTAGAATTTAACTCATGACAGTAATGTATTGTCTGATGTTAAATAACTAAAGGTTGCTTACGGCGGAGAAAACCCGGAAGAAGGTGGGAGGGTAATCCTTACTCAACAAGTAATCGAACGGACTCTTCTCTCTCTCTCTCTCTCTCTCTCTCTCTCTCTCTCTCTCTCTCTCTCTCTCTCTCTCTCTCTCTCCCAGCTAGGTCTAGCATTATGTCATTAGCAAACACTGCTATGTTGACTGTTACCGGCGTATGGCAGCCGATTTGCTTGGAAGACAAGAAGAGAGGAGGAGCCTCAAAGCATTAACATAAAGCACGATGTCAACAGGACATACTTTGCAACATTTGCAGAAAGATAGCTATAACGTCAGAAGTATTAGTAATTCATATGTTAATTACAAGACATAGAGCATAAGAGACCATGACAACAATAATCAGGAGTAAGCGAAGTATAAATACATCCCTCACCCATTTGCAAACGAAAAGGCAGGTATTACGATATGATCACATAAGCAGGTTATCTGTTGAACGACTATCACACGAATAGCTTAACACTGTGATTCTGGACTCGAAGAAGAAAAGAAGACATGCGAAGGAAAGAATTGACACCGAGAATAAAGACTTGTTTATAAAACCATGTCCCACAAATTGTTGGCATGCAACTCATAATATGATCTGTCATCTTATTTGATTGGTTTGATTTCTGGATATAGGGCTAGCTTAGAGACTAGCATATGTAATAATGTGTACAGTGATGTGCCATGACATATTTTCTTTGGACAAATGTCATATCGCTTCATTTCCCATGTGAAATTTTAGTTACATGTGTTTCTGAAGAAGACAGGTCTACACCCGTCGAAACTGCGGTCAAAGGTTAAATAAACCACTTTTTTCTTAACTAATTGGCTGCTGTGGATTGATTTACTGCTGGATAAATGTCTCTGTCAGTCTTCTCTGCATAGAAAAACTTCACTCTTGTGTGTTACGCATGTGTAACCTGCTGGTTTCCTTTTGTCTTATTCGTCTTCCAAGAGATGAGCGTCTAGCTTCTTATTAATAACAATTAAATACAGAATTTTACTGCTCACATTCCGTCACTTTTTGTGGCTGTAGGTCATCACCACTACCTTTATTTCATAACAAACAGTAAATCCTCTTTGTCACCCTCTTATTCGCCTTCATGTCCATTCTTCATCATGTCCGGGACGTATCTCATACTGCTGCTCTTTGGGTAACTTTGCTTGTTTAATTTGTGTCGCACTGTCGCAGGTTGGAATTCGTTGCAAAATTAGGTTTTAAACGATCAGACTGGGAATTTATCTCTGAGCACGAAATTAAGTTATCCAAAGCAGTTGCGAGATGTTTTATTTCCCCTTTGTATTTCCGTCAGTGCCCACCTGCTCTTACTTTCCAGTTGCTGTGAGTGTAAGGGTTCGTCAACTGGTTTAATAGTTAATTCCTTCTTGTCGTGAACCATATCATGAATAGATTCATTGAAAGACAGAACAGTTTCCACTCTACTGGAATAAGCGTTTTATTTTACACTTCTAATTCGTTTGGACCGTATATCACTAACATGTGTCTCTATAATATAGCAGCAGCAGCTGCCGCTGTTTTGTTGAAGATCCAGTGGACAACGAGAGTATCGAAGCTGGTCAATAGTGAAAATAAAATATTTACGCGTATTGAATAGTCGTGAGTGGAAATTGATTTCCCTTTCTTTCGTTCTCCTCCTTTCAGCTTTATATTTACACGTAATTTTGGTCTTCTTGCCGTTAATTTTGAATTCGGCTTTCATACTTGGTCTATTAACCCATTATTGAAGTTTTTACGTAGGCTAAGCGATCTAACAATGTCAAAATTCGTTGATTCGTTCTCTAACTTGATAACGCGTCACTGATTAAACAGAATATCTTCTAAGAAATAACACACACACACACACACACACACACACACACACACACACACACAGAGAGAGAGAGAGAGAGAGAGAGAGAGAGAGAGAGAGAGAGAGAGAGAGAGAGAGAGAGAGGGGGGGGGGGGGGGGGGGGACATGGAGGCGCGTTGCACAAGCCTATTTTCAGTTGTTCCTTTTCCATTTCTTATGTAATGGAAGGTTGATATATTGATTCACGTAAATTGTAAGTGATGCTAGCATATATATTGTCGAGAAGTGGATTGCTTCTTGGGACTTGGTAAATCCCAGTGAGCATGATAGCTCGTTTTCTTGATTATTTACGTAACTTAGTTTACTGCTTGCATGTGGTCCATCGAGGAATATCACATTTCAAACCCAGATGATTCTATAACGTGGTTAATTTTCGTAATTTTCAGTTTAGTAAAAGTTCAGATAAACTTTAAGTACGCCAGCTCGGAATGACTGATGGCTGCATAATTATTTAATTTTTTTAAAATTTGTTAGATTGTTTAACAAACTTCCTTGTGCTATATTTTAAACACATGTTCGTTATCGTACATTATACCTATATTTCCATTTTAGTGGTGTAACTGTTCAGTGTCCCACCTAAGAGTCTTCAGGCTCATTTTCTCTGGTGCTTTGGTGGGTACTTGCACTTTCGTTTTTGCATTATGGAGATGGACAGAGAGAAAGATGGGAGCAGGACGACATAGATAGACAGAAAGGGGGAGCAGGAGATGATGGACAGAGAGAGAGGGGAGAGAAGGATGAGGAGGGCAGAGAGAAATGGGAGAGGAAGAGATGATGGACAGAGATAAAGCTGATAAGAGGAAGAGGAGGAGGAGGAGAACAGAGATAAAGAGGGAGCAGGAGAACATGGATAGACAGAAACGGCGAACAGGAGAAGATGGACAGAGAGAAAGAGGAGAGGAGGAGAAGGTGGGGGAGAGAGAGAGAGAGAGAGAGAGAGAGAGAGAGAGAGAGAGAGAGAGAGAGAGAGAGGAGGAGGAGGAGGAGAAGGTGGGCAGAGAGAAAGGAAGACTAATATGTGGATAGGGAGAGTAGAGAGGTGGAGATGGAAAGATAGGAGGGGAGGAAGAGATGCTTTCAATATATGTCGACTGGACCGATTTCAACTAAATTTGACCACATACTACTTACTATCTGCGAATCAGCACTATGGGAGACAGAAGAACTTTCTAGATGTCATAGGAGCGGAGACAGGGTTGAAAGGGGTTTCCCAACCGCTAACAACGAGGCCCTGCACAACAGGTATGTTGTGGAGGTAGCATCAGCATGCTTTGCAGGGGCAGATGAGCATGACTGAGCAGGCAGGAGGGATAGGAGGCGATGAATAGCGAGAGGAGAAGGATAACAGGGACAGAGAAAGAGGGGAGAGAGATTGATTGGGGGGAGGAGGGGGTGGGAGATAGATTTACAATGTGCGTGTTGACTTCATTTGCAGACGAAGCTGCGGGGTAAAGGCTCGAGTATGTGAATATACATCGGAGTGCAAAGCTTAAGAACGAAAGTAACTTTTGCGTGATGTGTCACTGCCAAGCAACGTAGCTCCATGTAACATGGATCATATATAGAAACAACTGTTACAATATAGTACAGAAGGTATTTGAAGAAATATACAATGAGGTGAACAGAAATGGCATTTTTATTAAAAGACGATAATTACTCTGAAGTCACTGCAGTTTATGATGGTGCCCTGGAAATTACAACAGTGGACCATGATTATTAATAGGGTGTGTGTGACCACCATGGACTGCACTGCATGTTCTGCAATGTACTCCCATGATTGACTGGTAAGGAGTTCTTCTGCTCTCTGCCTCTGCCTCTGCCGCCAAAGCAGCCGCCGGCCACCTCGCTTGTTCTACAGCTCAAAACTGCTCTTTTAGAACGTTTAGGACATTCCGTTGCTCCGCCAGAGCGGTTTACAGCTGCTGGGTAGTCGTTGGTGCAAGTGAACTTGCTGTAATGCATCTCCCCAAAGCTAAGAGGAACAGGCAGACCATTCCATCCGCAGAATATCCTCTCGTTTCAAGAGCTACTCAACATGCACTGTTCTATATGGTCGCGCACTATTATCCACAAAAAATGAAGTCAGGGCCGAAAGTACCCATGAAAAAACATACCCAGGAAAAGAATACAGTGTCACAACGACATTGACTATTGAGTGTACAGTGTTCAGAGATTTGGAGGTCATTACAGCCATGGAAGATATGACTCCCCACACCATGATACTGGACCACCAAAACGGAATGTATGGCAATGCTGTACATACCGTTATGTGACGAGAGGTGAGAATAAACAATGCACCTAGGAACACAGTGCTGATCCAGCTGAGTTATTAAGTGATGGGTGCAGGATGATAAGAAGTGCTTGCTGTTATTTTACGTTGATGCCCGATACCAGATCAGTTCATATCGGCGAGCTGTAGTACCACAGGAGCGCCTCCGGTTGCCTGTGAATAAATATTTCTTTATTATAACACTCGCATGTCTGTGTCAGTGAATACTTGGCGCTGGCAGTGATACTTTGCCACACTTGGCGCTGCTCATACAGCTGCCACTGGAGGCGGCGGAGGTCGCGCGCTGGTCGATAGCGGGGCGGCGCCGGCGTTTGCGCCTCCCTGGCACCGCTCCAGGCGCTTCCACGATCGGCTGCGCCGCCACCACACCCCTGCTTACAGTACTTGTTAAAGAAGGCGTGTGGCGCGGGCAGCGGGAAAATGCGAGACTATCGTAACAGATGAAGCGTAATTCACCTTACCTCACCTCGGAGCAGTATACTCGATACCTTTGTTGCCACAGTCCAAAAGCGTCGACTGTGCTGTTTTTAAAGGGGCTGTTCAGGTAATGATCCTTGACAATCAGGGATTCTCCACCCAAACACCATGCGAGCTAGTGATGGGGCAGAGGTTCGAATTGGGAACGATTAGGAGGAGACTTTCAATTGCAGCATTTGTCTTACAACCGAGGGAAAATCTCACTCACACCTTTGTCAGAACCGGTGAAAAGCTAAGGGGATTGTGTCGCACTCTGCATTGTTGTCGGATTTCGGATAATGCCATTGACGAGTCATTCACTAATGCCATATTCCTCCCCCACTACTCTGCCCCAGACCTCTGATAACACAGTGGACCTGTCCCAATTGCTCTGAGCTTAAAAAATCCAAGATGGAAATTGTTCTATTGACGGGCAGTTAAAAAAAAATTAAGATGGTGAACCCCTAGGACAGCCTCAAAGACATCAGAATCCAAGTTGGTGGTGGGAGACGGTGGTCCTAGCCCAGTTGTCCAAAAATATAAAATCCAAGATGGCGGACCCTAATATGTGACGGCAGCCTGCATGGTAGTCAGCTTTCCTGGGTTTTCCCCAGCCCTATGACTTCACAATCAAAGACGAGGGACCTGAGGTCACAGGCGCTGCCTGGCAGATCTCCGAAGACGACAGAATCTGAGATGACGATCCAAGAAAGTGGTCCTGAGCATACTGGTGCAGCTCGCATGGTTGCCACATTTCCTCGTTTTCTCGAACCCTCTCATGTCAGAACGCAAGGTGGCGGGTCTGGGGGAACACGGGTAGGGCCTACATGGTTACCAAGTCACTTGTGCGAAGAACTCATTCGTCATAAGTTTAAAATGGCGGAAAAGTTTAAAAACGCAAGGTTTCCCAAAGTCAAACGGTTTTAAATCCAAAATGGTGTCACGTTAAACATCAATGGTTTTGTGGACACTTGATCGTACATATAAGCAACATGCCTCGACTGTCTGGTGTGAAGTGTGGACAGTGCTTGGTGATCTTCCATACCACTGCAGAGAATACCTACCTTAAGTTGAAATTTAAAACTCCCTGGATATCAGTTCCGATTTCTGTCAGTATTATGTTATTTTTGATGGCCCTGCGGTCACCCCACCACTCCTCCGATATCCTAATCTAAGTGTCCTAAGTTAAAATGACACGGGAATTTGAAAATGCAAGAAACACACTTCTGCTTTAGCCTACAGTGCAAAAAATTAGAAATTCAGAATTGTCCAGAGTTTAATATAGCCATTGTCTCACACTTAAATCAAGCTTTACAGCAACATTATTTCAACTGTCCTGATAAGTAATTCGAAAATTCAAGTACATTTGTTCTCTGGGAGAACTTAGGCTACAGAATGTTAAAGTACCATGTTTTCTAAATTTCCCATTTAGTTATTAAACAACTTATCCTTATGCTTAGCCAAGCCTCAGTTTCGCTAAAAATGCCTTACAATGTCCGATGTGAGACAGCGGCCTGTTCCGCCGAGGCGCGCCAACCCATTCTAATTCAAGTCGCAACACGGCACTGTCGGTGACGCTGCTAATTGGCGGCAGGCGGTCTCAACGTGCACGTGCCAAGACATTATTTGTACTTGCACGATTGAATATTCCTCTCAAGATGGCCCAGACATGCTTTTTCTCTTAATACTATCTAGACGTCTATATTAGCTACGACCCAGGTAAAGTTTGAAAAGGGGTGCAGTGATACAATGCTTTTTACAGTGAAAATTCTATAAAAAAGAAGTGGAAAATGATGAAAATGCGACTGTCAATACAACCGTTTCTACATCTCCTGCCATCTGAATACAAACATCAAAAAAAAGGTTTGCATCACCCCGGTTCCCAGAACTCCGGAAGATAGACGTTGACTCTAGATATTGTATCACAGACACAGTCCCTTTGACTGTTCAAGGGTGTCACTAAACCCGCCCAAAGAAGTAAACAACAGTGCATGAGCAGCGCCTATTAGACGGAGGGGGTCCGACAGCCGACCAGTTCCAGTCATTCCACCAGGAAGGAGGTACACGCCTCGTGTTGTCTGTAGTTCAACCGTGCCTAGACGGTCAAAACCGCCGTTCGATTGCGTTTGCATTGTTACTTTGTGCAGGAAGGGTTCTCAGCAAAGGAACTGTCCAGGCGCCTCGGAATGAAGCAAAGCGATGTTGGTCGGACACGGAGGAGATACAGAGAGACAGGAACTGTCGATGACATGCCTCGCTCAGGTCGCCCAAGGACTACTATTGCAGTGGATGACAGCTATCTACGGATTATGGCTCGGAGGAAGCCTGACAGCAACGCCAACCATGTTGAATAATGCTTTTCATGCAGCCACAGGACGTCTTGTTACGCCTCAAACTGTGCGCAATAGGTTGCATGATGCACAACTTCACTTCATGGCATGGCGAGGTCCATCTTTTCAACCACGACGCCATGCAGCGCGGTACAGATGGGCCCAGTAACATACCGAATTGACCGACCAGGATTGGCATCACGTTCTCTTTATCGTTGAGTGTCGCGTATGCCTTGAACCAGACAGTCGTCGGAGACGTGTTTGGAGGTAACCCGTTCTGGCTGAACGCCAGCGAGTGCAACGAGGTGGAGGTTCCCTGCTGTTTTGGGGTGGCATTATATGGGGCCGACGTACGCCGCTGGTGGTCATGGAAGGCGCCGTAACGGCTGAACGATACGTGAGTGCCATACTCTGACCGACAGTGCAACCATTTCGGCAGCATATTGACGAGACATTTGTCTTCATGGACGACAAATCGCGCCGCCATCGTGCGCATCTTGTGAATGACTTCCTTCAGGATAACGACATCGCTCGACTAGAGTAGCCAGCATGTTCTCTAGACATGAACCCTACCGAACACGCCTGGGATAGACTGAAAAAAGCTGTTTATGGACGACGTGCCCCACAACCACTCTGAGGGATCTACGCCGAAACTCTGTTGAGGAGTGGGACAATCTGAACCAACAGTGCGTTAATGAATTTGAGGATAGTATTTTACGACGAATACAAGCATGCATCATTGCAAGAGGACGTGCTACTGGGTATTACAGGTACCGGTGTGTACAGCAATCTGGACCACCACCTCCGAAGGTCTCTCTGTATGGTGGTACAACATGCAATGTGTGGTTTTCATGAGCAATAAAAAGGGCGGAAATGATTTTCTGTACAGGTTCGGGAACTCTTGGAACCGAGGTGATGGAAAACTTTTTTGATGTGTGTGTAACGTGATGGACTTTCTAAGTAGGCACTAGGACGAAAGGAAGATATAGAAGCAGTCCAGTAGCATGCACTAATTTTTTTCGTAAAACATTGTTGAGGAAGGTAATAGAACTGATCATGGCCCTTTTCATCTAGATTTATCAACGAATATTGTACCGAAATCAATTAATTTTGTACCTAAATTAGCGAATTTTGCGTTAAACATACTTCCCTGCCTTTGAGCCTGCACATCGAAGAATCAAATACAGCTAACCACTCTGTTTCACACTATGCGATTGATATCTGACAGCAAGTACATCACATCTACATCTATAAGTGCGATTCAGACACGGGATGTCACAACAGATATCTAAATTATTTCTGACGAATACGGCTGTAGTTCCTTCAGCTGTGGCACTTGTGCGGGAAGTCTTTTGCTAACCAAGGTTTCATACAGTCTCGATAGCGGATGGTTGTAATTAAATTAGAGGCACTCTGAGAGATCCATTGTCGACTGTAATTATCATCTGGCAGCGAAACTTTGTAGATATACTAATGCGTTAATGCAGAACTGATTTACGCTGAGAAAAAAATTATTTCCAAATTCTGCCACCAGATGCAATTCTGGCACTGTGGATGCAAGAAAGACGTACAGAAATGTTTCCATATTTAATGGATTGGGAACGGGGCGTTGGCAGAAAAGATCAACCAAGTGAGAAAGGCATAATATTGATTTGATTCTTAACCGCTGCTCGCACAGTTTGTACAGTATGAGCACCGGAGACGCCTGCGAGGTGTTGCATCCGTAAAACGACGTGACCAACAGTTGGTAACAGCTTTCTGGTGGAATCTGAGCAGCGTGTTCCTGCGTACTGGCCTTCAGATCAGGTAGAGACCAAACGTATCCTTGTCTTGGATATCTCGAGAGGCAAAAAATCACATGGATTCAGATCAGGTGATAGCGCAGACCGTGCATCTTTAAAACCTCTGGAGATAACGTGTTCGTAGAAGGATACGTTATGCAGATCTTTCACTGGGCGAGAGACATGAGGTGCTGGCCCATCTTGGACGAAAATAGTGGTTTCCACACAGTTGGACTTTTCCACAGCAGAAATCAGATGCTGTACAAGAAGGTCTCGATAAGGCGCAGACGTCACCTGACAGGCCTCTGGGTGTATTCTCATCAAAGAACAGACCGAGAATAAAGAGGCTTGTGATTCCACACCAAACGGTCACATACGGCGAGTGGAGCGTCTCTACGTGCGCAACATACGGTTTAACAGTATCTCAAATTTGGCAGTTCTGTGTATTCACTGCACCCTGTAGCGTATAATGTGCGTCTTCACTCCGTAGAGTATTGCCCGACCACATGTCGTAAGCTTCGATCTGTGCTACAAACCGAAGAGCAAATTCAGAACACTGCCGCAGATGAGGTTTCAGTTTCTGCACTGTCCTTGTCTTGTACAGTTATCAGTATAAAACAGACGCAAAACTTCCCGTGCTGTTGATAAAGGGATAGGCTGTTCTAGTACTAGCGCTACCGGGGGCACGTGCTCCATGGTCTATTACGGCAACAGTAACCGGGCCTCTCCTCCGACGATTCAGTCGGCGCTACTTCACCAGTGCTGCACTGTAATTCCTACCGTTCACATAAAACAATTTCACTAACAGCCCACACTCTGTCTTCTTGATAGCCATACTGTTCTCTCACGTTATGGCTCGTCAAATGACAGTGTGAATTCATACCGCCATACATAGCGTGCAGCGCCAGATTTCCACCTGGTGGTCACAATTGGAACTAATTTGTTTCGCAGTGTAAATCGGTTCCGCATTAACGCATTAGAATAACTACAGTGTTTCGCTGCCATGCAGCCCACACTGGACATCCGTGAGCAGCGGCACTAAAATTATAACCACCGAGTACCTAGGGCAAGCCATTATGACTGACGCTTTACTCCACATGACTGCTTAGAACTGTTGGTACACCGTGCATGCTGCAGTTGATTTTTTCTGGTTTCTGGAGATATCTGGCATCTAATGATCACGTAATTCCCGTAAATTGTGAGCGTGGCGTCCTAGATGCGTTCAGATCATACGAATTTGATGGCTAAGAAATGAAAGAGAGTATTCGTCAAATCATTGTAGCATTATTTGAGCATTGCGCCACAGACTATTATCCTGACAAATGACATCAAGCATGAATGGTTGAGAACATTTCAACTAGACTGTGTTCACGTATTTCTTTGCTAATGGGCCTTTCAGACCTCCAACTGTCACAGGTTTGTCATCTAGTACCATTGGTGGTGCACTGCACCCGTTCGGAAATATCACAGATGATGTGCACTGAGTCTGAAACATTTCCAATAGCCCCTCGAGGTCAGATTAATTTCTGCTATGAAACTATCAGTTGTGTTGATGCCGCACACGACAAAAGTACATCGGCCAACTCTGGGAGAATAAGCAATGAGAAATCCTAATTAACAATGTGCAATGCAGTTTACAGGGGTTTGGGGCACTATGTTGGTACTGACCTACCTTGTCAGTTTTGCGTCCTTGCAGGCCCGCCACTCTTTATCCGTCTGTCAAACTTAGCTGACTTTACCTCCAGTGCAGTTATCGGCATGCTGCACTCCAGAAATGTGACTGCTGCCTAATTAAGTTTTCAACGCAATCCCAGTTGGAGAACTACGAATGAAGGGAAACTAATTCAGGTAGAAGTGTACTACACTCCTGGAAATTGAAATAAGAACACCGTTAATTCATTGTCCCAGGAAGGGGAAACTTTGACACATTCCTGGGGTCAGATACATCACATGATCACACTGACAGAACCACAGGCACATTGACACAGGCAACAGAGCATGCACAATGTCGGCACTAGTACAGTGTATATCCACCTTTCGCAGCAATGCAGGCTGCTATTCTCCCATGGAGACGATCGTAGAGATGCTGTAATAGTCCTGTGGAACGGCTTGCCATGCCATTTCCACCTGGCGCCTCAGTTGGACCAGCGTTCGTGCTGGACGTGCAGACCGCGTGAGACGACGCTTCATCCAGTCCCAAACATGCTCAATGGGGGACAGATCCGGAGGTCTTGCTGGCCAGGGTAGTTGACTTACACCTTCTAGAGCACATTGGGTGGCATGGGATACATGCGGACGTGCATTGTCCTGTTGGAACAGCAAGTTCCCTTGCCGGTCTAGGAATGGTAGAACGATGGGTTCTGTGACGGTTTGGATGTACCGTGCACTATTCAGTGTCCCCTCGACGATCACCAGAGGTGTACGGCCAGTGTAGGAGATCGCTCCCCACACCATGATGCCGGGTGTTGGCCCTGTGTGCCTCGGTCGTATGCAGTCCTGATTGTGGCGCTCACCTGCACGGCGCCAAACACGCATACTACCATCATTGGCACCAAGGCAGAAGCGACTCTCATCGCTGAAGACGACACGTCTCCATTCGTCCCTCCATTCACGCCTGTCGCGACACCACTGGAGGCAGGCTGCACGATGTTGGGGCGTGAGCGGAAGACGGCCTAACGGTGTGCGGCACCGTAGCCCAGCTTCATGGAGACGGTTGCGAATGGTCCTCGCCGATACCCCAGGAGCAACAGTGTCCCTAATTTGCTGGGAAGTGGCGGTGCGGTCCCCTACGGCACTGCGTAGGATCCTACGGTCTTGGCGTGCATCCGTGCGTCGCTGCGGTCCGGTACCAGGTCGACGTGCACGTGCACCTTCCGCCGACCACTGGCGACAACATCGATGTACTGTGGAGACCTCACGCCCCACGTGTTGAGCAATTCGGCGGTACGTCCACCCGGCCTCCCGCATGCCCACTATACGCCCTCGCTCAAAGTCCGTCAACTGCACATACGGTTCACGTCCACGCTGTCGCGGCATGCTACCAGTGGTAAAGACTGCGATGGAGCTCCGTATGCCACGGCAAACTGGCTGACACTGACGGCGGCGGTGCACAAATGCTGCGCAGCTAGCGCCATTCGACGGCCAACACCGCGGTTCCTGGTGTGTCCGCTGTGCCGTGCGTGTGATCATTGCTTGTACAGCCCTCTCGCAGTGTCCGGAGCAAGTATGGTGGGTCTGACACACCGGTGTCAATGTGTTCTTTTTTCCATTTCCAGGAGTGTATATTGTGGAGGCCCTGTGCTCTCAAAATTTCTGATCGTACATGTGTAATTACATCGAAACAAAATCGAAGATGGCACGTATCAGCATTCGCTGAGCTGGCGCCGCACACGTCATCGAGACCCTTAAAATAGTGTTACTTAAAATTAAGAAGTTATTAATTATTGGATAATTTCTATACTATGGACGTTATCTGAAGTCTTCTTTAACTATTGATAGTCATATCGTTTATGATTCCCCTACAATGGGCGTACAAAACTTGTACAAATCTGATTACCTCCAAGGCATGCCTGTTGCAGAGGAAATGTAGTGCCAGGGAGGGTATGTGAGGGAGGATTTTCTTGTTCGCCATCAGTGCTGTCAGCTCACAGGCGTGCATGTCACGTATCGATCAGCTGCTACGGTAAAAATTACACACATAAATAAAATTGATTCATGAATCTGCATTATACAGTCCATCATATTCAAATATGTAAGCTACTTGTTTGTAGAACGTCAATGTAAATAAGGCACTGTTGTAAGACACAGTTAAAAAAAACACCGTCCGACAGGCTGTGAAGGTCCAACAGTATTGACTGTGAGCCGCGCCATCCTCAGCTCTTAAACTTCGCAAGGTGCGGATCCACAGAGGCATGTGGTCAGCACACTGCTCTCCCAGCCATTGTAAGTTTTCGTGACTGGTGCCGCTACTGCTCCTTCAAGCAGCTTCACAAGGGCTGAGTGCATCCCGCTTGCCAAGAGCACTCAACGGGCCGGACGGTGACCCATCCAAGGGCTAGCCAAGCCCGACAGCACTTAACTTCGGTGATCTGACAGGAACCGGTGTTACCAGTGCGCAAGGCCGTTGGCTGTTCTGTTTGACTCCCGGAGGAATTCGCAAAAGTTGCGGAAGTGGACAGTATTTCACGTCCGCTAGACGTTCGTGATTTATTGCCTGATGCATTTTTAAACAAGATCGTTATTAAGCACACCCACTAATATCCTCTTTTGTTTCTGAATCCTCATTGTACTTTCAAGTGTTTCCTATTGTACTTGGTAGTTTATAAGGTGATTCGAAAACACACAATATCAACCCGATTCTAACACCCCTATGTCACATCCGCTTTTGCAGAAGCACACGTCTCACGCTAATGTTGATTGCCTGCGTTGTGTTCAAATGGCGGAGTTTGTTACCTCACGGACACATCAGTTCCCGCAAAACTGAATATGGTAAAAGCACATGATTCCACAACCTGCCCAGTGACAAGTTTTCTTATTTGTGTAGCGGTTGGACATAATCATTAAAATACACATCTCTGTTTACGTGATCTGCATTCGCAGTATTGCAACGCACATTCAAAAGTAATTTGGAGAGAATGTGAATGTTTCGATGAATGTAAGACAAAGCTAACCTCTTCTTGCCAGGAGTTGATGGTGAATGCCCGGGAATGTTTTTGCTAAAACTTCTAATGCTCTAAACAGTTCTTAAGTTCCCTTGACTCTTTCACAGTGATAAACTGCACAGAGTTCAGAAAACAGCAAATAAAGAAGAACTGAAACATATACAAGTAGTAACCACTCATTGCTAATGCTCATAGTACAGGCTCAAAATGGTTTTGGAAGTACGAAGTCAGCTTGTGATTGTTATCAATGAAAGTTCAAAAGCAACACCTTCCCTCAAGCAGCGAATTTCAAGGCTGTGCAGGAGATGATAGATCTTCTTGAACCTTTTGAAGTAGCAACAACAGTAATCTCAGGGTAGTCATGTATCATTGCTTACTTAATTATATCACTTATACGAGATATTTCCCCCCCATGAACCATGGACCTTGCCGTTGGTGGGGAGGCTTGCGTGCCTCAGCGATACAGATGGCCGTACCGTAGGTGCAACCACAACGGAGGGGTATCTGTTGAGAGGCCAGACAAACGTGTGGTTCCTGAAGAGGGGCAGCAGCCTTTTCAGTAGTTGCAGGGGCAACAGTCTGGATGATTGACTGATCTGGCCTTGCAACATTAACCAAAACGGCCTTGCTGTGCTGGTACTGCGAACGGCTGAAAGCAAGGGGAAACTACAGCCGTAATTTTTCCCGAGGACATGCAGCTTTACTGTATGATTAAATGATGGCATCCTCTTGGGTAAAATATTCCGGAGGTAAAATAGTCCCCCATTCGGATCTCCGGGCGGGGACTACTCAGGAGGATGTTGTTATCAGGAGAAAGAAAACTGGCGTTCTACGGATCGGAGCGTGGAATGTCAGATCCCTTAATCGGGCAGGTAGGTTAGAAAATTTAAAAAGGGAAATGGATAGGTTAAAGTTAGATATAGTGGGAATTAGTGAAGTTCGGTGGCAGGAGGAACAAGACTTCTGGTCAGGTGACTACATGGTTATAAACACAAAATCAAATAGGGGTAATGCAGGAGTAGGTTTAATAATGAATAGGAAAATAGGAATGCGGGTAAGCTACTACAAACAGCATAGTGAACGCATTATTGTGGCCAAGATAGATACGAAGCCCACACCTACTACAGTAGTACAAGTTTATATGCCAACTAGCTCTGCAGATGATGAAGAAATTGAAGAAATGTACGATGAAATAAAAGAAATTATTCAGATAGTGAATGGAGACGAAAATTTAATAGTAATGGGTGACTGGAATTCGAGTGTAGGAAAAGGGAGAGAAGGAAACATAGTAGGTGAATATGGATTGGGGCTAAGAAATGAAAGAGGAAGCCGCCTAGTAGAATTTTGCACAGAGCACAACTTAATCATAGCTAACACTTGGTTTAAGAATCATGAAAGAAGGTTGTATACGTGGAAGAACCCTGGAGATACCAGAAGGTATCAGATAGATTATATAATGGTAAGACAGAGATTTAGGAACCAGGTTTTAAGTTGTAAGACATTTCCAGGGGCAGATGTGGACTCCGACCACAATCTATTGGTTATGACCTGTAGATTAAAACTGAAGAAACTGCAAAAATGTGGGAAATTAAGGAGATGGGACCTGGATAAACTGAAAGAACCAGGGGTTGTACAGAGTTTCAGGGAGAGCATAAGGGAACAATTGACAGGAATAGGGGAAAGAAGTACAGTAGAAGAAGAATGGGTAGCTCTGAGGGATGTTGTAGTGAAGGCAGCAGAGGATAAAGTAGGTACAAAGACGAGGGCTGCTAGAAATCCTTGGGTAACAGAAGAAATATTGAATTTAATTGATGAAAGGAGAAAATATAAAAATGCAGTAAATGAAGCAGGCAAAAAGGAATACAAACGTCTCAAAAATGAGATCGACAGGAAGTGCAAAATAGCTAAACAGGGATGGCTAGAGGACAAATGTAAGGATGTAGAAGCTTATCTCACTAGGGGTAAGATAGATACTGCCTACAGGAAAATTAAAGAGACCTTTGGAGAGAAGAGAACCACGTGTATGAATATCAAGAGCTCAGATGGCAGCCCAGTTCTAAGCAAAGAAGGGAAGGCAGAAAGGTGGAAGGAGTATATAGAAGGTTTATACAAGGGCGATGTACTTGAGGACAATATTATGGAAATGGAAGAGGATGTAGATGAAGACGAAATGGGAGATACGATACTGCGTGAAGAGTTTGACAGAGCACTGAAAGACGTGAGCCGAAACAAGGCCCCCGGAGTAGACAACATTCCACTAGAACTACTGACAGCCTTGGGACAACCAGTCCTGACAAAACTCTACCAGCTGGTGAGCAAGATGTATGAAACAGGCGAAATACCCTCAGACTTCAAGAAGAATATAATAATTCCAATCCCAAAGAAAGCAGGTGCTGACAGATGTGAAAATTACCGAACTATCAGTTTAATAAGCCACGGCTGCAAAATACTAACGCGAATTCTTTACAGACGAATGGAAAAACTGGTAGATGCAGACCTCGGGGAGGATCAGTTTGGATTCCGTCGAAATGTTGGAACACGGGAGGCAATACTGACGTTACGACTTATCTTAGAGGAAAGATTAAGAAAAGGCAAACCTACGTTTCTAGCATTTGTAGACTTAGAGAAAGCTTTTGACAATGTTGACTGGAATACTCTTTTTCAAATTCTAAAGGTGGCAGGGGTAAGATACAGGGAGCGAAAGGCTATTTATAATTTGTACAGAAACCAGATGCCAGTAATAAGAGTCGAGGGGCATGAAAGGGAAGCAGTGGTTGGGAAAGGAGTGAGACAGGGTTGTAGCCTCTCCCCGATGTTATTCAATCTGTATATTGAGCAAGCAGTGAAGGAAACAAAAGAAAAATTTGGAGTAGGTATTAAAATTCATGGAGACGAAGTAAAAACTTTGAGGTTCGCCGATGACATTGTAATTCTGTCAGAGACGGCAAAGGACTTGGAAGTGCAGTTGAACGGAATGGACAGTGTCTTGAAAGGAGGATATAAGATGAACATTAACAAAAGCAAAACGAGGATAATGGAATGTAGTCAAATTAAATCGGGTGATGCTGAGGGAATTAGATTAGGAAATGAGACACTTAAGGTAGTAAAGGAGTTTTGCTATTTGGGTTGCAAAATAACTGATGATGGTCTAAGTAGAGAGGATATAAAATGTAGACTGGCAATGGCAAGGAAAGCGTTTCTGAAGAAGAGAAATTTGTTAACATCGAATATAGATTTATGTATCAGGAAGTCGTTTCTGAAAGTATTTGTTTGGAGTGTAGCCATGTATGGAAGTGAAACATGGACGATAACTAGTTTGGACAAGAAGAGAATAGAAGCTTTCGAAATGTGGTGCTACAGAAGAATACTGAAGATAAGGTGGATAGAGCACGTAACTAATGAGGAGGTATTGAATAGGATTGGGGAGAAGAGAAGTTTGTGGCACAACTTGACTAGAAGAAGGGATCGGTTGGTAGGACATGTTTTGAGGCATCAAGGGATCACAAATTTAGCATTGGAGGGCAGCGTGGAGGGTAAAAATCGTAGAGGGAGATCGAGAGATGAGTACACTAAGCAGATTCAGAAGGATGTAGGTTGCAGTAGGTACTGGGAGATGAAGCAGCTTGCACAGGATAGAGTAGCATGGAGAGCTGCATCAAACCAGTCTCAGGACTGAAGACAACAACAACATGAGATATTTCTGTGAAGTTATTGGACTTGGAAAGCGCATTAAGGAGACATGCTCGAGAAAATGACCAAAAATTTGAAAAAAAATTCTTGGTCTATAGGAAATAGCATTTCATGCTGATTTCAAAAATGTGTAGTTTATGGGCATTATTTTCCGTTCTTTCTAAAATTGAGGTTGAACGTAATGTGGCACAGGGGCCACGCCCATCTGTCAGCTTGAAGGGCGTCAGAATACATGATGCATTATTTTGTTCTTCGGTTTTTTCGATTAGTTACGGATCGTTAACAAAGGTGTATTTAGAATGCACTGACTCCCGGAACCAAAGTACAAGCATGTCTAGAAGGCTGTGGTTATAATGTAAACAAAGATCTGAGAATATAAGATTTTGAAATTTCTTACGCGTATGGTTTTGTAGTTACTGTGTGTCGTTTTGTTTCTGCGTGTGTGTTTCCTGTGCTATAAATACCGAGAGTAAAGAAATTTAGCCCTTAACGAAAGTTTCGCGGCAACCAGCTCCAAACACAACTGAATAATACACATCAGTTGCTCCAAAAGTCGCCCGCGGAAACTGTGTCTAGGCAGTGCTTCTACACGTAAACTTTCGTTTTTCTGAATGTAATAAGAACACGTCTAGTAGTATTGTGAGCAGCAATGATGATGGAATGTTATTGTGAACCTAAATATGCTGTCAAGACTTTCGAAGAGTGCTGTGAAATGTAAGTACTGTAATTGTGAAGATAGTGTTGACGTTTCCGATGACATTTCAGCAAGGAAGGGTCTTTCAAGTCGGTTAGTGATTGCCTGTAACTCGTGTAAGAGGCACAAGGGGACTAAGACATCGCCAGTAACAGATTTTCAACATTACAGTGTAAATATTCAGCTTGCTTACACAATGCGATGTATTGGAAGGGGAAGGAGAACTGCCCAGACTTTTGTGCAGTGATGGGTTTGCCTCCAACTCCACTGAGGTTTGACAGATATAATAAATTAATACATAATGCTTTATGTGGTGTAAGTGAACATTCAATGAAAAGAACAGCAGAAGAAGCAGTAGCCTTGTCTGAGAGTACAGACATTGTAGCAGCATTTGATTTATTGAAATTGGCAAGCTACTGGACTATGAATGTCTAACAAAGCACTGCCAGGGATGTTCAAGTAAATTTATTTGCACCCATGTTGGTGTAAAGAACTTTGATGGCCCAAGTGGAAAAATGGAAACAAAAGGAGTTCTAAATATTTCTAGAAGATCAGGGGTCAGTCGTGGTGTGAGGTATGTAGGCTACCTTGGGAATGGCTACTGTAAAGCACACACTATTGTTGTTAATGACAGACCATATGGGGACACTCCGATAGAAAAGCTTGAATGTGTTGGGCATGTACAAAATGGGAGCTCGGCTGAGCAAATTATGTAGAGACTTCAGTGGAAAAAAAAACTGTCAGACGGAAAACACATAAGTGGTCCAGGTCGTCTTACAAAAAGTAAAATTGATTCTTAGACTCAATGTTATGGACTAGCAATAAGGAGAAATGTAAGAGATTTGGAGAACACGAGACGAGCTGTTCGGGCAACATGGTTTCACAGTGTGTCAACAGATGAAACCAATTTTTGCTGTCATCCGTAATATTGGTTGGGGTAAATGATTCCACATTTGTTTTTGTTTCATATGAAACAGGAGCTGGTTTCGTTGCATCGTATTCGGCTGACACATTTCTGTTTGTTATTGTTTACGAGTCCCTATGTGAACTGCTCGATTGAAATGCATTTTTAAGTATATTGCTGGTATTCTGCGTTATTTTTGTTACCATCCATCTTTCGTACTCTCGCATTTAATGGAGGCCACCAAAAGTTGCATTGACTTCTGCTGAAATTTACTGTTCGCAATACTTTTTAATAAACTGAAAACTGCTGCTGTTGCATTTTGAGTTATTGCAAGGAATAATGTCCTAGTCACCAAAACTACAGAAGCATACACGTCTACATCTACATCAATACTCTGCAAGTATCTGTGAAATGGACAGCATTCAGTGGCGAGGAGCAATACCATTCAAAGCAGAATTACATGCTCGTTCCATGACAAGATATAATAAAGTTGAATACCAATACTGTCAAAACCTATTAACATGGACTTCTCCTTTAAATTCGAGAAAGTACGGAAAACAGATGCAAACAGAAACGGCGTAAGATAAAAGCAATGCATTTACCACACATTTAAATTGCACAGATTCGTTGAGTAGTAACGAATATGCAAAAGTGCACACAACAGAGTGGACGAAACCAGCTTCTGGTTTATAAGAAACATTCAAAAATGGAATCATTTACCCCACCCAACATTACGGACGCGAGCACAACGCAATCAGAATACTAACGACATATTTACAACTCAGTTCAAAGCATGCAATACACACGAGAAGTCGTAATCAGATGCACGATGTGGTAAAACCAGCTTATGTAAACTATGAAACTAAAACCAGTATAGCCAGTATAGAATACTAAATCCACATATATATACTTCTGGCGCTCCAAGTGGCCTGGCAGCGAACTAAGTTTGTGACCTGACGTACCTATGCTTCGTACCTCTTGCTTCTACCAGTTTGAAATCGGATGATCTACTTTCTTTGGCCAATCAGCGACAGCGTAACGTTAACGTTGGTGCACCAGCCAGTGATGCTGCAACTGACCTATATTATTAATTGGAAGAGCTTGTAATACACCAACACGCTTGTGTATTAGAATTTTTGGCAAAATGTAATAGTAATTTGCATGTAACGGACAATAAATGTTTGTGCTGTCCAGCGACATCAGTTCCTGCAGGGGTGATTTTCTTCAAGCCAGGAGAAATAATTATCGAAAAACGCATCAGAGTAAAGAATAAGACTATAAATACGTTTTTACAAAACAAATTTGTATATCTTATTATGAAAATTATTATTTTATACATCAAAAAATTATTGTAAAGTTATTTTTCGTATGAAATGCCTGCGCAAAACAATCTACAGTTGTAAGACATGTTATCTATACTGTCGGGTAATTAAACTACTGTTGTGTAAGTAACTTGCTTCCGAAATCAAAGCTGGTAAAATATGAAACCGATGACTTACTCTACATCTACAGCCTTCTTATAACGGTATCACTCGCCAGCAGTACACTCACAGTCTTTAATAAACGTAGCCTCCCTCGCTTTGACCTGCGAGACAGTGTTAATTCAGCTCTGTCTACAACACTGAATGCAGCTTTGACTATAGGTGAAATTCACTCAGAAAACCCCAGCATTTAATCACTGAACCATAAAATGCCTGCACTTAACTGCCAAATGGCATGAACTAAAATATTTGTGAACCTCATGGAAGAGACTTTTCAGAACAGTAGAGAAAGAAAAGAAGAGAGATTTCTTCCGACAGTTCTGAGCAGATACAATAGGTTTCCGTGATACAATTCAGTTTTGTTTATTTATTTTAACGTCGCCAATTCACATTCTTTGACCAAAGCTTTCTCCATCTTTTACAATCTAACACAAATGTGCCTCGTATAGCTCTGTGCACTTCACCCAAAACTCCTAAATTCAACACAGACCCACTTCATTTTTAAAACAGCAACTAAGGTTATACAGGTCAGAAAAATATACCGTAAGTTATTTCCGTGTTGTTACTCGCTGCAATGAAGATGATATATCATCTTTGACGTATATCGCCTTGAAGTTGCAAATTGACAACAAAAATGAGTCACTTGTGAGATACGTTGACTTCATGTCTCGATGGTAATTTTGAGTTATTTTAAGAGTCAACATTTGTGTTACGTGATGGCCACCAAGTTCGTCTACAGTGAAAAGTCTGTTTCCCATAAAAGAGAATTTAGATATAAAAACGTTTATATGACCTTTTGGCACAGTAAGCTTTGCGGTTTTGTTAATCTGCCAGTCTTGGCACTGGATCTCAATGTGCAACTTTGTGCAAGGCTTGGGACTGCCTTGGCAGCAGCAGGTTATGTGTAGGACGGAGAGGCTTCAGTAAACCGGTGGCGTGTTCTCCCCTACTACCAAGAGTCATCACTCTCCTCCCACGATCTCCCGAGCTCTTTGGATGAGACGTGATTACCACCAGAAGTCGGCTGAACGTCTGCCAGCTGCAACGTTATTTTCGTACGCATCGGAATTGATGTAGAAGAATGGCTGTGCTTGTCCCTTATTTATATCCGAATGTGTGCGTTACCTGGCGAGGAGGTTGCTGTTCTGCGTAATACAAATAAGCGTCAGGCGGTGAACATTAGTTCACAGGAGAAGCGATTTACTACTCCGGTACGAATGTACACTGAACACAGATTACTGTTTAACGATCATTCCCATCATTATTATCATCATTTAAGACTGATTATGCCTTTCAGCGTTCAGTCTGGAGCATAGCCCCCCTTATAAAATTCCTCCATGATCCCCTATTCAGTGCTAACATTGGTGCCTCTTCTGATGTTAAACCTACTGCTTCAAAATCATTCTTAACCGAATCCAGGTACCTTCTTCTTGGTCTGCCCCGACTCCTCCTACCCTCGACTGCTGAACCCATGAGTCTCTTGGATAACCTTGCTTCTCCCCATGCGTGTTACATGACCCCACCATCTAAGCCTGTTCGCCCTGACTGCTACATCTATAGAGTTAATTCCCATCATTGACAGAGAACCATAAATTCCTTAAGTGATTTTTCTGGTTATTCTTTTCAGCATCCCTACACACTCATAAAGTAACGTTACCTTACCACTACGAAAAAATATACTCGGGAGAACAGGTCCAAGGGAGTATGATATACAACTGTTTGCAAAAATTTCGATGGATCTTTTACCCAAAATTTAAGCTTTGTCGAATTAGATTCAGACAGAATCACTAGATTTATGGGAACTAAATTCCAAGGAGAGTATACGGAAGAGTGCACATTGTGAATACTGAGGTAATACACAAGTTTATCTTTAAGACATTCTCCTTGTAGGCACACGCAGCCGAGAGGACAAATCTGCAGTCGGCTGTGTATCGTTGATTAGCTTGTCTGACGTACGTAAGTTTCTACCGTTAAAAGAGCTAACACTGTTCTTTCGCCTTCGCCACGCGCGCGCACAAATACACACGCACAGCGAGAGTTTTGAAATAAACTTCTGAATCACTTGCTGGGAGGAATAACTCTGCTTCATTAACGTTGCGCACAGTGAGAACTAGTGTGACTGTCAGCTAGAAGGAAAAAAACCATTGGTTTCAATAACTGAGCTACTACTGTATTATTATTATTATTATTATTATTATTATGTTCGTTGTATTACATTGAATGCGGTCGTGCGAAGTTAGCTATATTAATTCAATGGTTATAGTTTTAACTCTCCGGGAGGTAAAAGGGCAACGAAATTTAGAAAAATGTGTGTAAAGTTTTTTAATAGTATATACGTTTTACGAATGCGAATATTAATTTTTATTCGGCGAATTTTCCGTTACGTTACACAGTGTGACAGCTAACTCACTGTTCCCTTGCCGACGATTCGTATGTGGAAATTGTTTCGTGCTGCTACCGTCCGCTTGCTCCGCCGAATAGCAACGTGCCTGCCTACCATACAGCGGGCACAGGTTCGATTCCCGGCCAGGTTGATATTCTCAGCTCCCGAACTTCCCCGGTTGGGGCCTTCCGGCCAACAATGCCACACGATAATTTCATTGTGATTTTAAGAGACTTACCTCTGGAACAAAATAAAACGTATTTTCGCATATTTTTTCGTCCAACTAACAGCTATACAGCTCTTAAATATTACATTAACAATTTCTTGATTGGAAACACTACACTAAAGGAAATAACGACTCCAAGTGGCTTATGGAGTACATAAGCCACTTGGAGTCGGTACCCACCCGTACTCCCTATCTGATCTGTAACAGAATACTCTGAGATCACTAATGCTACTAGAAAATACCAAGGGATTATGCGCAAAGACGACTCGTTTACTCTGGATGTTCTAGATTTCTGGAAAAGAATGGAATGATTTAAGAGCTAACGCAGGGAAAGGTGACAGTTCCGCTGTATTCTTTCGAACGGTAGGCTGACCAGAAAGTCGAATTCTGCTTAATTTCGCTCATTCATTATTTTGTCGTGAGAAACCATATGGTGAGATATAGTGCAAATCAGTTATTCAGATTTTGTGTTACAAACATCATATTGCACGAGAAATTTTTAAAATTAAATGTCCTCTACACTATTCCGACACCTGTTCAATAACGTTGGCTCTTTTTACTGAGATATTCCACAGATGTTACTCCTGGAGCCAGTGTTTGTCGCTGATTATGTAACTGCACAAGTACGCAAAGAAGAAACAGGTATTACATCGAAATCTATTAAGAGGAACTAATATTAACCTCACTTCAAAGAGAAATTCTCTGCCACTGACAAAAAGACGTAAATGTCTGTTGTTTGCTGTTCAAATTGTGTTAAAGGACAATAGTCAGGAGCAATAACATGAAAAGAATTCTAAAGAAATGATTAGTAAGAGAACATTATAAGGTTGATAACAAGTCATCACCGAAAGTAATCCATCCACACTGATGTTATCACTCGTTACTGACAGCACTGGATAATGACAGCACTGAATGATAATAGAAAAAGACAGATGAACAGATACATGTGCACCTGTAATTTAGGTAGATAAACGACCGCTCAAACAGTGGAGCGTCAAATAGATTTTATCATCCCACAGATTCGTGCATTTAAAATCCGATGCTCTTCGACCAAAAATGATTCCTGTAATATCTTTGCCACGATGAACATCACCGCTCTTTTGTTTGTTTATTTTGTGTTTTTCAGAATGTTAGTGTCATCGTCAGAGCATAAAGAGGAGCCGACATGTAAGTTTCGATTGCATACAAACGGTTTCTTATCTACTTTGTAGTGGGCCCGATGTTGGCTAACAATTTGTTTCTTCACTGTAGCAAATTTTTTGTGCTTATGACTGCTCTTTACGTTACACATTCACAAGTACTGATTCTGCGATGACAGTAAAAGGCAGGAAAAATTACCAAAAAGGAATATAACAACTTGTAACATAACTTGTCTTAACCGCAAGTACTTATTTTCTTTTTTTAATTCGTGCACGTTTCCCCATTACATCATTTTCAAAGGACGAAAATCCTACTGATATCAAGTACTGCGAACAACATAATTGTATTGTATTACTTATATATATACTTAGGTCGAAACACGTAAGGGTGAAAGAAATGAAGTAAATAGTTGTGGTCAATACGAGAGTTTAATTATAAATGCAGAATCTGACCTCCACGTCTCACCTCATAAAGCTTTTATGCAATATGTTCCTGGAATCTAATAAGTCAGTAAGTTGGTCTTTGTTCTGACTTTAACATTAAGCGACTGTTTCCTTTTCCTTGAATAATTTTTAGATCAGCTGTGTTCGGAACGACGAGATTACAAACGTGTAAAATGTGTTCTGAGCATCTCTATATGTCCTCACAGACGAAGGTGATAATTGTTATGGCATTCTTTTTTACTGCCTTTATTACATGCTCTTATAGATAGTCTATTCATAAACCAGTTGCTGAGACACACTAAACTGACGTGACAGTATTTATTACATAATGTAAACTATATGTAGTCAGACGATAAGCTGAAAACGTTTCTACACTAAAATCTTAAATAAGTAATCAGATAGGCCTATTATAAAATAAGTAGCCTAAAAACGCCTTCAGAGTTGTTCATTTAGCTGTAATCGCTGGATCTACCCTATGTAACCAAAGGATCACGGCTTACTTTTGTACATGTCAAGCATATGTATTTTACTTTTTGTTAGTTCCGCTATTTTAACCATCGTTGACATCCGTCACATAATGCATAAGACATTTAAGCGTTGGTAGTGAAGTCACCTACATTATTTTTAAAATCTTACTTGGTTTGTGAGAAGATGCTATCACCATCAAATGCTGCCAAGTGACTAAATATATTTGATGATCTGCTCATGCTAACATTAACATTTAAAGACAGATGCTCCTTCGCAGCCAAGGTTTCAACACACTCAGGTTCGGTGGCGCTCGAATTGCAGATAGCCTATTCGTATCCTTTTAGCGAAAGAAATTATCGGTAGTATTTGGACGGTAAGGGTGGTTCCTGACCGCCAGGCTGTGACCACTGGTTCGGGACATAATTGGCGACATTGGTACAGTCTCTCACAGAATGATGTCATGAACAGTGTTAGTGACGGTCCATCTTCGGTTGTCTCCTTGGTTCTGTTCGGTAGAAGTAGGTTGTGCGCCAACACAGTCAAAGAAACACACACACACACACACACACACACACACACACACACACACACACACACACACACACCTCGGAAGAAGGCAAGGGCGGAACACAACAACCAAGAGTTTTCCTAGAATGTCATTACCAGATTCCTGGTCTGCTCTCCACGAGGACTGCTTCAGTATGAATATGCCTTTGACCTTTCTCTCTGTTTAACGGCGACGTTCAAAGTTTAAAGATGTAAAGTGAAAACTCAAGAATAATTTAGTTCCTTTTAAAAAAAAGTCAGTTTCATCGTAGTGAGTGGGAACTTATCCGGTTTAAAACAATATAGAGAGTTTGAGGGTTGTTACATTATTGTTAACAAAAGTTTTTAAATACACTTCTACATCATATGTCCGATAGCAGAACAAACAAAGTAAAGACGTCATCAACTCGAAGGTTGATTTACACACGGCGGCAGCGCTTTACTCTGCATGGCCCTATTTGAGGTTATGCCATTGTATTCCTCCTACCTTCGAGCTGAATTATCCAGACAATTGTGGTGGGACCTGCTGTTTAACGGGGAGTTCCTAACCATGGTGCAGTCTGTGGATTTTTTATATAAACAAATCATTGCCAGAGCTGAAAGAAACGGTGACAGAAAATAAATTCTAGGATCGACAGTGAGTCGACACCTGAACCTGTGGATTTGATTTGGGTACTTACTCACTGAGTCACCATGTCCCTCAGAACAGTGATACTCTGCACGTTTTGGGTGCATGTTAAGATGTGAGCAGCGGGTTTCGGTAAGCGTGGTGTATCATGATTAACAGCGAAGACTGACACAAATGACTGTATACAATAATAGAAGGAAAAAACCTTCTGGTAAATACTGATCCGTAGAAAAAAGTTTGCGAGAAAATTGCCAGTGTAGCTACTCACCGACACCGTATTGAATTCAGTGTGAAACATGGTCCTATTTAGTACAAATGTATCTGAAATGTAAACGTTTGGATTAAGCCCCCATCTGTTTGAGCTCAAATTTGACGATGGAAACATGTATGAAACAATAAACAGCTAATTTAGAAACAAGACACAAAAAATAACAGGAATAAAGATGTATAAAGTAATAACCGTACTTATACACAGTTACTGAAGTCATTTGCAAATGACTAGAAAGTAAGACCCAGGTAGCTGAAAGAACATTTCTTACGGCTGTGAAAGCATGTTCCTGAGTAGCCATATTAAGAAAGAGCGGTATTAGGAAGGAATGAATCATACTTAAAATACGAAGCAATTTTGAAGACAACAGAACAACACTTGAGTGAACAACTCGACGAAATGAATTGCGACAGAGAGTGTCTTCCAAAGTCGGAAATTAGAATCTGGTAAGGCGAAGAAGTTTGTGAAGGCCTAGGAATAGATGACCACCATGTCAGGCAGAGGTCTAACACTTAAAGTGCAGAAGTAGATGAAGAACAAGGAAAAATTTCACTCATGGGCTGCAGCGCTTTACATGTAAAGTATACTAAACACTTACACATACTAAAGGCGATGTTCCAAGTGCCGTTCTTGCATTGGATTCAATACATCACCCGTACCTGCATAGTGTTAGCTTGACAAGACTCTTCAGTTTGTTACTCCAGTTCTTTAACCATATCTACAGGAGTGCTGTTCAATTCACTTTCCAGGTGGACTTAAACAGATAACTCCAGGAAATTGACGTGAGGTAAGTTTGGAGGCCAAGATACGGGTCCTCCTCGAACTTTGCGTCTTGGACGATGCTAAATCGTTAAATGTCGTCTTGCATCAGCAGCAAAATGTTTCGGTGCCCAGTCATGCTGTTACCACGGGTCATGGGTGAAATTTTAGCCGATTTAGATGAGGGTAGTTTGAGTACCATTGTTTACGAGGAAGTTTTTTTCCCGCTGTTATCTATATTATCACCCCAGTAATTTTTCTTTACTAATTATGAAACAGTCTGTATGCTTTGACTGAAATAACGAAAGTATTTTCGTCTCGAAAGTGTACTTTGTCACACGGGTAGTTTATGAATTAGTTTGCAACACATCATTCAACACTTCCAGTTAAGGTATAGGTCATCTGAAACCCTTTTTCCTAGTAATCTGATTGGTGTTTTAAGTAAACAGGTGCTTCCTGCGAACATACAGATCTGGTACAGTTTAGACATGTTGTCAGGTGCAACCAATTCAAGTGATTCGCCAAACAGATCTCAGCAATTCGGACGCCGTAAATAAATTGCGACAGTTTGTGTACTCAACGTAAAAGTTGACTTCGTGTCGTTAGACTTGCTTCTCCCCTGTATCACAGGATGTCAGCTTTGCTCAGAGCCATTGTTTTATGACCACCATACTTGCCAAAGCACTCTGAAAGGATTTCCAAGAATAGAACGGAACCAAGGAAAGTGTTTCGTAACGTGGCGTTGGGAGGCCAGAGACCTCGAGGTAAACAACTGTTTTAATCAATTCTATTTAATATTTAGTGTTGCCTTGGAGCTTGCAGAATTGTCACACTACAAACTCGAAGTTTTGATCAATCGCTCATAACATAATCTCACCTATGGCAATGTGTCTTGTTAATGGAAAACACTTAACGTTTCATCGTAAGTCTGGTTTTACGTGAAACTGTACGTCCCTAGATAACTGAGTAGTTGTACCGAACCAGACTGGAGAAGGGCGAGGACACACTGTTGCTATATACCTAGGCCCGTTAAAGCGTTGAAGTATTAACACTGGATATCAGCTTGATAATGCCCTCAGTGATTATTTTTTTTCTAGATTAGTACAGAATGTATGAAATATGGTATTTTCGTAAAGAAAATCAGTTATGAATCTGACTGAGTGTGCTGCATAATTAAAGTACCAA
Source organism: Schistocerca gregaria (assembly GCF_023897955.1). NCBI lineage: Eukaryota > Metazoa > Arthropoda > Insecta > Orthoptera > Acrididae > Schistocerca > Schistocerca gregaria. Next base: position 644,955,379 of record NC_064920.1, read on the forward strand.
GACACAAAGAGATTAACACATTAGCTACCAGTGGGCACTCAATTATATCATAGGGAAAATTGGAAATTTGGGCCAGACAGGGATTCGAACCAGGGTCTTCTGCTTACTAAGCAACTGTGCTGATCACTATGTCAACCAGATACAGTGACCACCACAAACACACGGACTATCCTCGTATGCTACCTTTTAGATCCAAATCCTCAACGTACACAACATCCTACCGCTGCTTATTTCTCTCATTAAAATTGTTCAAATGGCTCTGAACACTATGCGGCTTAACTTCTGAGGTCATCAGTCGCCTAGAACTTAGAACTAATTAAATCTAGCTAACCTAAGGACATCACACACATCCATACCCGAGGCAGGATTCGAATCTGCGACCGCAGCGGTTGCTCGGCTCCAGACTGCAGCGCCTAGAACCGCACGGCCACTCCGGCCGGATTCTCTCATTACTCGTGGCATCTCGCCGATTCCCGAAAGAGTTCGGGCTTGGTGTGCGTATGCACTGAAGGAATCATTGGCTTCATTGCCTTCATTATATAAATACGGTGCCTTTTCTTTTGGACATATCCGAAAGAACAGACACCACATATAAACTACCGGAAAGAAACTAGTACGCCTGGAAAGACGAGGTCGATTTTGATCCGATGACCCCATATGCCACATGGGGGATAGCAGTTGTAGTGATAATGGTTTCATCATCGTCCATCAACGGATATCATAGTGAGAATGCTACCAGAGAGCCACACGCATCTACTTGTTAGCAGGGAATGCTCACAGCCAGAAGGCGCACTGTGGTGCAAACGTGTTAAGCAAGCACGCTACCATGCTGCTTCCTACAGCCAACTGAGCGAGTTGAAAGGGGTCATTTGGGGCCTTCCCAGTTGCAAGAGAATTGCCTTAAAAGTTCGACGTGCTGCGTCAGTTGTGCAACGATACTGGTATCAATAGTCATGCGAACATGGTCACACCCGTAGACGAGGTTCTGGACGTCCACGCAGCACACACGACCACCAGGGTAGTCGTAACGTAAGGGCAGCAATGGCAGATCGTACAGCTACTACTCCATAAATAAGAGGGCTTGTGAACACCAAAAGACAATACGAACTGCTGCGAACTGGTTACTAGCAGTGGGACTACGGGCAAGCACACCTCTATCCCGTCTGCCCCTCTCGCCACAGCATCGACGTGCACGCCTCAACTGGTGCCGTTACAGGCTAATTTGGAAAATGGAATGGGCGTCGTTGTCTTCAACGATGAAAACAGATTCTGTCTGCACCCAAATGATAGGCGTTTTCGCAAACAAGCTAGACCCTCTGAGCACTGCCTAGCAGAGTGCATTCATACAAGACACACTGGCCCCATTTAAGGTGTTATGGTTTGGTTTGCGATAATCGACAACTCTCTTTCACCTTTAGTGTATCTGGAGGGACGCTAACAAGCTCTCGGTATATGCATAATGCTGTTACACCCGTTCTCTTGTCTTTCTTTCAACTGGGTATGTTACTCAAACAGGATAACGCAGGCCCACATTTTGCCCGTGAAACTAAAGTACTCTGCAAGACGTGCAGCAACTTACCTGGCCAGCACGATATCCAGACGTGTCTCCACTCGAATGCTTTTGGTATATGATGGGACGAGAAGTGACTCGTGTGACTCGTCAACCAATAGCTCTTGCAGAACTACGTGAACAGGTCGAGTAGGCGTGGCATAACGTATCCCAGGACAGTATTCACCATCTGTACCATCGACTGGCATACAGAGTCAGCGTCTGCATTGCTGCCCGTGGACCCTACACCACGTGTTAATGTGATTGTTCCGTCGTGGGTCGATACCTGGTACCTCAGAAACATTTCTACTATTGATCTGTAAATGTAATCATTTAGTGTACTCCATATGCACTGTGATAACAATGAATTTCGTGTGAACTGGAAACCTCTAAAAGGATGTATTAATTTCTTTCCGACAGTATATATACACACAATGAAGTGCCAAAGAAACTGGTAAAAGCATAAGTATTCAAATGAAGAGCTATGTAAACGAGCAGAATACGGCGCTGGAGGTCGGCAACAGCTATATAAGATAAGTGTTTGGTGCAGTTGTTAGATCAGTTACTGCTGCGTCAATAGCAGGTTATCGAGATTTAAGTGAGTTTGAACTTGGTGTTATAGTGGCGCACGAACGATGGGACACAGCATCTCCGAGGTAACGATGAAGTGAGGATTTTCCGGCTGTACCTTGAATATCAGGAATTCGGTAAAACATCAAATATCCTATACTGGTGTGGCCGGAAAAAGATCCTGCAAGAAAGGGACCAATAATGACTGAAGAGGATCGTTCAACGTGAGAGAAGTAACACTCCCGCAAACTGCTGCAGATTTTAATGCTGGGCCATCAACAAGTGTCAGCATGTGAACCATTCAACGAAACCTCATCGATATGAGCTTTCGAAGCTGAAGGCCCACTCGTGTACTCTTGATGACTGCACGACACAAAACTTTACGCCTAGCCTGGGCCCGTCAACATCGATATTGGACTGTTGATGACTGGAAATATGTTGCCTGGTCGGGCGAGTCTCGTTTCAAATTTTATCGAGCGGATGGACGTGTACGGGTATGGAGACAACTGCTTGACTCCATGGTCAACAAAGGACTGTTCGAGCTTATGGAGACTCTGTAATGATATGGGGCGTGTGCAGTTGGAATGAATGGGACCCCTGATACATCTAGCTGCCAGTCTGACATATGACACGTACGTTAGCATCCTGCATCCATGATCACCTGCATCCATTCATGTCCATTTTGCATTCCTACGGATTTGGGAAATTCCAGAAAGACAATGCGACACCCCAACCTCTTGAATTGCGGCAGAGTGGCTTTAGGAACACTCTTCTGAGGCAAAAACACTTCCGATGGCCACCAAACTCCCTAGATATGAACATTATTGGGAATATCTGGAATTCTTTGCAACATGTTGTTGAGAAGTAGTCTCCATCCCGTCGTACTCTTATGGATTTATGGACAACCCTGCAGGACTCGTGGTGTCACTTTCCTCCAGCACTACTTCAGGCATTAGTCGAGTCCATGCCACTTCATGTTGCGGCACTTACGTGTACCTGTGGGGGGACCTACGCGATATTAGGCAGGTGTACCAGTTTCTTTAGCTCTTCATTATATATGTTATAGTGGAAGTGGAAGTTTTAGGGCAAGTATACCATCACTGGTGATAGTGCACCTTCACTGTCCCCATTAGTGAACACGGATTACTGGTTCCAGTTCTGTCAAACAATACACATTGACTAGAGATAGTGTTATCACAGTGAATGTACAACTTCACTGCCAAGAGGTAAGGGATGTGAACCATGGCTGTAATAACAAAACAGTCGTACTTCGAAAGTTGCTTTTATCACCTGTAGTTTGAAAACAGTCATATTATGTAAAATAAATTTATTGCAGCAAGGACGTGCACCAAGGCACTTCTAAGTTGCGCAACACATTTCTGTTGTTTGCAAAAGCATCTCAGAGTCTGACATTTTTGCTGGCAGTTGCATTTGATGAATCCCTGGCCGCTTCCTATCGACTGAGACGTTGCAGCTGTCCACAGGGTAAGAGTTTCCTTTGCTGGAACTTCCTCCTCGGAAATTAATCTAAGAGGGGAAGTGCTGAATTGGGGCCTGAAACAAAATGTTGTAGTTGTAGCCACAGTGGCATATCGTATCGTCCCTTCCATTATTAAGTTTAAAAAAAACAATTTATTTCCGTGCGTTGAATCGTCCAAACCAGTCAGGCAGTAGTCATTATTGTCAGGAATACTTTCTTTCTCTCTGTTCTCTACCTGTGTTCCTGTTGGTATGTTATCCTCTTGCAATGGTGATTTACTGTGATCATTATCCTGCAATGTCTCAATCCCTGTCTCACTGGTAACACTCACCTCATTAATTATAGTTTCTAGGTCATCCTCAGAGTGAACGTTCATCAGTGCTTCAGGGGGGTAAACTTGTTGAAGACAAACCATGTTTAGGAGGGCAGCCAAACATCGCTTCACGCGGAGATCTTTTAATTCCAAAATGTACAGCGTTATTCCTCATTAACTGCAAAAATCTTAATGCATGGCTCCAATCTGGTGTGTTGCGCTCCTGCATCCATGTACTTAGCATATTTTCTGTGCCTTGATTTGCTCGCTCTACACTGCCTGGGCTCTGACTGTGTGTAGTTTTACTGTGGACAATCTTAAAATTGGGCCATAGTTCAATTAACTGCTCATTATTTTGTTAACGAACACTCTACCATTGTCAGACTGCAACACTGAGGGAGCTCCTAACAACGTAAAAATGTTGCAAATGTTATCGCATACCTCTTCAGCTGTTTTGGACCTTAGTGGCCTGAGAACAACGAACTTAGTGAGGTGGTCCTGATAAACCATTTGTAATCTCCAGATGGATGCGATTGGAAGACGATAAGATCAACTTGACAATAAGAATTTAGCTCCTTGAACAGCATTGACTTCAATGCTATTCCTTTTTTCTGACCTTTTTGCTTTTATAAATGAAGATCTCACAAACTAAGATAAATTGGGACATCTCTGTATGTTATATAACAGAAGTTTGACTTCAAGCATGTCATCATTCGGTGGCGTCCACCGTGGCCAGTCATCACATGAGCATGATGCAGAATATCACACAGTTCTTCATCATAAACGTAGAATTTAATCTTACCTTCTTCAGTTACAGGTTGTATTAATTTGGTTACACCATTCACTTTCAGCATTTCATATCTCTCTTGTAGTCGTTGCCATCCCACTTTCGTTCAGATGTTAGTGATTTTAGCCTTGCTGATAAGTGACTCGTACTTCCCTCTGTCCACAAAGACAGAATTCTGTTATTTCCCCGTTCCACTCTAAGATGTTCGTAGCACTGCTGTTTCAACCATAGCTGCACCTATGTGAACCGTAACTACGCTACTGTCAACCATAACTGCACTGCTATATAACAACAATAACGAACTGACGACAATTACATTCATGCTGATGCGTGGTAGCATTGTTGGACGCACCGTTAATAACCTGGGAGCAGCGAGGGTACATCTTCACTAGTGGATAATATGCTACCGTACACTTTCCCTAGCCGAGTGCAGTGATGGTTCACCTTCACTGGTGGACGTGTTTTTTTTCTTCAGTTTATGGTAAGCCCTCTCTGACCATTTTAATGATGGTGTACATCCACTACGGAAGGGTTACCCCTTCCCTAATCTTCCACTATATAAAGTTACAGTTTCAAAACGCTGTGGAAAGAGCACCAGTGCTCAGGATAACGTAAAATTTGAACAACATGTTATTGATGTAGAAGGAAACCTAATGGAACAAAAAAAGCCAAAACAAAACGAAAAAAGACCAATAGACGGCGATATAAGCGTCGGAATACGCATACCCACTGATGCGTCACACTGCAGTTCCTCAGTTTGCGTCCGAGACGCCGAACCTATCTCCACGAAGGATCGCGCGCTGCTAATAAAGCTCTTTTACAAGACTGGTGCGCTAAGTAACCCTGCAGAGGTTCTGGACACAAAAGAGTATGAAAAACGGCATTGGTTCGATTTCTGCTAAGGGCGTGGAGGAAATGATTACAAAATTCGAAAAGACAGGTTCTTTTGAAGTTCAGTGTGACAGCTGGAGGAAGGCAGTTAATGCGACGACTGTCGAAGATGAGGTCACAGCATTGGAGGAGGGCCGAGCGTTGGTATGCAAACATGCTGTGCACTGGGAATTTCCCGATGTGGGACATGCGTGAGTGCATGTGCATAAAATATGATTAAACATCCTGCGTTGCTCTCCATACAAAATCATCCATGTTCAGTAATTGCTTCCTGCTGACCTAACAGCAAGACAAACGTTCGTCCTGAAATTTCTTGCTCGCATAGCCATGGAACGTTTTGTATACAGACAAAGCACTTTTCCAAGAATGTCAGTACGCAGAAATGCAGAAAATGGGTAACGGAAAATCTGCACTCACATCAACTGATACTTCTTGATTCTGCAAAGGTGACTGTGTGGTGCTGGTTGACGGCATCGTTTCTCACACTGCCTTATTTTTTCGAGGAGATGAGTGCGCCAGGTCCCGTTATTTGTACCGTCGCTGGTAATCAATAGGGATCTTTTGCGCATCAACGTCATTCCAACCCTTCAACAGCGTGGATGGGTTCATTTTTATACAAGGTGGCGTGCTTCCGCACACTGCACAGACAGTGAAGCGGCTGCTTTAGAGGCATTTCGAAAAAGTTAGAATTATCAATCATTTCCCTATACCTGACCGAGCAGATCACCTGATCATCCGTGTGACTTCTTGCTGTGGGTTACTGAAAGATGTGTTCAGTACTCCTGTTACGAACGTAGCTGAATTTAAGGCAAGCATTGCGCCATGCATTCTGAATGTGACTTTGAGACACTCCGATATGTTGCGAAACATACTGTTAATAGATTTCAACTTGTGGCACAAAACGGTGGGCAGCATATTGAGCATGTCTTGCACCAGTCGTACGACAGTTACAAATCGATGTCGGTTTGCTCTTTGTGCGGTTTTTGATTCCAGGTCAATCGAAAACCGATATCATTTTTCCTTTTATACTGTTTTTGGTCACGGGACAATTAAAAACATATTTTTCCTATCCGAAAGATTGGCTTACGTAACTAACAGTCTGTTGACTGCCGAACTTGTGCAGTCATGCAAATAGAACAGTACGGGTGGTGTAATACGCAACTCAGACCAGTATCCACCGTATTGCGACATCTGCTTTTTGTAGCCGATCCTACTTACGTTAAGACGCTAACAGCGCCATCCATTAGCGAAATTTTCGTTAATTATATATTTTCATTGTGATTTAAGATTTTTAACGTAGTAGCAAAATTATTCTTGCTGTGTGTTTTTTTGTCATTTCTTTAAAATTCCCCAGCTCAGTGTGGTATTTATATTCCTCGAAGCTACGTAATCCTCCTTGGCGGATAACGTACCTTACAAAATTACCGTTAACCATATAATATTTCTATTTTGCAAGTAAATTACATCCAAAGCGTTCATTTCTGTCTTTGCTTCTAAGAAAACTGAGTGATCGCTTACCTGAGTCGATCTATCTCTATACCTTTTGAGAGGAAAAAGATTACTTAATGGTATCAGTTAATCGACATGTGGTTCACCAATTCGTACCATTCATTCTCATTGTATTTAGTCTGCGATACTTCCTACAATATTATTTACCTTAATACGCCGTACCACGTGAACCTTACAGCAGTTATTAACACTTTGTTACTAGCGTTCTTCTTAGTCATTGGTGGGATTATTAGCCTCTGATCTGTTACTCTTGTTTTTCCTTTTCAGTAGATCACGGACGGAGATCTTTGAATAGATACTAAACTTTGTTAGCTGTACCTTTTTTGTTATGTTTAGAACGGATCTCTCTTTTACGTGTCGTTCTAAGCTCCTGCTTCCAGTTTGTAGCAGCTATATTGACTGGCTATTTACAAAAATTATTAATGTGCGTGATTTATTTTGGACTGTAGCGTTCGCTACCTCTTCAGTTGTTTTTCCAAAACCATGGAAATCAGTTAATGAAAGTTCCGTTATTTTACCACCCGAAGCATTGTAATAATGTTGGATTCCACTCTTCAGCTTGAAAATGACGCTATCACTCCTCATTGTAGCGCTTAAGTCAGCCTTATACGCACTGGCAGCCAGTCTTACAGAAAAGATCGTACTCCCATCCAATTCACTGTTCAGTTTTTTTTATAAATGGTTCAATAATTGAAACATACAGCTGCATGTACAGTAAGCAAATTTGTGGGCACTCCTTAGAATTTAGGTGTCTACTGTGAATTGTCCATTGGCGATCATTGGACCTCTATTCCCTATGATCAGAATCTGATCTTTCGCTATTACCCCCTTTTCCATTATGTAAAAAAAGATATCTGCAACTGACTATATTAAACGCCACATCGACTATATCAAACGCCATACCAATGTAGATAACACGTAAGGACCCGTTAACTTTGGTCGCTGAGGTAATTTTAATCACGTATTGTATGTACCGATAGCTCTGAGAATACTCCAAGCAGGAAGACCTGTACGGCCACAACCAGTCACCTTGCACATTGTCGTCGCGAAACGGATTTTGAAAACTCACCCAGCGAAGTTTAACATGTTGAACGGCTCTCTGGTGCCGGCCGACGTGGCCGAGCGGTTCTATGCGCTTCAGTCCGGAACCGCGCTGCTGCTACGATCGCAGGTTCGAATCCTGCCTCGGTCATGGATGTGTGTGATGTCCTTAGGTTAGTCAGGTTTAAGTATTTGCTAAGTCTAGGGGACTGATGACCTCAGCTGTTAAGTCCCATAGTGTTTAGGGCCATTCGAACCATTTGTTTCTGTGGTGATGTACCAATACCGACTATAAAACTGTACTGGTATTGCATCTTGCCTGGATACGTCTTACCGAGCGGACGATTTTATAAATCCAACCGATCTTCAGTAGAAACTGTCATCCGTAACTGTCATTCGTCGACCTCTATGATCAACCATCAGTATCTTCTATATGAATTCGGATAATGTTGTGGTACCAATCAGGTTGTCCGATCCAGAAACCGTTCCTAGAGCAGGTAGCGAATGAAATCTTCCCTGCTACATTTGAAAAGGAGTCGGAATTAAACGAAACATCAGCATAGCTACACATTACCATACCCGTTACTTGCCAATGCTTGCACCCCTTCCCTATGCGTTGCGAGCAGAGGCTAAAGTGTAACTAGTATGTTACATTTTCGGTATTAAAAACATGAAAATGAAAAAATTTTAACATGTTATTGATACCAAATAGATATTCACTTATATTTAAAAGCACCGGAAGAGCAACCAGGTCTTAATTCTACCGAGAGGGATAACCGTCAACATCTTTTTGAGCTGTGAACTGCAAGAAAGCTGCGACGATGTTGATGGTTTCACTCGGAAAGATACTGCTGTGTTCTTTTATTCGGGTTATGCATTTACTGAGTGGTTTTACGTTCTACAGACATGAAGCGAGATGTAAACAGAATAGTCTCTAACAACTGGAAGATACAATAGATCTGACAAAAAAATCGGTAGTGTAAAACAATAAACACAAAACACGAGATTAAAACACATATCATGAAATGCAGTTTTAGTGCATTAACAGCCCACATTACTTAGATCGCAGTGACAGTCAATCCGTCTTGCAGTCAACAGCTAGAAAGTCGATACATGGAGTTGTACACCTGGTACATCGACTGTGCCTCCTCACCTCGAGAGCTCGACTCGCTTAAGATGTCCTGCTTCACGTCTTCAGACATCATCACGACGTCTGTTGAGGCTTGTGTAACCATGCTATTCGGAGTCAGAACCTGAAGCCGACCTCACCTCAGAATCTGCTTTGCCTTGAAATGAATGTAAATTTAATTAACTATTAAGCCTAAATCCGAAGAATTGCTATCGGCTACCTCTACCCATTCACTTCCTTCCGCAAAGTGAAGCGGTCAGTATATTGGATACCACCCCCCTCTGGACTCGGGCTGTTTGTATTTTCGTTTTCCATGGTTTCGCTAAATAATTTTAGGCCATTTCCGGGTTGTTCCCTTCAAATAGACCACGGCCAATTTGCATCCTCATCCTTATTCAGTCAGAGATCGTGCGCAGTTTCACTTCAGACGTCTTTGAAACATTAAATGCTACTGTCCTCTTCCGTTGATCCCATTTTAAGCTCGTGTGCGTCTGGCTTTTCTTAACCGTATGGTTCTTCGCTTTTGTTTCCTTTCCATGGGATAACGGAGGACTATGACTGCCATTAATCTGAGAGATCCTTCCGTTACTACGGGTTGCGGTGAAGTGACCTTTCAAAATACACTACTGGCCATTAAAATTGCTACACCAAGAATAAATGCAGATGATAAACGGGTATTCATTGGACAAATATATTATACCAGAACTGACATCTGATTACATTTTCACGCAGTTTAGGTGTATAGATCCTGAGAAATCAGTACCCAGAACAACTACCTCTGGCCGTAATAACGGCCTTGACACGCCTGGGTATTGAGTCAAACAGAGCTTGAATGGCGTGTATAGGCACAGCTGCCCATGCAGTTTAAACACGATACCACAGTTCATCAAGAGTAGTGACGCGTATTGTGACAAGCCAGTTGATCGGCCATCATTGACCAGACGTTTTCAATTGGTGAGAGATGTGGAGAATGTGCTGGATCGACCTTTATCAAAATCGGAAACGTGGTGGTACGCATTTCTCGTCCTTACATGAGGCATCACAACAACGCTTTACCAGGCAACGCCGGTCAACTGCAATTTGTGTATGAGAAATCGGTTGGAAACTTTCCTCATGTCAGCACGCTGTAGGTGTCGCCACCGGCGCCAACCCTGCGTGAATGCTCTGAAAAGCTAATCATTTGCATATCACAGCATCTTCTTCCTGTCGGTTAAATTTTGCGTCTGTAGCATGTCAGATTCGTGGTGTAGCAATTTTAATGGCCAGTAGTGTATTTACTGATGAATCTACAGAAATCGAAACCACTGTGACACTTGGTTCTTTACATTATGTAAATGAAACGTATTGTCAGTAGCGAAAATTTTATAAATTCGTAAAGAAAGTCCTATGTTGGATTTGTTTACTCACTGCTCTATGCAATGAAGCGTCGTACTCCTCTTCGTCCGTGCGCTTTTACGATCAGTTGTTAACTTCATGGGTCTGAGAATGTGAGGGGTCGTGGAGGTGGGCGGCGGAGAGTGTAGATGGGTGGGCAGGACGGGTGGTACAGGTAGCCTTGTTAGTTTTCGGTAGATATACTCTGTTCTACACATTGTGTCTAGAAATAGAAATTAGTGATTTCTCTTCTACTGCGAGGGCAGAGTGGGGCGTGTGCGACCGTAGGATGTTTCACGTGCGTGGCAGTGACGGTGGCTTCGTGACTCGCCGGGCGTCCACGTCGAAAGTGAGAGGTGCGACTGCGAAGTTTGGCCGGCGTACCTCGGAAGTCCGCAGCGGGCGTTCGGCCAGCGGCCATTGTCAGCTAAGAATAGTCAGCCACACGTAGCCGATGAGCGCAGCTTGCGCCGCCGGCGCCGGCCAGTGGGAGAGCAGCCTCCGCCCAGACATGTGTTCGCGCGGCGTTCTCAGCATGGCCGACTTCACGGACGACGCCGACACCGGAGGTGAGTGAGTCCAGCGCCCTGGAGCGCTCCAGCGGCCGGCGGCCAGACGGGGGTCGATCCGCTGTCAGACTCCAGTCTGGTTACGTTGGCTGTCTGGACCAATAAACAATGACGGCCCTTGCAGCAGCGAAATGTCAACGCAAGGACACACACACACACACACACACACACACACACACACACACACACACACACACACACACACACACTTATTAGATTTTGAAACTTCACCCGACGACGACTCGTACCTCCTTGTCCCCTCCCCTACAACCTCTTCGTTGGAACTTGTTTCCTTAGTCGTACTAAAGCAAACAACCCTTCTGCCTTCATCGTATGTTTATCACTGAAATTATTTATTTGATACGCTACGGTCGCAGGTTCGAATCCTGCCTTGGGCATGGATATGCGTGATGTCGTTAGGTTAGGTTTAAGTAGTTCTAAGTTCTATGGGACTGATGACCTCCGATGTTACGTTTATAGTGCTCAGAGCCATTTGAACCATTTGTTTGATAACCAGTTCATATTGGCTTTTAACCTACATTCTCCAGGACTACATATAGATATATTTCGTTTTTACCAGCACTTACGCGTTTTTACGCCCGGCTCTGGGTGAAGCAAGACAGTTATTAATTTGGCGACAATGCGGTTCAAACAAAATTAAGAAAAAAAAGTTATCAGTATCTATTTCCGATTGTTACGTTCTTTCCAGCCAGTGAATGATGCCTTTTGCAGTAGTGAAACACCTGTGCATCATGAATTATTTAAGCATCGTATCAGTTGAATACCTACAAACCACAGTTGCTACATTACTCGCCATTAAAATTGCTACACCAAAAGATGACGTGCTACAGACGCGAAATTTAACCGGCAGGAAGAAGATGCTGTGATAAGCAAATGATTACCTTTTCAGAGAATACACACAAGGTTGGCGCCGGTGGCGACACCTACAACGTGCAAACATCAGGAAAGTTTCCAACCAATTTCTCGTTCACAAATAGCAGTTGACCGGCGTTGCCTGGTGAAACGTTGTTGTGATGCCTCGTGTAAGGAGGAGTAATGCTTACCATCACGTTTCCGACTTTGATAAAGATCGGATTGTAGCCTATAAAATGGTTCAAATGGCTCTGTGCACTATGGGACTTAACATCTATGGTCATCAGTCCCCTAGAACTTAGAATTACGTAAACCTAACTAACCTAAGGACATCACACAACACCCAGCCATCACGAGGCAGAGAAAATACCTGACCCCGCCGGGAATCGAACCCGGGAACCCGGGCGTGGGAATCGAGAACTCTACCGCACGACCACAAGATGCGGGCTGTAGCCTATCGCGATGGCGGTTTATTGTATCGTGAGATTGGTGCTCGCGTTAGTCGATATCAAATGACTGTTAGGAAAATACGGAATCGGTGGGTTCAGGAGGGTAATTACGGAACGCCGTGCTCGATCCCAACGGCCTCGTATCACTAGCAGTCGAGATGACAGGCATCTTATGCGTATGGCTGTAACGGATCGTGCAGCCACGTCTCGATCCCAGAATCAACATATGGAGACGTTTGCAAGGCGACAACCATCTGCACGAACAGTTCGACGACGTTTGCAGCAGCGTGGACTATCAGCTCGGAGACCATGGCTGCGGTTACCGTTGACGCTGCATCACAGACAAGAGCGCCTGCGATGGTGTCCTCAACGACGAACCTGGGTGCACGAATGGCAAAACGTCTTTTTTCGGATGGATCCAGGTTTTGCTTACAGCATCATGATGGTCGCGTCTGTGTTTGTCGACATAGCGATGAACGCACATTGGAAGCGTGTATTCGTCATCGCCATACTGGCGTATCACCCGGCATGATGGTATAAGGTGCCATTGGTTACACGTCTCGGTCACCTCTTGTTCGCATTGACGGCACTTTGAACAGTGGACGTTACATTTCAGATGTGTTACGATCCGTTGCTTTACCCTTCATTCGATACCTGCACAACTCTACATTTCAGCAGGATAATGCTCGACCGTATGTTGCATGTCCTGTACGGGCCTTTCTGGATACAGAAAATGCTCGACTGCTGCCCTGGCCAGTACATTCTCCACATCTCTCTCCAATTGAAAACGTCTGGTCAATGGTGGCCGGGCAACTAGCTCGTCACAATACGCCAGTCACTACTCTTGATGTCGGCCGCGGAGGTCTCGCGGTTCTAGGCGCGCTGTCCGGAACCGTGCGACTGCTACGGTCGCAGGTTCGAATGCTGCCTCGGGCATGGATGTGTGTGATGTCCTTAGGTTAGTTAGGTTTAAGTAGTTGTAAGTTCTAGGGGACTGATAACCACAGCAGTTGAGTCCCATAGTGCTCAGAGCCATTTGAACCACTACTCTTGATGAACTGTGGTATCGTGTTAAAGCTACATGGGCAGCTGCATCTGTACACACCATCCAAGCTCTGTTTGACTCAAGGCGTATCAAGGCCGGTATTACAGCCAGAGGTGGTTGTTCTGGGTACTGATTTCTGAAGATCTATGCACCCAAATTGCGTGAAAATGTAATCACATGTCAGTTCCAGTATAATATATTTGTCCAATGAATACCCGTTTATCATCTGCATTTCTTTTTGTGTAGCAATTTTAATGGCCAGTAGTGTAGATTTCTGTTGAGTGCCCGAGTACGGTAAGACTACAGTTTATCAACGATCGATACTAATAACACTTCGGAGCAATCTGTTATCGGAGAATTGTTCCAGTGAATAATCTTGAATATGATGTATCATGGAGATTAAAGGACACGAAAAAAGCCGGAAAATATGTGTGACATCTTTGGCCAATCTCCCAATAACGAGGAAAGCAGTCTGTAGCATTCAAATACGCTCGAATGTCTAGCGAACACGTATTTTTTAAACTCCCTTTTTAACATGCGTGTATATACCGTCGAAGTAATTTTGTAAATTATGTAATACTAACTTCAGTATTATATTATGTGCTTTTTAGAAGCTATTCGATAGCTGAAACATTCTCTTATCCAATACAAGAGTAAACATTTTCCCTTCCACGCAGTGCAGCCTGCATTGTGCAGCGGAACGTGACAGAAAGTCATTTTTCCGTTTCGCGGAACACCAGCAGCAGTAACGCCACGGTACTGTTGACCGGTGCCGAGGTCGCAGCCACGCGGCGACAACCGAAAGTTGAGTCAGCTGCTAGTCGCTGGCCTTGCAGAGCCCAAATGACGAGCGAATTTTCTTTCCTCCGTTGCGTTTGATTTGTCGCGAGGTCTTAAAAAGTTGTTGTAGGTGGTGCCGGCAAGAGCGCGACGTTATTTTTAGACTGCCATACACTCTCTCGTACGAATTATTTCCGACTGCGCAGCCATATTCTACTCCTGTACGCCCAGGGCATGGCTGTGGAGTGGTACTAAGAATGTGAAAATAACGAAAACAAGACTGCTTGCTACTAATACCTTCACCTTTAGCCTGTCTTGTGCCAATTGAGTCCTAACAGGATGAGTATTCTTGGTTGTGAAAATAAAACAGTCATCATTTTCATCCGCCTGTTCAGAACACCTCACGTTTTCACATCAGTGTCTAAGTGTCGTCATGCCCTCCTATGTTGTAATTGTTTCCTCATTATCTCTGTCATAACTGACATCGCAAATGACAAATAGAGACATTGCAAACGAAACAGCTCTACAGTGTTTAGAATTATGCAACACGTGTCATGCTCAAAAACAGATTTATTTACTTTTTTGACAACGAAAATCTCGTCTAAAAAATCATCATAGAGTCCGCAGATAACTTAAGAAACTCAGCTCAGTCTGTACATCCATGAGATCCACAGACTGTACACAAGGACACCCAGGATGATACTGGACTTCAGGAAGGCATTTGACAGGTCCAGCATTGCCGTTTAATGAATAAAGTACGAGATTATCAAGTATCAAACCAGATTGCAACTGGACTCAAGACTTCCTTGCAGATAGAATTCAACACGTAGCACTTAACGGAACAAAATCGACAGATGTAAATGTAATTTTCGGAGTACCCCAAGGAAGTGTGATAGGACCGTCACTGTTTATAATGTATATAAATGATCTAGTAGAAAACTCCGAAGCACTTTAAGACTGTTCGTAGGTGATTCGGTTGTCTATAAGAAAGTAGCAACGCCAGAAGACAGAATCGATTTCCAGGATGACCTGCAGAGGATTGATGATTGGTGGAGACTGTGGCATTTGACCCTGAACATAAATAAATGTAACGTACAGCGCAAACATAGGAAAAAGAGATCCACTTCTGTACAACCACACTAGTGATGTCAAATTGCTGGAGACAGTATCTACCATAAAATGATTACGACGTAACTATCCAGAGCGACCTTAAGTGGAATAACCATATAAAACACACAGTACGAAAAGCAGATCGCAGACTGATATTCACTGAAAGAATTTAAAGGAAATGTAAATCCTCCACCAAACAAGCAGCGTACAAGGCGTTTGTTATTCAGATTCTTGATTGTTGTTCATAAATCTGAGACGCTCACCAGGCTTCACTGATAGAAGAAATAGAGAAGATCCAACGAAGAGCGGCACGTTTCGTCACAGGTTCGTTTAGTCGGCGCGAGACCGTTACGGAAATGTTCAACAAACTCCAGTGGCAGACTGTACAAGAGAGGCGTTCTGCAGCACGGAGACGTTTACTACTGATGTTTCGAGAGAGCACTTTCCAGAAAGAGTCAAACAACATACGAGGGGTACCCAAAAAAACATAGCAGTTACTTTTCAAAAGCTATACATTTTCAAAAGCTATACATTTTCAAATGCTATACATTTTCAAATGCTATACATTTTCAAATGCTATACATTTTCAAATGCTATACATTTTCAAATGCTATACATTTTCAAATGCTATACATTTTCAAATGCTATACATTTTCAAATGCTATACATTTTCAAATGCTATACATTTTCAAATGCTATACATTTTCAAATTGTTTACAAAACTACCTCATGCCCTTCAAAATACTGTCCAGGACAAGTAATACATTTGTACCATCGGTGCTTCCACTGTTCGAAACATTTTTTGTAGTCATCTCTAGAAATGGCTGACATCTCCTCCCTCGTCTTGTTTTTCTTAACTTCTTCGGTTTTTTGAAATCCGTGTCCGTTCATGCCCCTTTGCATGCGTGGAAATAAAAAATCGCACGGAGTCAGGTCAGGCGATTAAGGTGCGTGGGACAGCGGAACCATACAATTTTAGCCAAAAACTGCCTAACAGACATGGCTGTGTGTGTGCAGGTGCGCTGTCGTGATTGAAGAACCCATCTCCTGTGTGCCACAAATTGTTTGAACCGAGCTCCAAGATAACCCACTAATATCTGACAGTTAATCAGTTGTCTGTCAACGGTCTGTGAGCCCAAGCTCTTGAATTTTTTCAAAATTTTCGTCGATTCAGACAGCTGATGGACGTCCAGAACGTTTGTCATCAATCCACATGTCTCCAATCCACATGTCTCCATTTTTAAATCGGGCAAAAACTCGTACACTCGAGTTTCTTCCCATACCGTCATCTTGGTAACCTGTTTTCAACGTCATATCAGTTTCAGCAGCATTTTTACCGAATAGAAACCAAAATTTCACAGCTGCACGTTGTTCACTTAAACTTGCCTCATAAAAACAAAACAAGAACAAAATAGCACTAGCAAAAACAATCATAGCAGATGAAAAAAAAACAAGCCAGCTCGACAACACAGGCGGCGCTGAACTGGCAATGAGCTGAGTTGGGTTGTTTTGGGGAAGAAGGCCAAACAGCGAGGTCATCGGTCTCATTGGGTTAGGGAAGGACGTGGAAGGAAGTCGGCCGTGCCCTTTGAAATGAACCATCCCGACATTTTCCTGAAGCGATTTAGGGAAATCACGGAAAACCTAAATCAGGATGGCCGGACGCGGGATTGAACCGTCGTCCTCCCGAATGCGAGTCCAGTGTCTACCCACTGCGCCGCCTCGCTCGGTGAAATAGCAATGAGTTGCGCTATGCGTGCATATTGGCACAAGTGCGTACCACACAAGCTCCGCCCACGGAAATGCCCCTCGTATTACTTCCTCCTACATACATCTCACGAAATAATCACGACGATAAAATAGAGCGCGTTATTCGCGACTGGAACAGGAAAGTGGGAGGGGGGGGGGGGGGGGGAATCAGTTAGTGATTCCGGGAGTACCCTCCGCCACACACCGTCAGGTGGCTTGTGGAGTAAGACGTACATTTAGATGAAGTGTATACTTCCCCGTAGAGTGGAAGTTTTAATTTATTTATTAATTAGAGCCAGATCGGTAGCTTAAACAAATATTTCGTCAATCCTGTGATAATCCCAGGGTTAGATTCGTTGACCTGCACTGTTGGATATAGAACAATGAGCTGCTCCGGAATAGTATGTATTCGCACTATGATCAGGCAGCAGCTACGCTTGCTGTTGAGTACATCAGGCGTAGACACGAGGGTTTTTGGATTAGGAAAAGCTCTCTGTAGGGTCGACAACTAATTATGCGTAGTATTCAACAGAGCAAGAGTGGACGATCTGTACGTCATGCGGAGGGTCATCTTGAAAGGTCAAGAAAGGAAATGTACACCTATTATCAGTAAGCTGCAGAAGCGTCCTGGATAAAATCCCCTATTTTGCATCTCTTCTTAGTGGTAGTAAACTCACATGGTACTTGGTTTGAAAGATGGGCACACCAGCAGTAAGTAGCAGCGAAATCTTAAATTTCGATTGAACTACATATCGAAAAGATACACTGGAATGCAACTGTGGCAATGTAATTTCTGTTGCGGTAAATTCACTAATTTCTAATGATACAAATAAAGAATGCGAATGTGAGATAGTCTGTGTGTAGTTAAATGTCAGAGGTGGATACCCACATTAAGTGAAGGAATAATAGAAGCACTTAGGAGAAAATCTGAAAAAAATGGTGCATAAACTCGCCGATTAGTGGGAGATCTGTATATGCAGAATATTGATAGTAAGACATAGTAGTTTAGAATGGGAGTTAATACATTTGTTTCATTGTATTAAACCCTTCTCCAAAAGTAGACATACACATCAGTGACCACTGGTCTTAAACCAAAAGGTAAAGGAAGTTGGGAATATATTACTGTGTATCGAGTGAAGCAAGAAAATGATTAGAAACTATTTAAGCAGACAAGAGCAAACATTCAGCTTGGGATTGAGAATATGGGGAATGTATGCTACCAATAAGGAAGTATCTTAGGTTAAGACGGCTCTGAGTACTATAAACGTAACATCGGAGGTCATCAGTCCTCTAGAACTTAGAACTACTTAAACCTAACTAACCTAAGGTCATCACACACATCCATGCCCGAGGCAGAATTCGAACCTGCGACCGTAGCGGTCGCACGGTTCCGGACTGGAGCGACTACAACCGCTCGGTCACTGCGGCCGGCGGAAGTATCTTAGGCCACATGTTGGATGAGATTGTGCTGTGGAAGTTGACGACATTAAGAAATTACTTCGAAAACAGATACGTCTCTTCGCAGATTCAAACGAAGCCGAATCCTTGTTGATAAACTGAAAATGAACAGAAAAAAAGTGCGTAAGGATACACATGCGAGAAACATTCAATGATTGTTTTGAAAACTCGCAGTTAAGATATTAAATTACAAAGTGTCTCCAATAAGCTCCTATAAAGTATTTATCCCATTGATTTTACGTATTTGGCTAGTTGATAATGATGACTTAATGGTGAAACTGTAAATTCTGTTTCGAAAAATTATCCACCGAAATCGATCACAAGGTAGTAGCCACTTTGAACCGTCCTACGCATGCGAAAATGATAAAAGTAGAATCTGTGAGCCAGGAATTGAAAAACAAAGGAAATTGCTTGATGGGGTAACCACTAGATTCTGTATCAAATATTTGAAAGTACTGGGTCCTATTTTGGCAACAGACTGTTGTAGGCCACTTGAACAACGGGAAATCCAAATCATTCAAATAAGGTACGAGACTTTACGGGAGGGTCGCAGTTCGGAGACTTTACGGGAGGGTCGCAGGTCGGATGCGAAGTACTAAACACTGTTATCATATTCACGATGTAGGCGGTTTAAGTCCCTGTCCGGAAATCTAGATTTCGATATTTCTAATCACAATTTTACTTAAAAAAACATTTGTTTTTCGAAGAGTAGTGACGTTTCAAACTTCATTGTTTTATTTTTTACTACAGTGTTTAATAATTAAGCCTGCCTTTGTTTACCCATTAGTGAAAAACAGTGTTCAGTTGTGTTAACGAAATATGTTCATATTTAAGTTATTGAGTGGTGTATTTACCTGAAGGCTACATAAATTAAGAGAAAATAGCTAAAGGCGAATTCTTTAGAAAGAACACGCCCAGTATCCTTTCCAAATACCACTCTCTAACCATCGCGTCGTCGATGGGATGGCACAGCTTAATCTTCCGTCCAGCCTCTCATTTCTTACTAGCACCAATTTGGAAACCACCAGTGGACTCGCCACTCTTGGGCGGGTTCGTGCTCGGCTACCATGGGGCCCCATTCTTTGCAGCATTTTTTTTCCTTTCCGTGCTGCATTGCTGCATGTCTGTCCTCATGCTATTCTTTTTCCCCTCCCTTGGGGAACATATATGGGGTGTTACTGGGAATGTTCTGCAATGTTGTCGCTGACATAATAATAGTCTCACCATTGCCTTTCGCTACCTTTTCCTTTATTTTCCTTCTCCTCTCGTTCCTCCGCTTCGGCGTTTGAGTTTCCTCTTTTTCTTCTTCCACTCTGTGCTCTCCTGAAGGCCGGCCCATGCAACTGATGTGAAATGGGTGATTGGGTAACACGTAATTCCCAGCCCCAGGTCAACGGGTAGGGTTCGCACGTACCCCCTGATACAGGCCAGAGCTGCAGGCCTGAGCTGCAACCTTCCCAAATTGCCGATTGGTCCCTCCATCCGGTATTCGGGAGGTGTGAACAACACCTAAGGTAGGTGCGAAACCCTTGTGAAGGGGGCCCCCAGTTGGAAGGACCGCGCCATCAGAGACGCTGGCAATCATCGGGGTTTTGTCTCGTAATGAGTCAATCATCTTCCCAATCAACGTCCACGAAACGTAAATGTAATGAGGCTAACGATTCAATGACCCTTCCCACTGCACCACTGTTCCTCGTGGTCTCGGATACTGAAGACAGTCAGACCTTCGCCACCGTAAATCCGTTTATTATTCAGAAAGGTGTTGATGCAGTTGTCGGCCCTGTGAAAGCCTGCTCTCGTTTACTGAATGGTACTTTGGTTTTGGAGACTACTTCTGATTCTCAAGCACAATAACTGCTTGCCGCCTCGCCTCTCCACGGCTACCCTGTTCATGTCGAGGCCCACAGCGCCTTGAATTCTTACTGTGGTGTCATTCACACTAAGCTTCTTGACCGTCTAAACTACGCCGAAATCAAATCTTACCTCACTGATCAGGTTGTCATTGCCGTCCATCGTGTAATGAAAAAGATAGATTCCTCCTTGGTGCACACCTGCACTCTTTTTCTCACCTCTGGTACAGTTTAAAAAAAATGACTCTGAGCATTATGGGACTTAACATCTGTGGTCATCAGTTCCCTAGAACTTAGAACTACTTAAATCTAACTAACCTAAGGACATCACACACATCCATGCCCGAGGCAGGATTTGAACCTGCGACCGTAGCAGCCGCGCGGTTCCGGACTGACCGCCTAGAACTGCTAGACCACCGCGGCCGGCTCTGGTACAGTGGTGCTTCTGTCCAAGATCAAAGCAGGCTATGATATTATCACATTCCAGCAATACGTTCTGAACCCGATGTGCCGCTGCTACCAGTGTCATCATTTCAACCACACTAAAACGTCTTGTCGATACCCAGCCAAATGTTCATAAATGGCTCTGAGCACTATGGGACTCAACATCTGAGGTCATCTGTCCCCTAGACTTAGAACTACTTACACATAAGGACATCACACACATCCATGCCCGAGGCAGGATTTGAACCTGCGACCGTAGCAGCAGCCGGTTCTAGACTGGAGCGCCTAGAACCGCTCGGCCACTGCGACCGACAGCCAAATGTGTAACGTATGGTAGGGATGTGCATGAGGGCGATTGTCCGCCTCCTCCTCTCGACTGCAATGGCGCCCATGCCGCCTCCTATCGGGATTGTCCCACATATCTTGATGCGAAGGCTGTCCAAGAGATGCGGGTAAAGGAAAAAGTGCCTTACCCAGTCGCTACCAAGTTATTGGCTAGTTGCAAACCCTGTGTCTTCCTGGCTGGCATCTAGAGTTCTATTCTTATTCCCCCCTTGTTCCATGAAGGACATTGTCGCACAGACATGCGACCTCCAGTTCAGTTCTTGAGGCTGTGAAGTGGCCCAATGCCAAGGTAGAATCGCCATCCCCCCATCCAGCTGTGCAACAAGCCATCAAACGCTCGCGTCAAGGGGCGAAGCCACCAGCTACACAACCCGTAGGCCAGAAATGACAGGAGTACTCTCATGAAGACTTCTTCCATCCCTCCATCAAAACAACAACCGAGTCTTCCTCTAACTAGAAAGACTCGAAGTAGTCCGCCAAAGGCAAAGGGTCTTCTCCTTCGCCGACTCTAAGATACTCTTCTACGGTGTCGCAACGTGATACCTTAGCCCAGCTGGCCTCCGTGTCGCTGGTGCGTACCACCGGCCTTTTTTCAGCGGTGGCCTCCATAGACCGTCTGCACAAGCGAGCCAATGCTTCTGTTTACCCCATGGAGCAATATCATCCTGCTTCCGTGCCCTTTACTAGCGACTCTTCACAGGCTGTCACTCGGTTGCCGCCCAGGAGACACCCCCACATCTCTTCCGCATCATGGTAGCTAGCCATTCTCAATGCACTATTTTCTATTGTCAATGCATGTAAGTCCCTGTTGTTTGGGCGTCAGCCAGAACTGTGACTGACGCCCGAACAACAGGGACTTACATGCACTGACAATAGAAAATAGTGCATTGATAAACGCTAGCTACTAGCGGAAATCTGGATTTGCGTAATAAAATCCAAAAAAGGACGACTGATTGCTGCAATCTATAATTTATAAGACAAAGAGGATTTACGGTTGCTTTTAGCATCGCAGCGTTCACTTGTACTATGCCTTCAGGAAACGAAACTGGGCCCTCACGACCGCTTCGAGCTTTCACATTTTTTTCCGGTTCGTTTTGACCTTCCCCCTGAGGTCGGCATTCCATCTCATGGGGGCGTCGTGCTGCTCATACGGGATGATGTCCATAGCAAACCGTCTTCCTGACTACCGATCTTCAGGCTGTTGCATTTCACCTTTTTCTTCCCCATCTGACTTTTCCGTACCATTTATGACCCTTTGTCATTCGATGTCACCAGGGCAGACTTCCTTCAGCTTACTGGGCAGCTAACTCCCCAATTTTTGCTACTCAGGGACTTTAATGCAGATAATCCACTTTGGGGTTCTCCCAGGAACTGTCAGAGAGGTACTCCTCTTAGCTGACCTTCTTAAACAACTTCACCTCTTCTGTCTTAACACTGGAGCACCCGCTTTCCTTTCCGACTCATCGCACACCTATTCCCATTTGGACCTGTCCTCCTACACTGCCCAGCTTGCCCGTCATCTTGAATGGTCCGTTCTTTCTGACACCTACTCGAGCGAGCATTTCCCATGTGCTATCAGGTTGCTGGCATCTACCCCATCTGCGTGCACACCCAAATGGCAGCTTACTAAAGCTGACTGGCAGCTTTACTCCTCCCTGGCGACCTTCGAAGAACAAGATTTCCCCAGTTGTAATGACCAGGTGGACTATCTCACAAACATTATCGTTACTGCTGCAGAACGTTCCATTCCTCGCACTTCCTCTTTACCACGTTGTGTCCCAGTTTCTTGGTGGACGGAGGCATGCCGCAACACGATTCGTTCATGGAGAAGCGCTCTTCGCGTTTTTAACCGTCATCCTACGATGGCAAACTGCATTCATTATAAACAGATGCGTGTAAATTATCTTGGCGTTCTTAGGGATAGCAAAAGAGCTAGCTGGATTTTATTCACTAGTTATTTTAACAGTTCCACACTTTCCTGTGTTGTGTGGGCCAATTTCCGACGGCTCTCTGGGACCAAGATCCATTGCCCAATTTCCGGCTTGACAGTATCAGACGATGTTATCGTGGACTTTATTGCTATCTCCAGCACCTTGTGCCGCCATTTTGCGGACGTTTCGAGCTCTTCCCGCTATTCCCCCATTGGAAACAAGCGGAGGCGGCTCGGGCGATACTCTTCTCTTCTCAGAATCGTGAGTGCTACAATACCACCTTTACTACGAGGGAGCTAGGTCATCCTCTCACTTCATCCCTATCCTCTGCTCCAGGGCCAGACGCTGTCAACATTCAGATGTTGCAGCACCTTTCTCTTACGAGCAAGCACTTCCTGCTTAACACATACGACCACATCTGTGCAGAGGCTACATTTGCCGGACGTTGGTGTGAAGCTACCGTCGTACCCATACCTAAGGCCGGTAAGGACAAAAACCTTCCATCTAGCTGACGCCCCATATCTCTTACCAGCTGCATTTGCAAGGTGATGGGACGTATGATTCATGCCCAGCTAGTATGGTGGCTCGAGTCTCGCAATTTACTGACGAATGTACATTGTGGATTTCAAGCGCGGTGTTCTGCAGTTGACCATCTCGTTACTTTGTCCACTCATGTCATGAATGGTTTCCTGCGGAAATCCCAGACTGTGGCCGGGGTTTTCGATCTGGAGAAGGCCTACAACTGCTGGCGAACAAGTATCCTTCGTACTCTTTACACGTGGAGGTTCTGTGGCCACCTGCCCTGTTTCCTTAAGGAATGTTTAAAAGACAGAGTTTTCAAGTCGTGTGTGTGTTCTGCCTTGTCGGACATCTTTATCCAGGAAAACTTTGTGCCTCAGGGTTCCGTCCTGAGCGTCTTCGTCTTTGCTATCGCCATTAACCCTATAATGGCCTGTCTCCCGCCGTAATCTCTGGCTATCTTTTTGTTGACGATTTTTCCATCTACTGCAGTTCTGCACGCACCTGTCCCACTGAGCGGTGTCTTCAGTGATGTCTTGGTAGGTTTTACTCCTGGAGCATCGATAATGGCTTTAGTTTTTCCACTGACAAAACCGTCTATATGAATTTCTGGCGGTGCAAATGGTTTCTCCCTCCGTCTTTACATCTTGGACCTGTTGCCCTTTTGTTAATTGAGACTACGAAATTCCTCGGTCTCCTGCTCGATAGGAAACACTCTTGGTCCTCCCAAGTGACTTACCTGGCAGCCCGCTGTACGCAGTCCCTCGGTGTCCTACGTGTGCTCAGTGGTACTTCATGGGGTGCTGATCGAACCATCCTCCTCAGTTTGTACCGGTCCCTTGTCCTTTCGAAATTCGACTATGGTGCTTTGCTTTAAATGCGAACATTTTTAGGTTAGGCTTTACCGTGACTGTTATTGACATTAAATGAAACAATAAGTTTACTGTTACCAGTCACGTCGTGGAAACAAATAAACAGTGACTGGTAACAGTAAACTTATTGTTTCATTTTATGGTGCTTTGTTTATGCATGTGCACGTCCATCCCTCTTACGCCGTCTCAACATTATCGTCCAGCGTGACACATGTTTGGCCACTGGCGCCTTTTACAGTAACCCGGTTGAGAGTGTATACTGAAGCTGCTGAACCACCACTGTCCTACCGCCATGACTTTCTCCTCAGAAGGTGTGCATGCCGTTTGTCTGCGATGCGTGGCCACCCATCCTATGCCGCTTCCTTCGATGATTCCTTTGCTTGCCTGTATGGGGCGCGTCCCTCTTCTGTTACCTCGTGGAGTCCACTTTCGGCACTTGCTACGGTGGCTTAACTTCACTCTACCTGCAACTTTCCCGGTGGGTGTGAACCCTTCACCACCTTGGCTTGGTGAAGCGGCCCATGTTAAACTTGACCTTCATTCGCGTCCTAAGGACACTACTTCATCCTCGGTCTATCTCCTCCAGTTTCACGACTTTCGCATGGAACTTCGCGATAGTACCTTTGTATACACTGATGGCTCTCGGACTGACTGGGGGGTCGGGTGTGCCTTCGTTTTTGGCACCCGTGTCTTTCGATATCGGCTTCCACCACACTGCTCAGTATTTACATACACGTTTGTGATAAAGGCTTCATTCCAGACAAGGAGACACCATCGAAAACAAAAAGTATTGAGTGCTGAAATTGTGATCAACCGCAGTACGATCAACTCGGAGAAGGGATGCAGCTTACTGTTTTCGACTACACATGCTCTGATGTGACGTCATTCCTTCTGGCACCATGAGTGCTACATACTGCCGGCCGGAGAGGCCGTGCGGTTCTAGGCGCCTCAGTTTGGAACCGCGTGACCGCTACGGTCGCAGGTTCGAATCCTGCCTCGGGCATGGATGTGTGTGGCGTCCTTAGGTTAGTTAGATTAAAGTAGTTCTAAGTTCTAGGGGACTGATGTCCACAGATGTTAAGTCCCATAGTGCTCAGAGCCATTTGAACAATTTTTTTTTGTTACTTACTCGCATCACCAGGTCAGTATTTTTATTTGAAGCTGCTTGTAATGTATTAGTAGAGTATCAAGAAATTTAGAAGAGCAGTTGTCGGAATGGTACCGTGGGTGTGTGGTCAAGCACACAAACTGGCAACCTGTCGGCTCGGTTCGATTCCTGCTGCTACCAACATTTATTTTATTTCTCACAATATTAATCGATTGATTATAAAATTCTAATATATTTAAACAGTTCAATTTATATTCGTAAAATCAATGTATTCCGTTTAGTTAAGATTACTAACTTTGTAGGTCAAAAGGTTATAGGCAACTTCATTGGTCATTGGTAAAATTTTGCACGAGCTGTCACTGAGTAAGAACAATGTGTACATTAACCCATGCACCAATCCTCCTGCAGCTTAAGACAATTTGAACCCCAGATTATCGGCGCTTTGTTGGTTTGGTGATCCACTCGTGCGAAATGTTGATTCTTTAGAATATTCCACCTCCTGTAGGACATACTTATACTCCTCCGAATATTACAGAATACGCTCAGCAAATTGCTTGCATTTCAGTCAACCATATACTTTCCGTGCCTGCAGTGACACTAACAGCCGGCCGTTGTGGCAGAGAGGTTCTAGGCGCTTCAGTCTGGAACCGCGCGACCGCTACGGTCGCAGATTCGAATTCTGCCTCGGGAATGGGTGTGTGTGATGTCCTTAGGTTAGTTAAGTTTAAGTAGTTCTAAGTTCTAGGGGACTGATGACCTCAGTTGTTTAGTTCCATAGTGCTCAGAGCCATTTAGTGAGTGAAACGTCTTCTATTCGTTGTACATTTATAATTATTTTTTTTTGTAGGACGGCCAATATGATGTCATAACCACGCTACATGTCGCCATAAAACTGACCACTTTAGTTTTGATAGCAAGAGTAGCGATTACAAAAAAAATCGTGAATAATATTCGTATATCTGGTAAAGTTTGAAGAAACATTTGCACTTTCTGTAGGGCTGACGCCACAAGAGAGAGAGAGAGAGAGAGAGTGAGAGTGTGTTCGGTTTTCTGTGTAATGGAAGTAAGTTTATTGAATTGTAAAGTTGTTCCAGGAGAGTTTCAGAGAGTTCTTGACACGACGACACTCCTGAGAGTATACAAAATGTTGTAAGGAACACTCATTCAGTAGCCAATCGCCAGTCGAAGCCTGAGAAATTCGGAACGCATTTGAAGGAACTGAGATGTTTTGGAGCTACACTTGAAGTCCAAGTCAGCGTCGTAGGTCGGTAGCCGGGCGTCACTTTAGCTCCGCTGCTAGCGGGTTCCGAACGGTTAGGCGGGCGCTGCGGCCCATTGAGCGAGGTGGCGGGTCGTGACGTGGCCTTCAGGGGGCGCGACGCGCCGTCGGCGTCGCCGAAGCCACGGCCGTGGCCGCATCGATCCAGCAGGGCGGTCCACCGCATCAGTCACAGTAACTCAAGCTTCCGCGTGTCTAAAACAGGCCTTGGTGACAAAATCACGGTTTTTAAGGTGTTTATATGTTCATAGCGAATCATCCTTAAGCGGAAAGGCAAATTAGACGAGCAATCGTAATATAAACCACCACCTTCCGCCATGATTTCAAAATCAGACGGGAGAAAAGCGTTCTGAGGGCAGCATCCGGTCATCCTGATTGACTTTACCTGCATATTTCGTAAATCTGTTAAGGAGTAGCACCACTGTAACGGCTTTTAAAAAGCATTCTCTTGACAATTTTTGTGGCTCATGGAAAGGTGATAGTGAAATAATCCTTGGAGACGTTACTGAGCATGTGTAGGCGTATAGTACAAAAAATTTTTGTCGGAAATTATTACAGAATGACGATACTGCAGCAGTTCTCCCGAGGCATGTTGGATTTGAGGCCATCTGCGGCGCGCACGATAACTGGTGCCAACTGGAATCTGGAAAAAAAAGAAATGGACAGTGATTTGTTTATAATTATTGTTTACATGAACTGACCTAAAATTTCCTGCGTGTTTTACTTTGGAATATTACTTCAAAGTTATGGTTAAATTTTCAAATAAAAAGACTGAAAATTGTTTGAGTTATGCTGCTTGCCGTTTCGAAAAATCGTATTCCTAAAAAACGCGTTTGTAGTTTTGAAATGTATTTTACACATGAACAAATAAAAACTACTTTTTAGAAAACTCTTACCATTAGTCTGTAACCCCAGGATTGGTCCCTCGTATTGTTGCCGTTGCGATCGAAATCATATCCACTAGTTTATCATTGAACGATTAAAATATCAGTCGTGGCAATGTCATGAACGCACAAAACTTGATAATTCCATTTACCCCACTTCAAGCAGGCGCTATGACAGGACGATTCGACGGATGGTTTAATATACATTCTATTACAATTTTACTGCGTGGTATAACAACTTCAAGGCAATTTGGACAAGCAATAATTATTGTAGAGCCTAAGTCTAGAGGACATCGTTCTTGAAACGTGACGTCTACATTGCACGTTTTACATTTCTCGTCATGAGAAACAACAGAGAAAAAGGAAAGAAAATTTATAATCCTATACTTCAGTCCGTAATTCACACCAAAATCCTGGTTACTGTCTCTCAATTCCTTTGCAGAGGCACTCCTTCACCTCTGTCTCACACCTGTTCCTTGGTCACTTTGATGACCTACTGCTTCTACGCCGCGTTGGATACATCTACATCTACATGACTACTCTGCAATTCACATTTAAGTGCTTGGCAGAGGGTTCATCGAACCACAATCATACTATCTCTCTACTATTCCACTCCCGAACAGCGAGCGGGAAAAACGAACACCTAAACCTTTCTGTTCGAGCTCTGATTTCTCTTATTTTATTTTGATGATCATTCCTACCTATGTAGGTTGGGCTCAACAAAATATTTTCGCATTCGGAAGAGAAAGTTGGTGAGTGAAATTTCGTAAAAAGGTCTCGCCGCGACGAAAAACGTCTATGCTGTAATGACTTCCATCCCAACTCGTGTATCATATCTGCCACACTCTCTCCCCTATAACGTGATAATACAAAACGAGCTGCCCTTTTTTGCACCCTTTCGATGTCCTCCGTCAATCCCACCTGGTAAGGATCCCACACCTGCAGCAATATTCTAACAGAGGACGAACGAGTGTAGTGTAAGCTGTCTCTTTAGTGGACTTGTTGCATCTTCTAAGTGTCCTGCCAATGAAACGAAACCTTTGGCTCGCCTTCCCGACAATATTACCTATGTGGTCCTTCCAACTGAAGTTGTTCGTAATTTTAACACCCAGGTACTTAGTTGAATTGACAGCCTTGAGAATTGTACTATTCATCGAGTAATCGAATTCCAGCGGATTTCTTTTGGAACTCATGTGGATCATCTCACACTTTTCGTTATTTAGCGTCAACTGCCACCTGACACACCGTACAACAATCTTTTCTAAATCTCTTTGCAACTGATACTGGTCTTCGGATGACCTTACTAGACGGTAAATTACAGCATCATCTGCGAACAATCTAAGAGAACTGCTCAGATTGTCACCCAGGTCAATTATATAGATCAGGAACAGCAGAGGTCCCAGGACGCTTCCCTGGAGAACACCTGATATCACTTCAGTTTTACTCGATGATTTGCCGTCTATTACTACGAACTGCGACCTTCCTGACAGGAAATCACGAATCCAGTCGCACAACTGAGACGATACCCCATAGCTCCGCAGCTTGACTAGAAGTCGTTTGTGAGGAATGGTGTCAAAAGCTTTCCGGAAATCTAGAAATACGGAATCAACTTGAGATCCCCTGTCGATAGCGGCCATTACTTCGTGCGAATGTTTCCGTGCCTTTCCTGACCAGGTACACTTTCTTACTGCTGATTCTTACTTGAAAGGCAAAATTGCATGCCATAAGAAATATTTTCAAAAGTCAGTACTGCACACAAAAATCAAGATTCGAAGCGAAAGATAGTAATAACGCTTTCTGATTCCAAGCTAAGTATTATTGTTTTGAACTGCTGCTAACTGCACCCAAACAGTACAGGGAGTATCGAGTTGGCGCAGGTAGTCCGTTACGGGTCATCCGAAGTGCTAAAGGAGCAGTTCGGAATTCCATAGAACTATTCTTATATTGTAGAAGGTTCAAAGCATGTTTTAACCCAATAAAAATGATTTGTTAACATTCTACTTTGAGGTTACCCCTTAAGCGAATGGTGAGAGATTATTCTTGTACAGAAAAATACTTTACACATTCGTTCACCCTTCCGTGTCCAGGTTGACAGTTACTTTCTAGTGAACCTGACGCCGGTGCCGGTAAGCACAGAACTATAAATGACGCAGTGCTTGCGACGCTGTTCTTTATTCGATAGGAGGAAGCTTCAAGGCACCGTCTGGCAGTTTTGTCCAGGTTTCCGAATAAAACTTCCTGCGTATCCAATCAAGGCCTACGGCATTCTTGTTCAACTGTGACACGGTTTCTTTCTAATGACCTCTGCACCAACGTGACGTTGATCTCTATCCTTATTTCCTTCCTTCCCTCACATCGATTCGCCGTGATACTCTGTGCTTTCTTTCTCAATTTCTATACTGTTTTCTTTTATTCTCCCTTTCCTTTTTCACAAATAATTTCTCTTAGCAACGCGCGTAGCTCATTGTGTCCTTAATTTTTTTTCGACGTCCATTCCAATTCAATAACTGCGTCTGGAAGCAAAAATTAGATAGCAGTTATTCGAAGGAATAAATTAGAGAAAAATTACAAGAACAGCAGTAGCTGGGTGAAATCCGATACCCCAAAGTTTAATATGCTGGTACCACAGAAACACTTCAGTATACAATATCAGCATTCTGCATGCATGTTTGATGATAGGACGACACATTTTTCGTCGAGAAAGAGAGAACACAGCTGCTTCGAAAGTTATCGATATGTTATTTTCCAGGCGAGCTGCGCTGAGAACTCGACGGATTGGTGTGGTGTGGAACACGGAAAGGGGTAACGGGAGAGGGGGTTGACCACGTCCTGTTATTGGCTATTGTTCATAGGTGTAGCAACAATTTGCTGTAAAAATACTTCGCTCATCTAGACGTTACGTGTAAGACCACGAACGCGCATTGATATACTATATTTGTCGTGCACTCGAAGACATAAGTCCACGGCGACATCTTCATTACGGGATGCGGCTCTGCAGCTAAGGGAGGGATGATTTCACCGAGTACTATCTTCTGACCGTTTCTGTAAGGTGGTATGCATGTTAGGAACCAAGCACGCATGTACCCGTGCTTTGTAGAAAAGAGCGTTTGTGCTGCGCATGCTACGCTGCCATCGACTCTGGACTGCAGATATGAGAAGGAGCCTTATCTTCGTGAACGACTCCCCGTTTAGTCTGCGAAGAAGTAACTAATGTATTTTGATTTGGTGACCTTGCAGGTCTCTAAGAAACATCTTCGATGCCCGTGTGTGTGTGTTCAAAGGAGCAGGTAAAGTGACGATTTCATCCTACTAGATAATGCTTGATCTGACGGGCCTCATTTCGTTAATGAACACCTTGGTCAGCAAATAATTAACAGTACGAATCAACCATTCGGTCTTCTGGCCAGCATTCGTGTAGGTTATGTTTGGGATGCTTTCAGAGGGCTGATTTTTGTCCTGCGGGCTGAAGAAATCACACACACACACACACACACACACACACACACACACACACACACACACACACACTGCATTAATTAAATGTGGGTTTATGAGACTCCGTGTTGAATTTGCTTCTGCAATAAGAAACTGACACTTTTTGAGCGTTTCAAACACGTGCAGCATTCAAGCATAACTTGTTGCTGTCGAATAGTGTTTTCGTGATTCATCTGAATGGGACTGTACCACCTGATCTAACCACGCACGACCCACGACCCGACCCGGGCCTAATATTAAAATGTCCAACTATGCGCAACGGATATTTAATTAAAAATTATCAGTGTTTTGGCCCTGCATGTCGTAACTAATTTCAAATTAAACGTAACTAATTTCAAATGAATTAAACTTTGCACTGATTAATAATCATCCTTCAGACCAACAACCATATTTCATTTCTATCACAGAACCAACCTCAAAGTACGAGGGTGAGTCAAATGAAAACCTTAAATATTTTTTAAAATAATATTTATTGTGCAAAAGTGGTACAAAGCTGTATCACTTTTCAATATAATCTCCCCCACACTCAATAGAAGTCCTCCAGCGCTAACAAAGTGCATAAAAACCTTTAGAAAAAAAAATTCTTTTGGTAGTCCACGCAACCACTCATGCATGGCGTGGCGTACCTCTTCATCAGAACAGAACTTCTTCCCATTGCGACTTTGAATGGTCCAAACATATGGAAATCACTTAGGGCAAGGTCTGGTGAGTATGGTGGATGAGGAACACACTCAAAATGCAGGTCTGTGATTGTTGCAACTGTTGTACGGGCAGTGTGGGGCCTTGCATTGTCATGTTGCAGAAGGACACCTGCTGACAGCAATCCACATCGCTTTGATTTGATTGCAGGCCGCAGATGATTTTTTAGGACATCTGTGTATGATGCACTGGTGACAGTGGTCCCTCTAGGCATGTAATGCTCCAAAATGATGCCTTTTTCGTCACAAGTGTGTCACCATAACCTTCTCTGCTGATGGTTCTGTTCGAAACTACTTTGGTTTTGGCGATGAGGACTGGAGCCATTCCTTGCTCGCTCTCTTCATTTCTGGTTGGTGGAAGTGAACCCAGGTTTCATCCTCAGTAACGATTCTTACAAGGAAGCCATCAACTTCTCGTTCAAAGCGCCGAATAAGTTCATCACAAGCATCAACACGTCGTTCTCTCATTTCACGAGTCAGCTGCTGTGGCACCCATCTGAAGGCACTTTGTGAAACTGGAGCACATGATGCACAATGTGGTGTGCTGACCCATGACTAATCTGTAAACATGGTGCAATGTCATTCACTGTCACTCGTCGATTTCCTTCACTATGGCTTCAACTGCTGCAATGTTTTTTGGAGTCACAACTCGATTTGCCTGATCTGGACGAGGATCTTCCACTGAAGTCACACCATTCTTCCTACTCCATTCGTAGACTTGCTGCTGTAACAAACATGCATCACCGTACTGAACCTTCATTCGTCTATGAGTTTCAATAGGTTTCACACATTCACTATGCAAAAACCGAATAACAGGACGCTGTTCTTCCGTGGTGCAAGTCGCAAGTGGGGCGGCCATCTTTATACTGATACTGCAACGGTATGTGTGCATCTGCACTATGCTGCCACCTACAGGGCATTCTGCACGCTGTTTGTAGCACGCTTACCAACTTACAGGATAACGGCGCGAAATTTCGATTTGTTGTTACAAATATAAGGTTTTCATTTGACTCATCCTCGTACTAAGCAGGACAAAGAACTGCCGGGACACGTTTTAAATGTGCTTTTTCACAATGCTCGTAATGAGTTTTGTCTTCTAGCAGTTTATTCTTTGAAATATTCAATCCGGTATTAAAATTAAATGCAGTAATAATCTGGTCAGGCGCAGCGTAAAGCCGTTACTCAGTCAGCAACTATACTAAACAACGACTGATGAATTCCTACAAAGTTGTAACCTCTTCAGTAGCAACAATGGAACCTGACGCTCCTTGGCAGCCAGAGCATTGTCGCCCTGCTGTTACGACACTCGCCAACATAGCTTGGCACTTCTCTCCCGGGCGCTTCATACTACTGCGTGGCGGCGTAACCATTTTTTCTAGAACATTTTTGGAACAAATTAGTGCATTGACTCTCGTCGCTGAACAATGTTTCTCGCTGCGTTTTCCATAGCTTTATGACTTATTTAAGGGAGTAAAACAAGCGAATGAATTGTCGACATAGGAGGACCGTTACGCAACTTTCCTCGGTTTTCATATTCCAGAACCTCTCCTGCTTCCCTTGCTTTGCTAGCATCTGATCATCTCAGATCTCAGATAATTAACCATAAGAGAACTGCAACGTAATTGGTCTCACTGTACACATCGTGTTAGAATCAGGCAATGAGTCACGTGAGCAGCGCGCCTGACCGCCGGCATGTAAGCAGCTGTAGTACGTGCTTTTGCCCTCGTAGTGCCGGCCACCGGCGGCGCCTCGGCACGCGAGGGCGCGTCACGTGACTTACTTGCCGTGATTGCCCTTTGCAGATAGCACCGTGGCCACGTCACAGAGAACGCTTCTTATTTCGTCCTGCCATGCTACGGAATATCTGGTGCTTCACGTTTATTGACGGCATTAAAGTGAGAAAGAAAGAAAGAAGGAAAGAACAGACGATTAATATTGCGTCTGTGCTGCGGTAATTTAGGCATTGAGAACTCAAGGGGACCTTTCATCATTTTTGCGGCACATTAGTTATTACTGTAGTTGTTGTTTTCACACGATTCCGCATACGTTGGTTCTAAAATGGGACTTGTTCAGTAATTTTTATCCCTGTCTAAACCACTGTTGAAATTTCGTTTCGTGCAGAAAGAGGACTTGTCACAGAGACAAGTCCCCCGTATTGCGTGAGAGCACTTTAGTCATGATGGCAGCACTGTGGCGCGATGAGGTAAACAAAGTATTTCAGTGCACTGTTCAGTCAAAATGCGTCTCTTTCACTTCACAGCAGTGGACTGGTGAAATATGAATTTCCTCTGGTTAAGACTGGGATAGTCCCTCATTTTCATAATGTGCCAAGAGCATACATAGACGTCATTCCTCTGAAACTGAGAAACTGTTGTGTGTTTCACGTATGATTGATGCCAACCCTAAGCAGTTTCGTCGGTAGTTCGATAACACTAAGGAAATGTCGGATTGATAAAGTGACTGGCAGATTAGACGACAATAAATCTGGAAGTGAAGTATGGGGCAGTGATAGAGTGAAAAGTTTATGAATATGTGTGTCTGTAAATATAAACAGGGTTCTTTAATAAATAAAGAAGTGGAATCAACTCTCCCATGTTACACGCCAATGCACTAAAAAGGAAATTGTCTTCCATAATATTGTCTATTTTGATTATATTGTTTAATTTTGTATGTTTATACAAGTAATAGGAATGTGTGTGAACATGCTGAAATGATTAGAAAGAAAATTTTGCACCAAAATATACCATTTTGTTAGTTACACGATACTTTTGATAAAATGAGTGGTGTTTAAATCAAAAAGGGATGTATCAAACTTTCTACTATTTCGCTTTATTCTGCGTTACAGAGTTAGGTATAAGATTGCATTCTTCCTGAGGAGCATGTGGGAGTAATTATAAGGTTCGGAAATATAGCTACTCCTTATTATACAATTTTTGCAATATATCTCAAAACTACTGTCGAATGATATGGTCATCATTTGATCTCAAAACATCAATTACTCAACGGAGTCTATAACTAGACAAACATTGGGTATTCGCATAAAATGACTTAGACACATCGAAAGCAAACAAAATCAGGATGCTGAACGGGGATTTCGTCTCCCTCCCAGTGAATGGATACTTTTGATCACCTAGTGTAATATGCCAGAAACTCAGACACCCCCAAAAACATACGTTTTTCATATTAGGTGCATTGTGATGCCATCTACTGCCAGGTACTCCATATCAGCAACCTCAGTAGTCATTAGACATCGCGAGAGAGCAGAATGGGGCGCTCCGCGGATATCACGGACTTCTAACGTGGTCAGGTGATTGGGTGTCCCTTGTATGCGAGATTTCCACACTCCTAAACAACGAGATCCACATTTTCCGATGTGATAGTGAAGTGGAAACGAGACGGGACACCCAGAGCACAAAAGCCTATAGGCCGATCTCGTCTGTTGACTTAAAGGGTCTGGGAGGTGAGAAAACTTGTATTTTATGGTCGAGCGGGTGCTCATAAGCCACACATCACGCCGGTAAATGCCAAACGACGCGTCGCGTGGTGTAAGGAGCGTAAACATTGGACGATTGAACAGTGGAAAAAAGTTGTCTGGAGTGACGAATCACGGTACACAATGCGGCGATCCGACGGCAGGATGTGGGTATGGCGAATGCCCGGCGAACATCTGCCAGCGTGTGTAGTGCCAACAGTAAAATTCGGACAGGTGGTGTTATGGTATGGTAGTGTTTTTCATGGAGGGGGCTTGTGCCCCCTTATTGTTTTGTGTGGCACTATCATAGCACAGGCCTGCATTGATGTTTTAAGCACCTTCTCAATTTGGGGATGACGATTGCATCTTTCAACACAATGGAGCACCTGTTCATAATGCACGGCCTGTGGCGGAGTGCTTACACGACAATAACATCCCTGTAATGAACTGGCCTGAACAGAATCTTGACTTGAATCCTATAGAACACCTTTGGGATGTTTTGGAACGCCGACTTCGTGCCAGGCCTCGCAGATCGACATCGATACCTTTCCTCAGTGCAGCACACCTGAAGAATGGGCAGCCATTCCCCAAGAAACCTTCCAGCACCTGATTGAACGTATGCCTGCGAGAGTGAAAGCTGTCATCAAGGCTAAGTGTGAGCCAACACCATATTGAGTTCCAGCATTACCGGTGGAGGGCGCTTCGAACTTGTAAGTCATTTTCAGGCAGATGTTCGGATACTTCTGATCACATAGTGTACGTCCACGCACACGAATGAGTTAAGTGGCGCCTTATAATTCTTCCGACGTTAAAATGCACTGCCCGAAATGTACACGACAGTTTGATAAAATAGCAGCATCGATATAGAATGTATGGCATGAAGTAAAATGCTAAGAGCAGATGTATTTATGACCGTGTACGGGCAACAAGTGATTAGGATTACAGAGATGACGAACACTTAGGCCAAGCAGCTCCCATTCTTGTTTGACGTCGAAGTCCAGTTACGCCAAGTTCGGGCCAAGGAAATGGAAACGCGGGAATCATGTGTCAGTTGACTTTCTCTATATCAAATAGAGTAATATCACCATGGGGAACAGTTCGAACAGGACAGAATGATCGGATTCCGGAAAAAATAGGTTTATATAAAGACAGTTTGGCTCTTACCGAGCGCACTGCTTCGAAAGTTAAGCATTTGTGGCACTAGTAGGTACAAAGGTGTATACACGACGACGAGCTGGTATTGGATCACGCAAAATGACCACGTCACGGTATGTGCCTTGTCGCCAAGATTGTAAGGATCTGTAGAATCACGTGCAGTGATTATTCTACGCTAGAGCATTGTGGCAGTACACTGCCTGTAGCGGACTGCATTTGCAGCGGCTCTCCATATCCAGAAGCCACAAATATCCATGACTTATACATTCTCATTGGTGTGCTGAGTGGCAAAGTGTGGTTATACCACACGAGTCCCACTTTAACTTGTCGCAGAGTGATGACATATTTACCAGTCACTACTGCACTGACTACACACTGGCAGCTTGCATTGTTGAGTGGACAGGTGCCCTTGGATAGAACACGGAGTTAGTGACACCTGTTTGTTGAGGGGCCCTGGATGGCAACTTTTGTGTCAGGTGGTTTTGTCACTTATTAAAGTAAATTCATGTGGTACCATTTAGTAGCACAGTGTCGCGCCACGTGTGTGTTTTCTGAATAGCAGGACGGGTATCATTACTGTCTTGCATTATGCGTTCTGCTACCATGTCATTCATCAAACATGTCAATTATGTGCTTCGTCGGCGACCTCTTTCTTACGATCTGGCTATCACTGACGATGTTCCGTGTGCTAACACGTTCATTTTTAATAAGCAACCACAAGAATTCAAAAATGTTAGCAGTAATCCACGCGCTTTCAAATCGAAACTGAAGAGTTTCCTCATGGGTCACTCCTTCTATTCTGTCGAAGAGTTCCTTGAAAAATTAAACTGATTCTTGTCGTCTTGTTGATTGCATTTACTTAAACTTATGGCATGACTTTTTGGGGTTCATATACATTTCATTTTTATCTGTTATTACTTTTACGTTGTAATTTCATGTACTGACATTCCATGACCTTGGAGATTTGCTCCTCAATTTGGTCGTACGGAACTTGACGTGTAAATAAATAAATGAAGTTAGGGTCTGATGATGGTGGCACGGTTTACACGATGTTGAATTTCCAAAATTAAATGAGGGTTACTGTTCTGTAACGTTAATAATATGCATATTTAACGAAACAACGGTGTAAAATGTGTTCCTGTAGTATATATCATCATTGGTTTCGTGTTTTTGCTACGCAAACTAATTTGCAGCAAGTTTTAGCCTTCTAGTCGGCTGCGTGCCGTATAATACACATCGCTCCAGGCTACCCTTCGTTCCCCCTTCATCGGTGCAGCTCATACGCACCGCGACACTGCCAAAGACATGGATAGAAATTTAATTTCTACCGCTGTCTGAAAGAGACAAAGTTGATTGAGTTCCGCAGCTCTCGACTATGATAATACATTGAACGTTAATAAAACTACAGACAACTGTTTGCGGTTTTATTAAAGTTCAATTTACCATGAATTTCTACGGCTGTGGCTGGCCATGTTATAAAATTTTGTCTACTGAGGGTGTCATTAGAATATAAATCTTGTATTCTGTAAATTATTCTGTAATGGGCCAGTAGTATTACGAACATTGTCATAATTGTTTCGGTCTGATGCATCTCCTGAATTCATCAGTGGAATGGAAGCCCAGCAAGATGAATATTTTTGTCTAGCGCGCACAGTCGATTCAGTCAGAAGTAACACAGTTCAGACCTCCGTCTCATCACTGTATTTTATGTTTTCTGATACTTCCCTAATTCAGGTGAGTAAAATTCTGACATGATTCCGTTGGAAAGTACATGACCGATTTTGTTCTCCATTCTTGCTCTAACCTAACTTGTGCTCCATGTCTGATGTCCTCTTTATCGATGGCACGTCGAACTGTAATCATTCTTATCTAACTTGAAAGAAATATATGAAATTATCCGTAACTACCTGAGACGTGAAACATCGTAGCGAGTATATTTTCATTGTTTTGGGATTTGCAAGGATAAATGTCAGACATTTCTTTCTCCTAAAGAAAAATGTCACAAGACTGGCATTGGATGACCAGTTTCATGCACTGAATGAGCGGTAACTTCTGCTGCAGGTGTCTTTTTCTGTAACTGTGTGAGGGCTTCATGACAAAAAACGCATTTATTTACGCAGTAATTGTTAAATTATATTCGTCTTCATGGATGAGGTCACGTGCTTTCTTCATGTCCACAATCTCACCATCCCTTAATAGATTACTCTTTGCCACTTTCCAGCTGATATGTTGTAAAGCTTCTTCGAGGAGGCGTGTTATATGTCCATCCTCTGTACATCATTGCAGAAGTTGAGATAGTTTACGTGGGATTCTTTCATCTTACGGTATCTAACGTATGTTTTACCTCTCACATCGCAGATTAATATTCTCTCTCTCTCTCTCTCTCTCTCTCTCTCTCTCTCTCTCTCTCTCTGAAGAAATATTTTACTGTACTCTTTGTTGGACCTAGCGCTTTTGTTTGTACATAATTTTCACCACATCATAATTCTTGTTGTTGTGGTCTTCAGTGCGAAACAGGTTTGATGCAACTCTCCTAGCTATTCTATCCTTCTGAAACCTTTTCACCTCTGCATAGCTACTGCAATACTAAATCCACCTGACAATGTTTACTACAGTCAAGCCACGGTTGCGCTCTACAATTGTTGTGCGCCGTATTCCCTCAGTTACAAAACTGATGTGTCCCTGACGCCTCAGGAGGTCTTCTGTCAAACGATTCATTTTTTCGTTAATTTGTGCCATAAATTTCCCCTATTTGTAGCCGTTTTTTAGCTATCAGATCTACATTACTGATACTCAGCATTCTTTTGTAGCGAAACAATTCAAAAGCTACTATGCTATTCTATTCTTCTATGTACCGCTTATCGTTGATGTTTCACTTCTTTACAAGGCTATACTCGAGACCTGCTATCAGAAAAGACTCTACAACACTTAAGTTTATATTCTCCGTTAGCAAATTTCTCTTGCAGAAATGCTTTTCTTAGTATTGCCAGTGTAAATTTTGTATCCTCTCTCTCTGGCACCGGCCGTTTATTTGCTCTCCGAAAAGTAAAAGCCATAGCACACTGGAGTTAGATTCGGGAGGACGACGGTGCAAATGCCCATGCGTTCATCCAGGTTTAGGTTGTTCGTGATTTGCCTAAATCGCTCCAGGCAAACACCGGGATGTTTCGTTTGAAAAGAAAACGGGCGATTTCCCTCCTCATTCATCTGTAATCTGGCCTTCGATCCGTTTTTGATTACTTCGACAACGATGGTACGTAAACTCTAACCTTCCTTCCTTTTTTTCCCATTACATTGGTTTCACTTTTCTTAATGTTGACCTTATGTCCTATTTTCAAGATACTATACATTCCCTTCATCTGAGCTTCCAAGTCGTTTACCGTCTCTGAAATTTTTTCATGACATTGCAATTTTTTCAAATATTTTATTTCTTCGCCCTGAACTTTAGTTTCTCCTTGTAATCCTTTAGCTCTTGCTCAACGTACAGATTGAGAGACCTCTAAATGGTAAAGTTTTACAAAACTTTTACGTCTTGCCTTATCTTTTTCTGACGTTATATGGACGGTTTTGCAATATTCTCAGTTTTTATTTTTAGATCTTTGTTACTAGCAAGGATATGAATGATTTTTACTTTCTCCAAAATCGAGCCACGCTCAGCGCTCTCAATGGTATGACGTGTGTAGTCTTTCGGAATTTCAACAAGGCATAATTCATTCACATACATATTTGACTGCTGTAGCGCTATCAGTTCCTGGCTTGTTAAGGTATAATAAGCATTCAGTAAAATCCTTGAAAACTTCTCTTGAAAATCCGTTAATTCCTACTCTGGACAGTTAAATGAATTTTAAAAGGTGTGATATCTGAAATTTTGATAATTGTACTAACATCAATGTTGGTGTTTCCTGTATACAGTACAATATACGAATCTCTACACCCACTTCAATGGCTTCAAATGAAGTGCGTACTTTCCTTTGGTTTCGTAATGACAGAGATTTTATGATTGACATCATTTTCGTGACATTTATTTGGACGCGCAGCTTCTGTATTCAGTTACCTGTTCTAGTGAATGTATGCTGCCTCCCTGTCACACGGATAAAGCAAACAAACATTGAAGTGAACCCTCTGTTCGAGAATACTACCCACTATCGTCCCACAAGCAGACTGTATCTTTATTACTCATGCTAACAACCCGAAAAATTTCTTTCAAGGATACTGTTTACTTACTTAAATGGTGAAAACCCTCAATACTGGAGAAGAGAGAGAATCTTTTTGCCTCGAATGTCGCTACACTATACGCTGCAGGCACTAGATGAAGGACGTACTCCCTTCCTGTTGCCAAGGTGACTTCCAGCTGAGATAACAATCCATTACGCGTTACAGGAATTTCTGGAAAAATGTTCCGAGAATTAACTGTGAAGAGGACTGCATGTAAACCCAAAAATCAACGTGACAATCCACGATGTTTTCTGTCTCTTCGCTCTACTTTACGCCAGATACAGCGCAGCGTCTTGAGGGTTGCGGGTGTGTCTGGGATCATATAAATAGGGGTACCATACAGAGTCCACATCCTCGGGTTAACAAGATTATTGACAACATTCCATTAGTTACTATGGATGCCATACATTTCATGAGCCTGTGTCCATTGATATACGTAAACCTGAGTCCATTGACATAAGCCTGAAGTATTTGGCAACAGTATTAACTGGTACGTCTTAAGCGGTTAAGTGTATTGCACTGTCCGTATTTTGTTTTACATACAGTAAACGGTTTTGTTAAACTACTTTACCAACTCTTAGAAATGTTCTGTTTTCTTATCCACATCACTGCTGCCTTTGGAATGTCGTTTTAATACAATTATTGCTCTCTTTTGTAAATGGCATAGTGTAAGATCTGGATTAGACAACGAATACTGCTTAAAATTTCTGTGCGTCTAACGTGAATCATACGGGTTTCTTTTAAAGTAAACAGCACCCGTCCGATAGCATTCCATTCTGTTTGTTCTGAATACCTTGAAACAAGTTCTTTCAGCTTCTCATCGCACAGTGCTTTCTCACCTTAAAAATTCGAAGAGAAGCGGTACTTTTCTTTATTCTTCTTTTGAATGAAATTTTATTTCCCTTTATTTTACTTCACATGTGATAGGTCGTTTATTCGATTCAACGAAATTTAGCCCATGCTTAGCCGCAATATTGGTCTTGAAATTCGCTGCAAGTTCTGCTAAAGTAGAAAAAATCGCGTTCTCAGCCATGTTTACTTTCCGGATTACCCTCTTACATGTAATTTTGTGATCAGCTCTTATAGTTGTATAACATTATTTAACATAATACCGGCTGTGCAATACACTGACCTGCGCAAGATATAATATTGTATCTCATACTTTTCATGTTCATGACAATGAGTTTTAGGAATAAGCTCTTAATGGGAAGCTGGGTGTAATTTAATATTTGGAAACACCCACTGCTATGATCATCTCAGTTACAAATAATGAGAGCATCCTTCAAAAACCGGCATTTTAAGAGTAATATGAAAAAATTACCGTGAGGTGAAAAGTAAGTTATGACTCTTAAAAGCCTGAATCATGAAAAAACGTAATGTGCGCCCCTGAAAAACAGTGTGTTAAAATTCTCAATAAGTAAACCTTGTTTTCCCAAACAGAAACGGT
The DNA here is from genome assembly GCF_023897955.1 of Schistocerca gregaria. Taxonomy (NCBI): domain Eukaryota; kingdom Metazoa; phylum Arthropoda; class Insecta; order Orthoptera; family Acrididae; genus Schistocerca; species Schistocerca gregaria. The sequence continues at coordinate 644,997,769 of NC_064920.1, forward strand.
ATAGAGCAGAAATTAAGTTTTATTGTCGTAACATGACTATTTACGACGCATCACGGTAAGACTGGCAAACAGAATTTTCGTAAATTTTCCGAGACAGTCGCAATATTAGACTACGAAATTCATAGCAAACCTCAGTGAACACAGGGTCTCTGTTGCTCAAGTAGGGCAGATGTTAGAATATAACACGCAGGAAACTGAACCGACTAATGAAGTTAACGTTAACAATGAAAATGACAGCCGAAAAGATGAAACTGCTGAACCTGTTCATCGTAAAAATGAAATACGAGGGAATATTGTAAGTCTTAAGTACTATTAACCGTCGGTATATAGAAGAGAAGCTTGTGGCACAACTTGACTAGAAGAAGGGATCGGTTGGTAGGACATGTTCTGAGACATCGAGGGATCCCCAATTTAGCATTGGAGGGCAGCGTGGAGGGTAAAAATCGTAGAGGGAGACCAAGAGATGAATACACCAAGCGGATTCAGAAAGATGTAGGTTGCAGTAGGTACTGGGAGATGAAGAAGCTTGCACAGGATAGAGAAGCACGGAGAACTGCATCAAACCAGTCTCAGGACTGAAGACCACAACAACAACAACATATAACCAGGTGGGCCAGGAAAGAGGAAACGAATACAGTAAAAGAAAACAGAGGCGCATCATGGAAGTCGATGTGTGAATTAATGTACTAGGCAAAGCAGGGCGACAAGTAACATCCAGTGGCTTGAAGGAATCCATTCTCTTTGCTCGTGCTGACATTTCTTAGTACGTGGCGGAAATAGCTACCACCAACATCAAATGTATTATTTGTAAGTATAACTATTTTACACCTGTGATTATGTAAAAAAATCACAGACCGATTTCTGTCTTCACATGTAAAAAATAAAGCTCGCAACAGCAGATAGTATCCAGAAAGTGACTTGGTAACCAACCGACTCTGCGCATATGAAGGGCGGTGCACGTAATAGTGCGAATGGGTTTCAACTGCTCGCAGTATTAGAAAACAATAGATGTTGCCTGGCTTCTAGTTTTTCTTTTCCGTCTTGGGTTTCACCACTCTGTGACTCCATTTGCTAATGTCTTAAACGTGAATGTATTCTTACTGAAGAGAGACTGGCAGGTTTAATGGAATGATTAAGTGACGTAATTTTTTCCCTGTTCGTGATCATGTAGTGGGAGAAAATAGCTTAGACTCCAACGTGAAAACATGTACAAATCTCCCATGCTTCAATTGAAACGTAACTGTCACTCAATTAAATATTGATATCGCGCAGTTTCGAAGCTCTTAGCAACACATAGCACAATGGTGGACTAATGAAAATGCTAAGATTTAACTTCGGTACGTGTCTCATTTAGTGTGCAGATGCAGCGCATCAGATTCATGACTCTAAGGTAAAGTTCGGTGTCCGTGAATAAAGCACGTGTCTAAAGTTATGGATCAGTAGCCACAAATATCTGGTGAAATATAGGCTGTTTTGTTTAGTATATCTGCACGGTAAATTTTATCACGACTAATTTCAACGTAGGATTGCGTAGGACTGCCCCCCCCCCCCCCCCCCCTCCAACACGTGCGCGCGCCTCTTCTGGTTAGTTTAATGCAGCTGCTCGACCGTATACACTAAAGTCCTTAGCGAAGGATTGGATCAGTGAAACCTTACGCTCCAAGCAGAGCGCCGGTCACGCCAGATACATTTCTAGGGCAGCACGATGCAGCCTTCTAATTTGGGAACGTGAATTTTCTCGTTCGGACATGAGTGAATACCATAAGACGACTGAAACGCAAACAGTTCTAAATTGTTTCACTGGGAGAAATAACTGTACAGTTCGCCAAACCATTTTCTTTCCACGTACTTAAGACGAGTCAAACCACTAAAGGGAACACAGTGACCGCCTTGCAAATTTTCTTATTGTGTCAGTTTTCCAGCCTCAAGTCACTATCATAACCGGTTTCTACTTCTTAGAAACTCATCATTACATGATCTGAATACTTTATATAGTAGAAAATGTCGGCATCGCTTTCGTGTGTGTGTGGGGGGGGGGGGGGAGGGAGGGAGGGAGGGAGGGAGGGAGGGAGGGAGTCCGAAACTAACAATGTCCAGAATGTAGCGAAAAAAGTTTTGGAGTCAATTTATGGATTGATCAGGGTTGTCAGGGTTGGAGCATCGCGAGAAGAAACAAGGTATGAAAAGGACTCAATTAAGCGGCATATTATGGTTTGTCAGCGAAAAACCTGAAGTCACTTCCGAGTTTGTGATGTTAGCCGCTACTGATTGCCGGACCCATCTTTGAAGTAAAAGCGCGCTTCTGAAGTTGCAGCTCGATGTCATCTGTGAATCATGATCTGCATATTCCGACCCGTAGACAGATGCTTCACTCCGCAGAACAGGTCTGCAGATGGCGGAAGATTACTCAGACAATAACTAACGTTATGATTTCACAAGTGGTTTTATTTAGCCCAAATGGAGCAATAGGCATTTACTGGTAGCAAACATGGGAGAATGTCTGATTGCTGATGTGCAAATTCATTAAGTTCAAGCACATATATCTATGAAATAACCGCTAAGAAACAGGGACGTTTTGTAAGAAGTAAACTTCCTGCGTTGAAATCTAAGGTGTTATGAGGGGGAGAAAGGGAAGCTGGAAAGAAGAGACTCCGGAAGTGCGTCAACTATAGACGGAGGATAGCAGAAAAATGCTTTATCTTGAGTCGCATAGTCTGCATGAGGTATCTGAACATTATCACCGGAAAGCGAACCGAAATTTTCCAGGTATTGCTCTTATGTTCGTCCACAAGATGCAAGGAACTGCATTTGAGTTTTGGTCTAGTGCATAGTTTTAATCTGTCAGGAAAAAATAAGTTTGATCACACACTCGATTGCAGAGAATGAGTTCCGGTGTTCAAAGAGAATTCCATTTTGCTCCAGGAAAAGCATAAAATTCACATTTATCGTGGAATACGCTGTTTTCGATGCAACAATAGCGGTGATGAATACTTTAGTGCAAAATCTGTTAAGCCCAATATCCCAGTGTGATGGGACTCAATCAAGAGGACTTAAGAATTGTCAAAGCAGAAGATATGTTTATTTTTCTTAAAAAGGGCAACACTGTCACAACAGAAAGCACCTCTGTGTTTGTGCGTGATTGGATAGTGTAGAAGCGTAACCACCAACCGAGGGCGAGAGAGCATATATTTATAGCTCATGAAGAGCAATTAATCCGTCACCCCTGCATCAGGGTCCCGCCACCGTACTAATGAGGCAGAACAGCGAGCGGAGTCAGTGGCCAGGCGGCGAGGCGTGATAAGCTCGCGACGTGGTTGCCACGTGACCACGACTGGGGCGCCCATTGGCTCCAGCGCGGATGCGGGGGAGGGGAGGATTCGCGCTGGGTCTTGACAGAGGTGCGGCGCGCCAGGCGCTCAGTCTGGTCTGATGCTCCGCTAGCATGGACACGGATTTCCGGTACCTGGCGCAGTGGCGTGGTGAGTGTGGCGGCGTTACCGCTGTAACGTGCGAGTGCGTTCACTTAGGATCTCGTATACGTGGTACGTTCTAAAACGCGACATAGGCGCTTCGTGGCAACGACAGGAACAAAGCACAACTACATGCATCCCAAGCGAATTGCAGTAGTGGTTTGTGTGTAACACTAACAACATACCAATGTTGCGTATGTACAGATAAAGGCATTGTCTTTTTTTCCTTCAATTGTGTATTATTGATGTTTGTTGTACGATTTCTGTATCCTCCGTCGGGTATTTGGACGGTTACTTAGTTTTTAGCTGTGTTGTTACGTCTGGGCGGGTGTCAAACATCCCACTCCACCCTTCGTAATAAAAAAAATCCAAAAACGAAAAAGTGTTAATGTACTTTCAATGTGGCTCGTATTCATGCCATATTGCATAGTCCAGTTTATACTGAAACCCGTGCTTCGCGATTTTTTTGATACGGAGTATTTCTGCTTTCGCTGAAAATATTACAAATACTGTGTTCAAAGCGCCAGGGTGGATTGTGAACTGTAGAGGTTTCTGTGAGGAACGCGTCGATATGAGACAGACGTTATCCCTGAGTCAATGCGTCAGTTGTTATCTAGTACTTGCCTACGTCTGACGAATGCCGCTTATCAGAATGATGGCAGCTTGGTTTATCCAGAAGCTTACTATTTGCGTCATGTCTCGTGTTTGTGTCTTACTTAAAAGTAACCGAGACATTAATTACTTGGACGCATATTGTAGCAAGGGCGCTGATTAATTTTTTCACTCCGTGATTGCTTGGTATATGTGAACTCTGTCTCGGGCAATATGTTAATCACTGTTAAATGAAGGAACACACGCAACACCACGTATAGTGAAAATACTCGACGAAAGGCTAGTTACACGTCAAAGGTTTGTTAGATTTGCAAAAGTAAAGTTTGTAAACAAAGCCGATAATTGAGAGCAGTTGTATTTAAATTTTAGTGGGAGAGTCACAAGGTGTGTGAAAGTCTGCCTGACAGGTGTTATCGCTGTGAGTAGCGAGGCAGGTAACCGTATGTCTGTTCTGTAACTCAACTCATGCCCGAGTTGAGCAATGAACAATAGTGTTGTAAGCCTAACTGATAAGCTAGTACCAGAATTCTAGATAACATCTTTTAAATGTTTTCAGAAGTAGGCATTCCCGTTTACTTATCCAGTTTTTCGACTATATTGCTTTTCGAAGTAAATTCGCCTTCCTTTCGTGACTTTATATCATGCGTGGAGTTAATAGATTGTTTCCTTGGATTTCCGAAACTAGTCTCATTGTTATCGACTGCTGTTTAAATTTCTATTTCCAAATTCAGAAAGAGGCTATGTTAAATTTCAATCTCCCTATCTTGCTGCAATCGATCCTTACGGCTTCATCTAGACTTCGTCACATTCTGCGCAGTTGAACAATGATAAGCGGCAAGAGCTCATACAGCAGCGGGCTGGAAAGTTGCAGGCTCTCGCGAAGTAGCATGGGAGCACTTCCTGCTGGCGATTGAAGGGGCCGAGCTCCATGCACGTGCGCTGCTTGGCCGTGGCCCACCGTGTTCCCAACCGCAGACTAAGCAGGCAATTAAAAGCACAGCCGGTAAATCGCAGGCGCGTTGCGCAACCAATCACGTGACTCCCAAAAGCCGGCCCATGTAGGCGGCGGTCACAGCAGCTGTAGGAGAGTCCGCATTGTTTACCTCTGCGTTCATTGATACCTGGAGCTGCGGTGCGCGCTTCTTTATCTGTCAGACTTCTCAGATCAGAGCACGTCTATGAAAACTGGCTGTTCTTCAGCAATGAGCAAACAGTTTTTGTTTTGTTTTACCCAGACATGTTTGCTAAAGTTACCGCGTCATCAGCAGTAGTTTTTATTTTCTTTCTGTTATATAACAGGAAAATTGCTCTTTACTGTCTCTGTATATAGACTTTCAGCTTTAAGAAAAGTATTAACAAATTTGAAAATGGACAGTTTTTTATATACTTTGTCAACGCATGCTGTTGCTTTTGTAGCTTTCTGTATTTTGCGCACGTCTGTTCTTTCGAAGTTTTCAATCTACAACCATATAGAACGCACGTACGAGGGTGGTGATGCAAGTCTGGTTAAAAAGCAAGAAAAAAGTTTTTTCCCGTTAACAATCCACCTTACTTTTCGACACAGTCCCCTTTGAGGAATCTACACTTGGTCCAGCAACCCCCCAGCTTTTTTATGCCATCGGAAAAATACGTTCTGTCACTCTCTTCCAACTACCTGTCGACTGCAGCCATCACTTCCTCATGTAACGAAAATTTCTTCCCAGCAGGTCAAAGTTTCAAGTTAAGGGAGAGGTGCACGTTGCTGGGAGCAAGATCTGGTGAATAAGGTGGATGATGACCCAATTCAAAACCCAATTCATACATGCACTTTTGCCATTGTCCTGGTGAAAGAGAACTTCTTGTGTGCTAATCTTTGTGTTTTTTCAGCCAACAGAAGTTCCAATCAATTAGACAGGGAAGCACATTAGGGTCCTGTTATGTTTCTACCCTTTTCCAAGTAATCTAGGAGGATTATTCCTTGGAGACTCCCTCCCTCTCCCACAAAAAAATGGGCATCACCTTACCAGCTGAGAAAATTGTCTTTGCGTTCTTCGTTGCACGTTCATCAGGCTTTGTCCATTGTTTTCACTGTCATTTCGACTCTGGTTTGTAACGATGGATTCAGGTTTAATCAACAGTAACAAATTGACTAATAGTCTTGCGTATTGTGATTAAACATAGCCAGACATTGTGTTCAAATGTTGTGCCGGAAGCGCTTTTGGCGAGTCGAGCAGTAGCAGCACACACCTGTCACACAGTTCCTTCATAGCAAACTCTGTGCGCAGGCTATTATGTACTCGCTCTGGTGGTAGGCCTGCAGTCTTAGCGATATTAGGAATTTTTATTCGATGGTCTTGCATTACAATATCTTGGATTTTGCGAGTGGTTTCCTCTGTGGTAGCCTCAGTTGGACGTCCGGACCGCGCTTCGTCTTCGGTGCTTGTCCGCCCACGTTTAAATTCGTCAGTCCAATAGTAAATGTTCTTCAGTGATGAAAATACGCGTGAAGTATATCCAGTTCTGTTTTGATTTGCGTGACAGTCGGCCCCATCAAATGAAAATGTTTAATACCTGCGACTATTTTCAGTCGCAGTTGACACACTGACAATTTCAGACGACAGTAACAATCAACTGTACGCTGTGCATTGTTAAAATTCCTTATACGAGCGTTGTAATAACCAGGCTTATTAACCATGAAGGTGCAACAAACTGTTCCATTATTTCATAGAAATTTACTTGCAATACCAAATTACCCTCGTGCGTATGTGTTTCCTCTTACTACTGGGAAAAAGGAAGAAAAAATTGTACGTCAAATTATGTTCAGATTTACTTCAAATTATCATAAATGAAACGACGTTAGTTTATGGAAGGACTGATAATATATTTTGGACATAAACCTACCCCTGTAAATCTGAATACAGCATTGGTAGTGTGCTCCTTGACACAATCATGTCGATTAAGTATCTAGGCATTGCGTTCCAAAGCGAAGTGAAATCCAACGGGCCTGTAAGGATTGTATCAGGGAAGGCAAGTGGTCTACTTCAGTTCACTAGGAGAATTTTAAGAAAGTGTGATTCATCTGTGAAGGAGACAGCATATAGGACGTTCGCGTCCCATTGTTGAGTACTGCTACAGCAAAAGGAATTCGCAAAAGGTCGGAATGGAGGAAGACATCTAAGCACTTCAGAGGCAGGCTGCTAGATTGGTTGCCGGTGGGTTCTAGCAACAAGCGAGTATTACGTAGATGCTTCGGGTAATCAAATGGGATTTCCTGGAGGAGAGGCGAAGTTATTTTTGAGGAACAATATTGAGAAATTTCAGAGAACCAGAAACTTAAGCTGATTGGAGGACGAGTCTACTGTCGCCAGTGCACATTTCGCGTAAGAATCACGAAGATAAGATTAAAGAGATTAGGGATCGTACGTAGACACATAGATAGTCGGTGTCCCCTCCCTCTATTTGCGAGTGCAACGGGAAAGGAAATTAGTAGCAGTGATACAGGGTACCCTCCGCCACACACCGTGCTGTGATTTGCGGAGTATGTATGTAGATATAGATACTTCGAGGAGATCTTACAATCCAGTCCTGCGATTAGCACGATGTAGAGCAGCTATACAACCTCCACGTCAGGTAAAGAGATAGCTTTGACATCGTGAGGGTCTAAGGCTAAGATTGTTAAGGCCCGCCGCTACTGCCCAATTGCTGTCGGAATCACAGGTCATCGACACGGCGCTAACCGCGCACATAAGGTGTTCAAGCTTCAGACGAGGCAATCGCGCCCGACACTGGCCTGACCGACCACTGTGTCATGCTCTGCCATTGCCGTCATTGGACCCGGGACGGGGGGGCTTGTAGTCTGGCGAAGCTGGCACCAGACTTCACAGATTATAGATTTCTTCAGAGTTTTTGATAGATATGCTATGTTTAGCGAGTTTTCTGTGGGAAATTTGGAAAGTTCTGTAGAGTTTCGCGATAAAAACAAGCCTGCTCGGTAAAATTTTAATCTTGTAAAACAATATTTGCGAATTTTCGAAAAAAGTGACGATAAAAATTACGAATTGCTCTAAAAAGAGTTCTTCAGAATCCCTAATGACATCTTTGCAGATAATAGTTTGAGGTATTTGCAATAATGAAGAGACCCACTTTGATTACATAAAATAACAAAATCGCATCAGAGATCTGATGACAGTTCCGGATAGCACTCAGATAGTTCCACTGAAAACTCTAACGACATTGTTTTGAGCAGACAATAGTCTGACATAATTGCGATAATGTGGGATCAACATTCACTCCATTAAAAAAAATCGTATAACAGTTCCGGATAGCACCCCAAGAGTTATATCGAGAATGATCAGTTAAACCCTTACTCGAACTCTGACAACTTTGTTCTCAGGTAGCAGGACGGTCAAATTCCCAGCTGGTTAACCATCTGCGCAGGATTACATAGTGTTTCGTTGTCGATAGGCATTTAAAGTAAAATAGTGGCAGAAATAAATTGTGCAGCGTTTTATTGATCATGGTGAAGATGATTTCATTTGCAGTGTGAAGCGTTACAGAATCTGAAGTACTATGGAGATGATTGGCAAGAATTCGAGGTGCTCTTTTAGTCTACTTACTGAAAACAGTGAAAACAAAGACGATCATGACCACACACCAGCTCCAGAATATTTATGAAACTGAAGAATATCATGTAACTATGTTAAAAGAAGAGCCGACGATTTGGATGACATGTCTTTAAATATTATTCGAAAGTAAGCTGATAACAATCAGATAACAAAGAACATGATGGCTATGAAGGATGTAGGAGTGTACCCTTTCAGATCTGATTTTTTTTCTAGAGGAGAGAGAATTTTTCTTCATGCTGTAAAGCTCTTGGTTGATTGTTTATTCATAGATACAAGAGTTATACAAAAATATGTAACCATTTTCAAAATATACGTCGTACGCTTGGCTTCTTGTTATGGACTAGAATAACTAACTTTCAAATATTCACTGTTGTAATAAATAAACTGATCATTCAATAACTACCATGCATAATAATAATAATAATAATCAGCTACACAGTGAAATATAACTTACAACCACCACCGCCGTGTATCCTGGCGGTCACAAGGTTCTACGCACTGCAGCATTGACTTGTTGATATTTTTATAATGAAGCCCAACAGTTGGCAGCTCTTATAATTTATAAAAAGATTGAACATTTACAAATGCGTACATGAAGTTTCCACTGGGGGAAAATATTTCTGTTGCAACTAAGAGACAATACTATTTAATGTATAGACTTTTTAGCTGCTGGGTATGAAAGGGTTACGCAACACTACTACACACGCTCGTTTGAACAGTTTCGTAATGCTAGTTCAGTCGGTGCTCTTGTGCAGTTATCGTGCTAGTGCAGCTGCTCGTGTAACACTGATAAAAATGTAGAATGTATCATCATTGAAACTTCGTCTCGGCTTGAAAGAATTTAAAGTGAACGATGATACGGCATTCTTTTCACTCAGAGTCAAAAAAGGCTCTTAGCACTATGGGACTTAACTTGTAAGGTAATCAGTCCCCTAGAACTTTTTAAAAATTATTTATTTCAATAACTGTAATAATTATTCAAATTAACCCACCACCTTAGTGATTAGTGGGTCCTAATGTTAGTACAATATTATATGTTATTAGCAGCTATTACAGTTATTACCATTATTACAGTTAATTTGTGAGCTACAGGCAGTGTGACACAGTACATGTTAATAGATTACGATTGTTAATCCATACACTACTACCTAGTTGTTACTTTTCTTACCTACTTGTTAATATTCCTAACTGCCTGCAGCGTTACAGGTGTCAGCCTAGATGTAAACCTACTTAAAGGCCCTGCTAATTCCGATGAGCGTGCCCCCTGATACTGGGCAGGCCAAAACTACTTGTCGCTGCAGGTTCCTAATTTGGTATCTAATTCTGATCCTACTAACCACTAACTAACCTACGTCAAATCCGGTGCTGTCTTAATCGAGAATAGGTGTACCCCAGTCCCCCTAGCCCTGCACGTGGCGGATTCCAACTAACAAGTCAACCTGTCTACGCACAGGCGGTATAGGATTAGGGTACTAGGACACGTTCAGTGGTTGGTTCTAATCGCGAAAGTCCCTCAGGTATGCAGTCAGAACTTTTCGTGATACCTCATTTGCCAAGTTGTTAAAGGTTTCAAGAGTCTTGTCGTGTCTTAGTCGTATGTGTTGTTGTTTGGAAGTTGTTGTTTTAATGTAACTGCTACATCATCGAAAAGGGGGCACTCGTAAACCACATGGTCGGGGGTACCCTCCGAAGCGCCAGTTACACTCAGGTGTAGCCTTTTTCCCAAACCGACATATAGGTATGTCGGGTAGGGCTCATGACCAGTGAGAAAATGTATTAGACTCCGGGTTGGTTCGAAATACCTCATGCCTAACCTCTCTTTAACATTTGGCAAGAGTCTGAAGGTTCTTCTGCCAGATTCATCCATTTCCCAAGATTCCTGCCGTAAGTCCTCACACCTTCTCCGTATCTCTCTCTTGTCCCTAGACAGAGCTCCCAGTAAATTCTCTATTTTCATGTCGTTCCCTTTCTCAGCCCAGTACCATGCTGCTTGCTCTCCAATTTTAATATCTAGAGGGCAGATCCCCATTATCACTAATAGGGCACTTCCTGGGGATGTTCTGTAAGCCCCCACAGCATGTTCCTTTGTACTCTTCTCACTGTCATGGCAGGCACCACCCCTAGAACTTAAAACTAACTACACCTAAATAACCTAAGGACATCACACACATCCATGCCCGAGGCAGGATTCGAACCTGCGACCATAGCTGTCTCGCGGTTCCAGACTGTAGCGCCTAGAATCGCTCGGCCACCCCGTCGGTCACTCAGTTTCATTCTGCCTTCTAAACACTGTCGGATGCCATGGTTGATATCGGATCAAAGATGTCGTCGAAACATGTTCACACAAAAGTTAAAAAAGATCGTCATCGTCCTCTTGCTTTCGTTAGAAACATCTTCATTTTGGAATATTTCAGTGAAGGAAGAGATGCCGACGGCAAACAAGAGCCCCGGAGCACTTTTCACTCGTTGTCCAACAAGGACATAACAAGACTATTTGACCTTTAGCTGTCAGCAGAAAAATGGGTTACTGTAAAACCATCAAACAGGAAATTAGGAAACCCTTCAAGTTTGGAAATAGTGAAATGGACCTATTTACTGGATGGTAAGTTTAGTGCGATTTTGTTTATTTTATGTACTGAAAAATCAGTCCCTAATTGTTACAGTTACCTAGTAAACTGTTATCTGCACAAAAAATGCATTAGGCTTTGCAATAGAACTCTTGGGGAGCTGTTCGGAACTGTGATCACAACTTTTTCCACATTTGCAGAACTATGCAAATTTTATACAGACCACTCGGGAACTACAGCTTACACATCAAAAACACCGAAAAGATGTACATTTCTCGAAAGATGAGAGCTAACTTTGCCAGTAATGAAAATGGGTCCCTCATTATTGCATTTATCTCGTAGACTATCATCTGTGCAAAAAAGTCAAATTGTTTTATAAAACTATTGGGAGCTATTCAGAATAGTGGTGGTAATTTTTTTACAAACTGGAAAATAATTTTTTACAAGATTAAATTTTTCCGAAGTGTTGTTTTCTTCGTGAATTTCAAATTATATCCAGAGAACAATATATCTATAGCATATCTGTAAAGAACTCTGAAAAAATGTTTTTCTCGAGAGTCGGGCGTTAAGAACACATGACAGGGGCAGGTGGTCAGCACACCGCCCTCTGGGCCGTAGTCGGGTTTCTTGACCTTGGAAGAGCCATTAATCGGTCGAGTAGCCGCCCAGTTGGCCTCACGAGGCTGAATGCACCCCGTAAAGTTCATGACAGTATCGGGTATCGAACCCGAGTCTCCCACATGGCAGTTAGCCGTGCTGACCCCTCAGCTACGGGCGAAATGGGAGTGGAGGAGAGGAATTGGCGCTCTTTAAAATAATAGAGTAGTATGTTGTACCAGTATGTAGGCAACCGGTCCACTCCGTCTTGTCTCTTTACTACAGGGTGATTCAAAAAGAATACCACAACTTTAGGAATTTAAAACTCTGCAACGACAAAAGGCAGAGCTAAGCACTATCAGTCGGCGAATTAAGGGAGCTATAAAGTTTCATTTAGTTGTACATTTGTTCGCTTGATGCGCTGTTGACTAGGCGTCAGCGTCAGTTGATGCTAAGATGGCGATTGCTCAACAGAAAGCTTTTTGTGTTATTGAGTACGGCAGAAGTGAATCGACGACAGTTGTTCAGCGTGCATTTCGAACGAAGTATGGTGTTAAACCTCCTGATAGGTGGTGTATTAAACGTTGGTATAAAGTTTACAGAGAATGGGTGTTTGTGCAAAGGGAAAAGTTCTGGACGGCCGAGAACGATGGATCGGCCGCCAGGCAGCCCGTGACAGAGCACTTCATCACTGGCCTCCAAGAAGCCCTGATCTTACACCCTGCGATTTTTTCTTATGGGGGTATGTTAAGGATATGGTGTTTCGGCCACCTCTCCCAGCCACCATTGATGATTTGAAATGAGAAATAACAGCAGCTATCCAAACTGTTACTCCTGATATGCTACAGAGAGTGTGGAACGAGTTGGAGTATCGGGTTGATATTGCTCGAGTGTCTGGAGGGGGCCATATTGAACATCTCTGAACTGGTTTTTGAGTGAAAAAACCTTTTTAAATACTCTTTGTAATGATGTATAACAGAAGGTTATTTTATGTTTCTTTCATTAAATACACATTTTTAAAGTTGTGGTATTCTTTTTGAATCACCCTGTATAAGCCCAGGTACAACACTGCACTCTATAGTAAAAGGTCACATATACGAAACAGTTACTCAGAAGTCACACTAGCCAGTCTACTCTAAATGAAGTATACGCAACACTGATCATTGTGAGAAGCTAAAGCTTACACCTGATTGATTCTGAATGAAGATGAGCTCTCGACTGCATATATTTCGGCTGGGAGGGGAGTAGCGGGGTGGTTACCAACAGTAGTTATTGAACGCAGAAAAAGTTAGTTTATGGGGTAGTTATTGATTTTCTTGATTTTGAATCGTAGAGAGATAGAATTTTCCATTTGTGTAGACTTTGATGTATCATGGAGTACATTCCTGTAAATTCGTCCCCGAGCGGAAAATCGTTCATTCGGCAACATCTAAAGCGCAATGGACACTTGATGCGTTAATAATCATTTTTTTAATTCTTTTACTATTTTTAATACTGTCAGGAAAAGTTACCGCAGCATTCCATAGCACAACGTAACATCTTAAATGCTGAGTCGCCTCAGATTCGGTTGACAGCATGGTTTGTCAGTAGATGACAAATGCAGATTGTCATGTTGGTTCGTCCCTACCGTCCAAAGTACTTATTGCACCAACATGACAACCCTTTCAAGTTCATAAGTTTCTGCTAGAGAAAAAAAAAATGCGTGAGAGACCAGAGCAAAACAAAGTTGTGGATAAATTAGGGTAAGGGCGGTTGTAAATTGTTGAACTAGGCGCATTACAGAGGAAAGTAGATAGCCTACAGATCGATATAAATGTCGAATCTACAATAATAAAAGAGCATAAACAAGCGGGATGGGTAGTTTACAGTTATTGTTGGTGGATGAACTCAGTTTGGAAATTAGTCGTGTTCTTCGTTGACAGGTTGCGATCTGCAACGACATACACACATTAAAAAAAGTTTTTCATCAACTCGGTCCGAGAGATCCGGAACCTGTACAGAAAATTCGAATAGAGGTCAACATAAACATCGTTTCTGCCCGTTTTATTGCTCATGAAAACCACACATTGCAAGTTGTACCACCATACAGCGAGACCTTCAGAGGTGGTGGTACAGACTGCTGTACACACCGGTACCTCTAATGACCAGTAACACGTCCTTTTGCATGGATGCGTGCCTGTATTCGTCGTGACATTCTATCCACAAGTTCATCAAGGCACTGTTGGTCCAGACTGTCCACACCTCAACGGCGATTCGGTGTAGATCCTTCAGAGTGGTTGGTGGGCCACGTCGTCCATAAACAGCCCTTTTCAATCCTTACCCAGGCATGTTCGATAGGGTTCTTGTCTGAAGAACATGCTGGCCACTGCAGTCGAGCGATGTCGTTATCCTGAAGGCAGTCATTCACAAGATATGCACGATGGCGGCGCAAATTGTCGTCCATGAAGGCGAATGCATCGCCAACATGCTGCCGATATGGTTGCACTATCATTCGGAGGATGGCAATCACGTAGCGTTCAGCCGTTACGGCGCCTTCCATGGCCACCAGCGGCGTACGTCGACCCCACATATTGCCACCCCAAAACAGCACTCGTTGGACAGTGTGTCTATAGGCATACAGCCTGACCGGGTTGCCTCCAAGCACGTCTCCGATGACTGTCGGGTTGAAGGCATGTGCTACACTCATCGGTGAAGAGAACGTGACGCCAATCCTGAGTGGTCCATTCGGCATGTTATTGGGCCCATGTGTACTGCGTTGCATGGTGTCGTGGTTGCAAAGATGGACCTCGTCATGGACGTCGGGAGTGAAGTTGCGCATCATGCAGCCTATTGCGCACAGTTCGAGTCGCAACAGCAATTCCTGTGGCTGCACGAAAAACTTTATTCAACGTGGTGGCGTTGTTGTCTGGGTTCCTCCGAGCTATAATCCGTAGGTAGCTGTCATCCACTGCAGCAGTAGCCCTTGGGCGGCCTGAGCGAGGCATGTGATCGACAGTTCCTGTCTCTCTTTTTTCCTCCATGTCCGAGCAACATCGCTTTGGTTCACTTCGAGACGCCTGGACACTTCCATTTGCTGAGAGCCCTTCGTGGCACAAATTAAGAATGCGGACGCGATCGAACCGCGGTATTGACCGTCTAGGCATGGTTGAACTACAGACATGAGCCGTGTACCTTCTTCCTGTTGGAAAGACCGGAGCTGATCGGCTGTCGGACCCCCTCCGTCTAATAGGCGTTGCTCGTGCATGGCTGTTTACATCTTTTGCGGGTTTAGCGACATCTGTGAACAATCAAAGGGACTGTGTCTGTGATACAATATCCAGAATCATCGTCTATGTTCAGGACTTCTGGGAACCGGGGTGATGCAAAACTTTTTTTGCTGTGTTTATATTGCACATCTCCTTAAGTCATTGCGTGAAAATGAACTATATACCTCAGTTACTTGCTGTTTGGATGGCATAGAACTGCGTTTACTTCCGTTCAGTGTGCTGAAGTAATGCCAACCCACCTGGAATCGCATGTATGCAAACTCTTTAAAAGTTCCAGTTTACATATTAACAGCATGCACAGTGACGCCGCCTTCTAGTCAACCAGAGAAAGTTCGTTGAATATCACCACCACCATGTAAAATCGTATCTTGTTGCTAAAAGCACCTTTATTTTTGTGTGTTTCGGTTACTGACAAGCGTAACTACCTGTGATGGACGGAATGGTCCCTTCTTCCTCCATTATCTTCGTGGTCGCTTCTGATCCAGAAGATCCAGAACATAGCGTCATTTTGTTAAGTGATCCAAGAAGATTCCTTCTCATTTCAGAAAGATATTTGTCGAACTTGGGTTTTCATTTGCTTTTCACCTTATTTTTCGCCGAACAGATCCTAATCAGCTTGCCCCATACACATTTATGATGTGTAGTTTATATTTTACATGAGTTATTAATTCGTGTGGCCTGCCATTGGGTATGTGTAGTTCAGATTGCACAGCAGTTCCGAGACTGCTGCATTCTAGCCTATGGTTCGAAGACAGAAGTTACACTTCCTTTAATAAGATAGGAATGCTTTCAGGCATTTCATGGCAATCGAGTTCGAAAAAATAGCTGCGAGCCGCCATAAAGCACGTTTTCTGTATTGTCTGACAATAACGATATGCACTAAATTTGGGAAAAAGCAAGATAAAACAGATGAATGTGAAAAACAATCCTATAATGGTCGAACGCAGTATCAGTGGATTGCTGCTTGACACCGTCACTTGGATTAAACGTCTAAAGTGTAAAATTGAAAAGCGACACGAAATGGAACGAGCGCCGAAGTTCGATTGTAGGGAGGGCGAATGGTCGACTTTGGTCTATTGGTAGAATTTAACGATAGTGTAGCTCGTCTGTGAAGGAGACCGCACACACAACACTCGTGTGACCCATTCTTGAGTACTGTTGGTTTGTTAGGGATCCCCACCAGGTCGAATTATAGGAAGACATCCAAGAAATTCAGAGGCGTGCTGCTAGATTTTTTACATGTAAGTTCCATCAACACAAGTGTATTACGCAAATATTTCGTGAAATCAAATGGGAATCCCTGGGAGGAGATATTGGTGCGAAACACGAGTGTGAAAGTTTGTAGAACTGAGATTGTGCATCAGATCTCGGTATAGGATGGCAATACATGTCTGCTGCATGAAGATGTTGAAATTTTTAATCAATCTCTCCCTCCCTCCCTCTCCTTCTTGTTCTTTTTTATTAGTAAAAAAGGAAGACCGTTACGCTGTGTTAAAGTGCGCCAGGACACGAGATTATAAACTACATTAAAATTTGAAACGTCCCCTTAGAAAAATTATACATGACTGTGCTTAAACTGACACACAATATGTTTAGCGTAACGCAATCTGACTTTCAAAAATCCATACAAAAGAATGGCCCTGACTAACATTAACCTATACGTTTCATAAATCACTTACCTCACAAAAATCTTGGTTACTCGAACTACTGCAATACATCGAGCGCCACTACTGCCAGCTAAATAAAAGATTCAAACTACGGAAGGCACTAACCACTGATAGGGATAGTTAGCAAATGAAAGATTTTGATAGAGAAAAAACAATGTATTTGCCTTAATAGTGTTCAAAAGTCCTAATATAGATAGCAGTTCATAGCATCCAGTCTTGCAAATTTCAAAACTCCGCCATCTCTCTCCCCACATCCACCACTGCTGGCGGCTCACCTCCAACTGCGCTACGCTACGCGCTGTTAACATCCAGCTGCCCAACACTACAATGGCGAGTATTACAACAATCCCAACCAGCCACTGATTGCACACAGCTCAGTCAGTGATTTTTTCATACAGAGCGCTATGTGGCGTTACCAATAAAAAAAAACCTAAACAGCCTACTTACAAATTGCCTGGTGCTGTACTATTTGTTCCGTACACTACCTAGACATGTGAGACCGTTACTAAGACGTAAGAAAAAATAACACTGTCATCAAACTGATGGTTGGTGTGAAGACCACAGTGCTCTGCTGGGCAACGTCCTATTGGAGGTGGTAGAACCTTACCTTCCAGCGATCATCGAACAGCATTACTCAGTCAGTTATTGGGGACCTACAGCGTAACCTGGACTCTGAACGACCCGGCGACTTGGCATTTTTCACGTTAACAAGTCGGACATGAAAAAAGTTATAAGCTGCAAAAAAGTCTTTGGACCTACTGGGAAATGTACCGTTGACCTTCAGACTAGCAGCCTGACAGCTATCGAGCAACATAGCTACTGTACTGAGAATGAGTATCGCCAAATACTGGAGCAATGGTGAAGTGTTGACAGTAAGAGATTGTCATTTCTACACCAAAGTTGCGCTTATTTGTCGGCACTAAAAAAAAAAATTAGGTAAGTGCACTTAAGGGAAGGTTTACAATCTTTGGCCCGAGAAAAGCATGTTCTGTGAGAATTTTTTCTGGGGATGTGTTATAGATATCAATGTCAAATTTGGTCAAAATGTTTTTTTATAATTCCTCTACAAACTGGATTTTTTTTCTACCGGAAATGTCGAACAGCAAAGGCGGAAGTGCCGTCGGAACGAAACAAAATTTCGATGTAGACCTCCACGCGCGGTATGTCACAGGTCAGCCGGCTCGACTGAAATCAAAATTGAGTTGACGTTAGCGAAGTCTATAAGATTCTTCAGAAGTTGTACCTCGCTTAAGTTATTTAGACCATAGGAAACAAAATGGCAGCCATTTGAAAAAAATAGGGTTTTTTCATTGATTTTTCGACTTCGTCGGGCAAGCAAAAATGTTTATAGTTGATGGATCGGGACAAAAGTGGTACAACTCTTAGACAATTTAGTTAGCTTTGTCGGGAACAAAGAATCTTGCCAATCGGTTGAGTAGATTTGAAGTTACCATACCGCGCGATAAAAAAGTCATTTTGAGAAATCGCGTTTGAAGTTTTGACTACATATAAATGCAAAATTATGCAACGTACGTTCAATCTGCTATTCCGAGTCCATAAACTAGTCCTTCCTGTTCCTCACAGAGGGCGTTCTGCTCGATCTGGGCCATCCTGCGCTGCTCCAGAGCCGCTCGTACGTCCGGTGACAAGCGGTTTTCGGCCACTTGAATCCGGTGGCCGTCCGAATGCTTGGCGAACTGCGTCGAATAGAGTCCCAGGGTGGCGTCCATCGTTGTCATGGTCTTCAGAATAGCCTTCGTTGAAGCAGCTCTCTGCCAGGAATGTCTCAATCTCCACAGTCTTCGGACCAGAATGCAAATGCTTGGGGGCTAACTTCCGAACACAATCGTTCAAACTTTCATTTGAATTTGTATGTTTCCTCGCAAGCACATAGTGCTCCTATAGTTGTGCTAATAAAGTTGTCTCGCTAACTCAGCTTCAACTTTTAATCACCTCCGTCTCCCTTCGGAACTTACCTTCGCAAACTGGGCTCTTCGTTGCTTTCGAGACGTTAAATCCTAATCTTAGCTTTTGTTTTCGCAGCCTCGAATTGGTACTGTGGTCAAGACCTCAAGCTCGCTGTTGCTTTTCTCTCATGAGTGCTGTGGGTTCGCCCGAGAGCCTCGGTGATCTGCGGAAAGGAAGTACAGAGATATTGTCAGATCAGAGCTTTGATGGCTCCGTGGGATGTAGTTGGGCTACTCAACTGAAGGAAGAAAAAAAAAAAAAAAAAAAAAAAAAAAACAACACTGCTGTAACTGAAGGATCGCTACTCAGTTAGGCTTTATACGCGAGGGGGAGACACGATCCGGCATGCTGCGTTATAATCAGGAGTTGTTTGACAATCATTCGTCCCAGAAAATAGTGGAATTTCCGGAACAAAAGTTGTTTACTCCTGCTGTTGACGTAGCGCCCATTTCTGAGGAAGCCGCATCCAATCTTAATAATAAAAGATATTTCGGCAAAGGTGTTCAACGGACGAGGAGGAGACACGTTGTGTCGTAGTTTCCAATCTCCTTAGTTAAATCTTATTCGCCGTCCCTCGCGGACAATGAGAATGTGACACTTTCGATGATTGTCTTTCATAGGCGCATCTTGGTGTCACTTCAGGAGGAATAAGTGTGTACCAGTCAGATTTGACTTCCTCCCTTATTACCAAAGTCAGAGATGAACTCTTATCTCAGTATGTCATTATGTGTCATGAACTGCAATGAAAAAGATCCATGATGATTTAGAATTAATGACTATACTCTGTTCATCATAAGAGTAAACCTGATGTAAACAAACACAAATGTGTTGATTGCTCAGAAGCCGTAGACACGTACAGTAGTGGTGTTACGCTTTTGGAAGAAGGTCCTACTTATGTATTAGATATATGTTTCCTAAGTTATATTAAAAGAACTTTCATATATTCCATTTATTAACAGCCATCAACATTTTTCTTAATCACGCTTTAGCTATGTAATTTTTATTTCAAAAATCGTATACTGTCAGAGTCTCTGTACTAGTGTGCTCTGATGTCGCGCTGCCAACACCTCTTATAAAAGTGGCTGAGGCTGCTTCCTGTTCCGTAGTGAAATACGCGTGTAGAACACGGTTAAAAAGTCCTATAAATAGATTATTCTTAATGTTTTTTATAAACTTACAGAAAAAAACCGGCTTTGTATTTTTCCGACGGACTGTATTTGGTACAGTTCATATACAAACCTCCCATTGAATGTATAGCGGAATCGGTAGCGTTGTAGCTTGATTACCTATTGCAGTTCATGGATCGCTGGTTGAAGCCTCGCTTTAGTCATATTTTTTTCGTTCAATTTGAAATACCTACATCTATTAATTGTAAGTCATCATTTTTCATGAATAATGCACGTCTTCTTATTTCTAATTACATATTTCACGCCAAATTCTTGTTTTCATTTCAAATATAAATTCTTAATTATCGATATTTTATGAAATATTGTTAATAAAGGTCGATTAAATTAAGAAAACATAACAATTTAATTTTAGGGCAAAAATAAATCACCTAATACTCTTTATTTGGTCTATGTTCATTGTTTAATACCAAAGATGTGGTCTCACACGAACCAGAGTGACAAGTGTCGTAGAAACATGAAAAACAATCATTTTCACAATATCGAGCACATCACAGAAGTGCTGCATTTTTACTTTTGCCGCTGAACCATTACAATATGAATCCAACAGAACAAACTGATCTGGAGCCAAGTTAAGGGATTTGTCGCGAGAAGTAAAAAGACTTTAAGCTGCCAGACGTACATGTCACTGCCGAACGCTGGTGGGATATAGAACGGCACGTCATAAAAATGCGGCGCTAGGGTGGCTTCGTGGATTCTGTTGTTGATAGACTCGTTATCAACGTAGCAAATGACAGTGCCTGAACTGAAATGTATTTCTCGGATTCAGATAAGGAAGGAGCTAAGAGATTACCAGACGACTGACGTAATTAATACCTTCTGTGGCCTCAGTATTCAACAGTATGGTGAAATCCCTGCAATGCGCTTTTGCATCACACACAGCTCAGTCAGAAGTAGTACCCTGTGTTTAACTTAGGAATTTTCATAACTTTTGTTTGTAATTAGAATACTACGTTAGGTGAGGACGAGAACATTTTATGCTTTCCGTCTGGTCACCTGAGAAGCGTGCGGTAGTGCTGAAGTTTTGCCGAATATTATTTCATCATCTTTAAAATTATGTCATTCGAAACTATGTTGTTTCTCTGCTGGCCGGTGTGGCCGAGCGGTTCTAGGCGCTACAGTCTGGAACCGCGCACCGCTACGGTCGCAGGTTCAAATCCTGCCTCGTTCACGGATGTGTGTGATGTCCTTAGGTTAGTTAGGTCTAAGTAGTTCTGAGTTCTGGGGGACTGATGACCTCAGAAGCTAAGTCCGATAGTGCTCAGAGCCATTTGAACCATATTTTTCTCTGCTCGTCTCTTTTTACGTCTGAGCTACAGCTGCTCACATCACTGCAGGTTAGTTGGACCAGCTGACTGGCCAGTGCTGTCCACGTTTAAAGCGCCGGTGACGCTGTTGTCCAGCATTATCGCTCAGTCTATGTTCGTGTAACACAGCGTATAACGTGTCCGTGTGATCGTACTTGACTGTGCTCGACACAGGTTGTCTTCCGCTCCGTGTGAAACTAAATCCAGTGAGATTCAAGCAAACGTGAAAAATGCGTGGCATTGTGTTTACGTCAGTATAGCTCAATGTTGGTGATATGACGAAAGCACTCAGCTTCTACTCCTCGCTATACCAGCGGTGTTCTGGGACCCTCGTGGAGTATTCCCGCGGCAGTGCACATAGGACGGTGGAGGGCAGGCACGGTGTGTGGCGGCCCCCGCGTGCCGATGCAACAGCAGCTGGCTGGGCGCGGCTTCCGGGCCGCACACGTCTTTGGCAGCTCGGCCTTGGCGCCGTCCCTGATACCTCGTGGCACTGCCAGCCGGTTGACTGTTGTTGCACAACTCCGCCGGTCGGATAACTATGCGATTACGAGATCAGGCCGCGTTAGCGACTCTTTGCACGCTTCGCCGGGCTTCCCTAAATCCTGAGGACACCAGAAGAAATGTCTAACAAAATAAATTGTCAGTCAGAGCTGGGCTCCAACATTTCTGCCCCCACAAGATCTGGCAGTCGAGTAACGTTCCGACCTCACACAAGTTGACGAAAAGAAGTCACGTCGAATTAAATATATCACAAATTCGCTCTACTATTTTTTACTTAGGCGGCATTTTTAAAAATAGTATCTAATTCAGATGAAATAATGAAGGAAGTTAATGCATGCCTTGATTTTCCCTAGCCGTAGGTATCTAGAATCCATTTCATTGGGATACTTGAATACTCTCAAATTCTGAAGGTGGCAGGGGTAAAATACAGGAATCGAAAGACTATATACAATTTGTACAGAAACCAGATGGCAGTTATAAGAGCCGAGGGGTATGAAAGGGAAGCAGTGGTTGGGAAGGGAGTGAGACAGGGTTGTAGCCTATCCCCGATGTTATTCAATCTGTATATTGAGCAAGCAGTAAAGGACACAAAGGAAACATTCGGAGTAGTTATTAAAATCCATGGAGAGGAAATACAAACTTTGATGATCTCAGATGACATTGTAATTCTGTCAGAGACAACAAAGGACCTGGAAGAGCAGTTGAACGGAATGGATAGTGTCTTGGAGGGAGGATATAAGATGAACATCAACAAAAGCAAAACGAGGATAATGGAATGTAGTCGAATTAAGTCGGGTGATGTTGAGGGTATTAGATAAGGAAATCAGAAACTTAAAGTAGTAAAGGAGTTTTGCTATTTGGGGAGCAAAGTAACTGATGATGGTCGAAGTAGAGACGATATAAAATGGCAATGGCAAGGAAAGCGTTTCTGAAGAAGAGAAATTTGTTAACATCGAGTATAGATTTAAGTGTCAGGAAGTCGTTTCTGGAAGTATTTGTATAGAGTGTAGCCATGTATGGAAGTGAAATATGGACGATAAATAGTTTGGACAAGAAGAGAATAGAAGCTTTCGAAATGTGGTGCTACAGAAGAATGCTGAAGATTAGATGGGTAGATCACATAACTAATGAGGAGGTATTGAATAGGATTGGGGAGAAGAGAAGTTTGTGGCACAACTTGACTAGAAGAAGGGTTCGTTTGGTAGGACATATTCTAAGGCATCAAGGGATCACCAATTTAGTATTGGAGGGCAGCGTGGAGGGTAAAAATCATAGAGGGAGACCAAGAGATGAATACACTAAACAGATTCAGAAGGATGTAGGTTGCAGTAGGTACTGGGAGATGAAGCTTGTACAGGATAGAGTAGCATGGAGAGCTGCATCAAACCAGTCTCACGACTGAAGACCACAACAACAGTGTCGTGAGTAGTTGACTAAATACGTATCCGAAAACGAACGAATGCAGATGGCTTAAATGTTATTGCACCTAGCCACCTGAGAATGGTTAGGCTTTCAAGAGAAGTCACAAGTATATGGAGAACTTCCCGAAAATTTAATGTAGCAAAGTCAACAAGTAACTCCCATCAGGTTTGTTGCAACTGTTGACTGCTTAGCATTTGGATATGTCACAGGGAGAGACGAAAAATTTGATGTTAATATTCATATAAAGGATTGGTTGTGGGCAGCGAGTCACTGCTTTGGATAAATTTCTCCTGTGCTTCGCTAGTCATTCAGTGGAAAGATTATACAGTTAACATTTTCTTTCTTCGGTTGGTGGAAATGTTTCTGTAGAGGTTTCTGTTTTATTACATATGAGGCAGGAATGGAGGGGATGTGGAACTACACCAGGGGCTAAATGAATTCGTCCAACTTGTTGAGCAATCACTGTAATGTCTCCAATGATTAAATATGTATCGAACAATAGATGTTATGAAACACCGCAAAAAAGTCGTTCCATTGATACTTCATTGTGAGTAATGCGTGTATGTTGTAAGTTAAGACTGACGGAACAGGTGCAAGGTTCCAAGAGATGTATGATTCCTGACGATTTTCCATCGCACAATAGCTTATGTAGGTCGCAAATACATTCTAAAAGAGTAAAATATGGACTATGCCTGCTGTGAAGGTCGGTAGAACATGTTATACGTAACGGGCAATGGAAAGAGAGGTAACGCTCCAATCTGTTAGATTATAATGCCCAGAGAATTAAGTCGCAAAGCTTTTCCAGAATGACTGTCGAAACTGTACTTAAACTTCTCGTACATACCCTAGTAGTAGTTGGCAAATAGCATGATGACCTTCGCCTGGTGATAGTAATCAGAGATCTTAGCTTGATGAAATGTGACTCACAAAACAAGCAAGTTCAATTATTTTATATTTGCTTGCGTCCATGAACTATCATTATTTTAGAAACAATACGGTCGCGTTTTCGGGATGCATGACATGACTTACTATGCATGACTTACTATGACGCCCGTCAGTGTGTACGTATTACCATTAAGACAACGTACTCGGGTCAACAATATTTATATATCCCACGTTGTGTGCATAAGAAAATAGGAGTCACTGTCATTCTGTGTATCAATTCCTGTCTAATTTTTTTAAATACTGCATCTTATTTTTCACGGTGGTTGGTATACAAGTACATTAGACAACTCTAATATTTAATGTAGTTGTGTGTCTGTCTGCCACCAATTTCTTGAGTTGTTATTGTTAAGTAAAACTAAAAAAATTATTTTTAAATTTTTTTCCAAACTAACGTGAGTCCAGGGTGTTGTGATATCTCTTAACTATTGTGAAATTTTTTCCTTTTTGTAGATGGCTTATTACAATTTCATGAAATTGTGATTTAGTGGTGTTAAACATGCCGGCGACAGTTTGTAAAGACTCTTGGGGAATATCATCGTCAGCTGTGCCTGAGCTTCTCTAAGTGTTACTTCGTTACGATTTGAAAGGAGCCTTCCGCACGACTTTTTGTGAGCTCCAAATGTTGTCAAATCTGACGTTATTTGTTGCGGAGCAGCAACGTCAGTGTCCTATCACGGAGGGAAGAGGCTATAAAAGTTTCGGCAGGAGGCGAGGGAAGCGAGTTAAAGGGGATGCGCGGACGGGAATGGAGGAGTGCGCGCCATCACCTGCACTGCCAATAAGGCCTGCGTGCCCTCCTTCATTTGGAGGTTTGCGCCGGCAAATCTTTGGCGCTGGCTGCGCTGTATAGTGTCTACGCCGTCCTCGAATTATGCACTTGGCGCTTATATAGGCCGTTTAATATCATTTGTGACATGGTTAATGTAACGGTTATATCAACGGAAGGAGCCATCCGTGGCCCAGTATTACGGCTTAGTACAGAAGATCTCATTTCTCTTACGTCACGGGCTAACAACTATTTCTCCGCGGAACGACCAAGTACACTTTTAATAGTACTGTGTACTCCAAGAAAAGGAAGAGGTTCAGAAATACTAGGTCACTGACCTTTGCTTTCAGTTTCCACGATTAATATGAAAATCATAGTCACGGTTCAGTCACACTAATGGGATCACCGCCAATGACGTCAGAGTGCAACAGCCAATCATAGACGGCAGGTGCAACAACTGGCAGCGGACAGTATATAAAGCCTGACGCAGAGATCGGCAAACATTGCAGTTGTCGCATGCGGCAACGGAGCGGTTTAACTGACGTCCAAAAGGGCACGATCATTGAATTTCGGGCAAAGGGTGGGAGCATTTCCGAAACAGCAAAGTTCTCAAACTGTTCACATGCAGGCCGGCCGGTGTGGCCGAGCGGTTCTAGGCGCTTCAGTATGGAACCGCGCACCGCTACGGTCGCAGGTTCGAATCCTGCCTCAGGCTTGGATGCGTGTGATTTCCTTAGGTTAGTTAGGTTTAAGTAGTTCTAATTTCTAGGGGACTGGTGACCTCAGCAGTTAAGTCCCATAGTGCTCAGAGCCATTTGAAATATTTGCTCACTTGCAGCCGTGCTTAAAGTATACCGTGAATGGCAAAATGGCACGATCTAAAACCAGCACTGAGCTGACTGTGGTTCACCACGGGCCGTAAATGACGGATCAACTGTTGAGCAATTGACCGCTCAGATGAACCAAGGGGCTACCGACAGAGTCTCCTCAACGACCGTTCAGCGGACGTTGATACGTATGAGCCTCCACAGCTGGCGCCTGGTTCATGCACCAATGATAACTGCTATTTGTCGGCTGAATTTCGACGCCAGTACCTCAGCTGCACGTCCATTGAGTGGCATTTCAAGTGATAACTATATTGTTGTCTTCAGTCCTCAGACTGGTTTGATGCAGTTCTCCTTGCTACTCTATCCTGTGCAAGCTTCTTCATCTCCCAGTACCTACTGCAACCTACATCCTTCTCAATCTGCTTAGTGTATTCATCTCTTGGTCTCCCTCTACGATTTTTACCCTCCACGCAGCCCTCCAATACTAAATTGGTGATCCCTTGATGCCTCAGAACATGTCCTACCAACCGATCCCTTCTTCTGGTCAAGTTGTGCCACAAACTTCTCTTCTACCCAGTCATATTCAACACCTCCTCATTAGTTATGTGATGTTCCCATCTAATCTTCAGCATTCTTCTGTAGCACCACATTTCGAAAGCTTCTATTCTCTTCTTGCCCAAACTATTTATCGTCCATGTTTCACTTCCATACATGGCTACACTCCATACAAATACTTGCAGAAACGACTTCCTGACACTTAAATCTATACTAGATGTTAACAAATTTCTCTTCTTCAGAAACACTTTCTTTGCCATTGCCAGTCTACATTTTACATCCTCTCTACTTCGACCATCATCAGTTATTTTGCTCCCCAAATAGCAGAACTTCTTCACTACTTTAAGTGTCTCATTTCCTAATCTAATTCCCCCAGCAACACCCGACTCGTTTTGCTTTTGTTGATGTTCATCTTATATCCTCCTTTCAAGACACTCTCCATTCCGTTCAACTGCTCTTCCAAGTCCTTTGTTGTCTCTGACAGAATTACAATGTCATCGGCAAACCACAGTTTTTATTTCTTCTCCATGGATTTTAATACCTACTTCGAATTTTTCTTTTGTTTCCTTCAATGCTTGCTCAATAAACTGACTGAATAACATCGGGGAGAGGCTACAACCCTGTCTCACTCCCTTCCCAACCACTACTTCCCTTTCATGTGTCTCGACTCTTATAACTGCCATCTGGTTTTTGTGCAAATTGTAAATAGCCTTTCGCTCCCTGTGTTTTACCCATGCCACCTTTAGAATTTGAAAGATTTTTCCAGTCAACATAGTCAAAAGCTTTCTCTAAGTTTACAAATGCTAGAAACGTAGGTTAGCCTTTTCTTAATCTAACTTCTAAGATAATCCGTAGGGTCAGTATTGCCTCACTTGTTCCAATATTTCTACGGAATCCAAACTGATCCTTCCCGTGGCCGGCCTGTACCAGTTTTTCCATTCGTCTGTAAAGAATTCGCGTTAGTATATTGCAGATATAACTATATATTTAGTTAAATCTACTTATAAGGTTCTTGGATACATCGTTTGGGAGGAGGAGGAGGAGATCAATGTTTAACGTCCCGTCGACAACGAGTTCATTAGAGACAGAGCAGAAGCTCGGATTAGGGAAGCATGGGAAAGGAAATCGGCCGTGTCCTGTCAAAGGAACCACCCAGGTATTAGCCTGAAGCGATTTAGGGAAATCACGGAAAACCTAAATCAGCCTAGCCGAGCGCGGATTTGAACAGCCGTCGTCCTAAAACGCGAGTACAGTGCGGTCACCACTGCGCCACTTCGCTCTGTAATTATGATGGGACTAAATTCATTGAGACGAACGACGTATGATTAAACTGTATAATATTATTAACGCACCTAAGTTAATCTCAGTAAATCTGGACGTGTATGACTATTTTTTCGCGTTCTTCTGTAATGAAATAACCCGGGCAACGTATGAGAACAACAGTAACTTTAATCAGATTGACAACCAGTAATAATAGAAACAGCTATCCAGTCACTGTGACTTCTGCTGCTCCAACCGCAGCAGTATTCCGGGACAACAAGTATTCCAAATAACATGCCGTTGCTGGGTCGTAACTAATAGTATCTGGCAATGTGACAATAAGCATACAGGAAAGGGAAGAAGAAAAATCTTAATGATCTAAATGCCTTATGGTCTGTGACAGTGCAGAGGTTGAGTGAAATATGGGGGTTTTGACAGTAGTGTAGCAGCCTCATTAAAAGTGGAGGTATGTATATCAGGAATACCAAAATGTTTTGATTTCATAACCCGAAAAGACATCTCTGTATTGACATCCTATTGCCCTAGAAAAATTAACTGTAACTTATTTGTTGCCATCACAGGAACAACGTGTGTGGTCAAGTCAATGCCTTAATAACAATGGATCTGTTAAAATATTGCGATGTCGATTCTATTGAAAGTCTTCGTAGCACTGTATCACCCGGTATTATGCGTCTTTTACAATGCTATTCAAACACGAAATTAAAACACGAATTAGGTACTTTGCAAATGGCTTTTAGTTTCTTGGAACTAAGCCAATATGGGGTACAGAAGGTATGAAGGGAGGTATGATCTGTATTGAGGGATACGACAGAGCAACAATCATTCGAAGCAAAAAAGTCTAGATCTATGAGCACTTTATCTTTGATACAAATCTATCGTACTGCAAGCTCTTTGCGTTCCATGTTTTGGGAGGCTTTTGTAAGCGTTGTTCTAACTGGTTTTGATGCAGCCCGCTAAGAACTCGTCTCCTGCGCTAATCTCTTAGTCTCAGAGTAGCATTCGCAACCTGCGTCCTCACTTATTTGTTGTATGTATTCCAATCTCTGTCTCCCCCTACAGTTTTTACCCTCTACAGACCCCCCAAGTAGCAAGGAAGTTATTCTTTGATGCCTTTCTGTCATTCTGTCCCTTCTTCTTGTCAGTGTTTTCCATATGTTCCTTTCTTCGTCGATTGTGCGGAGGTAGTGTGGACCAAAACAACAAAAAATTGTCTAGTAAACACGGGGCCCAAAACGCATGCCCTAAGGGCAATTGACAGTTTTTCAGTGGAAGATGCGTGTTTCACAGTAGCGACGATGAAAAAGTGTTATAGTTTTTTAAGGTATGCACATTAGAACCCGTGTTACTGGATTCTGGTTCTCGTTTTGGTCTGTACTACCTACCAACACCCAAAATATAGAAAGGAAAGAGCTTGCAGCAGAGAATATTTGTTTCACAATATGGAGGCTATAATGCTCATTGCTCTTAAGGTGTACATTTTCGAATACTTTTT
Organism: Schistocerca gregaria; assembly: GCF_023897955.1. Lineage (NCBI taxonomy): Eukaryota > Metazoa > Arthropoda > Insecta > Orthoptera > Acrididae > Schistocerca > Schistocerca gregaria. The sequence continues at coordinate 645,026,803 of NC_064920.1, forward strand.
TCAAAAACGTTTTGCTTCAAATGATCGTTCCCGTCATATCTCAGAATGTAGACCGTTCTTCCTGCGTGTGTTTTTCAATGGAAAAGCCTGAATTTCAACACTGTTGTATATGTTGTTACTCTTGGCATTTACTCTCCACAAAAAAATTTATTTGTGCTTCGTTAACGCTCAGTGGCTCAGAGCTCAACGAAAGTATGTATTTAGTTTCTTACAAAACATTTATACTGAAGGGTGAACTGTAAATGCTTTACAGTGCACAAAATTTACGAAATTATTTCATTCCTGGTGCTGCAATGAGATAATAAATTATTTATTGAATAAAATGTAGTAAAAAAATTACCATCAAACTGAATGTCAGAGATTCGGCCCTAGATTTTTTTTTCTCTCACTGATCGACTTTTTTCTCTTCTGACAGCAATATGTTCTGGTAAAAATGCCTAATTACGTGTCAATATGTAAGTCCCCCTATAAAAATATCAAAGAACAGGGAAAGGCAAGGACATGCCACCACCAATACGAGTTTGAGAGCCAAGGATTACTATGTTCAAAACAACCTTCGGGTTGAGGGCAACCTTACCCTATCGTATCCTCGTGTTTTTTAATTAGCAACCTATTATGTCGATAAAAATCGATTAGTATCCCATCTGCATCGTTTAGTTTTCTTAGTGCTTACTCTCCCACAAAATTCTACTTGCATTATTCTCCTACTAGACTTCTAAAATCTTCCATGATTATGGTACTGACTTCCGCGTTGGCAAAAGGTTTTATCAGTATGCAGTACCCGTCATATACTTCATTACTTTCACGCTTCGGAACGGGCATAGTATACATGGCAACATTGGAACACCCATGAGAATAGTCTGTATTTCCATGTTTCTCAAAGCATTGTCACACAGTTCTTTGGTTGCACATTACCTAATTCGTTTTTCTCACAGTTCGTGCCACTCTTTCACAAAATTTCCGAATTGATTAAAATTCCATTTATTTGCATAACCGTTTTCACTAGGCCGTGTCTTGCTGTTCTCAAATATTGAAGCAACGAAATTTTGACACCACAGCTGCTGCTTATTTTCTAGACTAGTTTCGGGCTTTTCTCATTTTCAAGAGCCACGCTTTTGCATTTAGGATTGGTTAATGTGGACAGTTCTATTTGTCACCACACTTAAATGTGTCTTATATATTCAACGTCTAGCATAATATGTTCCACGTGACAACGATATTTTCTGCAAAATGGTAATTAGTTGTTACTGGATTACACTGAGTGACACACATTTTAATTGTAATGACATAAAAAGAACTGTCCACCCGCCAGGTTCGCCAAGAGCGCTAATGCGCTGCTTCCTGGACTCGGGTTGGCGCGCCAGCCCGAGGTGGAATCCGGCCGGCGGATTACCGACGAGGGCCGGTGTGCTGGCCAGCCTGGGTGTGGTTTTTAGGCAGTTTTCCACATCCCACTACGTGAATACCGGGCTGGTCCCCACGTCCCGCCCCAGTTACACGATTTGCACTATTTCATGATTTACACTAGACACAGACAGCTGGGGTACTCCTGATTCCATCCCAGAAGGGTACAGGGTGGCGGCAGGAAGGGCATCTGGCCACCCCTTGAAATTAACATTGCCAAATCCGATTGTAACCACGCCGACCATGCGAGAACTGAGACGAAGGCGTAAGCGATAGGTAGGTAGATGGATGGATAGATAGATAGATAGATAGATAGATAGATAGATAGATAGATAGATAGATAGATAGATAGATAGATAGATAGATAGATAGATAGATAGATAGATAGATAGATAGATAGATGGATAGATAGATGGATGGATAACTGTTCACACCAGTCATATCCCAAATACAAATACGTGGCCTGTGAAAATGGGCAAAGTCCGAAACTAGTCAGCTTATTTAGCAGAGGCTGTGTTGTTAAAATATCTTTCCTTTAAAATCCCTTATCTGCATCGCGGTGTACCCCAGGATTAGGTTCATTGTCAGTCTCACCGTGTCATTCATTCATTCATTTCTTTTGACAGATTATGGTCATTACCTTATCATTTTGGTCATATATACCATGTTCTTATATTAAAGCTATTGCTTAAATAAGTATTTTAGCCCTTGTCTGTGGTCCCATTCGCATGATTTTGCTTCAGAAGGAACGATTTGTAATTTACGAGCCATAATCATACGAAGTGAAATAATAATGTGGTAGTCTTTTATTCTCCTGCGTTAAGAGAATAATGCAAACGCACTTGACGTTTTACAGAAATAAAAGCGTTAACTCTGAGGTGAGGTACTAATTAATCAGTCGCAGGTACCCGTCCACGTGGCAGCGGGTCTTGCGAAAGTTGAAGCATCTCGCCCGGCTACGCAAGAGCCAGCGACACGGAAACTGGCACCGCGCAGATGGCAAGCGAATCCGTTTTTAGCGCTGGTTTGTTTGCTTCTCCATTCCCGACCGATTTCTTTGAAGGCAACTTCAGAGAACCTGGTTTACGCGCACACGGTTAATCTGACTCCCTCGCAGATAGCGTTTCGTGAATCAGCGAGATGACGCTGGCTTATAATTGCAACTGAATGTGTGAATCACGCCCTCTACTTGCTTCCCGTTACTTGCCACCCGCAGCCTCCCGTTGGCGGAGGTGACGGCCTAGCTTTGCAGGTGTGTTCCTCGAACCATCTACGCCGAGGGGGAGTAGCCGTATTCATTGGAGCTTGCAGCTGTGTCCTGTCTGATTGTGGGAAAGAGGATTAGTCTTCTGTGCGCTCCGATCCCGTGACTCTCCAATTACGACAAGAGTAGTGGGCTGCGTACACGACACTTCCAGGAACCAAGTCTTGACACCCGGGCTAGAAGTGGCCTACGATAAGTCTTCTGCGTATACAGTAACTGTAAAACGTGAAAAATAACTGCTTGGGAGCTTCAAAGTTGTCTATTGGTTATTAGATGAAAAATACTGTAGGCACGAAAGTCCGGAAAAGTAGACGTAGAAAAAGAGAAGACAAAAATAGACTTAGCGACAGTATACTGCTTTTTATTCTCAATTTGGATTACCATGAGATATTCGCCCTCTGAAACTTAATATTGCTTAACAATAGACTGTTTCATTTTTATTACAATTCTTCCACCTGTTGCAGAAAAAGTACCGTATGATTTAAAAAATCAGATTTCAGTTTATTACATACAAACTATAAAAGATACAAACTATAAAAGATACGAACACGTTACGCATGTCACTGGACAGAGGAAGGTTCAAAGTTTTATGTTCGCACACACACTATACCATACACTCAACATGAGAACTACGCGTTGCTCGAGAAACATCGAAAGGATAGTCTCTTTCATTCCACACGCGAATCCAAAAATACATGTTTGTTGATTCGGCAGCTTCAACAATTCGATTTCTCAGCTCTTGAATAATAGCTGCCATAGGTCTGACGAAGACTCTGTGTTTTATGTACTTCCATAGAAAAAAAATCGCGAGGTGTGAGGTCTAGTGACTGAAAAGACCATGAACAATAAACAAGATCTTACTGTCTACGTCTTACAATCCAACGTTGTGGGATGGTGTTGTTAAGGTACGCCACTAGATTCCAAGCATTTTTTTTATGACAGTTGTAAATCTGCTTGTGCAGAGGCGGCGGCTTGCGGAATCGACTTGGGCACTTTGCAGCTGAACAATGAACTGACTTCGCGGAAATTACAACACACAAATGATTCCACTTGTGTAGTCGCCATGTTGCAACAAACAAATAACAGCACAGCTGTGTTTAAACGTTGAACTTCCTCTATACAGTGCCATGCGCAATGTGTTTGTATCTTTTATAGTTTGTCTGTGATAAACAACTGAAATCTGTTCTTTCTTTTTGAATCGTACTGTTTATAAATACTCACTAATTCAGTAAAATGTGACGTACATCAATATTGATCAAAGAAGTTTGTCTGAATCTTGAAAAGGGCGGTAATCTGAAATTTTGAAGTAAAAAGATGTGCTAAATTACACGCAGGAGGAGGAAAACAACGAAGGTTTGAGCAGAAGTATGGTATGAACTCTAGTCGTTCAGGACGAAGCATTGTGGAACAAAAGTTTTACTTGAAACGTATAATTGCATTTAACGTGTGAGAACTAAAACCCCATGTGTGAGACAACACTATCTGGATTCATGACTACCTTTTTCTGTACAAGTTCCTTAGGACATACCTCCTGAGTGCATGGCAGCATGCCCAATGGCTAACCTGGCTGAGCATCCTGGCTTCTTTCAGTTCCTCCACGGAAACGTCACAAAGTATCAAATGTTATAGTAGTTGCTATTAAGCGTGCAAGTGCCAGAGGACGCGAAAAACTTCACTGCTTTTTCAGTTTTTTCTTAACTCCGATACCTTTTGGTTCATAATTGGTGGCTTATAGAGGGGAAATATCCTCCGAGGATAATAAACGATTTAATTCAATTTACAGAATTATTTAGTTCACCGTCGAATAGAATATCACTTCCAACTTTCAGATCCGATTACAAAGCCTACAGCAATCTCCACGCTCTAATTAACCAGGGCAACAAGAATGTCAGGGTAAAAGTACATAACTTCTGGGGAAGCACTAAGACCTCACAAATTCCCCAAAGAAAGTTGAAAATTCGAGGTGGTGACTCCACCGCTCGAATTGCAAAAGGAAGACCAAATGACATTTTATGAGAGAGGTAACTTCTCGCAAACGAACGAATGAACGAAGAGAGATTAGAGCTTAATGTCCCGTCTACAACGTTGTCGTTAGAGACCGAGAACAAGTTCGGACTGTGAAAAGGGCACGGCCGATTTTCTTCCCCATCCTTGACAAAAAAACACCATCCTGGCATTTACGTCGAATGAAACCATGGAAAATCTAAATCTGGATGGTGTATGCGCACTCTAACAGTTGTCCTCCCGAATGCGAGTCCAGTGTGCTAAGAAGTGCGCCATCTCGCTGGTTAACAGAAAATGAGAAAAGACTAATCACGTATTGTAAACAATTCAACCTAGAACTCAAGTTTATGGAGTCTACAGCCAACCCAGAGACGAGGAAAGCGGGTGTTTACCCTCAATCTGTACTAGATAGACACACATGATATTGCTTATACTGTACTTGTGCAGCTCGCGGAATTTAGTTGTCGTGAACAATTCTTGGGATGCTGGTGCCCCACAGTTCTTTTTTCTTTTTTTTTCGTCAGTACTTATATTTAGTCAAATTTCCAGGCTGCCGGCTACGGTGACGTATCAAACCATACATGCAGCTCAAGATAGGAAGCGTCAGGGAATCAAATGTTTGCACTGGTGACGCCGAAGTTCTTTGTGCGTCACTTGGGCTTATGCTGACAACACAGCAGTCCGACACGTCGTTGGAGGAGACAAATGAAATTTCTAAAATGTTTTAGTATCCTTTTACAACAGTTAATAAGAGGACCATATAGGTGATGCATAGATAGCGGTGCACAAGGCAGTTTGGAGTTAACAAACTCTACACGAAATGACATGCTGGTATAACGAGATTTACGGTGATTACTGCGCGTCCACGTGTGCGACGGTGTCGTAGTAACCTAATAGTGCAGCCAAATACACTGAGCTGACAAGTCATAGGATGTATCCTAATATCTTGTCGGACCACCTTTTGTCCGGCGTAGTGCAGCAGTTCGACGTGGCGTGGACTCATCAAGTCGTTGGAATGCCCTGCAGCAATATTGAGCCATGCTGCCTCTATATCCTTCCATAAATGTAAGAGTGTTGGTGGTGGAGGATATTGTCACGAACTAAAATCTCGATTATGACCCGGAAATGTTCGATGGGATTAATGTCGGGCGATGTGCGTGGGCAGATCATTCGCTCGAATTGTCCAGAATACTCTTCAAACCAATCGGGCGTGGTGACTTGTTTGGGAGTATGAAATCCATGACTGGCTGCAGATGGTCTCCAAGTAGCAGAAATAACAATTTCGAGTCAGTGATCGGTTCAGCTGGACCAGAGAACCCAGTCCGTTGTATGTAAACACAGCCCATACCATTATGGAGCCAGCAGCATCTTCCACAGTCCCTTGTGGACAGGTTAGGTCCATAGCTTCGTTTGGTTTGCGCCACACTCGAACCCTACCAACAGAAATCGGGACTCGTCTGACCAGGGCACGGTTTTCCAATCGTCTGCGTCCGGCCATCCAGATTTAGGTTTTCTGTGATTCCCCTAAATTGCTTCAGGCAAATGGCGGGATGGTACCTTGAAAGGGCACGGCCGATGCCCTTCCTCATCCATCACTAATCTGCGCTTGTGCTCCGTCTCTAATGACCTCGTTGTCGACGGGACATTAAACTCTCTCCTCTCTCCTCTCTCCTCCTCCTCGTCCTCCTCCAATCGTCTAGTGTCAAACCGATATGGTTAAGAGCCCACGAGAGGCGCTGCAAGCGATGCCGTGCTGTTAGCAAAGGCTGCTGCTGCCGCAGCTCATTAATGCCACATTTCGCTGCACTGTCATAACGGATACTTTCGTCGTACTTTCCACCTTGATTTCTGCTGTTATTTCACGCAGAGTTGCTTGTCTGTTAGCACTGACAACTCTACTTAAACGCCACTACTCTGAGCCGTTAAGTGAAGGCCATCGGTCACTGTGTTGAGCAAGGTGAATGATAATTTCTGAAATTTTGTATTCTCGGCACACTCTTGACACTGTGGATATGCCAAATAAATATGATCCTATGCGTGTAGCTCCAACTACCATTCCCCTTTCAAAGTGTGTTAATTACCGACGTGCGGCCATAATCACGTCGAAAACCTTTTCACGTGAATAATCTGAGTAGAAGTGACAGTTCTGCCAACATGCTGGCCTTTGCACCTTGTGTATGTGATACTACCGCCATCCGTATATGGGCATATCGCTATCCCACGACATTAGTCACCTAAGAGTATAATGGGCTTGGTTGACCTTCCAAGGCAGAGCCGTGAGGCAGGCTTCATCATTGTTGTGTGTGTACTGCCTATTACGGTTTGAGGCATTATAACGCTATACTAGTTTTTGATGCGAAAACTGTTTGGTCTTACTTACGTTTCATTACTTTACGGTTATTAAAAGAAGCCTTTAGAGAACAAATAAACTTTCTTCATATTATAGACTAACTGAAGAAGCAATTCCAAAATATTCTTGAACCAGTTCTATTGATTGTTAAAACTTTTAGATAAATGTTAAAAGTTTTAAATAAAGGAACAAGTAATTAAATATCTCTCTCTCTCTCTCTCACACACACACACACACACACACACACACACACACACACACACAGACAGAGAGAGAGAGAGAGAGAGAGAGAGAGAGAGAGAGAGAGAGAGAGAGAGGCGACGAGGTAGGATTGAAATGTATGCCATTCAATCCTGATCTAAGGTTCCTGTGCCTCACAGTAAGGGCGCATACGAACTCCTCCGTTCTCTCAGGAGACGGTAACGTGCTTGGGAAGCGGCTTCTTTTGAGAGCGGATAAGGCCGGCCGGCGTGAGCTATCTGCGGCGTGTCCACGCACGCTATCTGCCAGTGGCGCCGGCCCGCTGTGTTCTCGCGCCGGCCAACGGCGACTCTGCAATGCGGCGCGACTGGGCGGCTCGCCAGCCTGCTTGCAGGCTTCTACCACTGTGGTTTGCGTCTAACAAGAAGCGTGCCCACGGAGACCAGGGAGGAACGAGTGACTGACAAGACAGCAAAAAAAGCCGTTCCGTTCCGGCGCACGGTTCTAATCTACAATGTAGTTTCATAGCATTGACTGACAAGTCCGCACAGTGTGACTCTTCCTCAACAGCCAGAGCCTCAGTTGTGTAGCTGCTTGCAGAAATGTCTGCATAAGATGCTACAAATTAAGCAAAGAGGTAAAGTAAGTGGCGCCATCACTCCAGAATATTTTATTTTTTTTGTGTACTACGAAAGTAATCTATCTTCTCGCCGATGACATTGTAATTCTGTAAGAGACAGCAAAGGATTTGGAAGAGCAGTTGAACGGAATGGACAGTGTCTTGAAAGGAGGGTATAAGATGAACATCAACAAAAGCAAAAAGAGGATAATGGAATGTAGTTGAATTAAGTCGGGTGATGATGAGGGAACTAGATTAGGAAATGAGACACTTAAAGTAGTAAAGGAGTTTTGCTATTTGGGGAGCAAAATAACTGATGATGGTCGAAGTAGAGAGGATATAAAATGTAGACTGGCAATGGCAAGGAAAGCGTTTCTGAAGAAGAGAAATTTGTTAACACCGAGTATAGATTTAAGGGTCAGGAAGTCGTTTCGAAAGTATTTGTATGGAGTGTAGCCATGTATGGAAGTGAAACATGGACGATAAATAGTTTGGACAAGAAGAGAATAGAAGCTTTCGAAATGTGGTGCTACAGAAGAATGCTGAAGATTAGATGGGAAGATCACATAACTAATGAGGAGGTACTGAATAGGATTGGGGAGAAGTTTGTGCCACAACTTGACTAAAAGAAGGGATAGGTTTGTAGGACATGTTCTGAGGCATCAAGGGATCACCAATTTAGTATTGGAGGGCAGCGTGGAGGGTAAAAATCGTAGAGGGCGACCAAGAGATGAATACACCAAGCAGATTCAGAAGAATGTAGGTTGCAGTAGGTACTGGGAGATGAAGAAGCTTGCACATGATAGAGTAGCATGGAGAGCTGCATGAAACCAGTCTGAGGACTGAAGACAACAACAACAACAACGAAAGTACTCTATCTTCTCTCCTTTATTGTTGCACCTATTGGGAATTTATGCCAAATGATTTATCAAAACTAGTCACCTCCGTTTTACAACATACTCGTCAGCAGTAATTAAATAATTGGTAACTGCAAGGCTTCTTGTTGTCATTTATTAGCCGGCCGCAGTGGCCGAGCGGTTCTAGGCGCATCAGTCTGTAACCGCTCGATCGTTACTGTCGCCGGTTCGAATCCTGCCTCGGGCATCGATGTGTATGCCGTCCTTAGGTCAGTTAGGTTTTAAGTAGTTCTAAGTTCTAGGGGACTGATGACCTCAGATGTTAAGTCCCATAGTGCTGAGAGCCATTCGAACCATTTGTCATTTATTTGGCGAAGTCCAGTGCGAGATCAGTGACTTTATTTGAACATAATTGTGCCAAATACTGTGTTGTTGTGCATGTTAGATCATTATTTTTAGTTGGCGAATAATTTTTCAGTATTAGGGCTCCACTTACATTGAGACTATGACCGTTATTTCAGTTTCACTAGTCCTCCGCATCACCCTCTCTCTCGAGTACTCATATACAAATATTTTTCGTGCATTTTGTTCACTTCCCTGAAACAATACGTTTAGGTTCACAACAGGGACGAACTTTATTTTTGGCAATTTCTTAGGCAGTTTCTGTTATCATTATTGACTGCTTCTTTGCAACTTTGCTATAAATTTTCCGTTCGTGTATTAATCGGCAGTTTTGACTGTGTCTATGGTTACTTTTCTGTTTTGCACTAAAATATCTTCTGCCGCGGACGAGATGCATTTTTGTCTCGTTACCTCAGTCATTTAATGATTAATGAAACTAAGATATTTTTGTTGCTTATTTTCCTCTAACAGGATAGGCAAAGTAAGATCAGAGGTCGAGGTGAATGCAATGGCATATCTTCTCTAACAGGATTGTGACGAACAAAACAATGTAGTGTAGAGGAATCTTGGGATTGTGTCATCTTTAAAGTAGCGACGAAATGCGTGAGAACTGAAGTGGAAAGCTGGTGAAGAACGTAAGCAAGCTATTTCGATGTTTCTTTGCTATATTATTTCTCCCTGTTTGATAAATAACGATCAAGTATTCTGTTAGAAAATATTTCTCGATTTAATTTTCATTATGTGCAGAACCTGAAAAATCTGCTCATTCGTTGCCTGACTCATCTGTCGTCTGTAGTCGATGTCGATGGCTGCTTTCCTTCCCCATCAGCGCCGTCACTGTCTTCGGCGTTGGACGAAATGCTGTCACGTTTCACTACCGTTGGACGTGAAACTACATTTGATCCACCTACGCCCAGAATTTCACCGTGAATCTCTGTGCAATTTAGACGTTTTGCCCTCAAGAATAGTACCGTCCCTCGTACTTCGATGGAGTGCGTTTCCGGTTGCCATGCCATTTTAGTCGCACACTGCGCTACACCTGTTATTATCGCAGCACAGCTGTGTGTAAGAGAATCCAGGAACATGTACTCTCTTCTGACAATCAGCCGCTGTTGTGCGCAATTGTCTTAGCGGGGGACGACATGTGTAACTCACTTTCTGAAGTTCCTACGTAGAAACCTTCATCTGTGTTAAAGTAGTTCGTCATTTTGTTTATACAAAAGTTTTTATACCCATTATCATCTAAGAACTAAAATAACACAGGGTTTCGAACCGATGTTTCCACGTTTCCTTTACTCGGTATTCAAAATTTTTTACTAGGTTTATTGCACTGCAAGATAACAACTGTGTTAAAATTCAGGCATGTGTAGAAGCAGCGTTTCCTGGTTGTCTCATCAGGACCGACAGAAATAGCTTCACCTTATCGTGTTTGATTTGTTCAACGTCTGTGATAAGCGGCCTTGCTTGTAACAATAGAGCATTCATTTTGTCTCTTCACTTGATACTATCCTGCATTATCTTCAGTCGTTGCATACTCGCATACTCAAAATGGTTCAAATGGCTCTGAGCACTATGGGACTTAACATCTGTGGTCATCAGAACCCCTAGAACTTAGAACTACTAAAACCTAACTAACCTAAGGACATCACACACATCCATGCCCGAGGCAGGATTCGAACCTGCGACCGTAGCAGTCGCGCGGTTCCGGACTGAGTGCCTAGAACCGCTAGACCACCGCGGCCGGCTCGCATACTCACCTCGTGTGTGTTTTCTCGCTTCAGGGCACTCTATTGCCTCCCTACTAAGCAGTTCTCGGAAAGGTTTAAGTAAAGAACAGTCCATACCGAGTGTTTGACCAACACAACTACCTGAATTAAAGTGGATAAAGTAGACAATTAGAAAGACAGTCTATGTCGTTTAGATATGTAACGCGTGTTGTAATGAATTATTTCTGTGTTAAGAGTGTAGAGGAGCATAAAGATGACTCAAACTTCTTGGTGGATGTTCTCTCAGATCCGAAACCTCGTCTCATGCAGGGACAGAGATGTTGGCTTGTGACTCGAATTAAATCTACAGTTCTGGCGACCTGTTTCAAAATTTATACGGGCCAGAAAGCGAGCTTTCATTGCTGAAGTGACACAACATGCTGGTTTGGCGCATAGCTTCAGTGTCTCAGAAAAGTTAATCGCACTAACTAACTACCTTTTTATACTTCATACACCAACCGCTAGCAGAGGTTGCTTTTACTGTATTATTAGCTATTTACACTGCAAAGTATACAGCGCTTGTCATTACGTCATTTTTTTAAAGCAAAATGTGTCCGGCTGACGTGATAATAATACCATATTTAATTCAGCTGTTCATGAATACTAAGAAAATAAGCAACCCAGGATCTTCGCACCAAATAACCGGCTTCGGGTAATATCGGTATTTTTCTTTCCATAATTCGTTCTTGCCCTACGCCCCAATGTTGCTTTACTTATGTTTAACCATCGAGTTTATCACGAACTACATTTTCATGGATAGTAATTTACTGAAAGAGTTCAGATTGGTGAGAAACGTCAGGTCAGCTCTGCAGGTGTTGGGGCGAGAACTAATTCGCCTGTTACACGGGGAATCATTGAGGTGACATTATGTGCCATTTTTTATTAGAAACACTTTAAGTAAAGCCTATTCAAAACTTTTTGGAAAAAAGCGAGGTAGCCGATTTTGAGTTTACAAATTATTTGCTACATGTTGAAGAGGACTACATTGCTGAGACTGATGATGACGGCTTTATTCCAAGATGTGTACGAAGAGGAATTGTCAAGATTCAGGCATATGAAAGGAACTATCTTTGAAGCGAAGAAAGTCTCATAAATGTGGACTCTACATCGCATACCTTACATCGCATACCTTAAGACCTATGAGCACCTGTTCGTCTTCGCTGCTATGAAACACATCTTCTACTGAACAAGTACCTCATAGCTCTTAAGGTATGCATTTTAGAGTCCACGTTTTCCACCTTATTCCCTAAAATTGAAAGCAAATAGCTTTCAGTAGAAGAGATTCGTTTAACAGTTGGAAGTTGAAATGGTCCTCATAGCTCTTAAGATATGCATTTGAAGGCATTCGTTTGCTTCGCATGACGGTTGCTGTCAAATCTCTGAATACTGTACACTCCTCCTGGGACACTCTGAAGAACATGATTTTAATGACCATTTTACTAGTTTGGAAAGATCAATGTAAATATTCTTCTAGAAAAAAATTAAGACTTGAAAATCCTCGTGTGAATTGTTCAGAAGTATAAGACGGAAGTGAAGCAGGTATCTCGAGATTCTTGTCACGGAACACCGAGAAGTGAAGTAGCCACAGATTCGAAGAGCTTAAGAACTCTGATAGGAAGTTTTTGTTTAACATTATGCAGCAATATCAGAAATCAGTGGAAATGATTCATGCAAGGTGCTGTCAATACTTTTGCCGTTGGCTGTAACTCTCGCGTCTGATATCCAGCAGAGAAAGCTTTGTTCGTGGTGTAATGCATTAAATATGATTCAGAATACTTTGTCCTCGACGAAACCAATGAGGAATAGGTGAAAGTGTCAGTACAGATGACTGCAGGGTGAACTTCGTACACTGTAGTATTTATCTGCATGACGTTCGGACGTGGATAGACGGTGCATTTTACCTTCTTAATTGCAGCAGCGTGGAAAGAACATGCCATTAAATAGTCGAAGATTGACAGTTATTTCGTTTGTCGCGAATAGTCGATATCCATCTATCCAACTCTCTCTCTCTCTCTCTCTCTCTCTCTCTCTCTCTCTCTCTCTCTCTCTCTCTCTCTCTCTCTCTCTCTCGACCGCTGGAGTGAAGTTTTGCTCTGTTGATCGCTCAATATTGCGGAATAAAAAGGTCACCTTTGCGTTAAGGGTATTCCATAAGGTGACGTGGATATAAAATGTCGATTTGAATTTTTTGGAAAATTGTTGTTTGAGGGTTTCTCTTTACTTTGATATATGCTTCGTTGATCTTGGAGGATTTTAAGTATATTTAATTTCTTTCGAAATAATTTACTGCACAAGTAATTTCTATAGATTCCATGAGCGATTGCTCAGTTACGGCAAGATACGGGGGTAATGGTTTACCCTAGAAGGCGATGATTTATGTTGATTTATAGTAAACATCCTACTGCATAGGTTGGCTACATTGGTTGTTGTGATATCACTTCCTGTTTGTGGTATAATACGTGGCATCATCCACCTTTCGTAAGGCACATTACACTTTTTGTTTGTATATTTGGACTTATTGCTCATTGAGCTGTTTTTCTTTCTTTAATATGACTCTACCAAAATGAGTATTCAAGAAGAGATGAAATAAGGCAAATAGATTCTACAGATAATGTCCTGCTAGACGGTTACACCCAGAGAATGAGGTTAGGGCATGAAACACTGAACAAAGTTCTTCACCACGAAGCGCTTCCAAGAAGCAGCTTGTGAACATCAATAGTGTGTACAGTAAAACCACCGTCATTGATAGCAGTTTAATATTAGGTTTCAGTGGACTAAGAACAGTGTTTAATTCAACTGCATGCTGTAATTAGTGTGGTGGAAAGAGAATAATATCTGGAAATGTCTTCAAAACAAACGGTTTATTTCTTAGTTTGGAAGTCTAGTTAGAGTTCTGAGAGTCAGAAAGAATTTTGGACATCCGAAAAAGTAAAAACAATAACCTTTTTGAGACAAACGTCCAATGTTTGTATTGGACGGAGTTCATTGAGAAAGGCCAAAAGGACTGGGAAAATTTTGCATGCTCATATGAATCTGTCATGTCTCCTCCCCCCCCCCCTCCCTTACAAATGTTTAATGTTTCATAATAGACGGATGCATAAGGGGAAACAGTAAGAGTAATTGCAGAAGAAAAAATTAAATGATCGAATGGCATTGTTGGCCGCCGTGTGCAAGTTTTATTTCAGTCGACGCCACATTGGGCGACTTATGTGCAGGTGATGAGGATGACATGATGATGACGACAACACAACACCCAGTCCACGAACGGAGAAAATCTCCAACCCAGCCGGGAATCGAACCCAAGCCCGCTGCATGTGAGGCAAGCACGCTACCATGCAGCTAAGCAGGCGAACATTGCAAAAGAATCAATGAAATCTACAACAGTGGAAGCAACTGAAGAAAATGGTGGTAACAAAGACATTTACATAGCATTTGACGGATTGCGACATAAAAGGTGCCATCGCTCTAAATATTTTTGCGCAGCTGCCTTAAGTATTGGTACTGGGGAGGTGCTTGATGTTGAAGTATTGTCACAACATTGTCATAGATGCACAAAAGTGAGTACCAATAATGAAAAGAAAAAAAATTACGCGAACGCAGCGATCAGAAAACATGAGGGATCCAGTGGAAGAATGGAAAGTGCCTCAGCTGCGAAGATCTTCTTTCGCCACTCTCAAGGACAACGTTGGTTTCGCTATGCTAAATTCATTGGTGATAGTGATTCCCGTTTTTTCAACTCAATAAGCGATAACAGGCCCTATGATGACCTAAACCGGCTAAAGCTAGGATGTGTCTTGTCATGTGCAGAAACGACTATGTACCCGACAGGTTGAAATCAGCGGAGCTTTTCTAACTAAAAGCTTGAAGATGGCAAGACTATTAGAGGACGTTTGACTGACAAAGCGAACAATCACCTAAGTGAATACTAGGCCAAGCTGTTATAAGGGATACAAACAACCTGGAAGGAATGAGAAAAGCAGTATGGGCAACGTTTTTCCAAACCACGTCAAGCGATGAAAAGCTACTACACTACCTTCAATTGACTGGTGTAAATACCGCAAAGCTGAGGCAGCAGGAACCGAATCTACCAGTATAAACACAGACCCTTAAGCTGTTGGAGCAGTAATAAAGCCATTGTATAGAGATCTAGCACATCCAGGTCTTCTAAGGAATGCTTCACTGGAGAAACTCAAAATGCAAAAGTAAATGAGACTTTCAATGTTGTATGGAGCAAGGTGCGCAAAAATATGTCTGCGGGCTTGAAAACGGCGAAGATTTTGATCAGTGGTGCTGTGGTCGCCTCCAGTGATGTAAATGCAGATTTAAGCAATTCAGAGCTAAATCTGGCCGTAATACAGAAGTAATCCTACAAGAACTGAATAGAGAGCGAGTCTCCAAGGCAGAAATTGTGGTCATAAATAAAAGACAAATAACAAGATCCCTCAGACAGAGAGAAAGAGACTGTAATCTTCTTGAGAATCAACCAGATGCAAAGTTGCAGTGTTTCAGGCTACCTCTTCACTCTGTAGTGAGTTTTCCTTCACTTCGTTAGTGTGCTGCTAGAAGATAGTAAGCGTGATGGTGTAGTGGTTCTCGACAAAGACAGTCTCGCAGAGCAACTGTACTTATATGGACTGGTTTTTCGTTCTACTGGTATATATTTTTCCCTGAGTGCAACACGCAATGTCGGAATGACTATCTGATAGTTACTCAGTGGGCGGTGGAGATCTTCCGTAAAGAATGGAAAACTCGAGTGTAGCGTCCAATTGATACCGCACTATTTAATGACATACGGGTGTTCGAAGCTGTGGTTACCAGTTGTGTTTTATAAAGTACGGATCACTAATCATCGCCGGAGAAGAATCTGTTCCACAGCCGCACGCTTCTTGCACAGAGATTATCATGCAGTTCCAGACCACATTTTATTTTTTCACACTGTGTATCTTTTACTGAGTATTCTGAAGTATTTTGGGAAAGGAGATAATTATATAATTCACTGACTTCTTGCCGCTAAGTGGACTTTGTTTTGAAGTCAAGAGTTTACTTGAGATAGGAAGGATTATTGGGTTTATAAGAAATGTAGCCTGAAGGCTATACAAAACTGCAAAGATGTGTGAAGTCCTATAGATTACTAAGCGCTTGACTGGGTAATCCTTAAAGTTGTGGCGGGAATAGAATAGTATAAATGTGCGTCAGACTGGCCAACAAGTTGTTCTACCATGTCTTGTAGTTCACTTAATGCAGCAGACGGGTGTTGTATACAAAAAAATCTTCTGTGATTGTAAAACGGAACAAACGCAATTACGTAGCTGATTTCTCGCAATTCAGACGAAAAATGCTAGGTTACCGCAACAACTTGTTTAGATCCGATCAAGTCCCTCAAGTGAGATATTCAGTACTGTGCAGTAATGCCAAAAGATTTATATAACATACAAAAGAAGACGGTTCACAATTCTATTGTATGAACTATTGTAAAGTTGGTAAAAGTTATGGCTCTCATGAACGTCAGTGGGGTAACCTGTTCAGAACCAGTGCCAGATACTTCACGAAGTCTTCTCGCCCTTCCGGCATGACTTCCGAAAAGGCCAGGGCCGGTTTCCTTTCCCGACCCGAGCTTTACTTACATGTCTAACAACGTCATTGACGACAAAACTTTTTTTTGGGTCTTTCTCCCGCATTGGCTCATGGTCGACATGGTTATAAACTGATGTGGTATGGTTAATTGTAGGGATGACCGGATGCCCTTCCTGTCGCCATCCCGTTCCCCGTCCCACACCCCCAGGGATGGAATATTTGAATCCCAAGTGTCTGCGTATAGTGTTATTCATGTGAAAGTGAGCGAAAGTTTTCTCGGTGTTTGCGAATCGTGTAACGGAGGCGGGACTTGGGTACCAGCTCGGGGATGTGAGAAACAGTCTAAAAACGACATACAGGCTGTCGGGCGCACCGACCCTCGTCGGTAATCCTCCGGGCGGATTCGATCCGCGGCTGGCGCACCTCCCCGTCTGAAAGCAACGCTTTAACACGCACATCTATCCAGGCGGGTCGTCACTGATGAAACGTGAAATACGTATCTTCCTTCTTTTTTCGATCGTGGCGCCGCTCTCGAGAATTCAGAGATGAAAGTTAGGAAGAGGACAAACAAAATGGTTCAAATGGCTCTGAGCACTATGGGACTCAACTGCTGTGGTCATTAGTCCCCTAGAACTACTTAAACCTAACTAACCTAAGGACATTACACACATCCATGACCGAGGCAGGATTTGAACCTGCGACGGTAGCAGTCGCACGGTTCCGGACTGCGCGCCTAGCACCGCGAGACCACCGCGGCCGGCGAGGACGAACAGGTATAGACGTGTGTATTTCACGATAAGCTTCCTGACAAAAAAAGTGAAACATGCAGAAGGGGAGGAGGAAAGAAAATGAACCTTTGAGTTGCGAAGGTATGTGATGTTCATTTAGTGATTACAAAATCGACTCATATTAATAAAGAATTTGGCAGTATGAGCCCGCAAATCATTATGACGTTGCATCGCCTCTCACCTGGTTGTAAGCCGTTTCTGGTAGGAAGAGCATCATATAGACGTTGTATCCTCTCCCGAGGCAGGCTGGCACACAGTTAATGGTCCTTGATATTCTAGATACTAGCCATAGGACGGAGTTGACGCCAGAGCTGCTTCCACGTATTTTCTGTCGGGGACAGATCTGATTATATTGCTAGCAACGGAAGTACGTCAACATCGCGCACACAGTTCATAGGGACCCGAGATATGAGTGGACGAGCATCGTCCTATTGAAAAGCGGCAACACGATCCAATGAGGTAACAAAGAAGATACAGGATGTTGTGCCATCTGAGTTCCGTCAGTCACTACAAGGCGTGAACTGAAGTCATACCAGATGGCTCCCCACACCTTAGGATCAGGAACAACAATTAAAAGTTGGCACCTCTCCATAGGTCGCCTCCATACTTGTCGCGATGGTCATCCGGGGCAGAACAGAACCGTGTTTTTTCCGCACACAATGCAACGCCATTCATCAACAGTCCATGCATGCCTACGGTGCCGTTCCGAACGCAGACGTTTGTGTTAACGGCAGTCTATGCACGGTCCGGTACTACCCTAGCCCAACTGCTGCTAGTCTCGCACCAGTCGGCGGAATGTTGCAGGTGCAAATATATGAAGGGGTTACGGTGTGCTTGGCGCACAATACAGCCCCTCCGTTGTGCTTGTCAGATGTGGTCGACCGGAACCTCGACAACGAGTATGCCTTCTCTCATGTTCCCCTGCAGTCTAATATCGGGCTACTGAAACATCCGAGTGCCCCACGCGTCTGAATTTTGCACAGTTGTACCAGATGACCAAATGGAAAAGTATAAGGATGCCTCATTCAAATTGTTAGGTGCTGATAACATTTACGCGTGTGAGGCACAGTTATGTCCATGACCTTCATAGTGTTCACTCAACATCTGACGCTGTTTATGTTCCTTATGTACCCTACAAGGCATAGTAACAATACTAAGCACGAACAACACTATTGCACTCTGAAGGTCGTTGTGTCTATCACAGAGAACTAAAACAGTAATTATCTACATACCCCCGAATGATGTGATGTGTACGTGTATGAAGATACGTCGACGTCGCACTAACTCTTCTGGATGTTCCACATTTTAGTCAGGTGGTCGCACTGTGAACACTATCACCTGGGCATGCAGTTAACAACTTCAGCTGCGCACTGGGTGTGTCTAATGAAACAGACTTGTTTGATGTTCCATGGACGTACATTTTTTCTTGCAGCTACCAAATGAAGATATCCATGACGATGCCGATCTCCGACATAGGCATTCTCGTATGTTATACACTCCTGGAAATTGAAATAAGAACACCGTGAATTCATTGTCCCAGGAAGGGGAAACTTTATTGACACATTCCTGGGGTCAGATACAGCACATGATCACACTGACAGAACCACAGGCACATCGACACAGGCAACAGAGCATGCACAATGTCGGCACTAGTACAGTGTATATCCACCTTTCGCAGCAATGCAGGCTGCTATTCTCCCATGGAGACGATCGTAGAGATGCTGGATGTAGTTCTGTGGAACGGCTTGCCATGCCATTTCCACCTGGCGCCTCAGTTGGACCAGCGTTCGTGCTGGACGTGCAGACCGCGTGAGACGACGCTTCATCCAGTCCCAAACATGCTCAATGGGGGACAGATCCGAAGATCTTGCTGGCCAGGGTAGTTGACTTACACCTTCTAGAGCACGTTGGGTGGCACGGGATACATGCGGAAATGCATTGTCCTGTTCGAACAGCAAGTTCCCTTGCCGGTCTAGGAATGGTAGAACGATGGGTTCGATGACGGTTTGGATGTACCGTGCACTATTCAGTGTCCCCTCGACGATTACCAGAGGTGTACGGCCAGTGTAGGAGATCGCTCCCCACACCATGATGCCGGGTGTTGGCCCTGTGTGCCTCGGTCGTATGCAGTCCTGATTGTGGCGCTCACCTGCACGGCGCCAAACACGCATACGGCCATCATTGGCACCAAGGCAGAAGCGACTCTCATCGCTGAAGACGACACGTCTCCATTCGTCCCTCCATTCACGCCTGTCGCGACACCACTGGAGGCGGGCTGCACGATGTTGGGGCGTGAGCGGAAGACGGCCTAACGGTGTGCGGGACCGTAGCCCAGCTTCATGGAGACGGTTGCGAATAGTCCTCGCCGATACCCCAGGAGCAACAGTGTCCCTAATTTGCTGGGAAGTGGCGGTGCGGTCCCCTACGGCACTGCGTAGGATCCTACGGTCTTGGCGTGCATCCGTGCGTCGCTGCGGTCCGGTCCCAGGTCGACGGGCACGTGCACCTTCCGCCGACCACTGGCGACAACATCGATGTACTGTGGAGACCTCACGCCCCACGTGTTGAGCAATTCGGCGGTACGTCCACCCGGCCTCCCGCGTGCCCACTGTACGCCCTCGCTCAAAGTCCGTCAACTGCACATACGGTTCAAGTCCACGCTGTCGCGGCATGCTACCAGTGTTACAGACTGCGATGGAGCTCCGTATGCCACGGCAAACTGGCTAACACTGACGGCGGCGGTGCACAAATGCTGCGCAGCTAGCGCCATTCGACGGCCAACACCGCGGTTCCTGGTGTGTCCGCTGTGCCGTGCGTGTGATCATTGCTTGTACAGCCCTCTCGCAGTGTCCGGAGCAAGTATGGTGGGTGTGACACACCGGTGTCAATGTGTTATTTTTTCCATTTCCAGGAGTGTAGATTCACTAGGGACAGAACTGCAGCTCAAATGGAAGATGATAGAGCTGAAAAAGGTCTCAGCCTTCTTGAAAGAAAGAACTGCACGGCTTTCATCATCTTATGATCATGATTTAAGTAAACATAAGTCATCATGACTGGACAGAGATTCCCAGCTTATCTTGCGATTACCTAAAAATTCATCACCACATACTTTATTCCACGTACATTGTGTTGTTCCAGAGCGAGCTGAACTGAGATGTCAAAGAAAAGAAAAAAAAGAAAAAAAATTCCAAAGATAAAAACTTCTGGTTCGTTGCTACAGCAGGTCACATCATGTTCTCTCTCTCGTGTATTATGAAAATTTCCCAAAACCTATTAAAAATTTTTTGGTGTTGTTTTGAATCAGTCGTTTATCAGAAGTAAGAAATCTAGGAATCAGATGACATCTCACTTTATAGTTACAGATAATCTTCATAGAGTTTGTCGAACTCAACAGCCTCTTCTTACGAACACAGTAATATACACTGTGCCGCTGTAAGACTTAGTACAGAAGAAACTCGGCCCGAACAGGCCTTAAAGGCCCAACGGTAACGACCAACCGCCGTGTCATCTTCAGCCCACAGGCGTCGCTGGATGCGGGTATGGAAGGGTCAGCGCATCGCTTTCCCCGGCGTTGTCAGTTTTCGTGACCGGAGCAGCTACTTCTCAGTCAAGTAGCTCCTCAATTGGCCTCACAAGGGATAAGTGCACCCCACTTGCCAACAGCGCTCGGTAGACCTGGACTGTGACCAAAGTGCTACCCAAGCACTAATGAATTAACTACAGGATGTCAAATTAAACACCTTTCAGCCGTCTAGTTTACAGACATATTTTATTTGGATACCAGTTTTGCCGATTTGCTACGCCATCTTCAGGCCCCTGACCGACATGTAGGAATATTCCACCTCTTCTCTGGTCAAAATATGGGTCAGCAATATTGGTATTACTAGTTTTCTACTTGAAATAGCGATCACTCTAACAACCGAGTCCCACAACCATCTCCGAAAAGATAGACGTACAGAGCGCTCAACTTCCGTGATCTGACGTGAAACGGTGATACTACTGCGGTAAGCCATCTGGGTTTGTACAGAAGAGTTGTTGTTAAAACCGACACTTTAGATAGAGCCAATGTGCGGTATCAGTACAGCAGGGTCTCTGATGATTTAACAGCCAAATAGTGGGACTTGCTGGCTAGCTAAGAGCGCTAATGCACATTCCCGATTTAGCTATGTTCGACGCGAGTGCGTGCTAAACAAGGCGGTAACTATTGTCTTATTAAAATTACTTAACAGTTGAGACTTCACGCGTGTTTGGGTCCCGAAACATGGATCTGACACTTTTATTTCGTATTTCATCGTGCGTGATAACACCCCCCCCCCCACACACACACACAAATATAACGATTCTGGTGAAATACACGCGTTTCATGCACAGCACTAACTAAACACTGCTGGATACTTCCGCACAAGACGCGGTTGAGCGTCACATATTCGGTTATGATAATCACAAATGGTTCAAATGGCTCTGAGCACTATAAACGTAACATCGGAGGTCACCAGTCCCCTAGAACTTAGAACTACTTAAACCTAACTAACCTAAGGACATCACACACATCCATGCCCGAGTCAGGATTCGAACCTGCGACCGTAGCGGTCGCGCGGTTCCAGACTGAAGCGCCTAGAACCGCTCGGCCATATCATAATCACAGAGATCGGCGTACGTTAGATAAGCTTCGCATTACATTTCGTAATGCTACAAGTCATCGTTGCGACTGGGTGGTCTCAGTCGAAAACATAACAGCTTGGTTCAGTGTTGTAATTTAACGCGGAATGCTTAGCATATTATCCCACTATTTTGAAGGTTGAAGGTTCGATGACGTCAAATGACGTGAAATCTTTTTTACTTCTGAATCTAATGTAAAGATATCATCATTTTATTCAATTAATTGGTTTAAATGTAATTTTTTTATTTATCATGCCGCACCACCTTATTTTCATCGTCGTATTTACTTTTTTATTTGCTCTTATTTTTCTACCGATCATTCTTTTTTCGCCTGGGTATTGCCTGTGACGTCTATACTCTGCAACCAAGTGCTAACCAGAACTGCGTATCGGTTCGTACCGCGGCAGTTGGTGTAGTCAGTGTGAGAATAGTTTCAGATAGTCAATGATAGCAAGAAATTACATTTTGCTTTTAGCGCTGAAATCGAACTACTACTTCTGTTTTCAGTTTGCGCGTAGAGGTTAGCTTTAATAGCCTTGAACAAAGCGTTTGTGATTTTAGTTCTGTCGCAGATTGCTGAACCTCTCTTTCTCGGATACATTGCATATCACGAGATTTTGATTAGCTTAGGACATAAGTTTAAACTCAAGGCTACAAAACGCGTCAGTCTTTGGTCACTTAAAATCAGTTGCCGACAGAGGATCTCGTATTTCCGACATACTTCATGGCGGCCACTTCCAACATTGCTCCGCGTTATAAATTAACAGCATTTGTTAAGCGAATTCCCGTGTTTGTATGTTACTTGCGACCGAGCGGTAGTCGGCGGCCGATGTGGCGACACCGTAGCGGCAAGTGACAGACTTCAACTAACAAGTAATTTTAAACGGACTGTTGGAACAAAACTTACTTTTTTAGCTTGCAGCATAAATTTGAATTTTTGTAGCATGCCTTGCCTGTAACAGTTAAATAACTATCTTTATCAGACTAGTGTAGCTTTCACCCCTAATGGCGACGATATTGACGGACGTTAATCTGTGACCTAAGGGTGCGCATGTCGCTTTTGGAAGAAGTATTTAGACAAAAATCCGGGTGCAGTTTTTCTGTAAACTAAACGGTGTGCTGTACTATTTGTGATGTTGTTGTTGTTGTTATCAGTCCTGAGACTGGTTTGATGCAGCTCTCCATGCTACTCTATCCTGTGCAAGCTGCTATTTGTGATAAGTTCTCGAATATAATAAGAGAAGAAAAGAATGATGCAGTCTTCAACGGTATATGTACTGATAATCTTTACTGTACTACTGGGACCACACGTAACAGAGAGTAAGCGTCCGGCCCTTATAGTTCCAAGTGCAATAAGCGCCAACAAACCAGATAGTATGAGCCATCGCCAGTCTGTGCGCGTAGCGAATGCACCAGCGAAGTAACTGATTTGAGAGTGAGGGCACAATCTCTATAACGTGAAGACGAAATGTTGTCTGATACTGTGTGTTATTTTCATAACTACGCCAGACCAGTGTCATATATAGCACACTGCCGCATAGTAATCTTACTGTACAACATAATCTTAGCCTATTTATAAGCACTAAAGAACACATATATAGCGGATTAGTCTGAATAGCTGACGTAACGGGCCTGAATAGTTATCTATTGTTAGTCGGTCAATTTATATGATCATCTATTTGTTTGAATGCGGTGATTATGAACATTTATTTTACAGTGTAACTGTTCATATTTTGCGTCTGCCTGCGTAGCTGAGTGGTCAATGTGGGTGACTGTCATGCGGAGGATTCGGGTTAGATTCCCGGTACCTCCAAGGATTTTTTCTTGATGGGAGGAATGGAACGGGGTGCACTGAGCTTCGTGCTTCCAGTTGAGGAGCTGCCTGATCGATTAGTAGCGGCTCCAGGTCACTAAAAGTAACAACTCCCGGGAGAGCGGCTTGCCGATCCCACGGCCTTCCGTATCACATCCAGTAACGCCGATAACAGAGGATGATGCAGCGGTCGGTCGGTACCACCGGGCCCGTCTGGGTCTGTGACCGCAGTTTACGTTTTTACGTTCATATTTTACTTGTGCGTCTTCCGGTAACTCTCTTACCACAATTCATCCTCCTCAGAGATTGGCGTACGTTTTAACGTCCGTGGAGGGACACACCTAGTCCGTTCACGTATCGGACTTGCTTCTCAGTAGTAATCCATGAGACGCACCGATACAGTATAGACACTCAAGCTGCTACAGCCACGGCAACTGTTGTAATAGATGTGAGGTATTTGTAGGCACTGTAAGGGAATTACATATGAAATAATTAACCTTTGTGGTTGGGATAGCCATGTTCTTTGTTTACTTTTATATTCTTACTCTAGTGCCGGCACACTTTCAACAGTATTACATTACTGCATGCAGTAGTCTTCAGTCCGACGGCTGGTTTAATGCAGCTGTCTGCGCTTGTCCATTCTGTAACAAATCTCTTCATTTCTGCATGACTGCTGCTGCAACCTACATCCATTCGAACCTGCTACTGTAGTCAAGCCGTGGCCTACCTTTACAATTTTTACCCTCAGGCTCTTCTGCATTCCAAAATTTGCAACTCCATGTTACCTCAGGGTGTGTCGTATCAACCGCGCCCTTCTTTGAGACGCGACAAGTGATAAGTATCTTTTCCTCCTCTATTCGATTGAGTATCTCCTTATCAGTAATGAAACCGACCTCTCGTAATCATCAGCATTTTCAGGTAGCGGCACATTTCAAAAGCTTATATTCTGTTCTTGTCGGAACTATTTATAGTACACGTTTCACTTCCGCAAGAAGCTGCACTCCACACAAGTACCTTCAGGAAAGATCACTTAAATTTATATTTAATATTAACAGATTTCTATTTTTCCGTGTTAACAGATTTCTGGTTTTGAGAAATGGTTCTCTTGCTGTTGCCAGTCTACATTTTCCTCTATACATCGGTCACTACCACTTATTTTGCTGCCCTGCTTTCAGTATCTCATTTCCTAATCTAATTACCTCAGCATCGCCTACTTTGACTAAATTGCGCTGCCCTTGTCATTATCATGGCCTCCGAAAGAAAAATGAAAGGCATTCTTCGATCGGTTGAATCGTTCGGGAGGAAGAAACGTCTCTTTCCAGTGAGGTAGGCCTATCACAATATGCTAGAATAGAATAACGTAATGATGTTTATGGAGACGTTTACCTACCGCTCGACATGTCACTGGCGTCGGTGTGTGGTATTGAGTACAGCGTGTGTCTTTGAGCTACCTTAAGCTGTCCCAGACGCGAAAGCGTTTACGGACGAGAAGCTGTAGTTTTATAACGTCACAACGCGGAATTTCACGTTGCTCAACATTCCGTATCTGAAAGAATGAAAAAGACAAGTTACACTACTTCTTCGTGGACGGGCACGTAGGCGCTGAGATGCAAATTTTTACGTCACAAACAGAACTAGGGAGACGCTATACTGGATTTCATCGTAGTCACATGGAGCCCATATTTGGTGGGTGTTATGCTATAACTTTCACCCTATGAATAGATGCTGTTTCAGAGCACCAGGACATTGAGGATTTGTCGAAAACGCGTCGTTAACGGCACAGTTTGTTACAACTGTCAGCGACGTATCAGCTGGTAAAGTCTTCAGGACATATCACGACACTCTCGTGTGTAAAAGTTCCCGCAGTGGAGTAGATAGAGGCACGGGGTTAAGATGTCAGCGTTCGCTGGTACGCGTTCTGTTATCTCCAAACTTTTTTTATTCGCCTCAGCGTTTCCTGAAAGGTTACTGAGGTGGCGCGGCGCGCGCTGTTGCAGGTAGCGAGAGCCCGACGACGTACGCGGGTCCGCCGCAGTTCTCGCGGCCGGCGCTCGTGCTGGACATCCCGGCCCCGGCGGACGGCACGGCGCCCAACACCGCCTCCAGCATGGAGCTGCCCAACGAGATCTCGGCGCCCTACGAGGTGCCGCAGTTCCCCATAGAGCAGCTCGAGAAGAAGCTGGCCATGCAGCGCCAGATCACCAGCAGGTCAGTCGAGTATACTTCAATTCCGCGAGTGCTGTAAAATCGATTTTCTCGAATACGCTAGCAAGCTGCTGTTGCAGACAGCACGTACTAAACCACAGGAAACTGATACAATAAATGACTGAACCGTCCAGTGAAAATTAAAGGAAAGAGCCTGACTCCTGCGAAACTCAGTCCTTCGAATATAAACTTTGAGGAATACTCGTGTGTTGTCACTAAAGATATCGAAGATCGACGAATAGTTTCCCCGAAAGAAAACCCTGAACAACGCATAATGACCGTCACATGAAACCCTCTCCCTCAGCAACACAAACATTATGTTCATCCGCAAAAAGTGACATGTGACGAAGAATACGTATTACATGACAAACACTGCAGTTCATAAATAGAAACAAACTCTTTTTCATGGTGGCAGCCAAAACATTCATTTTGAGCCACGGTTTGTTGTGAGGCACCGAACACCATCTTTTACTAGGTGTAAACTAGCTTACAAATGTATTCTGATTTTTAAAAATGAATCTGTTTATTGTAAAGTTTACAAATTTTCTAAAGTTCGCAAGTTGTACAGACAAACGTAATGTTGAAACTTGGTGGCAGATTAAAACTGTGTGCCGGACCGAGACTTCAACTTGGGACCTTTGCCTTTCGCGGGCAAGTGCTTTACCAACTCGCCCGCGAAACGCAAAGGTCCCGAGTTCGAGTGTCGGTCCGGCACACAGTTTTAATCTGCCAGGAAGTTTCGTATCAGCGCTCACTCCGCTGCAGAGTGAAAATCTCATTCTGGAAACGTAATGTTGATGATTTTATGCGTATCTTTCACTTGTCTAATAAATATGAGTTCCTATACAGGGTGTTACAAAAAGGTACGGCCAAACTTTCAGGAAACATTCCTCACACACAAATAAAGAAAATATGTTATGTGGACATGTGTCCACTTACTTTCCATGTTAGAGCTCATTTTAGTTTCGTCAGTATGTACTGTACTTCCTCGATTCACCGCCAGTTGGCCCAATTGAAGGAAGGTAATGTTGACTTCCGTCCTTGTGTTGACATGCGACTCATTGCTCTACAGTACATCAAGCACGTCAGTACGTAGCATCAACAGGTTAGTGTTCATCACGAACGTGCTTTTGCAGTCAGTGCAATGTTTACAAATGCGGAGTTGGCAGATGCCATTTGATGTATGGATTAGCACGGGGCAATAGCCGTGGCGCGGTACGTTTGTATCGACACAGATTTCCAGAACGAAGGTGTCCCGACAGGATGACGTTCAAAGCAATTGATCGCCGTCTTAGGGAGCACCGAACATTCCAGCCTATGACTCGCGATTGAGGAAGACCTAGAACGACGAGGACACCTGCAATGGTCGAGGCAATACTTCGTGCAGTTGACAATAACCCTAATGTCAGCGCCAGAGAAGTTGCTGCTGTACAAGCTAACGTTGACCACGTCACTGTATGGGAGAACCAGCTGCTTCTGTACCATGTACAGCATGTGCAGCCAATATCGGCAGCTGATTGGCCTCCATGGGTACACTTCTGCGAATGGTTCATCCAACAATGTGTCAATCCTTATTTCAGTGCAAATGTTCTCTTTACGGATGAGGCTTCATTCCAACGTGATCAAATTGTAAATTTTCACAATCAACATGTGTGGGCTGACGAGAATCCGCACGCAATTGTGCAATCACGTCATCAGCAAAAATTTTCTGTGAAGGTTTGGGCAGGCAATGTTGGTGATGTCTTGATTGGGCCCCATGTTCTTCCACCTACGCTCAATGGAGCACGTCATCATGATTTCATATGGGATATTCTACCTGTGCTGCTAGAACATGTACGACACAACATGTGGGTCATGCACGATGGAGCTCCCGCTCATTTCAGTCGAAGTGTTCGTACGCTTCTCAACATCGGATTCGGTGACTGATGAATTGGTAGAGGTGGACCAATTCCATGGCCTCCACGCTCTCCTGACCTCAACCCTGTTGACTTTCATTTATGGGGACGTTTGAAAGCTCTTGTCTACGCAACCCCGGTACCAAATGTAGAGACTCTTTGTGCTCGTATTGTGGACGGCTGTGATACAATACGCCATTCTCCAGGGCTGCATCAGCGCATCAGGGATTCCATGTGACTGAGGGTGGATGCATGTATCCGCGCTAACGGAGGACATTTTGAACATTTCCTGTAACAAAGTGTTTGAAGTCACGCTGGTACGTTCTGTTGCTGTGTGTTTCCATTCCATGATTAATATGATTTGAAGAGAAGTAATAAAATGAGCTCTAACATGGAAAGTAAGCGTTTCCGGACACATGTCCACATAACATATTTTCTTTCTTTGTGTGTGAGGAATATTTCCTGAAAGTTTGTCCGTACCTTTTTGTAACACCCTGTATATGAAACATTAATAGGATTTTAGATACAAATACAATTTCTTATGGTGTTTAATGCTGCAGGACACAACGATAATGGTTCTCGGTAGTTAGCCAGTATGATTCAATTACCACAGTTCCGATACAGGCATCGTCAATTACATCTCTCTCCAAATGAAGGTGTTTTGTTAATAGATCGAACAGGTGGTGGTAGTGATTGTGACGACGATGCAATCAAAAACAGGCATGCAGTCAAGCAGAGCCGTATTGTAGCACTCCGGCAGACACGTCTTTCTTTTACAAACCTTCATGAGTATTCAAATGACGCCGCTGTAATGTACGACAATTCAGCGGGCAACCTCCCTTGCTGACAAGCTTTCTTATCGCAAAGCGATAATGCTAGTGTACACAAGCGGCATTACCCCGATGACAGGGCGTTGTTCTGAACTCCACCGAGAATGCGGAGGTACTAGGCATCTCTTACAAACGTGGCCTGCCTATTTTGTCTTGAACAAGTGCAGGTTAAGTGCCGTAGTCTGTTGTATTGTGTGCCTGAAGATGTAAACGTCCTCTAGTGCATAGATTGTTGACACTGAAAGTGTGATGTCAAATAACTGCAAAAGACTTAAATCAGCAGGCTGATATTGTCGTTGCAGCAGTTATTACCGATACAATGTAATTCTCGATGTTCGGAGGCGCATTTGTTAAGAGTGTTCTTTGCAAAAATGCGATATCCTTGTTCCAGTAACGACCCGACAACCAGTTTTAACCTGTAAAATTTCTTTAGTACAGCACACACATCGCCGAGAGCGAAAAAATTCTGTCCAAGTTTATAATGATTTGTATCTTTAGCGACTGGTAATTGGACGAGGAATCCCAAGCGATGGGCGATGTTCAAATGTGTGTATTCTTCAGTGTCAGCTTTTACTGGTTTATCGAGTCTGAAGTTATTCGTTGAATGTTTCGAAACTGCCACTCGTGATACTGTGCTGCCAGTGTCGCACTCCTAACGGATCGACTCACTGCTTTAAGTAGTCGCTTGTTTGCCTCGACACTCCGCAGGCGGCAGGCGTAAGTCAAGCTCTCGACTGTCCTTCCTCCGCAGCTGCACGGCAGCGCTACCAATTGGAACTGTGCCTAGGCCCGAGAGGCGCGCACGATTTACTCGTTTTGTAGCTCACTGGTCCCACGCGCAGTTCGGACTTCTCACCAATGTTCATCGTTGTACGTATGCTCTAAATAGTAAAGTGATGGTTGAAATGGCTCTGAGCACTATGCGACTCAACTTCTGAGGTCATCAGTCCCCTAGAACTTACAATTACTTAAACCTAGCTAACCTAAGGACATCACACACATCCATGCCCGTGGCAGGTTTCGAACCGGCGAGCGTAGGGGTCGCTCGGTTCCAGACTGTAGCGCCTACAACAGCACGGCCACTCCGGCTGGCAGTAAAGTGATGTTACCTCGAATTCTTTATGTTGTAAACGGTACTTTTGGAGCACATTTTCGCTGACTTCTGTGGTTTGAAACCTAGTTAGGTGTGTCAAATTTTAACACAAACAAATTTAAAGTTCCCGTGTTGGTCAGTTGTTTTAGATTTGCCAAAATGTCCCTGAATTACTTTAGATGGCAAAGACCGCTATTTAATGCATTCTGCAACTATTGCTCAGCCACTTGTATTTTAGACGATCACAGAACTTGGAATGTCTTACAACTTGAAGGAGAACTGCCGTTGTGAGCGTATTAACTTCTCCAGCTCCAACAGAAAGTTACGAATTACGGAATGTACGATAAAATTAGGGCTCCTTCCCCATTCGAAATTTTCAAATGGTTATGTAGACTGCAATGTATCTGCGAGCACTGTAAACCTCATTCTGAAAAAAATCATTGTTAGGTAGCCTTTTTTCCCTATTATCTGTTTTATAAAGCAGTCCACAACCCAAAGGAGTCTCTTTGCTGAAGCTGTTAGGCAGTTTCCTTACTTCGACATTTGAAGTGACATTACGAAAAAGTTACAGGGGGACCTTCAGTCTAACCTGGATATCGAACCATGGTGCAGTTAGTAATGTTTTTTAATGTGAAAAATTCCGAAGTGTGAAAGAATCGATGACAGATAAAAAGGTTAGAAATGACGGGAAATCGAGCCCCAGGCCTTTGGATGTTAGATCCGACACACCACCGAACGGAGTGCGATATTCTACGACGGTCTGCCTTAACCCAGCAACGCAGTGCTTAAGAGGAGTAAATAGGAATACCTGTAGATAGTGTGTCGTCATGTAAAGCTTTCAAAGACTTTTGCAGACGTAATTTTGTTAGTTGTCGATGATCGTTAGATTATTCGAAGCATTCTCCTGGCCTTTTTTTTTTCTCCAAGATGTACTACATGTTCTCCATTTTGATACTGCATGTAAATATAAGCCGGCCGCGGTGGTCTCGCGGTTCTAGGCGCGCAGTCCGGAACTGTGCGACTGCTACGGTCGCAGGTTCGAATCCTGCCTCGGGCGTGGATGTGTGCGATGTCCTTAGGTTAGTTAGGTTTAAGTGGTTCGAAGTTCTAGGGGACTAATGACCACAGCAGTTGAGTCCCATAGTGCTCAGAGCCATTTGAACCATTTTTTTTTTTTTTGTAAATATAAATATAGCGACCGTCGTAATTACTGTGTGAATAGCTCCTATTCTGAAGTTCCTAAATCTACAAGCATCTATTACTCTACAGAATATGAGATTTTTTTCTACCCCTACGTAAACAGGAAGGTGGACCACTTAAGTATTCTGAAATGAAACTTTCGTTAAACATTGACTTCTTCACAGCCTTCTAGTGATGGTACATTAATTGTATCACACTCATATTTGGGCAAAAAACGCGCCATGTGTGAAGTAGGACGCTGTCGTTTTGACGAATCTTCTTCAGCTTTTTTGTTAATTTTTGCTGTTATGATAAGCGGCACAGTGGTCATCGAGCGCCGAAAGCTGAAGGCGTTCATAATTCCCACAACAACGTATGGTATGCTGTTCTCTTATCTGCCAATGTTAGGACATAAATCACGCGCTTATCAAGGAAGAACAGTGTGCCTCCGCTTTGGCTTCACAAAACATCAATTCTTGGAAATGTACGCGTATTAATCTTTGTGTTTTATGAAAAATGCTCGTATTGTTGTATCTAACTATATACTGCTTACAAAATCTGTTTTTCACTACAAATAAACATTCTTGGTTATCGGTCTTTTATAGAACATTGTCAATGTAGATTATGTAATTTAAAAAAACGACAAATTAAATTTTTCCTGCCTTTTTGCATTTTAAATTTCACGTAAATGCTCATACAATAAGCAGCTTTGTTTTAAAAATTTGAATCTACCGAAGACCGAACGCAGCTAAGGCCACGTAGAACCGAACCCATGTTAACCTCCCCCCCCCCCCCCCCTTTCATCCAGCACGCTACCGCATAGCCACACCACTTGCCTGAAAAATACAACCTTATTTTAGCGTATTAAAAGCGATTTTCTCGAACTTTTGAGGGTTGAATCGAACTGCTTTGGGAGAGGTGATTTGAGTTTTGAACTTGATGTGCAATAAATATAAAAAATCAAAAAATGCGATTGTTGTGTGGTTCCCTTGCTAGAGACAAACCGGCGGTGTTGTCACATGTGGAGGCACAATTCTATTGTGCGCCTGCTAAGTTTGACTCAGAATTAATAAACTTTCTGGGTTCATCTCACTTACAGTGTTCGGTATAAGAAGCCTTGAGCCTGTCTAAGTACATCGAAACGCGCTCCCATCTTACGGTTATAAAATCCTGGTTGTTTCGAGAAGACCAGGCAAGAGCTACAGTAAAATTTAACCGCGGTCAATTCCCTCATTTAATTTTGATAGAGGTCGGTGCATCAGAATTTTGCGTTAACAGGGTTAATTTTTAATCGAGGATGGTGCACTCAGCAGCCTGTCAGATCTGAGCAAGGAGCTAAAAATGAATGTGGAAGAACAGCAAGGACTTCTTCCGAGGAAGGATTTCTCTTAGTACTACGACCGCTCCAAGAAATACATGGCAGCAGTTTACTGTGCAGCTTGTAACAAGCCTGTGTGCGGCGAACATAAAACAAAGGTGTGTGTTGATTGCCCCCATAAGACTGACCCGTCTAATATTTATAAACTGTGATTGGTATTACTAAGTAATTTTTTCTCTAAATGACAATTTGCACACAATATGTTCCTCGTTTTTATATCACAATATATACATATGTAGGCTTGTTTGCAACACGCATTTGTACAGTAGACATTCTTGTATTTACAGGCTACAAGCTAGTAATAAGCTTTTAACTATAATACGTCATGATCCACTGAAAGACCCACATGTACATTTTACGTGTCGTTAGTATTTAGCAGAGGTAAAGAGGCGGTAGTGTTGCAGGGGCAACAGAGATACGGACCTGGAAAACGCTATTGATGTCGTGGGTGGGGAGTCAAAGGCGAAACAGCGGTAAGAAATAGTTCAGTGTCATATAAATTCGTATGTCACCGTTGCTCGGCGGCATAATCGGCATTTTTATCTGAGGCACAGTGTGCCCTAAGTCTAGGACTTGTTGCGGGATGAACTCGGAAGCAAATTTAAATTTCCGGTAAGAGATTCGCAAGGCGTTGCACGTAAAATCAAGGACACTGGAACACGGTTAGGAAGACGAGGATGATACTATAAAGTCAATTGCATTTTTGTCTTACCGTAGGTGCTCTTTCCTCGAAATGCTCCGGATTTTCCACCCTCCTATGAAGACAGTTGCCTCAGTCGTTTATGTGAAGATCGACTTGTTGTTTAGAAAGCTGCGTATGTAGCGGATTCGTTGTGAGAGTTGATCGAACAGGATGAACTCTTCATGAGAGATGCATGGGACATTAACAGTACACCCGCTTACTACAACTTTTCATCCTTTGTCATCATTTTTCTGTGCCTTCACAGGAGGAGGACATCGTAAGAGAATGTATTGTTCGCAGGCAGACGAAGACACAGAATTACAGTGTCCGTAGTTTATAAAATTCACGCGCAGCTTTGGAGGCGGCTGCAGAAGTGGTGCTCAGTGTATTGACCCGTATTTAACAAGAAACAGCCTTCTGGCGTTAGTTAGAGCTGTCAGTTACATGGACCAGT
The DNA here is from genome assembly GCF_023897955.1 of Schistocerca gregaria. Lineage (NCBI taxonomy): Eukaryota > Metazoa > Arthropoda > Insecta > Orthoptera > Acrididae > Schistocerca > Schistocerca gregaria. The sequence continues at coordinate 645,060,220 of NC_064920.1, forward strand.
GGTTCTTTTTATTTACGCTTAACACCACAAAAGCGTGTTGACGTTTCTGTAGCCTTCCAAAATGAGGAAGCACTTTTGAAATAATCTATTTCGCACCTGGGTGGAAAACGGTCAGACGATTTCTGTTACTGAAATGTTTAAAATCTTGTCATCTACGGAAAAGAGCCGCACCGTTATTCGTGCCTAAATTAGTGCGAATGTTAACACAAACTGCGTAGCTGCGTCTGTTTACGCACCTCCAGCAGAGCTATTCTGGGCGCGCGGTGACGGCGCTTATTACACGAGCTGGCCAGTGTCGGGTGGGCGCGCCTGCCGCTGCGTTCCCAGCCGCATTCCACGTGCTGTTGTTTGTTTACCCCCGCAACGCAGTCGCCGCTGTAACGAGGACAGCTCGCTGAATAAAGAGGCGTTGCAGTGCGCAGGCGCGGCCGTGCTCAGCGGGCAACGCGCGCGTCGTGGGCTCTGCGAACGCCTTCTCTGTTCTCGGAGGTGACAGCGGCGGTTACGCGCTATTCCGGCTTTCTAGTTGTATACTGCAGGAGGACTAGGTCGTAAGCGAGTGTTTGAACTCGTGACACCTGCTGACGAGCAGATCACATACTAGAGTTCAAACACGGTACTTTGTATCGTCTTCTTTACATGAATTAATTCATTCAGCTACTCTACAGCTACGACTGGCAACTTCTTTTCGCGCTGCAAGTCGCCTGATTAAATTTTGGCTTACTGGGAATCTCGGCGTAGACGGTGCGCAACGAATATGAAATGGAGTACTACTGTGTTATTCCCCTATGGGATAAGTATTTTCTTCACAAACATTCCCAAAAGTAAGTCATCTTGTACAGAGCGCTAAGCAGTGTACCGCCCTGCCGATTAACTAAGTCAAATACTGTTGTTTCTACTAAGGTGAAATGAGGAAATTAGTTTGATCGATATGAATGAAGTAAGTTGAATATTTTTCCTTGTTTCCTCTAGTTGGGAAAAGTGTTGCGTGTATTAGGTTAACCACTGTGAAATAATATTAAGGGCACGGAACATACCATCTAGATTGGTGTTATTTTTGTACTACCAATATATTTAAATTGTAGTCATGACATTTAGAACTGCAAGCTACTGTTTGATTTATTTTTTAACCAGCAACCTACAAAGGTTCGCAGGGATAGCACTAAGTACACCAGCGGCTATAGATTTTAAACAAAAACCTTCCTGATAATTGTCTAATAACGAAAACCATATCAAAATCCCTACAACAGTGTTTGAAGTTAGTCTGCAAATACAGACGGAAATTGCGGTGGGGAGAGCTTTAAATTAAAATACACAGGGTGATTCAGCTGCTCCTACTTAAGAGTTTTATGTAAGCTGGAACGCCCTCAAGATTTTCATTCATTCATTCGTTCTTGTGTGTGTGTGTGTGTGTGTGTGTGTGTGTGTGTGTGTGTGTGTGCGAACAGTCCCACAGACAAAATTAAGAGAGCTGCTTTCTTTGCAGGAAATTTAATTTAGTTAAATTTTGTACTAGGATTTATTTTCGCTGGAGCCCACGGTTTTAGTGTTTCTTTAAAGAAAAACACGATTGGAGGTAACTTTTGCACATTTTCTTGAATAATTCGCAGACTACGGCCTCTAGCGAGAACGTATCCTAGTACAAAATTTAACTACATTAAATTTCCTATAAAAAGGTCCTTCTCATTTGTTCTGTAGGGCCATTAATTCGCGCATAGCGAGGGAGAGTATGGAAATCTAGCTCGTGGTATTTGAAGGCATTGTGGATTGCATAAAGCCATAAGTAGGGGCAGCCGAATCACCATGAGCACGTCTGCGACCGGTTTCGCTCAAAGAACGCTATACGGCATCTGTTGCATACGATCATGCATAAAATAAAATTCCAAGTGAAAAAAATGTTTGAAAATTGTAGTAAAGACACAAGCAATACTTCCATATTTTTATTAACACATACATACATGAAAAAGTCTAAACTACTATATTTATAATTAATGTTTAGTCATGCAGAGGTAGATGCATGGAGTGTGTATCACAGACAACCATCCGAGTGACACACAAAATGCAACTGCTTCTACATTACCAAACATTATTTCGTAGTTGAAAGTTGGTGACACATTACAGGATCCTCTTAACAATTTGTCTCCACTTGCCTCGGTCTTCTGCATGTAGGAGTATCTGCCCCCATATTTTGGATTGCTTTCTCCTTTATCTGATCATTGGTCATCTCGGCGATCATCCCTGCAATCTATTCTCTTCTGCTTTGCTTTGGGTGATGTTCTTTTCCAATTTATCCTGCCGTCCAACCATATGAGCAAAGAACTGCAGGATTTTCTGGGAGAAAATACTGGACAATCTTTTCTCCCCTCCCTCCCCCCCCCCCCCCCACGATATTCTCAGCAACACCCTACACGATCACTTCTCAAGAGCATCAGTTCTTTTACTGTCCTCTTCAGTTATTGTCTGTGTTTGTCCCGTATAGGAAAACTGGAAACACCACAAATTTACCGCTACAGTCGCAGGTTCGAATCCTGCTTCGGGCATGGATGTGTGTAATGTCCTTAGGTTAGTTAGGTTTAAGTAGTTCTGAGTTCTAGGGGACTGATGACCTCAGAAGTTAAGTCCCATAGTTCTCAGATCCATTTGAACCAGAGATTTCAACACACTCAGTTCATTGCGTCTTGTTAGGGCTAGGTCTTTCCAAATCGCTGCCAACTTCGATGCAGCATCCCTACCCTACGTTTTAAGTAAATATTACGTTTTTGACATAAGTATGTGTCTTCCGTTGTTAACATTGCTTGTTTTTTTTTTAATTTCAGTTTTCAAACGTCCTGGATAATGACGCTTGTCCGAAACTGTTTGCACATTAAAAAATAAATGAAACAATTCTACAATTTATAAAAGCTATAGAAAGCAATCACATAAATCACTTAAACTGATTTTCTGTTTAATGTGTCGTACAGCAAGAGGAAGACTCGTTGAATCACATGCCATGTAGGAGAGTATGGACATCCTGACCATACCAATTACAGCATTCGTGTAGTTTTCCAGATAGCGTGTGGACTAAAATGTGCCGTTGTGTAACTGTGACATGTGGCACAACGTTGTGAATGAAATCTTGTTTTTTAATCTCGCGTTTTTAAAATTTTTCCTGATAGGTTTTTCAGAGCTCGTTTCCTGAACAACTAAATAATTACACTGAGTTGACAAAAGTCATGGGATACCTCTTAATTTCGTATTGGGCCTTCTTTTGCCCGGCGTACTGCATCAACTGTATGGACTAGCACGCTGGACTCGCGTCCGGCCATCCTGATTTAGGTTTTCCGTGAGTTCCCTAAATCGCTCCAGCCAAATGCTGGGCTGGTTATTTGGAAAGGGCACGGTCGTCCCCCTTCCCCATCCTTCCTTAATCAGTTGAGACCCATGACCACACTGTCTGGTCGCCTCCCCCAAAACAACCCAACCAACTGTATGGGATCAACAAGTCGTTCAAAGTCCCCTATAGAAAGACTGAGCTACACTGCCTCTATAGCCGTCCAGAATTGCAAAAGACCTCCTGCGGGTCGAGGGTTGAGTAGGTCCGAGGTATTCCTGCTTGACATAAGAGGCGACTAAAAGGAGTCTCACACGTTTCGGCCTGTATCTGATGATCCCCTGTAGGGCTTGACCTCCACCCCTCCTGGGTGAGTATTTTTCCATCAACTGTGCAGTATCGTTTTCTACGCAGTATCGTTTGCTTCGTTGCACCTGACATCCAGCACAGTAGCCAGTCTGTTGTGGTGGGGCCGCCATGCACCCTGTTGGTTGTAGCCTCCTGACCACACAGGGATCGCTCTGCTGATATCTGCGCCGTTAACTCCCCACGTATGCCAAGGAGTAGATGCCCGTCACCCTGGGGCATCGGGACTCGCTGCAATGGCCATCCTGCCAGATGGTCTTTGCTGCGGCTGGGTGGCTCCCGAGGAGAGGGCCCCTGGTCAGAGTGGGTGGCATCAGGGCAGATGACACGCTGGTGGTCAAACACCAGCAGTCTCTAAGCGTTCACGGGCTCAATTCAAGGCACAGAAGTATAACCCCAAATCGTTCCCCTCCCTCGCTACACCATGGGAGGAAAATCAGGCTAACGATGGCAATGGCTCTTATTCACCGCTGTACCTTGTATGTTCGAGAGCTGATGGGGAATCTTACATGACAAATGAACCCTCAGCTTTTTTTGAGCATTTATAGGACGGGTTTGGGGAGGTGGAGGCCTCGTCCAAAATGAGATTGGGGTCAGTCCTGATCAGAACAGCATCCTCTGCCCAGTCATAGGCGTTACTCGCTTGTGACAAGCTGGGGATGTTTCTGTAACCATCACGCCCCATTAGAGCTTAAATATGGTTCAGGGTATCATATTTCACAGGGACTTTCTTTTTCATTCTGCCGATGAGCTGCGTGCTAATTTACAGTGACGAGGTGTACATTTCGTTCTGCGTGTCCACCGGTGTCTGGGGGTTAGTCAGGTTGCCACCGGTGCCTTCATCTTGGTCTTAGAGGGTGATACATTACCCGAGAAGATCAAGATGATGGTCTACTATTTTGATGTCAAGCCTTATATCCCTTCCCCAATGCGGTGCTTTAAATGCTGGAAGTTTGGCCATATGTCTTCCCGCTGTACTTCCAGCGTCACACGTAGAGATTGCAGACGCACACATCCCAATACTCCATGTGCCCCGCCTCCCATCTGTGTCAACTGCGGAGAGCACCATTCGCCTTGCTCGCCTGACTGCAGAATTCTGCAGAAAGAAAGGAAAATCATGGAGTACAAGACCCTGGACCAACTGACCTACACTGAGGCTAAGTGGAAATTTGAACGCCTACATCGTGTACATATAACATAGTCTTACGCCGCCACTACAACAGTTCTAGCCCCATCAGCTCCGCCAACCCCAGTCACTTCTTAGAGCGGGGCAAAGTCAGGACATGCGGGGACCAAGCAGCAATCGATATTGTAATTGTAAACTGTCGAAGTTGCATTGGTAAAGTACCGGAACTTCAAGCGCTGATAGAAAGCACCGAAGCTGAAATCGTTATAGGTACAGAAAGCTGGCTGGAGCCAGAGATAAATTCTGACGAAATTTTTTACAAAGACACAGACGGTGTTTAGGAAGGATATATTGCATACGACCGGTGGTGGAGTGTTTGTCGCTGTTAGTAGTAGTTTATCCTGTAGTGAAGTAGAAGTGGATAGTTACTGTGAATTATTATGGGTGGAGGTTACACTCAACAACCGAGCTAGGTCAATAATTGGCTCCTTTTACCGACCTCCCGACTCAGCGGCATTAGTGGCAGAACAACTGAGAGAAAATTTGGAATACATTGCACATAAATTTTCTCAGCATATTATAGTCTTTGGAGATTTCAATTTACCAGATATAGACTGAGACACTCAGATCTTTAGGATGGGTGGTAAGGGTAGAACATCGAGTGACATTATACTGAGTGCACTATCCGAAAATTACCTGGAGCAATTAAACAGAGAACCTACTCGTGGAGATAACATCTTGCACCTACTGATAACAAACAGACCCGAACTTTCCGTCTCTGTAAGTGCAGGACAGGGAATCAGTGATCATAAGGCCGTTGCAGCATCCCTGAATATGGAAGCTACTAGGAATAAAAAAAAAAAAGGCGGAAGGTTTATATGTTTAGCAAGAGTAATAGAAGGCAGATTTCAGATTACCTAACAGATCAAAACGAAAATTTCTGTCGCGACACTGACAATGTTGAGTGTTTATGGAAAAAGTTCAAGGCAATCGTCAAATGTGTTTTAGACAGGCACGTGCCGAGTAAAACTGTGAGGGACGGGAAAAATCCACCGTGGTTCAACAACAAAGTTAGGAAACTACTGCGAAAGCAAAGAGCTTCACTCCAAGTTTAAACGCAGCCAAAACCTCTCAGACAAACAGAAGCTAAACAATGTCAAAGTTAGCGTAAGGAGGAATATGCGTGAAGCGTTCTGTGAATTTAAAAGTAAAATTCTATATACCGACTTGACAGAAAATCCTAGGAAGTTTTGGTTTTACGTTAAATCAGTAAGTGGCTCGAAACAGCATATCCTGACACTCCGGGATGATGATGGCATTGAAACAGAGGATGACACGCGTAAAGCTGAAATACTAAGCACCTTTTCCTAAAGCTGTTTCACAGAGGAAGACCGCACTGCAGTTCCTTCTCTAAATCCTCGCACAAACGAAAAAATGGCTGACTTCGAAATAAGTGTCCAAGAAATAGAAAAGCAACTGGAATCACTCAACAGAGGAAAGTCCACTGGACCTGACGGGATACCAATTCGATTCTACACAGAGTACGCGAAAGAACTTGCCCCCCATCTAACAGCCGTGTACCGCAAGTCTCTAGAGGGACGGAAGGTTCCAAATGATTGGAAAAGAGCACAGGTAGTCCCAGTCTTGAAGAAGGGTCATCGAGCAGATGCGCAAAACTATAGACCTATATCTCTGACATCGATCTGTTGTAGAATTTTAGAACATGTTTTTTGCTCGAGTATCATGTCGTTTTTGGAAACCCGGAATCCACTCTGTAGGAATCAGCATGGATTCCGGAAACAGCGATCGTGTGAGACCCAACTCGCTTTATTTGTTCATGAGACCCAGAAAATATTAGATAAAGGCTCCCAGGTAGATGCTATTTTTCTTGACTTCCGAAAGGCGTTCAATACAGTTCCGCACTGTCGCCTGATAAACAAAGCCTACGGAATACCAGACCAGCTGTGTGGCTGGATTGAAGAGTTTTTAGCAAGCAGAACACAGCATGTTGTTATCAATGGAGAGACTTCTACAGATGTTAAAGTAACCTCTGGCATGCCACAGGGGCATGTTATGGGACCATTGCTTTTCACAATATAGATAAATGACCTAGTAGATAGTGTCGGAAGTTCCATGCGGATTTTCGCGGATGACGCTGTAGTATACAGAGAAGTTGCAGCATTAGAAAATTGTAGCGAAATGCAGGAAGATCTGCAGCGGATATAGGCACTTGGTGCAGGGAGTGGCAACTGACCCTCAACATAGACAAGTGTAATTTATTGCGAATACATAGAAAGAAGGATCCTTTATTGTATGATTATATGATAGCGGAACAAACACTGGTAGCAGTTACTTCTGTAAAATATCTGGGAGTATGCGTGCGGAACGATTTGAAGTGGAATGATCATATAAAATTAATTGTTGGTAAGGCGGGTACCAGGTTGAAATTTATCGGGAGAGTCCTTAGAAAATGTAGTCCATCAACAAAGGAGGTGGCTTACAAAACACTCGTTCGACCTATACTTGAGTATTGCTCATCAGTGTGGGATCCGTACCAGATCGGGTTGATGGAGGAGATAGAGAAGATCCAAAGAACAGCGGCGCGTTTCGTCACAGGGTTATTTGGTAACCGTGATAGCGTTACGGAGATGTTTAGCAAACTCAAGTGGCAGACTCTGCAAGAGAAGCTCTCTGCATTGCAGTGTAGCTTGCTCGCCAGATTTCGAGAGGGTGCTTTTCTCGATGAGGTATCGAATATATTGCTTCCCTCTACTTATACCTCCCGAGGAGATCACGAATGTAAAATAAGAGAGATTCGAGTGCGCACGGAGGCTTTCAGACAGTCGTTCTTCCCGTGAACCATACGCGACTGGAACAGAAAAGGGAGGTAAAACAGTGGCACGTAAAGTGCCCTCCGCCACACACTGTTGGGTGGCTTGCGGAACATAAACGTAGATGTAGATGGAAACCGGAAAACTACACCTGCCCCCTTGATGGTTGGGGCACTTCCCTCCCTGTTGCTCTTGCACCACCTACTTCGAGAGCAACACCACCCCAACCATCAGGGATATCAGTCCCCACTTCTGAGCCGGAGAAGTGTAAGTCGTCTTTCCTTCCTCGCTAGGAAGGGGTCCCTTGGGTCACTCACTGCCCAGGTTTCTGCTAGTGGGAAAGATAACACCCGCCAGTGGCTGAAGAGCCTAAAAGCAGCTGGTCCTAGGGCTTCACGCTCTTCCTTAGCCCCGGAGACTGAATCAGTGAAGTCCTCCGAGCCAGGGAAACCCAAGAAACAGAACAGAAATCCAAAAAGAAGGCCCTCATAACCAAGGGAATTGTGGTGGCACCCACACCACCGCTAACTACAAGCTTTACGTCTGTGGGTCAGGTTGAGATTTTGGCGTCCGTTGAGGACCTAGATCTTGCCGGACCCTCAGCCACAATGTGTATTGACTATTCAGGCAAAAAGTAGGTGGCAGCAGGTGACTCTGAGGGATAAACTGCCTCATTGAATGTTCCATGCCTTCCCTGTCCCTCGTTGATGTCATCCTCTAGTGGAATTGCGGCGGTTTTTTCCACCACCTGGGTGAGCTACGGCAACTGTTAAGCTTTCTGCATTGCCCTCCAGGAAACTTTATTCCCGGCAATGCGGACCTCTGCCCTCCATGGCTATAAGGGATACTGCAGGAACCGTTACGACTATAATCGACTGTCAGGTGGAGTTTGCGTTTATGTCCTAAACTCGGTTTGTAGTGAACCTGTGCCCCTTCAAACTCCTCTTGAAGCTGTGGCTGTCAGAATAAGAACGACGCAGGAAATAACTGTCTGCAATGTATGTCTTCTTCCAGATGTTGCAGTATCCCTGAATGTATTAACTGCACTGATTGATCAACTCCCTAAACCTTTCCTACTTCTGGGAGATTTTAATGCCCATAACCCCTTGTAAGGTGGCACCGTGCTTACTGGCCGACGCAGAGATGTCGAAACTTTGTCTCAGTTCGACATCCGCCTCTTAAACACTGGGGCCGCCACACATTTCACTGTGGCTCATGGTAGTTACTAGGCCATTGATTTATCAATCTGCAGCCCAGGACTTCTCTCACCTACCCGCTGGAGAGCACATGACGGTCTGTGGGGTAGTGACCACTTCCCCATCTTTCTGTCATTGCACCGGCGTCAGGCCCACGGATGCCTGCCCAGATGGGCTTTAAACAAGGCGGACTGGGAAACTTTCACTTCTGTTGTTACTGTTGAATCTCCTCCACACGGCAATGTCGATGTGACGGTTGAGCAGGTGACTACAACAATCGTTTCTGTGGCAGAAAACACGATCTCTCGCTCTTTAGGGTGCCCTCGGCGAAAGGCAATCCCTTGGTGGTCGCCTGAAGCCGCTGAAGCAATTAAGGAGCGTCGGCGAGCTCTACAGCGACATAAGCAGCACCCTTCCCTGGAGCACCTCATAGCCTTTAAACGGCTCCGTGCCCGCATTCGCCAACTTATCAAACGACGGAAGCAGAAGTGTTGGAAGAGATACGTCTCGACACTGGGTGCCATACGTCAGCTTTCCAAGTCTGGGTAAAAATCAAGCGTGTTGTCGGGTACCAGACCCCTATAGGTGTCCCGGTGTTAACATAAATGGCGTGTTATCTACCGACGCAAACGCGATTGCCAAGCACTTTGCTAGAGCCTCTGCGTCGGAAATTATCCCCCAGCTATTCGCACTCTCAAACGGCGGCTGGACGGGAAAGTCCTCGCGTTCACTACACGCCACAGTGAATCCTATATCACCCCATTTACAGAGTGGGAGCTCCTCAGTGCCCTTGCACTTTGCTCCGACTCAACTCCTGCGCCAGATCGGATCCACAGTCAGATGATTAAACATCTCTCATCTGACTACAAGCGACATCTCCTCGTCATCTTCAACCGGGTCTGGTGCGATGCGTCTTCCGTCGCAATGGCGGAAGAGCATTATCATTCCGGTGCTCAAACCCGGCAAAAACCCGCTTGATGTGGATAGCTATCGGCCCATCATCCTCACCAAAGTTCTTTGTAAGCTGTTGGCAATTTTGGTTTGTCGGCGGTTGGGTTGGGCTCTGGAGTCTTATGATTACTGGTTCCATGTCAGGGCGGCTTCCGCCAAGGTCGCTCTATCACTGATAGTCTTGTGTCCCTCGAGTCTGCCATCCGAGCAGCCTTTTCCAGATGCCAACACTTGGTTGCCGTCTTTTTCGCTTTACGAAAAGCGTATGACACCACCTTGCGACATGGCCTTGCCACGTTATAGGATTGGCGTCTCAGAGGCCCGCTTCCGATTTTTATCCAAAATTTCCTGTCGCTTCGTACTTTCCATGTCCAAGTTGGTGCCTCCCATAGATTACACCCCCCCCCCCCCCCAATATCCAGGAGAATGGGGTCTCACAGGGCTCTGTAAAGAGTTTCTCTCTATTTTTAGTGGTCATTAATGGGTTAGCAGCAGCTGTAGGGCCGTTCGTCTCACCTTCGCTGTATGCAGACAACTTCTGCATTTCCTACTGCTCCACCAGTCCTGGTGTTGCTGAATGGCGCCTAAAGGGCGCCATCCCCAAGGTGTAGTCATGGGCTCTAGCCCACGGTTTCCAGTTTTCAGCCGTGAAGTCGTCTGTCATGCATTTCTGTAGACGTCACACCATTCATCCGGAACCACAACTTTTATCTTAATGACGATCCACGCACTGTAGTGGAGACATATCGATTCTTAGGACTGGATTTCGACACCCGATTGACTTGGCTTCCTCACCTTCCTCACCTTCGTCAGCTTAAGCAGATGTGCCGGCAGCACCTCAATGCCCTCCCCTGTCTGAGCAACACCAATTGGGGTGCAGATCGCTCCACGCTGCTCCAGCTCTACAGAGCCCTTGATCAATCCCGCCTTGGCTATGGGAGTCTGGTTTACGGTTCAACGGCGCCCTCAGCGTTGTGTTTACTCGACCCAGTGAAGCGCTGTGGCGTTCGCCTAGCGACAGGAGCTTTTAGGACTAGTCTGCACACTAGTGTCCTTGTGGAGGCTGGAGTCCCTCCACTGCAAGTTAGGCGTGTACAACTGCTGCCCAGTTACGTTGCACACGTTCGTAGTTCTCCTGTGCGTCCGAATCACCGTCTCCTTTTCTCACTCACGGCGGTTCATCTCTCACATCGGCGGCCCAGGTCAGGACTTCCAATTGCAGTTCATGTCCGATCCCTTCTTTTCGAACTTGAGTCCGTGCCTTACTACCTATACTTGAGGTCCATTCACGTACACCTCCTTGGTGTACACCTATGCCACGGCTTCGCCTGGACCTTTCACATGGCCCTAAGGACTCAGGTAACCCCGTGGCTCACCGCTGGCACTTCTTCTCGATTCTTGACATGTACAGAGGCCACGAAGTGGTTTACACCGATGGCTCTATGGTTGATACGTCGGCTTCGCGTATGTCCATGGTGTTTTTAGGTATTACTATATTTGGTTCTTGCACTTAGTAATTACCAGCGCGTAGAAAAAATTACAAACAAAATGTTTAACTTATCTTTCTCCCGTTTTCTGCTCGTTACCTAAGACTGTGTTTAAGTGATTATTGAAACGTATTTCTTCCCTTTTTTCGTCATCAAACATCATGTCAGATCTTCACGACACAAATTCTACACACAGAGAAGACAAATGTCAGCTCCAGACGAGGTGCACAATATCTTTACAGACCAAAAGTTAAACATAGACACAGAATTCCTGCGCAACCACGCTGTCGGTCTCCTTCCCCAACGAACCAACCTGCGCAACCCCCATATTTATAATCTCGCATTTCCTGCGAGGATTTTCTCGAAACAGAAACTTGTCATTTTAATAATATAATTAAAACATTAATTACGAAAAAACGTGCATTTTTAGAAACGTGACAGTTACAAAAATATAGTTTCGGTTATTCAAATGTTTGCATCGGAATGTAAAAGTTTTTTATCCCTACTAACTTTACAAACAATTCATTGCAAAACAAAATTACCCTTTCCGAAGTTGAGAAAAAGTGGTGTCAAATGAGGTATGTCAGGCTAATGCCAAATAACTTTCACCTGTGTAGAAATTTTAGGCAGTGCATACATTGCAGTTACAGTAATTTTGTCATATTTCTTCAAATAAAATGTTTTAATAGAACTAACTACGCTAATCCAGTGACGCGACTCGTAACTTGATGCTGAGTGATGAAATTTAATGTCAAACATATTTAATAAAATTTCGACAGAATCTGAAACATACTTATTGCACGTTACGTATTTAATAAGACAATATAAAAGAAATATAAAATGTAGTTTGGATCATTATTTCCCCTTTTGTTTTTGATTACGCCCTTTATTTTAAAATAAGCGTGATGTATTGTTTTTTCTACACATTAAACATACACTATATTCTTGATTATAGCTTGAAAATAAATGCTTTTATAAGTTGCATAACATGCTGAATTAAAAAAATTACGTCCACGAGTACGCGTAATTCAGATAGAAGTTAGTATCTGTTCTATAATCATTGGTTAGGCTACTACTGTAATGCAAGAGTTTTTCTACGTACGCCCTCCTCCCCCCTGCCACCCCTCCCACAAATGCTCTTCCATTTAATGCATTATCAAGAGTTAAAAATACTCCTGTGATATCGTTATCTTGATTACCTTGCGAGTGCAATTTCCATGATGCGGAAAAAGTGAATAACGAGTATGTAGAAACGCAGTGTCAGTAGTACAAAATAAATGCGAAATTACGCGACATACTTGATGTCGTGCGACGCCGTTTGTGTTGCGCATTTCAGGAGCTTAACGAGACGTCGCTGTGCTTCAGAAAGTTGTTGGCACAGCGAGGTAGGCTTCAAATTCCTTGGCTGTTTTTTTGTGCTTTCCGTACCTTCAGCACGCATATGTTGGGATAGTACAGCTGCATTAAAAGTGGTGTAGGTACTTTTGAATCACAGATTCCAGAACACAGCTGTGTTGGTACACGCTCGACTGTTTCAACCCGTAAATCCAAAATACGCCCTGCACGAACGAATGATTAGATATCGTTTCTGTGACTCAGTGGTGAAGGCTAGCACTTTTCTTCGTTGTAGTTCAAAGGAAAGCGAGTAGTGATATTTCTATAAATATAAAAAAAATAAGTATAACATTTTACAATTCGTAAAATTATCTTCAGAGAGTGAGTACAAAATAATAATGTACAAACAGCCTTAGGTTGTAGAGGAGCCTAGGCACTTTAATAATTCTACGTTCTCCTTCCAGGCTATATATTAGAACTATTAGACCTAGTGCACAAAGTAAACATGAGTTGTTCTTGTTTCCCCCGAGTTTTTAGGAATTTTCTAGGCTTTACAATTAAGGTTATCTAAAAATTTCAGATTTAATTTTAAAATTTATACATTATTTTGATGTTGAGCTGCTATATTAGCTGGCAGTTGCGATAAAATCATGTTAACTATTGTATGAAATCAATGTGCTTGTGTCGTGCAGTGTACGTTTGGAAAAAGTGATTGATACCGCCTCGTGTTACTCCATCACATTCACATTAAAGGATTATAGCGAACGTGCATTCAGCGAAGATGACTGGGGGAATGATTTATGATCAAATCTCGTGCGAATTATGGAACTAATAAACATTTTATTCGCTTTAGTTGTGTGGAACCGGAGCTTCGATGGAATGTTTAGCTTCATTTCTCCATAATATTACCCTTTGCTGTGTATCGATGATACTGTCTTCTCATTGACACCTTGTGCTTCTGTGTAGTGCAGACTTCAGGTCTGATGACGGTAATAAGATGTTTTTAAAAACATCTGTTGCAGTGGCGGTCTTCGCTAAGTCATTGACTTTTTAATGTCAACATTATTATTATTATTATTATTATTATGTAGTATTCTGCCTAGTGGCAGGTCCATCTCTTCGTACGCAGAATTTCTGGTTCCACTGTTCCCTGTCTTCATCTTCTTCCTTCAGTCTTTTGTATTTCCTTCCATCTTTCATGTCGTCCAGATGAATTATTCTTCTTCCTCGTCCTGCGTGTCCTCTGAGTTTCCCTTCGATGACGTCATGTATGAGTCCCTCGTGTCCAAGTACGTGTCCAATCCAGTTGGCCTTTCTTTGAAGAATTGTATGCAGAATACTTCTCTTCTCTCCTACTCTTCGCATTACATCGTCATTTTTATGCGATCTGTCCACTTGATCTTTTCCATTCTCCTCCAGCACCACATTTCAAAGCTATCTAAGTATTTTTTCTCCTTCTTTCTCATGGTCCATGTCTCTGCTCCAAGTGTAGCACTTTATCAGTCGTTTCCTCAGTGCCAAACTCAACTTGCTGGTCAGCAGAGTCCTCTTCTTGTTTAAAGCAGCTTCGGCCATGGCGATTCTTGCTCGGATTTCGTTGGTGCAGTGGCCATCCTTTGTGATGAAACTTCCCAGGTACTTGAACTGATTCACATTTTCCAGTTCCCGATTGTTAAGTTATCTTCAAGTGTTTCTCACGTTTTGATATGCGCATCACTTTTGATTTTTCGATGTTGATTTCCATGCGCCGTATTTTCTTCCCGTTTCCACCAAATTGTTCATCACGTGTTGCAGCTGTCTCTGATTTTTAGCGAGCACTACCAGGTCGTCTGCATACTTGATGGTGTTGATGAGACGTCCTCCTCCTTTTGGAGTTTCCGTATCCTTTCCGCGTCCCTCTATACACACAAATGTTCAAGCGTGCTTCTATACAGATTGACATAAATACGGAGAGATGATCTGCGTTCGAGAAGTCGATCGTTCTTTCGTTCTTCTAGGGCTTAAGTAATACTGTCACCGCTCTAGCGATATGTTCTGGAATTTGCCCAGGACGAGTATACCAATACGTTTTGAAATATTCACCCTTTGTTACGTAATATCGATGTGCCGTGAGCGTACGACGGAGGCGGCAAGGATGAGTGCGCTTCGAGCCAGCGAGCCGACCGTGACGTCCCGGTACGAGGAGGGAGTCCACCCGTGGCGTCAGCGCCGAGCCGAGGCCCTTCCTCGTGCGAACACGACGCGGAAGAACGCGCAGCCTTGTGTCTGCCGAGGCCGCCCCCGTGCCATATATTTTCTCGCCGTCTGCCAGGCGGAAGCGTGCCGCGGGTCGCAATATCGTCTACATACAGATACATACATAAATTTATTTATTTATTAATTACATATTCTGTAGATCATTTGAAAAATTCTTTTATCGAAATGATGTACTCGTATAACGAATCAGTTTACAGGGTTTGTCCGGAAAATACGTATAAAATTGAATAATAACTTTATTTTACAATTATTCAGGTATTACAATATGGTCCCCTACAAAGTACTCGCCCTGAGACGCGATACACTTCTGCCAACGCCGTTTCCACTGTTGATAACATTACTGAAAGTCTTCAGTTGCCGTGTCGTTTCCGCCTTGATAGCTTCCACATCTCCCAAGTGCCGCCCCAGAAGCACCATTTTGCATTTCGGCAACATGAAGTCACACGGGGCTAAATCGGGGGAATAAGGCGGGTGGTCTGTCACGGTGACTGAGCTTCGGGCCAAAAACACGCGCGCAACGAGCGACGTGTGAGCGGGTGCATTGTCGTGCTGAAGGATCCACCTGCCCCCTTTTGCCAACTTCGGTAGAACTCTGGCCACACGAGCTCTGAGACGTGTCAGAACTTCAACTAAAGAATTTCCGTTCACTCTCTGGCCGGGAGGGACAAATTCCTTGTGAACAGTGGCCCTAGAATCAAAGAAAAAAATCAACATTGTCTTCATATTGGACCTCGATTTTCGCGACCTTTTTGTTCTCGGCTCTCCTGTTAGTTTCCATTCCCTGCTTTGAAATTTGTGCTCCACATCGAATTCGTAAAACCAGGAATCGTCTCCAGTGATGACTCGGTTGAGAAAGTCCCCTCGTTCCTCTGCTTCCAACCAATCCTCACAGCACTCAGCCCGCTTTGCTTTCTGTTCTGGCGTCAAGAGCTTCGGTACGATTTTCGCACACAATTTCTTCATTTCACGTTTTTGTATCAGGATTTCGTGAACGATTGTTTTAGGGATTGACAGCTCGTCAGCAATCATTCTGACTGTCAATCTACGGTCTTTAAGAACATAAGCCCGAATTCGTTCATTTGCATCGGAACTCGATGTCGACGGGCGTCCTGGGCGAGGGTCATCGTTCACTTCCTCTCGGCCATCCCGGAACCTTTTTAACCACTTGTTCATGGTTGGTTCCTTCAGAGAATTGTCTCCGTAAACCTGTTTCAAACTCTCAAAAATCTCACGGCCATTCTTGCCTAGCTTTGCAAGAAACTTGATGTTGACGCGCTGTTTCTCAGAGAGAGCTCCATCCCGACGGCAGGTGAAAAAGGTTAACTGTCAACAAGCTGCCGCACACTCCCACCTGCACGCAGAGTGCTCTGACTCCAACTGAGCGTTGATGGGATTGATTACAGCCGTAGTCCCACCTGGCGGTGACTGCAACTTGTAACATAGACATTACTCAACTTTTATACGTATTTTCCGGACAAACCTTGTATATTTGATAAGTGTTAACATTAATCAACGCATTATTATTTTAGTCCTACTCATGCAACCATACTTAAAAACGAAGTTTTCTTTCTTACTGCCAACCAATTTTTAAGTAGAAATTCGTCAGTGGAATAGAAAGAATAGTTCAGGAGAAATGATTTTAAGATGAATTTAAATCTTGCGTTGCCACCTGTCTGACATTCTATGTTATTGGACAAATGATCAAAGATTTTTGTTGCCTCATTTTCATCTCATTTTTGAGCCACTGACTGCTTTACTAATGGTAACAAAGGCAATACATCTAGTGTTGTAGGTTCAGACATCAGTGTTCTCAAATTGTGATGGATTATTTATGGCGAATTTCATTAGCGACTATATGTATTGTGACGTCGCAGTTGTGATGCCTAGCCCAAAAGTATCCGCACATCCACAGTGCGGAAATGACCACTAGACCTCACAAGAGGCGGATCCGCCATTATGAAAGGAGGCGGTGAGTACTGGGTCGTCAGAAGAGAAACAGTAACAGCTGACTGGGTCGGTCAGGAGAGCTCAGTGAGTTCGGACGCAGACTTCTCATTGGATGCCACCAAAGCGACAAATGCATTAGGGACATTTCAAGCCTTCTAAAGCTGCCAAAGTCGAC
This sequence comes from Schistocerca gregaria, assembly GCF_023897955.1. NCBI lineage: Eukaryota > Metazoa > Arthropoda > Insecta > Orthoptera > Acrididae > Schistocerca > Schistocerca gregaria. The sequence goes on from NC_064920.1 coordinate 645,077,200, forward strand.
TGTTAGTAAAGGAACAACCGCAGTTGAAACAGGACCAGGCAGACCTCATGTACTGACAGACAGGAATCGTCAAGCATTGCCAAGGGTGTTTGTAAAAATCAAATGAAATCACTAGCAACAATCCCTCGTGTGGTGCAAATTGCTTCTAGCAGTCCGTGTAGCACAATGACTGCGCGCAGGGAGTTCAAAAGAATTAGGTACAGTGATCGAGCAGCTTCTCATAAGCTACACATTTCTGTAGTCAGCGGTAATCGATGCTTGAGGTGGTGTTAAGATCGACGCCACTGGAGAGCGGATGACTCGAAAGGGTGATTTACAATGATGAATCACTCTCTATCTTGTGGCAATTCGATGGTAAGGTTTTGGTTTTGCGAATGTCTGGAGAACGTTACCTACCGTCGTGCGTAGCGTCAGTAGTGAAGTACGGAGGAGGTGGTATTACAGTCTGACGGTGTTTTTCTTGGTTAGGGTGTGTTTCCATTATTGCGTTTAAGAAAACGTTAAATGCGGAAGGATACGAACACATCGTACAGTATTGTGTACTGCGTACAAAGAAGGAACAGTTCGGAGACGCTGACAATGCATCCCGTCAGAAAGCAGCACTCTGAGACTATGGTTTGTGGACAATAACAATCCTGAAATGGACTTTCCTTCCCAGAGTTCCGACCAGAACCCAGTGGTACGCTCCTGGGATGCGCTAGAACGTCGACTTCTCTCCAGTCCCCTGCGTCCACCATTATATATCCTCCTTGGTCTCGGCTCTTGAGGAAGAAAGGCTGCTGCAATTCTTCCACAGGCAGTCAGACTCCTCATTGAAAAGTGGCTCCAACAGAGTTTAAGCCGTTATAGAGGCGAAGGGTGAACGTACCACATAATAAGGTCCATCAATACGTGCCGTAATACTTTTGATCAGGCAGTGTACTCCGAAAGCCACCGTAAGATGTATGGCGGAGGGTGTGTTGTACCATTGCCAGTCATTTTATTTCCTGTTCCAACTGCAAATGCGGCGAGGGAAAAAAGACTGTCTGTATACTTCCGTATGAGCTCTGATTTCTCTTGCTTTTTCCTCCAGGTCTTAAACGAGATAAACGTTGGTGGCAATGGTATCTTTCTGCATTCTGTCGCAAATGCCGGTTCTCTAAACTTTCTCAATGGTGTTTTGCGAAAAAAACGACTTCTTTCTTCCAGGAATTCCCATATAGTTCACTTAGCATTTCCATAGTACTCGTGTATTGATCGAACCCACCGTGATAAATCTGGCAGCACATCTGATTTGCATCGTCGTCTTATTTTAATCCGACACGGTGGGTATCCCAAACACTAGAGCAGTACTTATGAATGGGTCGTGCCAGTATTGTTCACAGATGAGCTACACTTTCCTAAAATCACCCCACCAAACTGAAGTCGATTATTCGCCATCCCTATTACTGAAATTGAGCTGATATAGTTTGTCTGAGGAACGCCACGTCGTTGTACCAAGATAGCTGCAATCCGAACAAGCTGCTGTGTGCAGTGTTTATCAATTGCCATGTAGATAGCGTTCCGGAACAGCTCCTTATGTTAACTACAGATTATGCCTCATATGTAGCCTTCCCCCCTACCAATGCTTAGTTTTCCAACGAAAACTCGGTAGAATATTTTGTATCATTGCGTGCCATCCCTTATTGATACTCTTTCAGTCAACGGTGGATATGAACACAAAGTAACGAATATTCTGGTAAGCTACTACTGCTACATCGCAGAGCGAAGTGGCGCAGTGGTAAAGACGCCACCAAGGTTCATGGGGCGTTGATTTTAACACCTTTGCCGCTCATCCTTTGAGACGTTTTATCTGGTTGTCTTAACCCAGTTCGAGCGAATGTTCGTGTGGTACGTCAATAGGTACGCTTGCATTCTCAGCTCTTCTCACTGTTTATCTGAAATGGTTAACAAGCTCTAACGACGTTAACGGCGTGGGACGTGGGATGTAATAACTGCTGTTGTTCCTGTGTCTGCTCCGCTTCGTCTATGCCAGCTAATTTACGCGGTCATTCACCACTGAGTCATGCATCGCTACAGTGATGTTATTAAATTGTTATTCTAGCGATAAATTTGCGAGAATCCGCTGTATTCATTCCCTTGGAGGTGCTAGTCTCTCAGCAACGAGGGCAAGCGCCCGCGAGGTTGAACAGGAAAGAAGACACAGCCGTGACAAGTAGGTCTGGAGTCGTTCTGTGATTTGGCCTGTCAGTATTCCCAAGTGACTAAATTGGTAGGACACTTCTCGTTGAATTCAGTGGTCCGTGCTGGAGTCCCGGTTCGGCACTTGGCAGATATGGTCACTTGATCTTTTTCTCAGTAGGCATAAGCACTATTTAAAATACATGTGTATCTTTTAACCGCCTTCTTTATGAAGTTTGTTGATGACCTCTCATTACATTGCTATCTGAAAAACATTTGTAGAACAAGTCGGAAAAGTAGGAAAGTAAGCCATTTTATACAGGGCGAACATTTCCTGACTGGAAATGGAGGATGAAAAGGGCCTATGAACATGTGTCCAGAAATGGACGGTGTGCGTGCTACAACGACAAATCGTCCCAGAGGACAGTGCAGAGCAACATCGCCACCACGTCACAACGAATGTTCAAAGTGGCCTCCATGAGGTTTCAAGTGATAGCGATGCCGGATACACGTAATCCTACTTTGTCTTACACCGTGTTGGCTTCTGTCTGAAAGGAACCATGATCACACAAACGCCCAAAAATGGCTCGAAATGTTGTGTGATGTGGTTGGTGACTGAGAGGGTACTTGTTTTTGTATAGCCGTGCTGCGCCCCCGACCATTTCCATCTGTCTGGCCGTCACAAACACCATCTCGGCTTGTTCCTGCCATGGATACCGGCCCATTCTGCTGCTTACAGTACCCCGCGTCACACAAAGAGCTCACGGTACTTTGTCAGAGGAAGCGTCATTCGTCAGCGCCGTCTACAGTGGCAACGATGCATTTCCGGCACGTGTTCACGTGTTAATGGGGCCTTTTTTCCTCTATTTCCAGTCAGGAATCCGTCCCCACAATTTGTCGGTTTTATTAATGTTCACCCTGTAAAGCTTTATATGTCCGTTTTGGTCTTCTGTTCGGTAGTGTCACAGTCAAACAGTTAAGATGTATTGCACAGACTCTGTGAAAAGGAGACTTTCAAGGAAAATCTTATTTTTCTTTATGGTATTAGAAATCTGGGACTTAAAACTACAGACTTCGGAAGACCACGCGGACTATGTCTCTGGAACAAAATCGTACTAAGCAAGGTTGTTTGAAAGAAAGTATGATTCGTTCAGGGTTACGATGGAAAATTTTATTTTATACACACAGTATTTCCAGCCACGATCAGACCACAACTCGGCTGTTTCTGTGTTTGCTAACTAGACCAGTCTCTCCACCCCTTCTCTCTCTCTCTCTCTCTCTCTCTCTCTCTCTCTCTCTCTCTCTCTCTCTCTCTCTCTCTCTCTTTCAGTACTCGTTTAACGGATAAAACTACTGTCTCCTCCATGAGTGAAAGTTAAATTACCGAGCGAGGTGGCGCAGTGGGTAGACACTGAACTCGCATTCGGGAGGACGACGGTTCAATCCCACGTCCGGCCATCCAGATTTAGGTTTTCCGTGATTTCCCTAAATCGCTCCAGGCAAATGCCGGGATGGTTCCTTTCAAAGGGCACGGCCGACTTCCTCCCCCGTCCTTCCCTAATCCGATGAGACCGATGACCTCGCTGTTCGGTCTCCTTCCCCAAAACAACCAACCAACCAACCAACCAACCAAAGTTAAATTAGAGGTACTATTATGAAGTTAAGGAACGTAACTGGCAATGGTGGACAATCGATGCCTGCACGACAGCGACACAACGGCGTCATTAACACTGGTGACGGAAGCTCAGCGCTTGGCCTGATACATGTGATGACATTCTTGAATTTGTTTAATGAGCGAAACAAATAATTTGAATTCGAGCAGAAATTAAAGGCTGAACGCGACGAGACTGAGTTCATGTTGCGTGCCTTTACGACTGCTATATTGCTCGGAAGATAAACATTTACCCAGAAAATGTAGTGATTGCATCTATATCTACACCTATACCTCGACTCTGATAATCATTACAAAGTGTGTGATACAGGATGTTTTATTGTACGCTGTAAGGTATTCTTACCGTTCGGTTTACGAGTGGAGCATGCGAAGCGTTATACTCAAGATCTCTACGAACGGACTGAAGAATGTTCACAGATCTTTACCGGTTCTTCGAATTTTCTGTGTGTGCTTTAACAATGTATTAGACACGTTCGTTAGTGTGTCTGCCTGTGGAGGTTTTTCAGCATTTATTCTAAGAATCCGATGACTATTCCCGATGTTCCTTTTAATTTTCTGAGCGTGTTAGTCCTACGCGGTTATTGTCCCACTCAGCAGAACGGTATGCCAGTAAAAAGCGAAAAGACAGTTTCTGTATTCCACTAACTCCTCCGTTACACGTGTTCGTAGGTTCAAAAAGCGATTTATATGTCAGGATGCCTGTCTGATGCACTTGTAAAACTACATACTCGCTGTACACGAAAGTCTTGTGCATTTGTTTACTCTGTAGATCGCTTCTCCTTGTTCGGAACTTTGATTTCTCTGGCAATCTGGCGTCTTGCACATTTGCGACGGAAATTGAGAAAAAATCTAGCATTCGTCTACTCGACTGTGCACCATAACCCAAGATAACTGCTTGCCGGACCGATACGATTTGCATCAAGCCCTACTGTTTCTGAAAGCATGATCTTTAGACTATGTCAGCATAATTACAGGTCATTACTAATTTTTTTTGTTTGTAGTTTCTGATATCAAGTACAAGAAAATCAACACGATTCCTATATTACATCAAGCGAGTTGGAGGTGTGGTTACCACAGTGCTGTCGCATTCGAGAGGAGACGAGCTCATATCCCCATGCGGCCATCAGCATTTGTTTTTCGCGGTTTCCTTAAATCAGTTAAGTCTAGAAGTTCCTTTGAAAGCGTCACACCTGTTTCCTTCCCCACTCTATCTCTACTTCAACTTGTGCTTCGTCGTCGACACTACGTTAAATACAGTCACTTTTTTTTCCCTTGCTTTGCTAAACAGTGAGACACATGGTGTGGGGAAAACCTTTTGCAATGTTTCCAGACTTCGTTTTCCCTAAATTCTTCTAGCTGTAAGTCACTGACGTAAAATAATAATATAACTTACTCTAACTTAGACTTTTTCGAACAAGGCGTATTCCAGACTGCCTACCACGCTCTTATGATGTTTGTTTTTTAAAACTGCCAAATCATATAACGCCTTTATGCGTAATCGCCATGTTTCGTGAATTAAGTGCTTAAGTTGCTTAAGTGTAAGATAAGGCTAATACAACTACATAGTATCACTGCAGAAGAGACTCGTGAAGATGCCAATGATGCGATTGCGTAGGAGCAGAGACCTTGGACCTCCATAGATATAACACCTGTGGTCGTCCTTGGTGACTGGTTGCTACTTTATTCGGACTTTCGCGCCCAGTGCCAGAAAATAGCTGGCAGGATATCGCTTTATCTTCTGTTTGGAGGGAAAGAAGCAATTTATCGATGTTCAAATAAAATGGGACGATGATATTAGTTTTCAATAATTCATGTTGTTCAGAAGGATTACAGGATTACTAATGGAATAGGTAATCTTCATTTCCATTAGGAATACACTTCATCCCTTTGCAGTATAGGAATACTAACTAGGACAGCCCGACTCCAGAATGACTTCGGTCGTGCCGGATGTGTTGTTGCAACTTGCGGCGCAAGCTAATTAGGACGGGTAAGACAAGACTAGCAAGTGACCGCTGGTGTGAGTGGCATTCATCCAGAGTCCTGTAATGTGAGAACAGTTGCCAAAATAGTCGCCACAGTGCTAAATGAGTCCATTTTATAGTGTGACTGGGAGCGCTCTACGGAATCCTTTGTTCGACCCTCAGCAGAAAAAACAAAACACAGCATACACATTCTGCGATATAAGCTTCAGGTTTTTAAGTGAGCTTCTGGATTATGACTTGAGACACACAATCGCGCAAGGTAGACAATGGACTGGCATTCGGAGAGACGGAGGCTGAAGTCACCGCTAGGCCATACAGAATAAGATTCTTCTAAATCGTTTAAGGGAAATGCAGGAATGGTTACTTTTCAAAAGGACGTGGCCGATATCCCTTCCCAGTCTGAGTTTGTTGTCTGTCCCAAATGACCTCTTCGACGACGGGACGTTAAACACTAACGTTCCTAACTCTGTTGCGAACTTTAAATGAGACTTGACTTATTACTTTCAACCATGTTATGTGGGATATGTGGAAAATTCGAAACATGGTTGCACGTATATACTATGCAACTGCTTCAGGCATCATTCTCTCCTCCTCCAGTAGCGACGGAATTCTGCTCAAGACATTCACGATTTTTTGCTTCGCGATTATCCTTCGTGTCATAAATGGTGAGCGCAATTGCACTACTCTTCAGAGACTTCGTAGGGCTGTGAAGAAACAGCGCGAAGATATAGCTGTCACGTATAGTTCACATACCGGCAGGCCAGACACAAATCTTGTTAACATCATGAGCGTCGGTGGGCGACATTTTGAAAACAAAAGGAAAACTTTCACGGTCGTACGGAGACAGCCATCCGATTTCTCTCTCTCTCTCTCTCTCTCTCTCTCTCTCTCTCTCTCTCTCTCTCTCTCTCTCTCTCTCACACACACACACACACACACACACACACACACACACACACACACACACAGACAGAGGCACGAATAAAGTGCAAACTTTTAAGTTTGTGTGATTCAGGGGAAACAAGGAATCCTGCTTTGAGTGTATGTACATATTCATTTAGGATCTGCAAACCACTGTGAAGTGCGAGCAAAGGATTCGTCCAGTTATACCGTGTGCTGAGGACTAGTTTTTTTTTTTTTTTACGTATGGACTTGCAGCGCGAGAATAAAAGCTATTTAAATGCCTTTCTGGGCGCTTACACTAACCTTTCTTTCGTGGTGGGGTTGTAGCACATTATACTTTAATCTAAATTCCCCATCTGATACAGGTTCTTGAAATTTTTTCAACAGGTATTCGTCTGCTTGTTCAGGGTTGTGGTGATTCCCGTGAGTCAAATATACATGTTACCATTCGAGCTGCCCTTTGTTGTATACGTTCAACATTTTTGGATAGGTCAGGCAGTTGTATTTTGTAACAACCTCCTTCAGAGACTGACTATATTCCCAATATTCTACCATTGAACCGAAGTTCGCCACGTGCTTTGCCTATGATTGAGCCTATGTTATGAAACAATTTCTACTTGTATACATGCTTTGATTCCAGTTCCAGTTCATTGCTACTGTAGCTATAGGATGTTATGTTTTGCGCTTTGTAAAGTGTACGAATTTGCACTCCTAAATATTTAAAGCAAACTTTTCGCGACTTTGTAATCTTGTCAGTATCTCATTGAATATTTGTGTAGCGCTTCTCAGATAGTACAACACTTCATTATACATTAAGTAATGAAGTGTAGTCCGTTCGAGCTCTCTCTCCATAGCTGCTAGATTCCACCCCGTCCCTTATGATATTATGGAGTGTTGCCAGATTTTCTTGCTCCCCTCCCCTCCCACCCCACCCATCTGGCATAGGACAGTTGCCCTGTGTATAAATTGATGGGTAGTTAAAAAATGGCGGGAAATTGAAAATTTTCCAATTGTACTACAGAGCTTCCTCCCCTCCCCCCGCCCCTCACTCTTATGATGTCACTGCGAAAGTAGGGCTGTTTCTGTAAGTACAGATTGGCAGAAGTTCAAAAAATCCAAGATGGTGCATTGTCCTGTTGGTGTGAAATGAAAAGAAATTCTGTGGGGTCGCACTGTGCCAGTTCTGGCACAAAGGGCATTATCTCACCTTAGACAAAAGACGTTCTTTCCATTGCAGGTCCAAGCCAACATGCTATTCATAAACACAAAGCTTTCCTTCAGCCAAACTGATACCTGTAGCACATTTCAACTCGGGAATGCGCTTCGAAGGATTGCTGTTCATAGTCCTAGCAAAAGATGTTTCCTGTCTAAACCTGCTGGCTATTTTCAAGAACCCACTGAGGATACATAAAAATAACTGTGGTTAAAAGTATCCGGACGCCCAAAAAACATAGTTTTTCATATTAGGTGCATTGTACTGCCGTCTGCTGCCAAGTACTCCATATCAGCGACCTTAGTAGTCATCAGACATCGTGAGAGAGCAGTATGGGACGCTCCGGGGAACTCGTGGACTTCGAACGTGGTTAGGTGATTGGGTGTCACTTGTGTCATACCTATGTACGCGAGATTTTCACGCTCCTAAACATCCCTAGGTCCACTGTTTCCGATGTGATAGTGAAGTAGAAACGTGAAGGAACACGTACAGCACAAAAGCGTACAGGCCGACCTCGTCTGTTGACTGACAGAGACCGCTGACAGTTGAAGAGGCTCGTAGTGTGTAATAGGTAGACATCTATCCAGACCATCACACGGGAATTCCAAACTGCAATCAGGATCCATTGCAAGTACTTTGACAGTAAGGCGGGAGGTGAGAAAACTTGGATTTCATCCGATGCCAGGGTGTGGGTATGGCGAATGCCTGGTGAACGTCATCTGCCAGCGTGTGTACTGCCAACAGTAAAATTCAGAGGTGGTGGTGTTATGGAGTGGTCGTGTTTTTCATGGAGGGGGTCTGCACCTCTTGTTGTTTTGCGTGGCTCTATCACAGCACAGGCCTACATTGATGTTTTAAGCACCTTCTTGCTTCCCACTGTTGAAGAGCAATGCGGGATAGCGATTGCATCTTTCAACACAGTGGAGCACTTGCTTATAATACACGGCCTGTGGCGGAGTGGTTCACGACAATAATATCCCTGTAACGGACTGGCCTGCAGAGTCCTGACCTGAATCTTGAACCACCGACTGACATCGTACCTCTCCTCAGTGCGACACTCGGTGAAGAATGGACTGCCATTCTCCAAGAAACCTTCTAGCACCTTATTGAACGTTTGCTTGGGAGAATGGAAGCTGTCATAAAGGCTAACAAGGGCAGTGCCAGGGTTGAGAAATGAAGTTCGCCGGCCGCGGTGGTCTCGCGGTTCTAGGCGCTCAGCACGGAACCGTGCGATTGCTACGGCCGCAGGTTCGAATCCTGCCTCGGGCATGGATGTGTGTGATGTCCTTAGGTTAGTTAGGTTTAAGTAGTTCTAAATTCTAGGGGACTAATGACCACAGCAGTTGAGTCCCATAGTGCTCAGAGCCATTTGAACCATTTGAAATGAAGTTCAGAGTGGCGGCGCGTGACTGCAGCACTACCCCATAGAGTTACAATGCCCCAGCCATACGGCCAGATGGCCATCCATTCACGAGATAATCGCTCTGAAACTTCCAGTCTTACAGTATATAATACCCATGCGTCCGCTCACTAAAGCGAATGGAGCGGCGGCCGATGCAATATTGGTAACAATTCGTGCTTCGTATTTTCAAAGCATCTCTTTGATTTTCCTTATTAAAAATATAATTACGTTCAAATTGAAAGCTTTTGTTCTTTCATCATGTTCAACCTTTCCAACCAAATTATTTCCTTCAAATACTCGTTTGTATTGTATATTGAAAACTGTGTGCATGGGACAATAATATTCATATTGTGAGGACTATGAATAATGATATGTTTATTCGCTGGATTCCGAAATTACACAAGAGCCATAATGATATTTGTCATAAAAACACTCGAAACAAAATATGTTTGAACAATTTGCGCTTCGAATAAAAGATGATTTTTTTACACGAGCAGAGAGTTTTGAGGATATCTGTCGAAAAGCAGACATTCTAAAGATGTGCCTTTCTGCGTTTAGTTTCGACGCGAACCATGCGTATTGGATCGTATTGTGAAAAACAGGAGATAAGCAATGGTGAACGATCGAGTGAATTTTAATAAAATCTTCTCGTCAATCAATCTCTCGTTCCTGTTCAATAACGTGGCGCAGTTTTTCAGGCATTTAATGAAATTTTTCACCTGTCTGTAAAAATAAACATCAAAGGGTTGCACTAGTGGTGTACACTTCGGTGGAATAACTTTGAGGGTACAGGTGGGACGTTGTGCGTCGTCCTGGAAAACCTCGTCATACAGTTGTGGTTGTGTTTGCCTTCCCCAGGAGTCGACGATGAGGAGAAACATTTTTTTCTCCAACATAGGACTTCAAAGATGTTTTAAGATACTCGTACTTGTTTGCAGTGAGCTTTCCAGAATTTGATGTCATCACGACGTTCTTGTATGTTTTGGCGTATTCATCGATCGTCTTCTGGACTTGGGGTCCAAATGCACCTGTTGTCGCCTGCAGGCATACGAAAACACTCGGCAGGACACGTCCAGAAAAAGTAATAGCATATTGTGCTGTATATGAATGCGTAACTTTCTTCATGTCCACTCTCTTCACACGCACGGTCTTGCTTCCTTTGTGGGTGAGAGTCCGGTTGAAAGACTGGTACTGACATCCTGGAAGCAAATGAAACAGCACGATATTTAATGACCGAAACGATTGTACAATTACATGATTATATAAGAGAATTATTCAAATGGGCATTCGTTGTTTGAAATACCGTTTATAGAATGTGATTTCGTTTTGCGTCACATACTTGTTTGATCCGTGTTGATAATGTAGTCCTTGTCAAAAGTGTAAAGTGTAAATCTCGAGTTTGTAGCCGGAAAGTTTCTGCATCAGCCAAGTTTTCTTCCAATGTCACTGTTTCCTTTTGTGATACGAATTTTGTTACTTTCCGTTGACGAATTCTGTGCTGTTGTTTAAATCTCGCCACCCATCGACTAGAAGCTTTAAACTCAAAATTTTCATATTGTGCGGCCGCTGCTAAAGCCCATTGTTGCAGATTTCGAGTGGTGGCTTGCTGGTAATTGTGCCTATCTTCGACAAAACGATCGTAAGTCCACAAATCTATCGCTCTGTATTTGTCAAATACATATACATCCTATGTAATTTCATCTCCCCATCGTGATAAATATATATATATTTTTAACGATGACATCCTTTGCTTTTCAGCGCCTGCGGACTCCATCGAGGATGTGCTTTCGCAATGTTGACGCATTGTATTATGTATTCTAGCGGAATATACGTATGCTCTTTGGATTTTTTTTTCCCTGGGGGTTCATACTCGTACGAAGATTCGTGTATTGTAACCACTTCGAATTCTAAATCTTCACCACCTTCATTCTGGTGAAGTAACTCTTCATCAACCACGAGTGTGTTTTCACTCGAGAAATCTACCACAGTGTTGTACCACTTACGTGCATGAACATAGCTTCTGTGGAATTGACGGCGAACCTTCTGACGCTAGTAAATAGTTTTCAACCAGCAATACACTGAAATGGGTGACTGCATCTTTAATCATTAACTGAGATTTCTCGCTATGTAGAGAATCGTCGGTAATATCTTAAAGTCCCTCAGAACTCGCGATGTGTTCGCTTCGAAGCATTGTGACCACAAAACGTTAGCAACAGGAAAAGCTTTCACATACATGTACTAGTTCCAAGCGCACTAAAGCAACTGCTAGGTTCTTCTTCCCTGTTTATAGTGCAGGGAGCGCGGATGCGCGGCTATCCCTTCGCTCTCTCAAGTTTGTCAAATGCCCCTTTGTGGAGACCCTCGTTTATTGCGGTCTCATGACATTGAAGTCCATCGTGTACCTGAACTAGTCGACTAGGAGCCGTACGCACCTGTTCGACGGATGTTATGTAGAATATACATGATAGAAATGAAATATTGTCAGTATACAATACAGACGAACATTTGAAGGAAATACAGTACTGGCCACACACCAAGAAGAAATGCAGATGAGAAAACGGTATTCATTGGACAAATATATTATACTAGAACTGACATGTGATTGCATTTTTAAGCAATTCGGGTGCATAGATCCTGAGAAATCAGTACCCAGACAAACCACCACTGGCCGTAATAACGGCCTTGATACGCATGGGCATTCAGTCAAACAGAGCTTGGATGGCGTGTACAGGCACAGCTGCCCATGCAGCTTCAACATGACACCACAGTTCATCAAGAGTAGTGACTGGCGTATTGTGATGAGCCAGTTGCTCGGCCACTATTGACCAGACGTTTTCAATTGGTGAGAGATTTGGAGAATGTGCTGGTCAGGCAGCAGTCGAACATTTTCTGTATCCAGAAAGGCCCGTATAGGACCTGCAACATGCGGTCGTGCATTATCCTGCTGAAATGTAGGGTTTCGCAGGGATCGAATGAAGGGTAGAGCCACAGGTCGTAACACATCTTAAATCTAACGTCCACTATTCAAAGTGCCGTCAGTGCGAACAAGATGTGACCGAGACGTGTAACCAATGGCGCCCCATAACATCACGCCGGGTGATACGCCAGTATGGCGATGACGAATACACGATTCTAATGTGCGTTCATCGCGATGTCGCCAAACACGGATGCAACCATCATGATGCTGTAAACAGAACCTGGATTCATCTGAAAAAATGACGTTTTGCCATTCGTGCACCCAGGTTCGTCGTTGAGTACACCATCGCAGACGCTCCTGCCTGTGATGCACCGTCAAGTGTAACCGCAACCGTGATCTCCGAGCTGATAGTCCATGCTGCTGCAAACGTCGTCGAACTGTTCGTGCAGATGGTTGTTGTCTTTCAAACGTACCCATGTTTTGACTCCGGGATCGAGACGTGGCTCCACGATCCGTTACAGCCATGCGGATAAGATGCCTGTCATCTCGACTGCTAGTGATACGAGGCCGTTGGGATCCAGCACGGCGTTCCGTATTATCCTCCTGAACCCACCGATTCCATATTCTGCCAACAGTCTTTGGATGTCGACCAACGCGAGCAGGAGTGTTGCGATACGATAAACCGCAAGGCTATAATCCAACCTTTATCAAAGTAGGAAACGTGATGGTACGTACGCATTTGTCCTCCTTACACCAGGCATCATAAAAACGTCTCACAAGGCAGCGCCGGTAAACTGCTGTTTGCGTATGAGAAATCGGTTGGAAACTTTCCTCATGTCAGCACGTTGTGGGTGTCGCTACTGCCGCCAACCTTGTGTGAATGCTCTGAAAAGCTAATCATTTGCAGATCACAGCATCTTCTTCGTGTCTGTTAAATTTCTCGTCTGTAGCACGTCATATTCGTGGTGTAGCAATTTTAATGTCCAGTAGTGTAATTTGGTTGGAAAAGTTGAAAATGTTGAAAGAGCAAAAGTTTTCAATTTGAACGTCATTGTATTTTTTTCTATAAGGAAAAGCAAATAGATACTTTGAAAATACGAAGCACGAATTGTTACCAATACTGCATGGGCCACCGCGCCATTCGGTTCAGTGAGCGGACGCATATGCCTAGCTTCGACAAAACGATCGTAAGTCCACGAATCCATCGCTGTGAATGGCTGGCCATCTGGCCGTATGGCTGGAGCATTGTAACACTATGGGGTAGTGCTGCAAACACGCGCCGTCCCACTCCGAACTTCATTTCCCAACCCTGGCACTTCCCATGTAAGGGTGGGCCAACACCATATCGAATTCCAGCATTACCGATGGAGGGTGCCAAGAACTTGTCATTTTCAGCCAGGTGTCCGTATACTTTTGATCACAGTGTATTTTTCACTCTACGGGTAGTAAGCACCCTGAACTTGCTTGCTACTTACAGTTGATCTACCTTCAGTAAGATGAAAAATTACCCAGTAAATATTTTTTTTCCCCGTACAGTTAGAAAGCTGTAGGCCTGTTTACAGCAGTCATGGTGCCAGATTTCCTGGATCTTTGATGTAGCCTGCATGGTCTCAAGTCACTTGTGCTAAGTGTAGATTCCATTTCTAAGTTCAAAATCGCGGTACATTCAATAATCATTGCTTTTCTGTGAAGTTACAGTTGTCTTGCCTGAAGCTCAAGTCCCGTTGTGCTGGTTCAACAGTTGTCCATGAATTCTACGATATTGCAGTTTAAAACAATTGTCACCCTAAGTTTGTATCTAACTTAAACTAACTTCAAAACTGTGCAACACACACAATTCACACTGCTGCCATCGCTGGGCTGGGCCGGGCCGGGCCGGGCCATCCACATGAAGTCCGATGCCGTGTCGGAGTGTCGCTGCCTGTGTCGCGTGTGCATGTACTCAACTCACTTGCGCTACTGAAGGGTTGGAGTCCGCGAGCACTGAGTTCAAATCGCCAACTGGTGACAGCTAAGCACACAGAGACACTGTCGATTAGGCTCCCTAATGCAAAGTGGAGGAGAGTAATTCTTATTTCGGATTCCCACCACTAATATGCTGATGGTGAAAGCCATGTGACTCGAGTTAAAATGCCGAGGAAATTTGAAAATTCAAGTAGGACACTTATACTTCAACTCATATGAAAGAAAAACCTCGACAAGTACAGGTTGAACCTGTGCTCCGAGTGTTCCGAACAATCTTACTTCTGTGTATAGATTATTATAATAATTTCGTGTCGCTAAATGACTTGGAACAAGTATTTTTATTGGACACCACTTTGGCGAGTTGTATGTCCCTAACCTACCTCATTTAGCCAACCTGGAAAATGGAACCTATAGTTTAACGTAGAATCTGAACCATGTGTTCTTGGCGATGAACACTAATGAATTTGTGGTGTGACCGAGATTCGACCCAGCGACCAGAGTTTCCAGGCACATGCTTTGCTGCTAGATCACCAGACCTGTCATATTTAGTTCATCTATAGATTTTGATGAGTGTGTTTACGAGTGCCAAAATTTGTGACATATATGGTTGTATCTTTCGACTGTTTCAAGTTAAAACAGTGATTCCCGACCTGGGGATAATAACCCCCTGAGGAGTCAAATGAGCTTTATGAGGGGGGGGGGGGGGGGGGGGGAGGGGGGCGGAAAGAGAGGTGTTAGTTTAAATTTTGGCCACGAAACCAAATTATTTTTAAATACTCACTACTATTATCAGTATTTTGTAAGGCTGTAATATTGATTACAGAAGTTACTAGTAATTACATTTTTTAAAACTAGCATTAATGTGTGACAAAAGTTGGTGGAACTCCTAAAAACCAAAATAAAGATAGAAGCATAAATAGTTTTATATGTTTGTATAAGACTTTACTTCAGTGTTTGGTTTATAAGCGAGATATCACACCACATATGTGGAACACATCATCTCACTACATCTCTCTGAACATATACTCCTCCCTCTCCCTGTGTCGATCTCCTCCTCCCCCTCTCCCTGTGTCGATCTCCTCCTCCCCCTCTCCCTGTGTCGATCTCCTCCTCCCCCTCTCCCTGTGTCGATCTCCTCCTCCCCCTCTCCCTGTGTCGATCTCCTCCTCCCCCTCTCCCTGTGTCGATCTCCTCCTCCCCCTCTGCCTGTGTCGATCTCCTCCTCCCCCTCTGCCTGTGTCGATCTCCTCCTCCCGCTCTGCCTGTGTCGATCTCCTTTCCCTCCCTTTCCCCTTTCCCTCCATCTGCCTCTCCCTCCATCTCCATCTCTCTCTGTCTCTCCACTCTCCCCCCCGTCTCTCTCTCTCTCTCTCTCTCTCTCTCTCTCTCTCTCTCTCTCTCTCGAAATATTCCCGCACTGAGCGCACACACACACTGGCGTATCTGACCATGCAAGACATGGGCAGATCTAAACTTTCCGTTTAGCAACCGCAGCGGACCGCTATGAAAGAACTAGACTTTAAATTGGTACTATCAACCTCTATGGTGCTTCAGTGTTACATACGTCTATTGCAGCTAATACTTTGTACCACATTGAAACATAAAGACATACTGTAATGATTTTAGATAATTCTGTATGATCTTTAGCTTAAGCAGTCAAAAGTCAAAAGCAAGTTGAGTCGCCCTTTGTAATTCTGGCAATTGCTTAGCAAGTGTTTGCACGACATCTGTCCATGCAGTCCATCACCTTTCTGATAGACTGTGAAAGGATTATCCAATATTTTCTTTTAAAACTTTCCATCCTTAGGGACTAGAATGATACTTTATACTTCCATTAAAATCTGGTATCTAATGTTGGAAATTAAAAATACGTTCATAATTATTACAACACTTGCACGTATGCAATAATAATGTTTTTTGCTCTACAGTGTCTGACATATTGTTTGTGTCTTATATGCAGAACCAAATAATTCTACATTAATTTAACCACTAGTTGTACATATATATGGGAGACTTTAGGGACTATCCTGCAGGTTCATTGAGGGCCTCTGGCACTCAAGCCTTTTATTCAAAACATAGGTGCAGATGTTAAAACTTGCAGATGTTAAAACTTGCAGATGTTAAAACTTGCAGATGTTAAAACTTGCAGATGTTAAAACTTGCAGATGTTAAAACTTGCAGATGTTAAAACTTGCAGATGTTAAAACTTGCAGATGTTAAAACTTGCAGATGTTAAAACTTGCAGATGTTAAAACTTGCAGATGTTAAAACTTGCAGATGTTAAAACTTGCAGTTGATTGTTATTCAGTAAAGCACCTGAGTCAGTGCCCTGTGTGCTGTGGTACATTGCTTGGAACGACTACTGGAGGGAGAGGCTTAATTTTTCTGGGATAAGATACAGGAAAGATCTATCCTTGTCCTCAAAGAGATGCTACCATTGTATCAAATGGTTCAAATGGCTCTGAGCACTATGGGACTTAACATCTGTGGTCATCAGTCCCCTAGAACTTAGAACTACTTAATCGTAACTAACCTAAGGACATCACACACATCTATGCCCGAGGCAGGATTCGAACCTGCGACCGTAGCGGTCACACGGTTCCAGACTGAAGCGCCTAGAACCGCACAGCCACACTGGCCGGCTATCATTGTATTCAGTCCTATCTTTAGATATTGAGTATGCTGAGATGGAACTTCGTATTGACACTACCAGTTATGGGATAGGTGCTTTTCTAGTACAAATTCAGAATGGTGCTGAAAGGTGATAGCTTACGATCCAGAGTACTTTCAAAGTCCTGGAGGAACTACTCTACAACCAATGAAGAGTGGCTTGCAGTTGCTTGGGCTATCAACAAGTTCTGGCCATATTTATTTGACAGACTATTCACCACTGTGGTGGACCACCATTCTCTATGCCCACTATCTACCCTGAAGGATCCTTGGACTCAACTGGTGATATGGGAACTAAGGCTCAAAAAGTATGATGTCACAATGGTATACAGATGTAAACACAAGGATGTTGATTGCCTTTCAAGGAAATATTTAACTGAATGCAGCAGTGTGGATAAAATCTGTCATTGCTGCATTGAGTATGACATGGGTGCTGAACAGAGTGAAAATTCATCATTGCTGAAAACCTTAGAAGCCTTAAGGGGGACGAACTGACTGAAGGATAAATTCAATTACTAAATGGACTACTGTATAAGAAGGCGTATGACCTGATTAGGTGGAAATGGTTCCTCATCATCCCACGTATCTGCAACCAGTGACTCTGAAGTTTTTCCATTACATGGCAACATCCAGTCTTTGGTAATTTGTGAAGACTCTCGGCAGAATCGTGCACAGGCACCACTGGCCCAGCCTCTACTGCCCTTAACAGTTAAGATGCTATGTGAGGCACTGTAAGGACAGTCAGTTACGAACCACAGTTACCTCTGTGACATATGGTACCAATGCCAACTGCAGCAGTGCCATACCACCAAATTGGATTTACTATGTTGGGTGATTCTCTAAGTCAACATATGGGAATAAGTGAATAAATAGCCT
Organism: Schistocerca gregaria; assembly: GCF_023897955.1. Classification (NCBI taxonomy): domain Eukaryota; kingdom Metazoa; phylum Arthropoda; class Insecta; order Orthoptera; family Acrididae; genus Schistocerca; species Schistocerca gregaria. The sequence continues at coordinate 645,094,960 of NC_064920.1, forward strand.
GTACTGACAACCCATTGACCATGCCGTCATTAAAGCTTTGCCGATTGCTGAAGCTCCAAAAATTTGCAAGGTTCCTTTTAGGAGACATAATTTTGAAGTATGGAGCATACTGTGTGATAATCTCTAGTCTTGGAAAAGTTTTCCAGTTGAGACTAGCATCAGAGATAATTTGACAATGGGACATCACCTACAGGGAGACAATTGCGTTCTACACACAGATGAATGGTCTTGCACGCTCTGGATGTACCTTGATGTGAAAAAGAGATTAGGAAACAGTACTATCTGTTATGATAAATGTAACACAGTGAAGCAAGACACGACAGATTTGAAGCTATTCTTTCTGCTCCTTGGTTGTGAAGCTGAAACGACAATGGTTATAGTTTCTCTGTTTCCACTGGGCAATATTGAGGATGACTACATGAAACACCTCATTACCAGCACCAGAGAATCAAGGCAGCTGGTTTGTCTGCAGACTCTGGATACCCATGAGGAGGACAAAGAGTGCTATAATGCCACCACCAGCCAATGAGGTGTACTGCCCAGGAGATCTGGTATGGAGTTTTATGCCTGCGAGGAGAGACAAACTGTCAGGTAAGTTACTAAAGCACTACTGTGGGCAGTATTGTATCCTTTGTTGATTGCTGGATGGCACATGTGACATAAAGGATTATGATCTTTTGACCTTTTATCAAGGAGACTAAAGTGCATAGATATTGTCAATGTCCTCCATATGGTGCCTACTATAGTCCTGAAGTGCAGATTAATAATGATTGCTTCTCATTCACAGAAACTAAAGACCCACTCAACAGTCACAAAACTCTGATGGGAGGGACAACTTTCAGTGTTTATCATAGTGCATGGATGTTACAACATGACAAGAATGCTAGTATCTGTCAGCACCACCATATACAGTAGAAGACGAGGGGGCTGTAGTGGCTCCAGTAATGGCTTCTCAAATAATGAGTTGCTTCTTCTGCACTATAGGGTCCAATGACATGACCTGTGCTGCACTCAGTGTGGCATACCAGTTAGTGTCACTGGCTGTTGTGCTGTAGCTTGTCAATTCAAACCCGATCACCAAAAAAATTTGTTATTTAGTGTTTATCATTTCTAGAAAGTTCTCAAAATTCCTAATGTCAGTAATGTTTGAATGCTCTGGAATATTCCAGGAGTTGAGTTCTGTTCTGTCTGTACATTGGTGTTTACAATAAAACGTCCTTCCAGTGCTATGTGCTGTATTTCATTGAGGACCCTACTTTTGTATTTGGACGTAATTGTGGTTATGGAGTGACAATATACAGTTTGAACAGTATCACAAACATTTGGTGAAGAAATCACTCCAACTTCTTCCAAGGAAACAGTGAAATAATTAACACACTTAAAAGCTCGAGTTCTAATGGGGTTTGTAACATTTTTGGCAAAGTATTAAAAACATTTGTCTGATGTAGTTACCATATTCAAGCATACATTTAATGTTTCATTTACGTAAATTATCTTTCTGGACATACTTCTTGTCAGTTTTGGAGAGGGTAATGTATTTGAGAATAGCAGAGCCCATCTACATGTATAAGATTCTTAATCACAATTTGGATTCCAGGAGGGCCCTTTCTCTGAACATGCCATCTACTATTTCACTGACAATGTGTTAAAATATCTAAACAATAATATTTCATCTGCAAGAAGTCTTTGTGATCAGCCTAAAACATTTGACTGAGTAAATCACAAAATTATTTTGTTGAAGCTTGGAGTTCAAGGCTTTTGATGATGGCCGAAGTAAATGGTTTCATGAGGTAACTCGTGCAGATCTCGGAATGAATCTTCTGAGTGTGAACAAATTACTGAGTGTTCCACAGTGTTCAACTGTGATACATTTACAGTTCTTGCTGTGTACAAATGACCTTCCATGTTACACCAATAAAGCAGAAATAGTTCTTTTAGATGTTGATACAAGTATTATAATCAATCCCAACAGAGAAGTGACAACAGAAGAAGTAATAAATCAGATATTTGAAGTATTATTGATTGGTTCTTGGTAAATGGTCTGTCATGTAGGGTGGGGGAGGGATTGGGGGGGGGGGGGGGGGGGGAGGAGGAGAACAGTTCACTCAGTTCTGTACAATGCAAGATCTATCGTTGTCAGTAACTCTACTAATGACACTAAGAACAACAATAGGAATAGTGCTCGAGGGAAAATAATGTGTTAAAATGATTGTTCAAAATTTCTGTATGTGTGTATTGGTCCAAACTTGAGTTGAAAATAATGTTGTTATAGATCTGCACAAACACTTCGGTAATAAAGCATTACTCTGTTTACTTCCATTAATTTATATCATATTGAATAATTTTCTGGGGCACTTCCACAAATACACACACAATATTGCACAAATAATTAATGTCTATACTCGGACTTCATGTAGCCAAATGTTTAAAAAGTTATGCATACTAACACCACCTTCAGTACATTTAATCCCTTACACAGTTTATCATGAATAATCAGTACATCTTAAAAATAATAGTAGCGTTTGTAAATATAGCACTAGGAAGAAAATAGCCTCCACTTTCCACAATTTAACCATCTTGCACAGAATGGAGCAGAGAATGCAACCATAAAAGTATTTGACCACGTTGCTTCTGAAATGAAAGTGTTGACAGATAAAAGTTTTAAAATCAAATTGTTGTTATTTCTATTGGCAGATCTTTCTACCAGACATTAATTTCTGGATAGATAGTATGCATATTAGTGGATTACAGTCATCAAATTTTATTGCAAATTAAGATTTTAGAAATTCTCATTATCCAAATACACAGCACATTGCCTTGTTTTCACAGCATTAATGTCACTTACTTGTAAGCTTACTGACATTACGACATCATGGTTAATTGTCTCAAATTTGGTTCATGGAACATTAAAACAACTACCCTATACAATAGAGGGGGTTGAGACTGCATCCTCACCTTAATCCCTGTCTAATCTGAACACTTTGTCCTTCTATTCTGGTTGTTTCTTGTTGTTTCCTGCTTGTGGTGTCAGCACCTATATGTTGGTATAGGCTGCCGTAAATTGTAATGAGAAAAATTCTTTCTTTTAACTGTTTTCAGTAACTCCCTCTCTACCTTACCTTCCTGTTCATAACAAATTGTAATTCTGTTATACCATCTTCTTTCCATTTCACTTCATCAATCCACAACATATCTAGTTTGAGCTGTTTTTTTACTATATAGTATTGGCAGTCCCCCCACACAGAAATCAGAATGAGGGGTCTAATCTACTTTTTTTTTTTTAATGTAGAGATGATCTGGACAGTTTTTGCCAATTCCAGACATTATGTCTTTAATGTTGTGGGTTCAGTTGCCTTCTGCGTCCACATACGGCTGATTCTTCTATCTTTAGGAGCAACTTTGCACACTGATGGATGCTGCCCTCTTTCTGCTCATTTGCACTTTTTTGCAAGGCCTTTGACAGAATGAGGGTGGCTGTGTATACTGGAAGTCCTTCACAATGCCACCATTGGTGACAATTTATATTACAATTATATATGTAGTGGCTGGAATTGAACCTGGAACCCAGGACTTGTTAATTGGTTGTCAAAGACACTACCCTTATACATCCGTGACTGACTGTGATTATAGAGTGCCAATTTGCATAGATCTCCCCCTCCCCACAAACACACATACTCCCTCTCCAATGGTAGAAAGGGGTAGTAACAGATATTATTGGATCTGATGGAATTAAAATTAGTAACACAATCTATTTTTCTGTGTGTATGCTTTACAAGAATCACAGTTCATGAATCAACACCCTCCCATCTTTACACAATACCACATGTTGAGTAGAAAGGCATAAATGTAGAAACTGTTTCACGCTGTGTTTGTACAATGGTCCAACACTCGTGAGATAGATAAGAGATATTATTGAATACCATTCTCAAAGTAATTGCTACTAGAGTCTGATTAACTACCATGTTAACAGTCTATTATGCATGTCATCCACCTATGTTTATAGCACCAGGAACCAACAGAGCTAATACACCCATTACCCCTGACCTTTCTCATTTTGAGCAATTTTAACACTCAAAACTTTTTGTGGAGCAACTAAATGGTTAGAAAAACACATTAAGTATAAGACATTTGTCTGTTGAATAATGGGGTACCAATGCACTTCATTTCTGCATGCTGTTTTTTCTCTTCTATTGATCATTCCTATGCAGCTCCAGCCAAATACCAATGATACAGTGCTATGTTCATGGCAGTCTGTGTGATGCTACTATCATCCCATCATGGCTTTGATCCCATGACTCAAACTTAGTGGAAGATTGCCATTCTGGTCATTATAAATGTAAAGTGACAATGTGTGCCCAGTCCAAGCCTGAAATGAAATGAAACTTTAAGCCATGTTGACAGGACAAACAAAGTGCGTAAACCACACTGTCTCATTCACAGTGCATACTGTTGAACTGCACTGATAATTCAGGTGTACTTTTACCTCCTTTGCAGAGCTGCCTGTACTTATGAATTCTTGTAGTCAATGGAATACTGTGGAAGAGTTTCCTGATAGTAAAAAAAAAAAGGAAAAGTAACACAAACATGGCATGTCACGAGGGTGGTGCAATTCTTTTTTGAGCAGTTTATTTCCTTCTAAATTTGCCTAAAATATCCTTGCATGCACTCGCAAAATACAGCTTTATCTTATTTTCACCTTTGCTCAACAAATCAAAGATATCTTCTTCACCCATTTCTACCCTAATTTTCAGTTCTGGAAATATCTCTTTCAAATTTTTGCTTCAGTGATACTTCGGGATTTCTCTTGCACGTAAATGAATCTATCTGATTACTTGTCTCTCTCTCACTTTCAGAAAGTTTTTGACAAAATTCAGTTTGATATGTAGTGAGGTTATGTAATATTTTTTTAAAGACAGTCACACAGTTCATAAGATCATGTGTCAACTTTTATGGAATGGTTAACAATATAACCTCTACTGATATTTGTGGCTGAGTTAACCAATTTACTAATTTACCAATGTATTATGAAAAACATCTCCAGATAACTATGCAAGCAAAGCACTTAGTGTCGCAGTTCACTGAAACTTGGGCCGACATCCGTGAGTGCAGAAAACATCTCAGCTTACCTCTTGTCTTGAGATCACCAACTCAGTTTTTGTTTGTAGAATTACCTATAAAGTTTAAATAGAATACTGCAGCAGACCAACTTTTGTCATGTTGGCTTTAGTGAGTTTCTGATGGAAGGACCTTAGAACAGTAACTTTCATCAGTCAGTATGTCAGCTGAAACTATAAGTGTATTGTCGTCACTTCTAGTTGAGTTAATTCACCAGTGACTATTTGCAACAGGATTAATGATTTCAACAATAAATGAATTTCGACCCAAAGTATGAATGAAAACATTTTTTAATAATAGTGATTGTAGATTGTGATCTGCTCTGAGCCTTTTGTACACAGCTTTGAGAAGATACCAGTAATGCATAAACATATGCAGCAAAATGATTCTTTTTACTATATAGTGTTTTGCACCCTCTTGGAGAGAACATTGGTACTTGAAATAGCTTGGATCGGTTTGTATCGATGAGATTAAACTAGATTAGATTTACTTTCATTTAATTAATGCATAGTGAGGAGGTCCTCCAGGATGTAGAACATGTCAGAAAAACAATAATACAAGACAAATATTTATAACTAAAACAAATAAGCTAATGTACCTTCCACAGAACCCAGTTGGAATGATATATTTTAACACTATATGAAAGGATCATTTTACAGCACTCGTTTATTAAGTTCACATTAATGCACTGAATTTAGAATTAAAAAAATGTTTTTATTTATTTATGAGGTAATAAACATATAATATAACTACTACAATACTTATCTAAAATGAACACATTACTGCACTGAAGTGATGCAGAAGTTAGATTGTACTTTACACACACACACACACACACACACACACACACACACACACACACACAACAGTTAGTTCTATTGAGAAATTCATCAATAGAGTAGAAAGAGTTGGCCACAAATAAAATCCTATAGGCTTCTCTTAAACTGAATTTCATTGGTTGTTAAGCCGGCAAGTTATTGAAAATGTGTGTTCCTGAATAATGCACACCTTTTTGCCCAAGTGTAAGTGACTTTAAATCCTTGTGAAGATTATTCTTATTTCTAGTACTGAGCCCATGAACTGAGCTGTTGGTTTGAAAAAGTGATATATTTTTAATGACAAATTTCATTAATATATTGGGAAGCAGTAGTTAGTATCCCTAGTTCCCTAAACAGGCTTCTGCATGATGATCTTGAGTTCACACCACATATCTCTTACTGCACGTTTTTGTGCCCAGAAAACTTTAGCTTGGCTTGATTAATTACCCCAAAAAATAATCCCATATGACATTATGGAATGAAAGTAAGCATAGTATGCCAGCTTTTTCATTTTTATATCCCCTATGTCTGACAGAATTTGCACTGCAAATAGAGATTTGTTTAGATGCTTTAGCAGTTCTGTGGTGTGCTCTTTCCAGTTGAAATTATTATCAAGCTGTAAACCTAAAAATTTAATGCTGTCCACTTCTGTCTGCTTGTCGTAATTCATTAGGCATATACTCGTGGGGCACCCCTTACAAGTTCTGAACTGCTTGTAGTGTGTGTTTTCAAAGTTTAGTGACAAAGAATTGACTAGGAACCAGTGATTAATGCCCACAAATATTTTACTAGCCCATCTTCTCTTGATTTGCTATTCATTGCAATGTTTGTATCATCGGCAAACAAAACAAACTTGGCGTCTGGTAATGTTACTGATGAAAGGACATTGATATACATAAGAAAAAGTAAGGGCCCTAAAAAAGATGGAACCTTGTGGGACACCACATGTAATTAGTTCCCAGTTGGATGATGTCTTTTAGCTTAATACATGTCCCTTTCCTAATAACACCATTTGTTTCCTGCCAGAGATATAAGATTTGAACCATTTTGCAGCATTTCCTGTTACACCATAACATTCTAATTTACTTAAAAAGATATTGTGATTTATACAATGAAATGCCTTTGCCAGATCACAAAATATACCAATCACCTGCAATTTATTTTTTGTCTAATGAATTAAGTACATTTTCACTGTAAGTGTAGATAGCCTTCTCAAAATCAGAACCCTTTAGAAATCCAAACTGCGACTTCGACAGTATGTTACAATATTTGCGATAAGGTGGTTATAAAGCTGATTGTACATTACCTTTTCCTAAAATTTTTGAGATTTCTGGAAAAAGTGAAATTGGATGGAAATTTGGTGCCATTTCTTTATCTCCCTTCTTAAACAGTGGCTTAACTTCAGCATATTTCAACCATTCAGGAAATAATCCACTGATAAACGATGGTATACACAGATAGCTTAATATGTTACTTATCTCAGAATCACATTCTTTAATTAACTTTGTTGATATTTCATCATACCCACTAGATGTTTTTGATTTTAAAGATTTTATGATGAACATTACTTCTGCTGGGCTAGTGAGAGCCAAATTCATATTATGAAAGTTACTTGAAATGTCTGTCTGAGGCATCCCATGTCAGATTCTAGATTTACTTCTGATGACATTGATGAGGGCATTGAAAGATTTTAGGCCTATATCATAAAATTGTTTCTGTGTTTAGAAGTGAGTTTAGTGTGAAGGTTTTTCACATTTTTGGCTAGAAGCAACCTTAATCATCCTCAGTTGTAATGCTTTAACTGTATTAAATTGCAGAATTGTCTTTGTTGGAAAAATTATACATAATTTTGATCTGATGGTCATGTAGCAGCAGTTTTAATTAATTGTTGGTTCATATTCAGGCCATGTTATTTTCTAACTACATTATGTTGTTATTTAGCTTTGCTCGTGACTTTGAGGAGAGACGCAGCCATTATGAGCCATCTCATTGCGATGGTCTGGATAATGATCTCCCTGATGAAACTGACTTTGTGCCACATTTCCAGAGAGTCTCTGTCAGTGGTGAGGATACAAGTGGTGTGAGTCTCATTATCCATTTTTAAACTTTTTCATTCATAAAGATAGTTATATTTGTCTTAAAAGTCCAAGCACTCAAGACTTTTATGAAAATTTATTATCAACTGCTACCACTTCTGTAGTATGATTTTTAAACTAAGAATGTTTTGTAGACAAGGGCATTATACAAAAAATGAGTTTATTTTGCCACACTTAGCTTCATTTATTATTTGAAGCTCAGTCAAGTATAAAAAAAAAAAAATAGCAAAACTTCTGTATATGAAGAATTTTAGGAAGTAATTTTTTTAATAAGTAGAATGAAGAGTTTCTTGTGATTTTTTACTATTTGCCCATACTTTGTTATCCTATTTTGTCTGTAGCTTTTTATGCTCTTTGTTTTGCATTCTACATGGCTTACGCTGGGCCTGAAGCCTCATACGTGGAGGAAGCCATACAGTTGTGCATTACCTTTCTTGACTGTCTAGTTTGTGTGCTCAAGTAATTCCACTATTCTGGTCATGATGTGAGATCTCTCTGGTTATAATTAAGATGTTGAAGCTGTGTGCATGTGTTTATACATAAATTTGCCCTGTTTCTTGTGTTGAGGGGCTGCCAATTAACTCTACTTAGGCAGGTTAAATATGTGGTGCTCTAACAATTTTCAAGTAGGGGACAATTACATATTATTTAAAGTAGCAATCATACATGTCAATATTATTGTGTGTGTTTAATCTGAGATATTAAAAGTAGTGTTTCTTTTGGTTCAGTTACTACAATGTGCCACATAAAAGATTTTGTATGACTTGTTAAGAATTTGTAATATTCATGTGTGTGTGTGTGAGGGGGGGAGGCCTGCATTATTGCTTTACAAGTTACAAAGTAGTCCACATTTTACACACACACACACACACACACACACACACACACACACACACACACACACACACACACACACACACAGTTACATTAGAAGAGGTATAGTTCCTATTACTTATATGTTTTGCTGTACATAAATCATTATGCATAGGCAGGGAACTGTGAAATTGCTTAAGGATTTGTTCCTTAACTGAAACCAGTCATGCTTATTAGATATAAAGGTTCATGTGTAGAAACCCTTACAGAGAAAGAAAAGAAGTTGTCATTGTGAATATATCACAAGATGATCACAAAGAATGATCACTCTGACAGTGTTTTCTTATGTTATGCCAAAGACAAATATCTTAAATTAATGATGTAAGTTTAAAAGGTGCATAATTAAATTAGCTTGTGTGTGTCAGGGTGGGTTTTTTTCCGTGTCTAAGGTAACTATTATGTGAATCAGGCAGATGTGTTGTGAGAATGAGATGGTGTGTTGTCCTCTTAGACAAAATGAGTGTGGTACAAACCTGCTCCATTTTTGAATTGGAAGTTTTTTTATCAGCAATAGAGACACATGAAGATTTGTAATGACTATAGCCTATTCGGCAACAGTGTGTTTACATTTCATGTCATATTTTGAGGTAATGTTTTGCCTTGACTTACGGTTGGTTCTTAGTCATGTTTTCATCGAACACTAATGAACATTATTTATAAATAACACATCAGATTTTGTTAACTCATTTTTGTCTTGTGGAAGAAATGTGATAAATTGTAATGATGCAAACTGTATATAATAAGTTTCGCATGTGGGACACAGGTAGTTGAAGATGTATTGCTCAAATTACTCAGTCATTGGTAGAATATATTTGAAGATTGATTTTGTGTAAGTCAGACTCACTTATCACTTAAATCAGGTGTACTTTAATGTTCAACCTGAATGATATCAACAGAAATTTGTATAGTGAATGCCTCACCATATGCGCAGGGGGGGGGGGGGGGGGGAGGAGGAGATATCAGGGCAATTTAAAACCATAGTATAGCATAAAATAGTGTTCAGTCAGTTGCAATTAAGACAGCATTTCTTGGACATAAGTTTTATGTATAATAAATGAACCCACAGCCTAAAACATTTTTTCAAGTGTAATACCTTTCAAAAAGATCCACTTTGACCTTTGATTGTGATCTGTTATGTCTGTGTAGATATCTTTTCTAAGGACCTTGTCTTAAAACCATATCAACTTTTTCATATTGATCTCATTGAAGACTAATCATGCCTTATGAAAACTTATTGGGAGACAATGATCCTCTATTTCTCCTCTTTTTATTTCTTACTTCTTTCTCATGATAAAGCTATTGTCGCATCTACAAGAACATCTGTCTTCATAATGGAGGAGCACATATATTCTGTAAAAATATTTAAAAGACTTCAGTTGTGCTCGTGTTGAAAGCAACAAAAGTAAATCATCAAAATAATGGATGTACCGGGGGGAGGGTTAAATGAGACGCAGATAAAATTCTTTCACATTTTGTCAATATTGATTTTCTTGGGTGCAGAGTACTGTGTGCTTTCGCTGCAAATGGGCACAAGACAGATTTTTGGTGTAATTCTGCTGTCAGCCCATAGGTTGCATAACAGTATCATGCTATTAGCTTGTAGATCTAAATGTCATGCATAGTGCAGAGCAACATGGTTCCCAAAAATTTTATTTAATTAACTTTACATTACGCTTAAAAAAAATACAAACATTCCTCAAGTGCTACGGGCTCTAATTGTATTTAGCCATAGTATATTTTAACAGTGAATAGTTCTGTTAAATATCAGTTATGTTATGTTACTGTTGCTGCTGTGATTTTAGTTGTGGGCAAGATTATCAACAGGTCATCCATATATTTCTCACTCTGCTACAAAGTACAGTATCCAGGTCTTGAAACTACTGAACAATATCTTTCTCAAGAATTTGTCAGGTACTTTGCTACCAGAGCCATGCAGTGTCTCCAGTATCAGGTTATCAAAACTAAGCTTCATGCAAATCTCAATACACTACTGGACATTAGAATTGCTACACCAAGAAGAAATGCAGATGATAAACGGGTATTCACTGGACAAATATATTATACTAGACATTATACTGACATGTGATTACGCAATTCGGGTGCATAGATCCTGAGAAATCAGTACCCAGAACAACCACCTCTGGCCATAATAACGGCCTTGATATGCCTGGGCATTGAGTCAAACAGAGCTTGGATGGCGTGTACAGGTACAGATGCCCATGCAGCTTCAACACGATACCACAGTTCATCAAGAGTAGTGACTGGCGTATTGTGACGAGCCAGTTGCTCGGCCACTATTGACCAGACGTTTTCAATTGGTGAGAGATGTGGAGAATGTGCTGGCCAAGGCAAAAGTTGAACATTTTGTGTATCCAGAAAGGACCGTACAGGAGCTGCAACATGCGGTTGTGCATTATCCTGCTGAAATGTAGGGTTTCACAGGGATCAAATGAAGGGTAGAGCCACGGTCATATCTGAAATGTAACATCCACTGTTCAGAGCGCCATCAATGTGAAAAAAGAGGTGACCGAGACGTGTAACCAATGGCACCCCATACCATCACGCCAGGTGATATTCCAGTATGGCGATCGCCGGGTGATATGCCAGCGAATACATGCTTCCAATGTGCATTCACCACGGTGTCGCCAAGCATGGATGCGACCACCATGATGCTGTAAACAGAACCTGGGTTCATCAGAAAAAAATGACGTTTTGCCATTCGTGCACCCAGGTTCATCGTTGAGTACACCATCCCAGGCGCCCCTGTCTGTGATGCAGCGTCAAGGATAACTGCAGCCATGGTGTCCGAGCTGACAGTCCTTGCTGCTGCACCCGTCATCGAATTGTTCATGCAGATGGTTGTTGTCTTGCAGACATCCCCATCTGTTGACTCAGGGATCGAGATGTAACTGCACGATTCGTTACAGCCATGCGGATAAGATGCCTGTCATCTCGACTGCTAGTGATACGACCTGTTGGGATCCAGTACGGCGTTCCATATTACCCTCCTGAACCCACCAATTCCACATTCTGCTATCGGTCATTGGATCTCGACTAACGCAAGCAGCAATCTCACGATACAATAAACTGCAATCGCGATAGACTACAATCCGACCTTTATCAAATTCGGAAACGTGATGGTACCCATTTCTTCTCCTTACACAAGGCATCGCAATGACATTTCACCAGGCAATGCCGATCAACTGCTGTTTGTGTATGAGAAATCGGTTGGAAACATTCCTCATGTCAGCACGTTGTAGGTGTCACCATCAGTGGCAACCTTGTGTGAATGCTCTGAAAAGCTAATCATTTGCATATCACAGCATCTTCTTCCTGTTGGTTAAATTTCGCGTCTGTAGCACGTTGTCTTCATGGTGTAGCAATTTTAATGGCCAGTAATGTACTTTCATCTCCACCAAGTGTGTTTTTGTATGCCTACTGCAATATATTCTTGAAGTTCTTTTCCTTCTTCCAAACCTGTGCGCTCAAACTTCACTCCTTCAAATTTAGGTCCATGAGAGTAGTTGACCCGTAACTGTGTACTTTCTTTAAATAAATACTTTCTTACTTTTCTGTGTGTGTTCCATTCTGCTGTCAATTTTTTTTACTGATCTGGATAGTAACATATTTTCTCAGAATTATGTTTATCTTGTGCTTGACTTTTTAGGAAGTAATTGCATCAAATTCTACATTTACAGGGAAGGAAGATTAGGATCTAATGTTCCTTTGACATTGAGGTTATTAGAGATGGTACACTGATGAGCCATAATATTATGACCACTGTCCACCATAAGATCGAGTGCCAACTGGTTGTGCCGCAGGTAGCTGATACGCTCGGAAAAGTATGTAAGCAGACCAGTGATGAATGGGGAGTCACTCTGGTGGTAGTATGGGCTGGAAATGGATAAATCTACTGAGGCATATAGCTTCAACAAAGAGTAGATTATTATGGACCAGTGACTGGGAATAAGCATCTTGGAAATGATAAAATTGGTTAGCTGTTTGCATGCAGCTGTCATGAGCATCTATGGAAAGTTGTAGGATGGTAAAAACATGAGAAGATGATTGTGTTCGATATCCGCACCTTATCACAGGACATGCTCATAGGTGAGTCCACTCTGTAAAAGGAGGATAGTCAGCAGAGCACTTTGCTGGAATCTCGTGGCACAAGTTTGTTGGAGCAGACTCTTCAGCGTAGGTTGTCGAATATAGGGCACCACAAGAGATGCCTTCGCAGTGTTTCCACTTTGACCCAACAATATCATCAATTGCAACTGCAGTGGGACACTGGATGAATGGAATTATGTTGCCTGGTTGGATGAATTTTGTTTCTTCTTCAACAGGATTGATGGTTATGTTCAAACATGCCATCATCGAGGCGGACAGTGGCTCAAAACATGCAGTGTACTGCATGAACATTATTGCAGACCATGCGCATCACTTTGTGCTCAAGGTCTTCTCTGACAGCTATGGCATCTTTGAGCCATATAACTGACCATGTCACAAGGGCAGAATTGTTTACAGTTGTTTGATGAACATGATAGTGTATTACACTGTTATCATAGCCATCAAATTTTCCTCATCTGAACCAGATGGAACATATCTAGGATGCTATCAGGTGCCAGCTCCAGGCCCACAAACCATGGTCTTTAATTTGTTAGGTTTGCATGACATGTGCATAGACATCTGGCTCTATATACCACTGGAAACCTAACAAGGACTTGCCAAATCCATGTCTTGCAGAATTGCTGTTGCTTTGTGTTACAGAAGAGAGACCAACAGACTTAAGCAGGTGGTCTTAATATTTTCGCTCATCGGCATACATACTCTAAAAGTGTATTGGAATTTATTTTGCACGCCCCTATCATTTGCCACAATTCCTGTATAATTTTTAAATAGTTGTTCGTAAGTTCATGCATGAACTAGAAGTTTTCTTATTTCATTATTTCATTACATCTATTTTGGAAGAACTAGTGTTTTCCTATTAACAGTGAACTTTACCATGGTGTGAAACACCCCTTCTCTAGTAATCAGTCAGTGGTCAAATGAGGGTTATGTTATCTAACTTATGTAGATGAGATAATTTTGATGTAGGATTCTTCTAGTGATTCTTCCTGCCATCTCTTTTTTCCACAAACAGTTTTATGTGATTGTTCCACTTTGAAATGTTAATGGTGCAAAACCATAGATAGTTAACAGTTGTGATAGTTTCCACACATTCATATGCAATAAGCTACTGTTGTTGATTCTTCCAGTAAAGTGGAGTCTCTCATAATGACCACGTACATTTCACCACAATTTTCTTGAATTGCCACTTCTGTGTATACAGAATTCTGTGTGGATGATTATCACCCACAAACAGTCCCGTAGAGCTTCCTACACTATCTAATAAATTGTTGTTATACATTATGAACAGTAATGTTCTTATAAAACTACTAAAGCGTATGTTTGATGCTACTTCTTTTTTTAAAATTTCTCCCCACTATGAACTAGATTGGGGAGTGTTCTATCTAAAAACAAAGCTGGTCTGACATTCACTCACTAGATAAAGAGAGGAGATAGTCATAAAATACTGAAAGGCAACCTGGATGCTGTTCTCCACTGTCTCTTGGATTTCATGGCTAATCAAAATGAACAGAGTTTTGAAAGAATGCTGTTTGTTAAATCCATATTCATTGCTTGAAAAGGTCATAATACCTGAGTGTAATACATATTCCATTATTTTGCAACACTTGGACATGAGTGTCCTGAACGTGTTTTTTCTTACTTTAGGGATGTACCATACTTTGCTGCTAGAAGAGGAACAAATAATTCTGCATAGGTCTTAAATTCCAGTTATATTTACTTTGTTGAATGATTTCATTGATTTTATATTCCACAATTTTTTTTATCTCAATGCGTAATATTGCCATCCATCTGGCAACTGAAAGGAGTTTGATCTTTCTTACTGAATTAACTTTAGATGATTTAATTAATTAGTTTGGTCATCAGTCACCATTTGTTTCAGTGTCAGTATGATCAGTGAGTTTGCTCAATAGATGACTTTAATCCATTTATTGACTTGTATTAGTTCTGAGTTCACTGAACACTACACATTGCTCTCCTTGTGAACATTTGGACATTCCGTTTTAATTTAGCAGTAAGGCCTAGACTTTGTTCAGTTTTATTGATTGGCGACTCCATGGAGTGCTGTGTGCACAACCACCATATATGTTAAATTAAAAGGAAGGTCAGCGTTGACCATAATATTGATGTTTTATTGATAGGAGAATCGATTTTTGATCACATGGTGATCATCTTCAGTGCTCTACAAATTAAACTCAGACACTGGTATCAAGTTACCAATAACCAAAACTGAGAAGTTATTTTGATCACCTCGCAGTTTTGGTTATTGATAACTTGATACCAGTGTCTGAGTTTAATTTGTACAGCACTGTAGATGATCACCATGTGATCGAAAATCGATTCTGCTATATGAATATTACGGCTACATCAATATTACGGCCAACGCTGACCTTCCTTTTAATTTGTTCAGTTTTGTGATTGAGCTCTCTGTACTTTGAACCACACCGGATTGGTACCATCTTTCACAACCTTGCTTAGCACACAGTCATGTTGGGATTTCGGGGAATGAACATGCCGACTGGTTGGCAGAATTGGCTACCAGGGTGCCGATTTTGGAAAAGGGGGTGGAGGTGGGGGGTGGGAAGAACTGGACATTTGTTTGACTATAAGCCATCAATTATTAGAGCTGATGTGGTTTTACATTTTACTCACAAAGATTGTTTCTGCTCATCTCTGTGAGGTGGGACG
The DNA here is from genome assembly GCF_023897955.1 of Schistocerca gregaria. NCBI lineage: Eukaryota > Metazoa > Arthropoda > Insecta > Orthoptera > Acrididae > Schistocerca > Schistocerca gregaria. The sequence continues at coordinate 645,110,675 of NC_064920.1, forward strand.
GTCGGACCTCATTGACTGCCTGAGTGGTTGGAAGGGAACCCTTTGCCTACTCTGGACCAGGGGGCCCACAATGGTCCTTACTTGTTGGTCTTCCTTGGCCCCTACCCTTTTCACCTTTTTAGTCTCCTCATTATTTTATATTTGCCATTTTTAATGTTTTGTCATTCCTTAAATTTTATCATCCTTCCAGTGCTGTTTGTTTTCTTGGGACAACAGGGGGTGAGGTAGTGGTGGTCAATGCAGAGGGTGCATCTCCCACTGCATGCTCTGGGGTCATCCTGCTGCATTATGCTTGCGGTCGCATTCTCGCTTCCTGAGCACAGGGTCCTGGTTCGATTCCCGACGGGGTGAGGGATTTTCACATGCCTCGGGATGACTGGGTGTTTGTGTTGTCCTCATCATTTCATCATCATTCATGCAAGTGGCAAGATTGGACTGAGAAAAGGTTGGGAATTTGTATGGGCGCTGATAACCGCGCAGTTGAGTGCCCCACAACCCAAACGTCATCATCCTGCTGCATTCTGGGCAGACTCTCACACACCCCCTCCCCCCATTCCCTCTCATTCCTTTCCTATTTCTACATGCTTTGATATTATTGTATCTTGGTTAGAATCAGGGTTTCCAGGATTTGCCTTTAGTATCCTTCCACTGGGGATTGTTCATGGTTCAATACATATAAGATGAAGGGACTGATGTCCTTTCAGTTTGGTCCCTTTAACTGCTAAAAACCAACCAAGCAACATGGTCAGTTGTAGTTAGTGTTACTGTGCACATGAAATGGGTATGCCACATTCAGATTGAGAATAATTCCAAAGTTAGAGAGAAATTTGGATATCGGAAAGAAAAGAAGGAAATATTGAACGTACTGATGCTGCCCAATTGCTTTGGCCCATGATGTCCTCAAAGTAGCTGATGGAAGACACACAGAGAAATCCTTTAAATGTAAAATTAGTCTGACAATAATAATAATAATAATAATAATAATAATAATAATAATAATAATAATAATAATAATGATTTGTGTGAAATCACAGACATTTGCTTCATTAACTCGCAAATAAGCTGTCACCTAATTTGTCTTAGTGCTTGGTCTACACAAAAGTCAATCACTCACCACAATACACATTCCAAAAAATAATATAAAAGCAAAGTAAATATTGTCAGTATTCTGTTAAACATTCATTTATCCACAATTGATGTTGCATGCCCCATCACTACATCACAAGTCAAAGCCGATGTCTGGTATCAGTAGAAGAAAGTAGAGGTTACATTTCTGCTTGTTTGTTGAGTTGATGTTTCAGGAATTAGTCCTGGAAATTGAATGAATACTATAACTTTCTAAAAGTAAAGGAAAATTTATTTTGAACTGTTATATAAGGATTACATAGAGAAACATTACTGATGTACATCCATGATAAGAGTGCTGCGCAAAAGGGGAGGGGCGGTGTAGAAATATGGGGATTAAGACATCAGTTCATGAGGAGAGCAGACTGAATTGTGGAAATGGTGACTGGATTAGACTGAAGTTAGATATAAAATAAGGAAACACACAAACAGATAAACACATAAACAGATACTCATAGTGTATGAATACTATCGGGTTGCTAAAAATTGTTTATTACACCAATAGTTGTATTGTTTATCACTTCCTAATGAGATTAATCATGCTTTGAATGATCAAGTCAGTTGTTTCATTTTTTAATTTAACCAAATACAATACAATACAATACAATACAATGTACGTATCAAACACAAGCTGAAAATGACACCTTACACATTTCTGATCAGATGGGTCACTCAACTCATGTGCCTCTTCATAGTAAACAAATTCACACGTTTCTCTCAGTTACCACTGCAGCAGCATTTTCATTTAAGTGCCATATATCTATATCAGTGAAATTCTACCACTGTCAGTTATGCGATATATGCTGATTTAGTGTCTTACTACTTGAGAAGGGCTTAAGTCTTAAATTAGTCATCAAAAAATAATATAAACAATATTATGCAAAGGATAAATTGCTACTCACCATACAGATACACATTTGAGTTACACACAGGCACAATGGAAAGACTACTACAGATGAGCCCTCGGCCCAGCTAATCCGTTCTTCAGAAAAGAGAAATGCACAAACACATTAACAAGAGCAAGCGCGCACTCACGTGACCAGGCTGCCCCAACCAGAATTCTGGTCAGAGCAGCTGGAGATGATCATGTGTGTGTCAGTTGTACTTACAGTGAGTTACAATCTATCATTTCACAATATTGTTGATATTCTACATCTACATCTACATCCATACTCATGTATGAATTGTGGGAAGAATGACTGTTTGTGAATGCCACTGTACATGCTGTAATTACTCTAATATTGGTCTCACGATACATGTGAGAGCAGTATGTAGGGGGTTTTAGTATGTTCCTAGAATCATCATTCAAAGCTGGTTCTTGAAAGTTTGTTAATAGACTTTCTCGGGATGGTTTACCTCTATCTTCAAGGGTCTGCCAGTTCAGTTTCTTCAGTGTCACTATAATACAATCTCACAGGTCAAACAAACATGTAACCATTCATGCTGCCATTCTCTATATACATTCAATACCCCCTGTTAGTCCTATTTGGCATGGGCCCCACACCCTTCAAGCAATTCCATTATAGACTTGTTGCACTTCTCCAGTATTCTACCAATAAACTGAAGTCTACCACCTGGTTTACCCACAACTGAGCCTATGTCTCATTCCATTTCGTATCCCTACAAAGTAATACACTCAGGTATTTGCCTGAGTTGGCCGACTGATATTATCGTCATTTGCTACTAAATGTTTTCGTTTTGTGAAATGCATTGTTTTACATTTCTAAACATTTAAAGCAAGCTGCCAATCTTTGCACCATTTCAAAATCTTATCAAAATCTGACAAAATATTTATGGAGCTCCTTTCAGACTGTGCTTCATTATAGATAAAAACATTGTCTGCAAAAGATTTGAGGTTATTATTAATATTGTCTGCAAGATCATTAATATTCAACATGAACAGCAAGAGTTTCAACACACTTCCCTGAAGCACACCCAACAAATTGACATTAAACATAAAGAAAACTAATGCCATGAACTTCAGTTTGAAGAGGAAAAATGACAATGTTAAATTAAATGTAGATGGCACCTCTATAGACTGTGTAACAAATGCAAAATTTCTAGGAATGAATATTGACTCTCAGCTGAAGTGGTGCGAACACACAAAGGTACTTGCAAACAGAATGTCATCAGCATGTTATGCCCTTAGAATTCTATCATCTGTGTGTAACATGCAGTGTCTTTTAGTTACATATTATTCATATGTACACTCAATTCTTAGCTATGGCATTCTTTTTTGGGGAACAAATCCACAAAATATGAACACAATTTTCAAACTCCAGAAAAGAGCCATAAGAATAATAACCAGAAATAGTAGTCGAGCTCATTGTAAAGATCTGTTCAAAACACTGGGAATTTTAACTGCTCCATGTGAACACATTTACCAGTCAGTTGTACACATCAAAAGTAACATTGGCAATTACTGCACAAACAGCTCTGTCCATGACCATGCAACAAGAGATAGACTCAACTTACATTTACCAAGAAAAAATAAACGTAAAACTCAAAACAGCATTTTCTACCAAGGAATAAAACTGTACAATAAATTACCAAAAGAGATTAAAGAAATTTCAAAAATACACTTATTTAAGAAGGCAGCTAAAAAGTACCTGTTATGCACTACATTTTATACATTGAAGGATTACTTAGATAAAGCAGAGTAGGGGTTTGATAAAAAAATGTTATACAAACAAATAATAATAATAATGATGATTATAAAACATCCAATATTCCACATAACGCCTTCACTTTATTATTTTTCTTCTTTTTTCATTTCTAGAGACACTCTCCCCTCAAGCTATGCATAGCACAATACTAACACCTCTTCCTCTTTCTGAGCTCAACATCTCACTCATTATGAAGGGATGCTGACTCAGTTTTTCAGGATAGCAAATGGGAACTTGCAGTACAGAAAATGGCCCAAGGATCACCTGTGTGTGTGTGTGTGTGTGTGTGTGTGTGTGTGTGTGTGTGTGTGTGTGTGTGTAGTGAGTGAAGTGTTATGAAACAATGTGTGTATAGTGTGTGCAGTGACTGATAGTGAAATATGAGTGAATAGTGTGGCATTACATTATTTAATGAGTTATTTGTAAATAAATTATTGTATACCAGGAGTAAAATCTAATGATTGTCTCTAACTAGAAGTCTGTAAATATATGTGTATACGAATTAGCTTATTGTAAATTGATCTAAGCTTGTAAATACTTTGACATGTCCTATATCCTTGTAAAAAGAGATCTACGGATGAATAAAACTACTACTACTACTAAGTTATTCCTACATCTGATGGTGACTCTCCATCCAAGATAACATGCTGTGTCCTCCCTACCAAAAAGTCTTCAGTTCAGTCACATATTTCCATCTATATCCCATATGATCAAACTCCTAACAATAAGTGTAGTTGTGATACCAAGTCAAATGCTTTCCAGAAACTTAAGAACACTGCATCTGTCTGACTGCCTCGATCCAAAGCTTTCTGTATGACTTGTGAGAGTGCGAATTGGGTTTCACATGAATTAATTTTTTTGTAATCTGTGCTGGTTGGCATGGAGAAGGTCATTCTGATAAAGATACCTCATTATGTTTGAGATCAGAATACGTTTTAAGATTTGACAACAAATTGATGTCAAAGATATTGGACATTAGTTCTGTGAACCATTTCTACTGCCCTTCTTGTAGACAGGTGTTCCCTGTGCTTTCTTCCAACTACTCGGCACACTTTTTTGTTTGAGTGATCTATGATAGATTATAGTTAGATAAGGGGCTAACTCAGATACAAAACCAGAACAGAATCTGATAGGGATTCATATACATCATCATAATACTCTGCAAACCACCTAATAGTGTGTGGCGGAGGGTACTTCTCGGTCCACTAACTGAGCCCTTCAACCCTGTTCCTGAAGAGTGTGTGGGAAGAGGGATTCTCAGTAAGCCTCTGTATTGGCTCAAATTTTGTCCTCGTGGTCATGATGTGAGATGTATTGGGGGGGGGGGGGGGGGGGAGGAGTAGTATGCTATCTGACTTGCCAGAAAGTGCTCCCCCCCTCTCCCCCATCTACCCTATCACACCTGTGTGATAGCCATCTCAGATAGATCAATAATCAAGAATTAGTTGAATAAGTACCTTATAAGCCATTTCCTTAAGATTCTTCCAATGAATCTGAGTTTGGCATCTGCTTTTCCCACTATTTGTTTTATTTGGTCATTCCACTTGCTCTGGATAATTACTCATAGATATTTTATGGCAGATACTGTTTCCAGCAGTTTGTGATAATTAGTGTAGCTATACAGCAGTGGGTTTCTTTTCCTGTGTATGCATAATATGTTACATTTATTTATATTCGGGGTCAACTGCCATACCTGCACCATTCATCAATTTTCTGGCCTCCAGGGAGCTCTCCACTCTTTGGTGAGTTTATGCTCGGCTACCGTGAGGCCCCTGCCTTTGCAGATTTTTTCCTTTCCATGCTGCATGTCTATCCTCGTGCTGTTCTTTTTCCCCTCCCTCGGGGAACATGTCTGAGGTGTTACTGGGAATGTTCTGCATTGTCTGTCGCTGACATAAGAACAATATCGTCATTGTTTTTCACTCCCTTTTCCTTTCTTTGTTTCCCTGCTTCTCTTGTTCATCCACTTTGGTGTTTGAGGTTCGTCTTTTTCTTCTTCTTTCTTTCTGTGCACGGAAGGCCAGCCCATGCATCTGACTTGTAACAGGTGACTGGGTAACGTGTAATTCCCGGCCCCAGGTCGACAGGCCAGGTCGACAGGTAGGGTTCATACGTACCCCCTGGTACAGGCCAGGCCCAGGGAGGGGTGACTGCCAAGCTGCAGCCTTCCCAAATTGCCATTTGGTCCCTCTGTTAGGTGTCCGGTAGGTGTGACCTGAGGTGCACCTAAGGCGGGTGCACACCCTTGTGTAGGAGCCCCCAGATGGAAGGAGCATGCCATCGGAGATGCTGTCAATCATGGGGGATTTTCTGACAATGAGCCAATCATCTTCACAATCAGTGTCTACGAAACATAAATGTAATGAGGCTAATGATTCAAAGACCCTTCCTGCATCCTGGTTCCTCGTGGTCTCAAGTACTGAAGACGGTTAGTCCTTTGCCATGGTAAATCCATTTATTATTCAGAAAGGTGTTGACACAAGTGCTGGCCCTGTGAAATCCTGCTCTCATTTATGGAATGGCCCTTTGATTTTGGAGACTACTTCTGATTCTCAAGCAAAACTGCTTGCCACCTTGCTTCTCCACAGCTGCCATGTTTGTGTCGGGACCCATGGTGTTATTTACACTAGGCAACTTGACGGTCTAACGGAGGCCGAAATCCAATCTTACCTCTCTGATCAGGGTGTCATTTCCATCCATCGGGTGATGAGAAAAGCTTATCCCTCCTTAGTGCCCACCTGCACTGATTTTCTTACCATTGATAGAGTGGTGCTTCCACCCACGATCAAAGCAGTCTATGAAATTATCACTCTCCAACTGTACATTCAAAACTTTATGTGCGGCTACCAGTGTCATCGTTTCAACTACAGTAGAACATGTTGTCGATACCCAGACAAATGTGTATCCTGTGGTAGGGATGCTCATGAGGGCTATGGTCCACTTACTTCTCCCTGCTGTATCAACTGCTATTGTGGACATGCTGCCTCCTCTTGGGAATGTCCTGTGTATCTTGATGAGCAGGCTGTCCAAGAGATCCGGGTAAAGGAAACAGTGCCTTATCCAGTCACTCTCAAGTTATTGGCTAGTCGCAAGCCCTGCTTTCTCCCATCTGGCACCTATGGTTCTGTTCTTGTTACCCCTCGGTCCATGAAGGACATGGCCACAAAGATTTCAGCTCTGAGTTTGTGAAATCACCCAGTGTCGAGGTACCATCAACATCCCCCCCCCCCCCCCACCCACCCGCCCCCCTCGTCCAGCTGTGCAACAAGACACCAAACTGTCACCTCAAGGGGCGAAGCCACCAACTGCACAACCAGTTGGCCAGAAAGAACAGAAGGAGTACTCCCATGAAGACTTCTTAATCCCTCCAGCCCAACAACACCAGAGTCTTCCTCTAACCAGCTCGCATTCAGGAGGACCACGGTTCAATCCTGCATCCGGCCATCCTGATTTAGGTTTTCCGTGATTTCCCTAAATCACTCCAGGCCATTGCCGGGATGGTTCCTCTGAAAGGGCATGGCCGACTTCTTACCCCATCCTTCCCTAATCTGATGAGACCGAGGACCTCGCGGTCTGGTCTCCTTCACCAAACAACCCAACCCTCCCCTAACCAGAAAAACTCAAAGAAATCCACCAAAGGCAAATGGTTTTCTGCCGAGGTGACACCCCTTTCTTCTCATCATGACTCTCCCTCCAATTGAATGTTTGTGGTCTTCAATCCCACAAAGAGAATTTACGGCTGTTTTTAGCATTGGAGCGTCCTCTTGTATTCTGCCTTCAGGAAACGAAATTTTGTAAATTGTGTCCTCAGGACCACTTTGAGGTTTCACATTTTGTCCCAGTTCATTTTGACCTTCCTCCCCGTGTGGCCGGAATCCCATCTCAGGGGAGGAGGGGGGGGGGGGGGCGTCATGCTGCTCATACGGGATGACGTTCATAGTCAACCCATCTCCCTGACTACTGATTTTCAAGGTGTTGCAGTTCGCCTGACATTTTCCCTCTGTACCATTTATGTCCCTCCGTCATTTGATGTCACCAGGGCAGATTTCCTTGAGATTATTGGGCAGCTACCTCCCCCATTTCTGCTGCTCAGTGACTTTAATGCACATCATCCCCTTTGGGGTCCTCCATAACCTTCAGAGAGGTGTCCTTTTGGCTGATCTTCTTAATCAACTTAACCTCTTCTGCCTTAACACTGGAGCACCCACTTTCCTTTCCAATTCATCACACACCTATTCCCATTTGGACATATCCTTCTGCATAGTCCAGCTTGCCCATCGTCTTGAGTGGTCCGTTCTTTCTGATGCCTACTCAAGTGACCATTTCCCATGTGCTATCTGTTTGCTGACTCCTACCCCACCTGTGTGCACACCCAAATGGCAGCTTACTAAAGCTGACTGGCAGCTTTACTCCTACCTTGCAACCTTTGAAGAACAAGATTTTCCCAGTTGTGATGACCAGGTAGAATATCTCACAGACATTATCCTTACTGCTGTGGAATGTTCCATTCCTTGCACTTCCTCTTTACCATGCCATGTGCCAGTCCCGTGGTGGACTGAGCCATCCGCAATGTAATTCGCGTATGGAGACATGCTCTCCGTGTTTTTAACTGCCATTCTACTATGACAAACTGCATTCATCATAAAGAGATGCATGCAAAGTGTCATCACATTCTTTGTGATAGCTAAAAAGCTAACTGGTTTTCATTCACTAGTTCTTTTAACAGTTACACACTTTCCTCTGTAATGTGGACCAACTTCCAACCACTCTCTAGGACCAAGATCAATTTGCCAATTTCTGGCCTGACAGTAGCAGACGATGTTGTCGTTGACCCTATTGCTATCTCCAACACCATGTGCCACCATTCTGTGGAATATTCAAACTCTTCACACTATCACCCTGCCTTCCCCAATTGGAAACAAGCAGAGGAGGCTCAGGCGATACCTTTCTCTTCTCCGAATTGTGAGTGCTGCAATGCCACCTTTACTATGAGGGAGCTAGATCATGCTCTCACTTAATTCTGATCCTCCAGCCCAGGGCCAGACACTGTCCACATTCACATGTTGCAGCACCTTTCTCTTGGAGGCAAGCACTTTCTGCTTAACATGTACAACTGCATGTGGGCAGAGGGCACATTTCCCAGACTTTGGCTTGAAGTCACCATCATACCCATACCTAAGCTTGGTAAGTACATAAACCTTCCTTCTAGCTCACCACCCCCATCTCTCTCACCAGCTGCTTTTGCAAGGTGATGGAATTTATGGTTCATGACTGGCTGCTATGGCGGCTTGAGTCTCACAATTTACTAATGACAGCACAGTGTGAATTTCAAGTGCAGTGTTCTGCAGTTGACCATCTCATTACTTTGTCCCCCCATGTCATGAATGGTTTTCTGCGGAAATCCCAGACTGTGGCTATGTTTTTCAATTTGGAGAAGGCCTAGGACACCTGCTGGAGAACTGGTATCCTCCATACTCTTTACATGTGGGGCATGTGTGGATTCTGCCTTGTAGGACACCTTTGTCCAGGAAAATGGTGTGCCTCAGGGTTCCGTCTTGAGTGTCGTCCTCTTTGCTATCAACGTTAACCTGATAATGGCCTGTCTCCTGACAGGCATCTCCGGCCCCCTTTTCGTTGACTAATTTGGCGTCTATTGCAGTTCTCCATGGACCTGTCCCACTGAGCGGGGTATTTGGTGATGTCTGGATTGTCTTTACTCCTGGAGTATCGACAATGGCTTTTGTTTTTTGACTGACAAAACCTTCTGTATGACTTTCTGGCAGTGCAAATGGTTTCTCCCTCCCTCTTTACATCTTGGGCCTGTTGCCCTTTGGTTCATTGAAACTAAGAAATTCCTGGGGTTCATGCTCAATAGGTAACTCCCTTGGTCCTCCCATGTGTCTTACCTGGCAGGTTGCTGTATGTGGTTCCTCAGTGTCCTACGTGTCATCAGCGGTACTTCTTGGGGGTGCCGATTGAATGACCCTCCGTTTGTATCGGTCCCGTGTCAACCATTGTGGTATCCATTTGGCCACAGGTGCCTTTTACACTAACCCCTTTGAGAGTCTGTATGCTGAAGCTGCTGAATTACCACTGTCCTACCACTGTGACTTTCTCCTTAGCAGATATGCATGCCATTTGTCTGCCACGGGTGGCCACCCATCCTATGCCTCCTTCAATGATTCCTTTGATTGCCAGTATGGGGCACATCCCTCTTCTCTGTTACCTCCTGAAGTCCATTTTCAGCACTTGCTACAGCGGCTCAACTTAACACTACCTGCAACTTTCCTGGTGGGTGTGAGCCCTTCACCACCTTGGCTTTGTGAAGCAGCCCATGTTCACCTTGGCCTTCATTCACTTCCTAAGAACACTACTTCAGCCTCACTCTATCGCCTTAAGTTTCACGACCTTTGTATGGAACCTCGCGATAGTACCTTTGTGGACACTGGTCGGTCTCAGACTGACTGTGGGATAGGGTGTGCCTTTATCATTGGTGCCCGTGTCTTTCAGTATCGCCTCCTGGCACACTGTTCAGTATGTACAGCTGAAATCTTCATCCTGTATCACAGAGTACATCCAGTGATGCAGACTTTTCAGTTGTGTCCTCTGCTCGTACTTGCTCAGCACCCTTCAAAGTCTATGTGTGCTGTACACTGCCCATTCCTTAGTGCAACAGGCCCAGGAAAACTGTCACTTGCTTACTCTTGGTGGATTCTATGTGGGTTTCTGGTCATGTTGGTCTGCCAGGAAACGAGGCTGCTGCCAAGGCTGCAGTCCTTGTCCCTCAGCCCACTAGTTCCTATATTCCCTCCGATGATCCCTGTGTTGCTGCCTGCCCTTTGGCATCGCCAGTGGTCCTCCCTTCACAGGAATTAGCTCCGGCTTATTAAGTCTCTCCCAGCAGTTTGGACAATGTCCTCTTGGCCCTCCTGCTGGGAGGAGGTCATTTTAACCAGGCTGCATATCGGGCACTGCCTTTTTAGCATTTGTCATTTGATAAGTGGCACTACCCCAACACTTTATACACATTGTGCCCAAGTTTTAAGTGTCCATGGCTTCCTGATGAAATTCCCATTTTTTAACCATTCACATTCCGACTCGGTTTTTATCCACCAAAGCAATATGGCAAGGGCCATTTAATTTTTAGTTTTGGACCTCCATTTCTAAATGGTCTCTTTTAGCCCTTTTTCCACATCTCTGTTTTTAGCTGTCTTCTCTTATGTCAATTGGGACTGATGCATAGTCATGTTTTAACTCCTCTCTGTCTTCTTGTTTTGACTTGGGCACATACACTCCTGGAAATGGAAAAAAAGAACACATTGACACCGGTGTGTCAGACCCACCATACTTGCTCCGGACACTGCGAGAAGGCTGTACAAGCAATGATCACACGCACGGCGCAGCGGACACACCAGGAACCGCGGTGTTGGCCGTCGAATGGCGCTAGCTGCGCAGCATTTGTGCACCGCCGCCGTCAGTGTCAGCCAGTTTGCCGTGGCATACGGAGCTCCATCGCAGTCTTTAACACTGGTAGCATGCCGCGACAGCGTGGACGTGAACCGTATGTGCAGTTGACGGACTTTGAGCGAGGGCGTATAGTGGGCATGCGGGAGGCCGGGTGGACGTACCGCCGAATTGCTCAACACGTGGGGTGTGAGGTCTCCACAGTACATCGATGTTGTCGCCAGTGGTCGGCGGAAGGTGCACGTGTCCGTCGACCTGGGACCGGACCGCAGCGACGAACGGATGCACGCCAAGACCGTAGGATCCTACGCAGTGCCGTAGGGGACCGCACCGCCACTTCCCAGCAAATTAGGGACATTGTTGCCCCTGGGGTATCGGCGAGGACCATTCGCAACCGTCTCCGTGAAGCTGGGCTACGGTCACACACACCGTTAAGCCGTCTTCCGCTCACGCCCCAACACCGTGCAGCCCGCCTCCAGTGGTGTCGCGACAAGCGTGAATGGAGGGACGAATGGAGACGTGTCGTCTTCAGTGATGAGAGTCGCTTCTGCCTTGGTGCCAATGACGGTCGTATGCGTGTTTGGCGCCGTGCAGGTGAGCGCCACAATCAGGACTGCATACGACCAAGGCACACAGGGCCGACACCCGGCATCATGGTGTGGGGAGCGATCTCCTACACTGGCCGTACACCTCTGGTGATCGTCGAGGGGACACTGAATAGTGCACGGTACATCCAAACCGTCATCGAACCCATCGTTCTACCATTCCTAGACCGACAAGGGAACTTGCCTTTCCAACAGGACAATGCACGTCCGCATGTATCCCGTGCCACCCAACGTGCTCTAGAAGGTGTAAGTCAACTACCCTGGCCAGCAAGATCTCCGGATCTGTCCCCCATTGAGCATGTTTGGGACTGGATGAAGCGTCGTCTCACGCGGTCTGCACGTCCAGCACGAACGCTGGTCCAACTGAGGCGCCAGGTGGAAATGGCATGGCAAGCTGTTCCATAGGACTACATCCAGCATCTCTACGATCGTCTCCATGGGAGAATAGCAGCCTGCATTGCTGCGAAAGGTGGATATACACTGTACTAGTGCCGACATTGTGCATGCTCTGTTGCCTGTGTCTATGTGCCTGTGGTTCTGTCAGTGTGATCATGTGATGTATCTGACCCCAGGAATGTGTCAATAAAGTTTCCCCTTCCTGGGACAATGAATTCACGGTGTTCTTATTTCAATTTCCAGGAGTGTATGTCCCCAGTTGTTTTTTGTGGCCTAAATAAAAAAAAACCAAAACTAAATCAATTCTCTGGAGGTCATTCTGCAAATTGTTACTATTTTCTGGTTTGTTACAGACAACCGCTTCATCTGTGAACAGTGTTAGAGAGCATCTGACACTTTCTACTAGATCTTTTATATATATTTTAAAAACTAATGGTCCTAACATACATCCTTGGGGGACTCTGGAAATTACCTTTACATCTGTTGATTCTATTCCATTAAGAGTGATGTGTTGAGTTCTATGTGCAAGGAAGTGTTGAATCAAGTTGCAAAACAGCTCTGATACTCAATAGGCTCATTTTTTTCACTAAACAGCATTGCTGGATGGTTTCAAATGCCTTCCTGAAGTCAAGGGACATGGCATCAACCTGAATGCCATTGTCTATGGTGCTGTGGATCTTGTGGAGGAACAGAGCGAGCTGAGTTTTGCGAGATCTCTGTTTGCGGAATCCATGTTGATTTTTATAGAGGAGATTTTGCTTCTCCAAGAACATCGTAATTCTTGAGCTTCAAACATGTTCCATAATTCTACAACAGATTGACATCAACAATATAGGTCTATAATTATGTGCATCTGCCCTTCTTAAAAACAGGAATAACCTGTATTTTCTCCCAGTCATGAGGTACCCATCATTGACAAGTGCTCTATGGTAAATTACTGCTAGAAGGTGAGCAAGTCCTGCACATATTCTTTGTAGAATCTTACAAATATCTCATCTGGTCCTGATGCCTTTCCACTACTAAGCAATTGTAGTTGATTTTCTATTCCGCAATCGGATATCTCAATATCTGCACCAGGCCCTTGAGCTTTTTTCAATTTGAATCATTTCAGCTGTTTTTCAACACAACTGACACTAACACTGGTTTGAGGATTAAATTGGGGCAATACTCCTGGGTTTTCTCTTTTAAAGGAACATTTGAAGACAGAGTTAAGCATTTCAGCTTGTTTTCTGACCCTCAATTTCATTCCTGTCTCATGCACTAGGGACTGGGCAGTTACTTTGGTGCCACTGATAGCCTTTAGATATGACCAGAACTTCTTTAGGTTTTGTGGAAGATCATTTGCCAACATTCTGCTATGATAGTTATTGAAGGCTTTATGCATTGACCTCTTGACAGCCAAATGCATTTCTTTCAGCATCTCTCTGTCTTTAGTCCTATGCTCTCTTTTACACATGTTAGGTAGCAGTCTCTTCTGTTTCTTTGGAACTATCTGAGTGACTCTATACTGTGGAGTGGCCCTCCCATTATGAACTATTCTACTGGGTATATATCTATCCAGTGCATGGTCAATTATTCTCTTAAACTTGAGCCATAGTTCCTTACATGTGCCTGCCCTGTGCTGAAAGTTTCAAGTTTCACATTGAGATATAGGTTTTTTTATCTAGTTTACTGAATGTATATATCTTTCTGCTTGTTTAGTTTCCCTTTGTACTTTGGTAATCATTGTTGCCAAAACCATGTCTTGATCACCGATACCAATTTTGATGTGAACGTCCTCAAAGAGGTCAGTTATTTTTGTTGCCGTTAGATCCAGTATATTTTCCTAATTAGTGGGCTTCCTAACTATCCGTTCTAGGTAGTTTTCAGAGAAGGCATTTAGTAATGTTTCATGCCCACCACTAACAAAACTGAAATTTTCCCAAATGATTGATGAGTGATTAAAGTCTCCACTGATGATTGCAGTATGTTTGGCGAACTTACGTACAAGTGACCTGAGGTTTTCTCTAAAGTTTTTGGTTTCATCAGGGGGTAAGATGATAACTGGATCATCATGAGTGTTGCCCAAACAATCTCACATGGAGCTTCAGTTTCTATCCTGGTGGATTTGAGTTTCTTGTCAACTGTGACAAATACACCACCATTAGCCTATCTTTTTGATATAGACATAAGTTTTCCACAAAAATTTCACTATCAGTTTTGGGTTTCAACCAGCTTTCCATAGCTAGTATTATGTGAGCTTCATTGCTTTTCAGGAGCATCTTGTACTTTGGCACTTTGTTGTGAATGCTTCAGCAGGTAACCACTAGGATTTTAATACTCTCGCATGTGAGGCATTTCTTTCAACCTTTCATTTTCAGTTTTACCCTGTCATTCTTAAATGTTAATCATAGCAAAAATGAGAACTTGTCACACTGAAACTTCAGCAAAATTAAGGTAGAAAGAAGTAGAAAAGTGTGATGTGTATAATCTAAAACTAAGAGAATGCTGTATTTTGAAAATCAATTCTTTCAGCCAGCAGAAGAAAGAAAAGTATTTGAGGGAATGGGATAAGGAAGTTATATATCACACACATTCAAGTACGTTAGGTCTGGAAAAGAGGGAAGTCAGTTAATTTTTGAACGTCCAAACAATTTTTTTAAAATTTATTTTATTGCATTTTAGTTTTTTTTAGCTTGAGCAATGGTAAATGACATCACTGTGATACTACACAATTGCAAGAATCCTTCATACAAAATGACATTTAAATTGTATGGGTAATGTTTAAAATAAACTTACAAGCAATATTAGATGTTCATCGTTTTGTGTAAAGCGTGTGTATAATCTGTTAAGAGTCTCTCAGTTTTAGTCTAACTGAAATTTTGGTAAAATTATTCAGGTTCCACCAGAGGATCTACAGCAAGCAAGCAGACTGCTGGTTCAGGCCCTCCATATACGTGAGCAGTACATGGCAATCTCTCAACAGAGTTTTCCATCTATTACAGCACGTTTCCTGCGTTCTGTGTCATCTGGATGTCCACACCTTCTGACCAATGACATTAAACATGAGGATCGCAAAACCATTGAAGGTAACTGCAGGGTTATCCAGTGACTTGGAACAGCGCAATATTTAGAACAAATTTATGTGTAATTTTCATGGATATCCCATCACTAAATTTTGTAAATTATTTCCATAACATTCCTATCCTGTCCATATTTTGTTCCTGTTTGCTTTCCTTATCCTTTCCTAGAAGGCAACGACAATGATTATGGGGACGATGAAGTGGACCCTGACATATTAGTCTGGAAAGAAGCCAATCTTGGCCATCGGAGACTTACATTTGAGATGGACTTCTGTGTTGTGTCATTATTGAACCAAAGTGAGACTGAACATTTGCAGGCTCAGAAAGAAGGTTTGACACGTGCAACCAGTGACTGTGAAATTGATGCTATACTCTGCACTGGTGGTGAAAAACGTAAGCAGTAGTGGCTTTTAATCAATTTTTACTGATATATAGTAGTGATAAAATTTCAAAGAGTGACTGCATTGCAACATTTACAATATTTGTGGCAGTACCTACTTACCAGCAGGTGTAATAAGCATTTAGACACCAATAATTTCTTCTGCTTAGCATCCCACATGATCTAACAGAATAACATGCCAAGACTGATACATTTTCTTCTATCCATCCCACTGATTTATCCTTATGAAGGAATTTTAGAAAATTCTGGAAGTTGGAGATTCAGCAATGTTTTGAAGCTTATATGCAACCTGATGTAATTTTTTCTGTTTCAGCAAGTGGAAAGACTGTGATTCTATTCTGCCACAAATATTATCAACATTTGTATTTGGTTTCACTTTGACTAGGTTTCATACTTTCATTTGAGTGTTGTATTGCTGTTGTGGCAGGTTACGGCACACAAGTTTCTTTTAAGTACATCGCTTAGTATCTTACTGACCAGGAATCGTGAGAGATTCCCTTGACTCTTTGTTTATTTCCTGTATTATTCCTTTCCATTACTCTTCTCTTTTCTGAAGACATTTTATCATTTTTGTTTTGTGGTGCTACATGGATAGAGACATTTTGAGTATGAAAGAGAGGAGGATACTTGTTCATTTGAAGGAGTGGTACCTGTGAGTAATCTGTGGAAGAAGTGTTGTGAATTACTTACTGTATGTTGATGACATATTCAGATTCTAGATCAATGGGAAATTAAACAAAAATTTCCTTTATAGGTTGAACTTTACATACACTATGTGATCAAAAGTATCCAGACACCCCCAAAAAACAAACATTTTTCATATTAGGTGCATTGTGTTGCCACCTACTGCCAGGTTCTCCATATCAGTGACATCAGTAATCATTAGGCATCCTGAGAGAGCAGAATGGGGTGCTCCGCGGAACTCACAGATTTTGAACATGGCCAGGTGATTGGTCACTTGTGTCATGTCTGTGTGTGAAATTTCCACACTCCTAAACATCCCTAGGTCCACTGTTTCTGATGTGATAGTGAAGTGGAAACGTGAAGGGACATGTACAGCACAAAAGCGTACAGGCAGACCTCATCTGTTGACTGACAGAGACCACTGACAGTTGAAGAGGATATAATGTGCAGTAGGCTGACGTATATCCAGACCATCACAGAGGAATTCCAAATTGCATCAGTATCCACTGCAAGTACTATGGCAGTCAGGTGGGAGGTGAGAAAACTTGAATTTCATGGTCGAGCAGCTGCTCATAAGCCACACATCACATTCATAAATGCCAAATGATGCCTCTCTTGGTGTAAGGAGCATAAACATTGGACGATTGAACAGTGGAAAAAAGCATTGTGGAACGATGAATCGTGGTACACAATGTGGCGATCCAATGCCAGGGTGTAGGTATGTTGAATGCCCAGTGAACGTCATCTTCCAGCCTGTGTAGTGACAACAGGAAAATTAGGAGCGGTGGTGTTGTGGTGTGATCATGTTTTTCAGGGAGAGGTCTTGCACCCCTTGTTATTTTGCATGGCACTATCATAGCACAGGCCTACATTGATGCTTTAAGCACCTTCTTGCTTCCCAATCCCGAAGAGCAATTCCGTGATGGCGATTGCATCTTTCAACACAGTGGAGCAACTGTTCATAATGCACGGCCTGTAGTGGAGTGGTTACATGACAATAACATCCCTGTAACGGACTGACACCATTTGGATGTTTTGGAATGCCAACTTCATGCCAGGCCTTATAAATCAACATCGATCCCTTTCCTGATTGCAGCACTTGGTGAAGAATGGCCTGCCATTCCCCAAGAAACCTTCCAGCACCTGACTGAATGTATGCCTGGGAGAGTGGAAGGTGTCATCAAGACTGAGGGTGGACCAGCACCATATTGAATTCCAGCATTACCTATGGAGGGCACCACGAACTTGTAGGTCACTTTCAGCCAGGTGTCTGGATACTTTTGATCACAAAATGTATGATCTTAATATTACATTTATTATTGCTTATCTTTTTTTACATTTTTGTATACATTACAGAGCAACAAAGAGATATCGAATTATGATAAATACGGATTATGCTCTCCATAAATCACCTCAACTCTTTATATACCAGGGGATCATTTTTTTAAAATAATTTTGCAACAAGTGCTCCACTCACGTTAGCATCAAGTCCACACACTGTCTGTGTCTGACTCCCACAAATTAATGTTTTTCATAACATCCAGTCTATTTTGTCATATCTGCATCGAAACCCCACCAACAAAGAACGCCATGGCTTACCTTAATACCAGCTGTGTTGGTCTTAGTGGAATACTGTGAGGATAGCATCTTATTTCAAGGCATTTTTCACATTTCAAAGTTAGAGCTGGGAACCGGTTAATGAAAGGGTAAATAAAGATAGTCAGTTGGAATGATTGTACAAGAGAGCGAGATGTAATAATGCTGAAACTGAAATGATGGGACAGTGTGCCTAAGTTTCATTTTAATGTTCTTTTTCTCTTTTTCTTCTCCTTTCACCACCTCTCCTTCCAATACTCTCCCTACCACATCTTGGCTCACTATCTCATCTTTGCCCATTACTACCTCTTTGCTTGTCAGGCTGGCATTACTTTTTTGCTCACACTGCTATCACCACACATGCTCTTCCTCTCTCTGCTCCCATTTGCCTCCCCTCCATTTGCTCCCCCCGCTCTTCTCCATTCTCCTACTCCAACTGCCTCTGTCTGTCTTTAAGATGTAGTAACAGGATGGACCTTTACCTTATATTTATTTCTCTCTTTGTTAAGCAAAGATCAACTATTTTGTCCCCTTTGCATAATGCACATGATCTGATGAGTTTACATATGAATAAAAAGCTAGGACACATAAGGACACACATTGTCATTTCATCAACAAATCAAATCATAACCAAAGATTAATAATAATAATGAAAGTTTTTGGACTGTTGTTGATACAGAACTTTGCTGAGGTGTTTATTTTATACACTACTGGCCATTAAAATTGCTACACCAAGAAGAAATGCAGATGATAAACGGGTATTCATTGGACAAATATATTATACTAGAACTGACATGTGATTACATTTTCACGCAATATGGGTGCATAGATCCTGAGAAATCAGTACCCAGAACAACCACCTCTGGCCATAATAACGGTCTTGATACGCATGGGCATTCAGTCAAACAGAGTTTGGATGGCGTGTACAGGTACAGCTGCCCATGCAGCTTCAACACGATACCTCAGTTCATCAAGAGTAGTGACTGGCTTATTGTGATGAGCCAGTTGCTTGGCCACCATTGACCAGAAGTTTTCAATTGGTGAGAGATCTGGAGAATGTGCTGGCCAGGGCAGCAGTCGAACATTTTGTGTATCCAGAAAGGAATGCACAGGATCTGCAACATGCAGTCGTGCATTATCCTGCTGAAATGTAGGGTTTCGCAGGGATCAAATGAAGGGCAGAGCCACGGGTCATAACACATCTGAAATGTAACGTCCACTGTTCAAAGTATCGCCAATGTGAACAAGAGGGACTGAGACGTGTAACCAATGACACCCCATACCATCATGCCGGGTGATACGCCAGTATGGTGATGACGAATACACGCTTCCAATGTGCGTTCACTGCGATGTCGCCAAACACCGATGCGTCCATCATGATGCTGTAAATGGAACCTGGATTCATCCGAAAAAATGACGTTTTCCCGTTCGGGCACCCAGGTCCGTCATTGAGTACACCATTGCAGGCGCTCCTGTCTGTGACGCAGCATCAAGGGTAACCGCAGCCATGGTCTCCGAGCTGATAGTCTATGCTGCTGCAAACATCGTCGAACTGTTCGTGCAGATGGTTGTTGTCTTGCAAACATCCCCATCTGTTGACTCAGGGATCGAGACGTGACTGCACGATCCATTAGAGCCATGCGGATAAGGTGCCTGTCATCTCGACTGCTACTGATAAGAGGCTGTGGTGTTCCGTACTACACTCCAGCACCCACCAATTCCATATTCTGCTAATAGTCATTGGATCTCGACCAACGTGAGCAGCAATGTCGCGATACGATAAACCGCGATCGCAATAGGCTACAATCCGACCTTTATCAAAGTCAGAAATGTGATGCTACGCATTTCTCCTCCTTACATGGGGCATCACAACAATGTTTCACCTGGCAACGCCGATCAGCTACTGTTTGTGTTTGAGAAATTGGTTGGAAACATTCCTCATGTCAGCACGTTGTAGGTGTTGCCACTGGCGCCAACCTTGTGTGAATGCTCTGAAAAGCTAATCATATGCATATCACAGCATCTTCTTCCAGTCGGTTAAATTTCGTGTCTGTAGCATGTCATAATCATGGTGTCGCAATTTTGGTGGCCAGTTGTGTATCACAGTTGGAGGCCACTAGGAAGGTGGTCTTTAGGAACGGGAGTGGCTTTGACTTAAACATCATTTGGTAAACAAGAACACAGCAAAGAAAGTACTTCAGGCATGAGTACTAACTTTTCAGTTCAGGTGCATAAGTAGTTGAGCTAGAGGCAGCACATTTATGTAGAAATAGTGATGGAAAGGTATTTATTACATTTATCATCAATTTACATTTTTCAGAGAATACATCACACTACTATGTACCATGACTACATAAACTGATAAGTGCTTCTTTCTCTTTAAAGCAGAAAAGGGACAAAAATGGGGAAAACTAAAAGTACCAAGGAAAGGTACAGTTATAGTGTGTCACATTGTAGAGGTTTTTTATTTTTTCAGTGGGGAACTGAGCTCCTCACACAGTGTCATTGTTTCACAGTTCTTTAGTACTTGCTTTTAAAAAGTAAAGTGTAATGACCAAATATTTTCTGGGCAATAATTTTATGAATTATGCATATGTGTATTGCTTAATAACAAAATAAACAAAACAGCATTTTAAATAAATTGCACATACAGTGTCAAGGATAAATTGGTGATATTATAGTGCTGACATTTTCAGATAACAAATGTGCAATTACTTGACACATAAAGACCAAATCCAAAGTTTTCCTTGCAGCAGTATGTACATTTGCTGCTTCTGCATGTTTCCTGGCACCATGGATTCATCTCTTATTAGAATACTATTTTTTTTCTTCTCAATTCCCATTTCCACTTAATGTTCATTATTGCCATAATTACAGCTTCCTCTCCAGTTTCTTTCTGATTCAACTACTTTATTTTCTGATGCCACCATGTTCCTTTGCCTGACCAAAATACAGTGTAAATCATGAGATTTGTTGGCATTTGTCAGTTTGGGGTCAGTAGTGATATTATGGCGAAATAACAACATTTAACACCACCTCATTGTAATAAAATGCTTTATTCCCTTCATGATCACAAAACATAACAACATAGAACGAAACTAGAGATCAAGTGAGTTCAAAGATCACCATAGAGAGAGATCATACAGAGTGATGTATTGAACAGCGACAGAGCTCCACCCCCCCCCCCCCCCCCCTCCTATCTGCTCCCCTCCCTCCTTGGACTGCGGAGTACAATGTAGGAGCAACAGGAGAAGGGAATTGTATTGGAGAAGCGAGTAGCAGAGACACAACATAATCTTTCATCAACGTCGATTGGAATAAGGGACGACCAGCATGGGTGAGTGGGATCTGAATAGGAGGGGAAGGGTAGGACTGTGGATGGATGCATAGAATGACAATTGACAGTATGCCATCCTCATCAATAAAAGCTCAAAGGGAGCCGTTGACCAAATCTATTGGTAAGTGAATAGCTCGGACGAACGTGAGGTTAACTTCCTTAGGTTTACATACCTGAGATGGTGCACAAGAAACAAACAGACAGTCAGTTGCATTGAGATGTCATCCACTGTGAATGCTGAGACATCAATAGTAAATGTGGCCATAGTTGAGCGTGGTGGTGGTGGTGGTGGTGGTGGTGGTGGTGGTGGTGGTGGTGGTGATAAGAAGCGTACGGGAAGTTCATCACATGCATCACTGTCACTGAGGGAGCCACAATCACTAACACAGGCTTCACTAGATGTAAAGGAGTGTGGGAGGGAAGTGCCGGCTGAATGCTCACTGAAACCAGTTCACTTGTTGTGATGACAGTTGGAGGAAGCTCTGAGGCCTTGTTTTTTGAGACAGGTTCAGTGAGGATCCATGCTCTGATTTAACTCCATGTAGATAGACCGTTTGTGGTATGCCATTTAGCACGATGGTCATAGTGTTTGTAGCATAGTTGAGAACCTAGTGAGGTTCTGAATAGGGTGGAGTAAGAGCCATTTGAACGGTGTCATCTCACAGTGTAATAGTCACAGTCTGCAAGTTCCTTGTGCAAAGAGACTGGTAGGCGAGTAAAGGATCTCTGTCAGGGAGGTCTTTAAATTGTATTTGTATGCCTTGAAAATGCCTAGCAGTACCCACGGAAGTGCATCTGGCCAAGAGTTAGTTGTACATTAATGCTGCCTTTAGGATGCGATGCCAGCCGAGGGGGGGGGTCTTCTGTCGTATGTAGCCTATGACATGTACCGTTCATAATAACTTTAATGGAGAGCAGAAGGCACCCAGAGCAAAGAACAATGCCACATGCAGCTCTGTGAAACTGAGAACTGACCTGTAGAATAGGAGGCGAAGATGGTGAAAATTCTCTGCCATCAGGTACTGTGTTGGCAGCTACAGGTGTGGTGTCTGGGCCACGTGTTGTATGCAGTGTCAGTGTGGCAAGAGGGGCACGGTCTGCATCGACAGTGTGCGAGATGATGCAAGGGTGTGCGGGCTCGACATGAGCATGCGGAACAGCATCGATCATAGTGGCTGTGTAGCTCGTTGGCTTGACAGCTGTGGAGTGAGTGTAGCCTGCCGATGTGGAGGAGGAGATTGCCCACCATGGGAACAAGAAGAAAAATCTTCGAATTTTAAACTATTACAGTAAAGAAAAATGATTAAATGAAGAAGATAACCAATTTCCCAAAAATACTTGTAATTTTTCTTGCTGAGAATTGAATCTGATTTGTAATTCTGATCACATACAAGAACCCACATACACACAAACTGAAGGTCTGAAGAGCTGCACATTGTGGCAAGTAAGGTCAGATCACATAAGCATTCATTATTTCTATTTTCTAATCCATATAACAAGAGAATAGCAAAAATAGAGTGGGCCAATGATAGTATTGCAGTAAAGCTTAAATGGATGTCCTTTGGAGGAAAGGAGAATTAGTAACAAAAATGAAACTGTTGATATTAACTTTATGATTAACAGCTTCTAGGCTAAGAAGCAGGAAATTAATATTATGAAATGAAATCTTAATTGTCAAGCATTGCTCCATGAATATTGTGCTTTGTTTGTACTTGAATTTTGTGTGCCATTGCTCACAACCATTTTGGCACTGAATGTTACCACTTTTAACTCTGATGTTCTACGTTACTTATGAATGATTTAATGAAGTTGCTTTAAATTACATCATGTGCAAATACAGTACCTGATAATATACTAGTGATGTATTGTGGAGGCCTGCAACCAGTTTTACAAGAACATTTTTTGTATGCCAATTTTCAATGGCAAATGTATTTCTGTGGAGTCTAGGGAAGTAGGTAAAAGGCAGTGGTAGAGCAAAGCTTTGCATTGATTCTTGAGGTGCACATAAAGAGTAAAGCTGACATATGCTGCATGCAAAAAGCTGATACATTGGTCTTGAGCCTGTTGTAACAAATAATTTTAATCTTTCAAAATGTACAGTGTAGAGTTAGTCTATAAATTAAAACACAATAAATGAAGTGGACATAACTTGTCTCATTCTCACTAGTGTTAGTCAAATTATTAAAACCCTTTTTATATGTAAGCTATTTCTAAAATAAATGGAATGTTTTGTTTAATGTAGCCCTGAACTCTGTGCACACAATAATATGTGAAGCAAGCTCTTTGGGTATTATTGACAGAAGCATTGTAGATCTTGTGATAGAAAATTTTTAATTTTCTTATTGCAGAGAAATATTTGTAAAGTTAATTATTAGAAAACGATTTGAATACAGCATTAACATATGACTGAACTAGATCAAAGAAGTTAATGTAAAAAGCTATTTTTTCCAGTTTGGTTGTATATACTTTCATCCATAAGTTAAGAGATCTAAGGTATCCACAAGCATTGAGACATTGCAATAATCTATGTACTAAAAGGTTCCTTGGCAACATTGTGACAAGTGTTTCTTTGATAATGATGAAACGCACACTGTAAATCTGGCCATGGGTTACTGGTGACATTTACTTGCATGGTATCCCAAGCTGGCGGCATACAGAACATAAATAAGAAATGTAATACCATTATATGGCGCTATGGGATGCATCATGGCTCACTAGACTGTGGAGGAGACCTTCCAGCAAAGCATGTGGCAATATCTCCAAGTGCCATTACTAGGTCAGAGAGCAAAGATGTTAAGGATGTAATCCTTTATACAAGAGCATCCATGCTTGCTTAATTGGATTGAAGTGTGGCGAGAAAATTGGTTACTGTAAGACATACAATGTCCTCGTATTTCAATTACTCTTTCCAGCGGGTCAGCTCTGTTTGATCAGCCTTATCATCCATCAAATGGAACTAAAGTCTATATGCAATGCAAAGAAGTCATTCACACCATTTAAGGATGTCATCAGTATAGTTTTAGCTTCCAGAGAATCCCAAGGAACACATGAAGTACTTTACATGCTTCTGAAATGATATAATCCCAAATGAGTGCCATCATATTGGGCTCATTCCACAATTTTCATGAGATTGCAACAGGTCCCCAGGATACAACATACTAACAAACAGCAAAAATTGCCCTCCGGGCTAAACCACTATTAATTAATGAACATACAGTAACCTGCTGCTGTTGAGTCCACTCAAAATATGCTAGACACTATGGTTACCAAGACTTGTAGTGCCTTTGTTGAAAGTAAGGGCATCTGGTAACTTGAATGGCACACAGGAGCAACCAATTGAAGCTAATAATACATATGCTGATAGTATATGTGTTTGTTTGGAAGACTGCTGTTTGATCTCTAGGTGGGGCTGGTGCTACACCAGTTGGAAGACTGTAACCACTTCAGCTCTTAAATGATTCTGTGGGGGACATTAAGGATACAGGGTACTTATAAATGGTGGAAAAATTGAATTTTTTATCACTTTATTAAATTATATAGTCTTTCCTGATTACATTGGTACATACATTATAGGGTTTCAAATGAAAAATGACCTATATATACCAAATTTTAAAGCTGCGGTCATGTATTCCACCACACCCCATTTATGTCTGTTACAGAAACCAGTATTATTTCGAAAAAGAACTGTGAACTTTGTTTCCAGTGATTATACGTATGATACATTGTATAAATTGGTCAATGATAATCTTTGCTAGTATTTACTTTTCTTTCACTGAAGCAGTTTGTCCACATGTTACTGAATGTTTGTTGCCCAAGTGCTCCATATATTTGTGGAACTACATATCCTTTAGTGTGTAATAAATATGAACTCTGCCATGCATCAAGAAATTCAATAAAAGGAAATTCCATGGTAACCAGTTCACAAACAAAGCAAGCCACACTGTTGAAAGTAACCTATGTATCAGTTCTTCAGGGAAGAAACACCCAAATAGCACACTTCCTGGTGATTCACATTTTTGTGTTAACGATGACACTGTTTGTAGTGGATTTGTTTTTGTTGATGTGGGTATCTTATCTTCTTTGGTAAAGGAAGTGGCAAAATGTAAACAGTGTGATGGTGTAGGCTGTCTGAAAATAACTGAACAACAAAGTAGTAGGAATGGCTTAGCTGCAAAATTGGTTGTTCTGTGTAGATCCTGCAATAAACCTACCTCGAAAATGACTTCGAACATGTATTTTTGTATGATGTGAATTTGAAGTTAGTGTATGCAATGCGTGCAATAGTAAAAGGTAAAAGGATCTGCCTCCTCCTCCTCCCAGTAGGTTCATTAAGTACATAAAAATACTTTTAGGTGCCTTGACATTTGTGTCTAAAGCATCTATGAAATGTGCAGTAGAAGAAACTGTAAATATTAGTGGAATGAGGGACATTGCTGTTACAATTGTTGGGACATGGCAATGTCGAGAACATCTTTCCTTGAATGGTGTTGTAAGTGCTACTTCCCTGCAGAATGGAAAAGTTGTTGTTGTTGAGTGCTTATCTAAGTACTGCCACACCTGCCATGGTAACGTTGAAGGACGTATTGAACATCAGTGTTCTAAGAATTATGATGCTTACAGTGGAGGTATGGAGTGTGATGGAGCTCTAAAAATATTTCAGAGGTTAGTGCCCATTTATAATGTGAGATATGTGAAGTACCTAGGCGATGGGGACCCTAATGCTTTCAATAAAATTAATGAGTTCAGTGTTTACGGTGATACCTTGGTAACAAAACTGGAGTGTTGTGGACATGGGCAAAAGAGGATGGGTGCTAGATTGTGGAAGCTGTGAAGAGAAATGAAAGGAAAGTTACTATCTGATGGAAAAATCTCTGTCTGGCCAAGGCACATTGACAGAAACTGAAATAGACCTCCTTCAGAGTTATTATGCACTGGCCATTAGATGAACTGCACCTCTGAATGATGTTACAATCATGAGTAAAGCTGTGTCGGCCACATACTTTCGTAAGTTGTCCACATATGACCACCCTGTTCACGGACTTTGCCCTAAAGGAGCAGATTCTTGGTGTGGTTATCAAAAAGCAAAAGAAAGTGGTCAAATATACCAACATAAGCATTCTCTTCCTGGGCCTGTTATGAATGAAATAAAACCAATTTTTAGAGACCAGAGTAACCCTGTTTCACTCAGTAAATGTCTTCATGGGGGCACTCAGGATACAAATGAAAGTTTCAACCATTGCATATGGGAAAGAGTACCCAAGAATGTTTTTGTTGGACTAAATATATTAAAAGTTGGTGTACTAGATGCAGTGATATGTTTCAATGATGGAGTGATAGGAAGGTAGGAAGTCCTGAGAAATTTAGGCATAAAAAGTCGCTTTAATATGGAAGATCAATTGCTTGTGTGCGACAGGCAACAAGTGCATGAAGCTGAAAGTTTTGCTCTTCAAATTACCAAAGAAGCAAGAAGTGCTAAAAGGAATGCCAAGAGGAAGTTTGAAGATGAAGAAAAGCTGCAGGATGAAGATTATGCTTCAGGAATGTTCTGAGGCACAGTTTAAGTGGACTCATATCTTCATTCGCAATTTCTCGCAAGTTGTATTTTTCAGAATTCAGGTACAAATAAATTCCTAAAGCTTATAAAGCACTGTTCTGATTTTTTTTTTGTAACTTGCAGTAGTCCATACTTATGTAGTAGACCTAAGATTTATTGCAGAATCAACTAAATTATAGAAAAAATAACATTTTTATTAGGAAAAAAATTATAAAAATTGAAATGTAAGATGTGATATTTTTTATCCTTTTAATATACATAATAGGTGGAATTAAACAAGTCTAGTACCTTAGCCATCATGTCATACATATCTGCTAAAAATCTTGTCTCCTTCAAATGTATAACATTAGATTAAATGGTACCTCAATTTGAGGAAGCATTTTTGAAAAAAAAAAATCAATTTCTGTGTAATTTTCTGAATAACCCTGAGCAGGTTCAAAAATATTCAAAATACTTAATTTGTTTTGAAACTGTGCTACATTACCTGATATCAACAAAAAAATCTATAAAACATATACATTAGATACAATGCTTGAAAGAAATAGGTGTTGATTTTTACATAATATTGATCTGGAAAAGTACCCTGTATCCTTAAACTCCCAGCCCACCTGGCTATGATTTTGGCTGTCCTCTTATCTGACACACCATCCAAATGTGTTTACCATGCTAAACACACAACTCCCAGCCAGAATGATTATAAGACCTCTTCTCACTCTCACTGTCACTGTCACTGGTACACTAATCAGCCTTGTACAGTGACTATTTGATATTAATGATTTACCACCAACTTTATAACCATGTAGACCATTTAACTCAGACATTGGCATAGATTAAAACCTGTCCACAACTTTTCAAAGTTATTTCTTATATTTAGGCCAATATAGTGGTACCTCAAATTTTATATATATATTTTTTTGTTTCAATTTTCTCACCAGTTGTTTCAATTTTCTGCCACTTGCTCAAGAGATCCTTGGCTTTTATGGAAGTAACTCAATACTTTTGAAGGGTGAAGCCTTTTAATATTTTGTTTTTTGTTCACTGACTAGATATCAGTACGAATTCTTCAATTCTGTTGTTGCAACAGATAATGTCAATTAAATCAAAGTTTTCACCATACCTCAGATGAAATCACATGAAGAGAGAGAGATTAAATCAATAGTAGAGTAATTTCTAAAATAGAAATCTACATTGCCCTCTGTCTGTTATCTGACTCAGACAGTAAATGGCTGATTCATCAATTTGTGTGCATTACACATAATGACATTTGAGAAAGGAATTTCCAAATTTGGAACAGAGTATGGTGTTGCTTTGCATGTAAAAGAATATACTTAATAAAAACTTAAAAAATCAGAGATAAAGGAAGCTACAGTGCTCATTAAGAGGCTCAGTCGATGAATGGGCTGGAAATAGATGCTTTACATACTCTTAATTGACCTGTAACGGTTCCATCTGTAACGGTTCCATCTGTAACGGTTCCACCTGTAACGGTTCCACCTGTAACGGTTCCACCTGTAACGGTTCCACCTGTAACGGTTCCACCTGTAACCGTAAGTCTTCTTTCTTCATTGGTTTTACACAAGCAGTTTGGATGATGATTAATATCACATTCCTTTCTTTATATTTGTAATATTGTTGTTTGCTTCACTCCTGTATGAAATTTCTAATGCCTTGTCCTTAAATAATTATTAGTAGGTTGTTGACTAGTGTGTAAATGTTAGTTTTTTAACTTAGAGAGCTTCGTTTAATATAATTTTTTGTTAACATAGACCATCCAGTCCATGCACCTGCAAGCAAAGGAGATCCTTGGAAATGCAACTTTCCTCCATCAAAGGGGTACTTCTTCCGACCAGTGGATGGTGTGTTTCAAGTCTTTCGTGATCCAGAGTGTACAGATCCATTACCATATCCATACAAAACACTGGCTCAGTTTGTTGCTGACATGAATCGCCTTTGTGCAATGATTGCGGATGGACCACTGTAAGTTACTTATCGGGTATCACAGTTGTACAGTAAACTATTTACATATGCATAAAAAGTACTCTTAATATATTGCCAATAGTAATAATCCCCATTATATCTGTCAGGTCAGTAGAGAACTGTTCATTTTATTTATTGGTTGCTGTGTCCACAAATGACTGTGCCATAGCAGTTAAGCGGATGTTACTTAGCTGTCAGTGTGTGCAGTAACTTCTAAGGTATAGACATGTAAAAGCAGCAACTAATAAATAAGTGTTTCAGTACTCACTTGACAGATTAAATGAGGAATGCTGATATTGAAATGGAAAAGAAAATCTTAGAGATTAGGTCTTAGCTTGTAAATCATCAGAGCCTTCTCACAATAGGATTATCCATTAGTGCTTGGAAAGTATATAAAGGTGACTATTTTATTATGCTACCACTGTATCTATACAATTATATATAATTAATAGAGGGAAACATTCTACGTGGGAAAAATATATCTAAAAACAAAGTTGATGTGACTTACCAAACAAAAGCGCTGGCAGGTCGATAGATACACGAACATACACACAAAATTCAAGCTTACGCATCCAACGGTTGCTTCTTCAGGAAAGAGGGAAGGAGAGGGAAAGACGAAAGGATGTGGGTTTTAAGGGAGAGGGTAAGGAGTCATTCCAATCCCGGGAGCAGAAAGACCTACCTTAAGGGGAAAAAAGGACAGGTATACACTCTCTCTCTCTCTCTCTCTCTCTCTCTTTCTCTCGCCACACACACACACACACACACACACACACACACACACACACACACATATTTGCAAAGGCAAAGAGTTTGGGCAGAGAGGTCAGTCGAGGCGGAAGTACACAGGCAAAGATGTTGTTGAAAGACAGGTGAGGTGTGAGTGGCGGCAACTTGAAATTAGCCGAGGTTGAGGCCTGGCAGATAACGAGAAGAGAGGGTATACTGAAGGGCAAGTTCCCATCTCCAGAGTTCTGACAGTTTGGTGTTAGTGGGAAGTATCCAGATGACCCGGACAGTGTAACACTGTGCCAAGATGTGCTGGCTGTGCACCAAGGCATGTTTAGCCACAGGGTGATCCTCATTACCAACAAACACTGTCTGCCTGTGTCCATTCATGTGAATGGACAGTTTGTTGCTGGTAATTCTCACATAGAAAGTTTCACAGTGTAGGCAGGTCAGTTGGTAAATCACGTGGGTGCTTTCACACGTGGCTCTGCCTTTGATCGTGTACATCTTCCAGGTTACAGGACTAGAGTAGGTGGTGATGGGAGGGTGTATGGGACAGGTTTTACACCGGGGGTGGTTACAAGGGTAGGAGCCAGAGTGTAGGGAAGGTGGTTTGGGGATTTCATAGGAATGAACCATGAGGTTACGAAGGTTAGATGGATGGCAGAAAGACACTCTTGGTGGAGTGGGGAGGATTTCATGAAGGATGGATCTCATTTCAGGGTAGTATTTGAGAAAGTTGTATCTCTGCTGGAGAGCCACATTCAGAGTCTGATCCAGTCCTGGAAAGTATCGTGTCACAAGTGGGGCACTTTTGGGGTTCTTCTGTGGGAGGTTCTGGATTTGAGGGGATGAGGAAGTGGCTCTGGTTATTTGCTTCTGTACCAGGTCGGGAGGGTAGTTGCGGGATGCGAAAGCTGTTTTCAGGTTGTTGGTGTAATGGTTCAGGGATTCCTGGCTGGAGCAGATTCGTTTGCCACGAAGACCTAGGCTGTAGGGAAGGGGCCGTTTGATGTGGAATGGGTGGCAGCTGTCATAATGGAGGTACTATTGCTTGTTGGTGGGTTTGATGTGGATGGACGAGTGAAGCTGGCCATTGGACAGATGGAGGTCAACGTCAAGGAAAGTGGCATGGGATTTGGAGTAGGACCAGGTGAATCTGATGGAACCAAAGGAGTTGAGGTTGGAGAGGAAATTCTGGAGTGCTTCGTCACTGTGAGTCCAGATCATGAAGATGTCATCAATAAATCTGTACCAAACTTTGGGTTGGCAGGCCTGGGTGACAAAGAAGGCTTCCTCTAAGCGACACATGAATAGGTTGGCATACGAGGGGGCCATTGTGGTACCCATGGCTGTTCCCTTTAATTGTTGGTATGTCTGGCCTTCAAAAGTGAAGAAGTTGTGGGTCAGGATGAAGCTGGCTAAGGTAATGAGGAAAGAGGTTTTAGGTGGGGTGGCTGGTGATCGGCGTGAAAAGAAGTGCTCCATCGCAGCGAGGCCCTGGATGTGCGGAATATTTGTGTGTAAGGAAGTGGAATCAATGGTTACAAGGATGGTTTCCGGGGGTAACAGATTGGGTAAGGATTCCAGGCGTTATAGAAAGTGGTTGGTGTCTTTGATGAAGGATGGGAGACTGCATGTAATGGGTTGAAGGTGTTGATCTACCTAGACAGAGATACATTCTGTGGGGGCTTGGTAACCAGCTACAATGGGGCGGCTGGGATGATTGGGTTTGTGAATTTTAGGAAGAAGGTAGAAGGTAGGGGTGCAGGGTGTCGGTGGGGTCAGGAGGTTGATGTAGTCGGGTGAAAGGTTTTGTAGGGGGCCTAAGGTTCTGAGGATTCCTTGAAGCTCTGCCTGGACATCAGGAATGGGATTACCTTGGAAAACTTTGTATATGGTGTTGTGTGAAAGTTGACGCAGTCCCTCAGCCACATACTCCCGACGATAAAGTACCACGGTCGTGGAACCCTTGTCAGCCGGAAGAATGATGATGGATCGGTCAGCTTTCAGATCACGGATAGCCTGGGCTTCGGCTGTGGTGATGTTGGGAGTAGGATTAAGTTTTTTCAAGTAAGATTGAGAGGCAAGGCTGGAAGTGAGAAATTCCTGGAAGGTTTGGAGAGGGTGATTTTGAGGAAGAGGAGGTGGGTCCCGTTGTGATGGAGGACGGAACTGTTGCAGACAGGGTTCAATTTGGATAGTGTCTTGGGGAGTTGGATCATTAGGAGTGGGATCAGGATTATTTTTCTTCGTGGCAAAGTGATATTTGCACCAGAAAGTACGAGTGTAGGACAGTAAATCTTTGACAAGGGCTGTTTGGTTGAACCTGGGTGTGGGGCTGAAGGTGAGGCCTTTGGAAAGGACAGAGGTTTCGGATTGGGAGAGAGGTGAACTACTGAATTAGGGTGATGTGGTTCCAGATTGTGTTGATTGGAATTTTGAGGTTTTGGAGGGAGTGGAGCTGAAAGTGGGAGATTATGTAGATGGGAGAGACTGGGTTTGTGTGCAATGAGTGGAGGTTGAGGTTTGCTGGAAAGATTGTGAAGGGTGAGTGAGTTGCCTTTCCGGAGGTGTGAAACCAGGAGATTGGATAGTTTTTTTGAGGTGGAGGGTGGCATGCTGTTCTAATTTGGTTTTGGCCTGTAGGAGGATGCTATGTAAAGCCGGTGTTGATGTGGGAGAGGAAAGATTGAGGACTTTGATTTGGGATAGGAGTTGACGGGTGTGTTCATTGGCTGAGTTGATGTGTAGGTGAAGGATTAGGTGGGTGAGGGCAATGGATTGTATAGTTTGGAACTGGTATAGGGACTGATGGAAAGAAGGGTTGCAGCCAGAGATGGGAACTTTAAGTATGAGGCCTTTGGGGGTAATGCCAAATGTCAGACAAGCCTGAGAAAATAAAATATGGGAGCGTAATCTGGCTAGGGCGAAGGCATGTTTCGGGAGGGAATGTAAATAAAACTTAATGGGGTCGTTGTGGAGGTGTTGTGAGAGTGACATGGTATTAGAAGGTGGAAAGTGTAGCATGAGGCTGAAATGAAAATGAAAATAAAAAAATATATGGGGAGAGATAAAGATGAACTAGAAAGAAACTGGAGATCTGGTGTGAAAAAAGCCGAAAAAGTGTTGCGTAAAGTGGACTATGTTGTTCCTGTGGTGAACTTGGGTTTGTAGACAACGATGTGCATAAAGGTTAGGTGGTTGTGTTGCCGCCAAAACACGTTAAAGGGTGGAGAAATTCGGGAAAATTTCGAAAAAACTACATGTAAATGTATTAAAAGGAGTGGTTTTGTGGTGGCAGATTATGAAAATTAGGTTAACAATTGTCTGACGAAGAAATAATGACATTAAATCCTATTGGGGAGGCAGCTAAAAATGATCAGTGGTGTGGGAAAAACGGAAATGGAAATAAAGCAAAAATTATTAGAACTAGCCGAAATGGTTGTTTAATAGGTGAAAGGAACTGTTTGCAAACTAGAAACGGTGGATTTTATAGAAGCGGTAGTGTTGAAAGTGGAAAAAATTTTTTGGTTGTGGTTTGGAAGTGGGTTACGTATTATTGAGTATATATAGGTGGGATAAAATTGTATAGTAGATTACGGTAAAAAGGAGAAGGTGAATACAAAGTGAAACTACTGGCAAAAACACAAAAAGAAAATGTCCATTCGCATGAATGGTCACAGGCAGACAGTGTTTGTTGGTAATGAGGATCACCCTGTGGCTAAACATGACTTGGTGCACGGCCAGCACATCTTGGCACAGTGTTACACCGTCCGGGTTATCTGGATACTTCCCACAAACACCAACCTGTCAGAACTCCGGATATGGGAACTTGTCCTTCAGTATATCCTCTCTTCTCGTTATCCGCCAGGCCTCAACCTCCGCTAATTTCAAGTTGCTGCCACTCATACCTCACCTGTCTTTCAACAGCATCTTTACCTGTGTACTTTCGCCTCGACTGACATCTCTGCCCAAACTCTTTGCCTTTACGAATGTCTGCCTGTCTGCCTGTCTGTGTCTGTGCGTGTGTCTGTGCGTGTGTCTGTGCGTGTGTCTGTGCGTGTGTCTGTGCGTGTGTCTGTGCGTGTGTCTGTGCGTGTGTCTGTGCGTGTGCGTGTGCGTGTGTGTGTGTGTCTGTCCTTTTTTCCCCTTAAGGTAGGTCTTTCTGCTCCCGGGATTGGAATGACTCCTTACCCTCTCCCTTAAAACCCACATCCTTTCGTCTTTCCCTCTCCTTCCCTCTTTCCTGAAGAAGCAACTGTTGGTTTCAAAAGCTTGAATTTTGTGTGTGTGTGTTTGTGTTTGTTTGTTTGTGTATCTATCGACCTGCCAGCGCTTTTGTTTGGTAAGTCACATCAATTATATATAATATTTATACACATGACCTACTAAAAATATAAGATGTGTTGGTTAAGATCATTTAGCTTGATGTAATTTAGAGGAAGGAAGGAAGGAAAGAAAGAAATATGATTGGGTTCAACCATAAGGCTATTTTAGACAGAGTACAAGTTTGGTTTGTGAAGTGAAGGAAAAGAAATAGTGTCCTTATCAAAGGAACCATCCTTGCATTTGTATGGAACAATTTAGAGAAATCACAGAAGACCTAAATATGCAGTTGTAAATCTAATGCCTTAACCAATGCACTACCTTACTTGGCGAACACACAGAGAAATTTGGAAATGGATTGGTGAGATAGGAAGAGGATTCTGAGCTACATGGGAATACTTAGTTAGTTAGTTAGTTGTATGCATGTTTCAGAAACTTAACAGCAATCTGTAGTGGCCTACCAGATAAGGCCTCCTAAGTGAGTGTAAGATAGACAAGTGGAGGTGTGGTGGTGGAGTCCTAGGAGCACGGGGGTGCTATTGAGACATCATTCAGTTAACAGATATTTATTTCTGAGAGTTCGATACTCACTCTGTCCTCTTCCCAGTGGTGCCTATCAGCAGCTGTGCTGAACCCACAATGCATGAACACACAGGGCTGCACATCAGTGTCTGGCAAGGAAGTAGAAGGTTAAGGCTTCGGTGTCATCAGCGGTTAGTCCTGCAACCATGTCATAAGAGGGTCTGGTGGCTGGCATGTCACTACAGTCCAACATAACTGTGGGTGTCTGTAGGAGTGTCAGTGCTCTTGTCGAGTGATGTTGTGTTTAGGCTCAAACCCAAAAATGTGGATGCTACTATTGTTAGTTGTCGAGATGGTGTGTAGGTGAAAGACATGGCAGTGACATGAAGGATAGCCCTAGAGGCAGTCCTACCATGTAGCCAGTACTGCCTAGGAGTGGCAGCACAGGTGCCCTGCTTCCAAGTTGAACAGCTTGCAGATGGGCAGATCAGTTCTTTGTGCACAGAAGATTGGCCCAGCCCTCATCTTCAGTCAGTCACCATTGGGACAGGCGGGAAAGCAGCTTGCAGAGTTGAAGTTCCGTCCACAACCAGATGACTAAGGACTCACAGCAGTGGACTGCAAGGCACCAATGGACGTAGAGCCTTTGTTGTATTTGTCAGGACATCATGCAACTAGTATAGTTGACCTTCATTGGTATCAGGGTTGTAGATGGAATGGCCTAACTCGGAGAGTGAGTGGAAGGAAGGCAAGGGCTTTATAGCAGTTGATGATGTGATTTACCCTAACAGGTAGCAGTGTGTGCTCCCCTTTTCTGATCCTATTAGTCTAATGTTTAACTTCAGAGCATTCGTTTATGCTGTGCTTGGAGCCTGAAATGCATTCTTGCCATCCTTGGTGAAGTTACTGCATGTATCCCCATTACAGAAGAGCGTTGTCTGCTCTGTACTGTTGTCTAAATGCTGAATCGTATGTTTCCAATGCTCCCCCTCACACACTGAGGCAATAAGCTCCCTGTTTATACTTCAGTTCTCCTAAGTGTTGTCATTGGTTATGACATTGCTGTGTACCTGGCAGAGATGTTCCACTTAGCATCATCCAAAGTGGCCAAGCTGCTTTTAACAAAATTTTATTCCTACACTTAATTCTAACCTGATACGCAACAGATCTTTCACTATGATGTCTATCATATTATTTTCTTTAATGTCATTATTTTTTCAATGAAAATACTGGCTACCTGAAGACCAAATCAAATGATTGGCATTTACATAACTTTTTACTGGATTTTTTTAATATCATAAACAGAAAAGTCTTGTTATGATACCCCTCCTACCTGTCCCTTCATCCCCCCCTCTCCCCCCTCTCCCACCCCTCTCCCCCTCTCCCCCCTCTCCCACCCCTCTCCCACCCCTCTCCCCCCTCTCCCACCCCTCTCCCCCCTCTCCCACCCCTCTCCCCCCTCCCCACCCCTCTCCCCCCTCTCCCACCCCCCTCTCCCCCTCTCCCAGCCCCTCTCCCACCCCCCTCTCCCAGCCCCTCTCCCACCCCCCTCTCCCAGCCCCTCTCCCACCCCCCTCTCCCAGCCCCTCTCCCACCCCCCTCTCCCAGCCCCTCTCCCACCCCCCTCTCCCAGCCCCTCTCCCACCCCCCTCTCCCAGCCCCTCTCCCACCCCCCTCTCCCAGCCCCTCTCCCACCCCCCTCTCCCAGCCCCTCTCCCACCCCCCCTCTCCCAGCCCCTCTCCCACCCCCCTCTCCCAGCCCCTCTCCCACCCCCCTCTCCCAGCCCCTCTCCCACCCCCCTCTCCCACCCCCCTCTCCCAGCCCCTCTCCCACCCCCCTCTCCCAGCCCCTCTCCCACCCCCCTCTCCCACCCCCCTCTCCCAGCCCCTCTCCCACCCCCCTCTCCCAGCCCCCTCTCCCAGCCCCTCTCCCAGCCCCCTCTCCCAGCCCCTCTCCCACCCCCCTCTCCCAGCCCCTCTCCCACCCCCCTCTCCCAGCCCCTCTCCCACCCCCCTCCCCCAGCCCCTCTCCCAGCCCCTCTCCCAGCCCCTCTCCCAGCCCTCTCCCAGCCCCTCTCCCAGCCCCTCTCCCAGCCCCTCTCCCAGCCCCTCTCCCAGCCCCTCTCCCAGCCCCTCTCCCAGCCCCTCTCCCAGCCCCTCTCCCAGCCCCTCTCCCAGCCCCTCTCCCAGCCCCTCTCCCAGCCCCTCTCCCAGCCCCTCTCCCAGCCCCTCTCCCAGCCCCTCTCCCAGCCCCTCTCCCAGCCCCTCTCCCAGCCCCTCTCCCAGCCCCTCTCCCAGCCCCTCTCCCAGCCCCTCTCCCAGCCCCTCTCCCAGCCCCTCTCCCAGCCCCTCTCCCAGCCCCTCTCCCAGCCCCTCTCCCAGCCCCTCTCCCAGCCCCTCTCCCAGCCCCTCTCCCAGCCCCTCTCCCAGCCCCTCTCCCAGCCCCTCTCCCAGCCCCTCTCCCAGCCCCTCTCCCAGCCCCTCTCCCAGCCCCTCTCCCAGCCCCTCTCCCAGCCCCTCTCCCAGCCCCTCTCCCCAGCCCCTCTCCCAGCCCCTCTCCCAGCCCCTCTCCCCAGCCCCTCTCCCAGCCCCTCTCCCAGCCCCTCTCCCAGCCCCTCTCCCAGCCCCTCTCCCAGCCCCTCTCCCAGCCCCTCTCCCAGCCCCTCTCCCAGCCCCTCTCCCAGCCCCTCTCCCAGCCCCTCTCCCAGCCCCTCCCTCTCCCAGCCCCTCTCCCAGCCCCTCTCCCAGCCCCTCTCCCAGCCCCTCTCCCAGCCCCTCTCCCAGCCCCTCTCCCAGCCCCTCTCCCAGCCCCTCTCCCAGCCCCTCTCCCAGCCCCTCTCCCAGCCCCTCTCCCAGCCCCTCTCCCAGCCCCTCTCCCAGCCCCTCTCCCAGCCCCTCTCCCAGCCCCTCTCCCAGCCCCTCTCCCAGCCCCTCTCCCAGCCCCTCTCCCAGCCCCTCTCCCAGCCCCTCTCCCAGCCCCTCTCCCAGCCCCTCTCCCAGCCCCTCTCCCAGCCCCTCTCCCAGCCCCTCTCCCAGCCCCTCTCCCAGCCCCTCTCCCAGCCCCTCTCCCAGCCCCTCTCCCAGCCCCTCTCCCAGCCCCTCTCCCAGCCCCTCTCCCAGCCCCTCTCCCAGCCCCTCTCCCAGCCCCTCTCCCAGCCCCTCTCCCAGCCCCTCTCCCAGCCCCTCTCCCAGCCCCTCTCCCAGCCCCTCTCCCAGCCCCTCTCCCAGCCCCTCTCCCAGCCCCTCTCCCAGCCCCTCTCCCAGCCCCTCTCCCAGCCCCTCTCCCAGCCCCTCTCCCAGCCCCTCTCCCAGCCCCTCTCCCAGCCCCTCTCCCAGCCCCTCTCCCAGCCCCTCTCCCAGCCCCTCTCCCAGCCCCTCTCCCAGCCCCTCTCCCAGCCCCTCTCCCAGCCCCTCTCCCAGCCCCTCTCCCAGCCCCTCTCCCAGCCCCTCTCCCAGCCCCTCTCCCAGCCCCTCTCCCAGCCCCTCTCCCAGCCCCTCTCCCAGCCCCTCTCCCAGCCCCTCTCCCAGCCCCTCTCCCAGCCCCTCTCCCAGCCCCTCTCCCAGCCCCTCTCCCAGCCCCTCTCCCAGCCCCTCTCCCAGCCCCTCTCCCAGCCCCTCTCCCAGCCCCTCTCCCAGCCCCTCTCCCAGCCCCTCTCCCAGCCCCTCTCCCAGCCCCTCTCCCAGCCCCTCTCCCAGCCCCTCTCCCAGCCCCTCTCCCAGCCCCTCTCCCAGCCCCTCTCCCAGCCCCTCTCCCAGCCCCTCTCCCAGCCCCTCTCCCAGCCCCTCTCCCAGCCCCTCTCCCAGCCCCTCTCCCAGCCCCTCTCCCAGCCCCTCTCCCAGCCCCTCTCCCAGCCCCTCTCCCAGCCCCTCTCCCAGCCCCCTCTCCCAGCCCCTCTCCCAGCCCCTCTCCCAGCCCCTCTCCCAGCCCCTCTCCCAGCCCCTCTCCCACCCCTCCCCAGCCCCTCTCCCAGCCCCTCTCCCCAGCCCCTTCTCCCAGCCCCTCTCCCAGCCCCTCTCCCAGCCCCCTCTCCCAAACACGCGATCTAGTGT